>NC_064614.1:847684983-848884983 GCF_023898315.1 Schistocerca nitens
GAGGGTGAGTTTCCATGTGTACGTGTGTAGCTGTAGGTCTTCTGGATTGTTCTGGCTGAAAATCTGTCATTTAGTGGCAGAGTGTTTTTGCTTCTTCCCCGAGCCATGGTAAAATATTTATCTTATTGGTTAACTATGGAAAAATCTACAAAAGTACGAAATTGTTCAACTTGATCATTAAATTACTATTGGTTGAAATTCACAAGGTCTACTGCAATTGGCTGGAAAGATTCTGATGCTACCAGAACGCGTTAAGTTTCGTAGAGAGAAATTAGAAGACTGCTTCTTCACGGAGAGCGAATGGAATACACCAGCTTCGAGGTTGCCGAAGACAACGCTTGCTCCAGAGCTTGAGGCAGTACAGTGGTTCTTAGAGATGAAGAATGAAATGTCTCCTACTTAGAGAAAAATACAGAAACCGAGCTAAATTTAGAATTCTGAGTCAATACTGAGATATGTTCTGCCCCTGCACACCGTTTGTTTGGTAATCATGGGCCGTTGCTGCATCTACTGAAGCGAACATACTGTAAGCCAGGTAACTTTCATCAGGGCTTTGTTTTACTGATTTCACTTTCACAGGAAGTTAGTGCACCCACCATGTGCTTAGGCGACAGCATTGGAGTTTTTTTCATGCTTTCTTGAGACTTTGCTTTAAATCATTAACATTTTTGCAATCTTTGGCCATATTCGTGACACAGTTAATGGATCCCCTATAACGAGTATTGGCAATCTTTTTCCCACTTATTAAATGTTTGTATACTTGCTTCAGAGTACTACTCATATTTCGTCTTTTAGGGGAACAAACCAGATTGTTATAGTGACCATTGGTTTTCTTTTGTATTTTAATGAATCCCGTTATTAATATGTCCATATCAGATGAGACACCGCACTCATACTTTTATTCATAACAGGGACACACACAGCAACTTTCACTTAGTAATCCGATATCCGCTGCGCGACCCTGTGCCATTTAAATTTTCATGCTGTTTTGACAAATTTCCCATTCTTCTATGTCACTAGGGAGATGACCTGTAGTATCTTAGGGATATATTAATCAGCTCATTTGACACCTCACAATATACTTATGGTTAATCTGCATTTCAGTACACTTTATTCATTTTTAACAGACAAAAGTTATTTCTTTTGTTAAAATATTACGCGCTAGGAGATGGAACTGCAAATTACTAACATATTTTGCAACTTACTCACCATGGTCGTGCAGCACCATGCTATTAAAACGATCATCTCATTAATATCGTATCACTAGAATTCTTATTAAATAATATCACAATAGTCGGATAACTGGATAAATCATTCATGCTGGTGATAACCTTTAGTGTACATGTGGAGAAATCTTTGATTTGGCGTAAATTTAAAAGAATTCAATAAATTGTTAATATCAGTTTGTCCAGATATTTGATAACGCTATAAACACGGTCACTCTATATTTGGCTTCAAGACCTATCCAACTCTGAGTCGTTCATATATGTAGCGTATATGTGGCTTGTTTTATTTTGTATATATACAGTTTTATTTGTAAATGTCAATGACACCGTTAATGTTAATTTTGTACCTGTTTTAATAATGATAATGACCTCGTCCCACTACCACGGATTCAACGCCTGGTAGCATATCGGGAAGTGGTTTAAATGTTTCAGTAAATATTCTAGTTTCAAGTTTTACTACAGTCAGTTCTCGGCCATACTACCACCTTTCATCAGGCACGCTGTAGCACTTGCACCCCTCCCACTCTATGGCTTTCCAGTACGTGACGTCGCTGCGACCTGGCTAGCGCTCCGCACCTCCGTTCAGTGTCCTCTTACCTACCTGGCCCGGGCACTACATTGCAACTTGCTATCCTTGTACCGCTCAACCAAATTTGCTCTTTCAGAACAACTCTCATCGCAGACTCACCGCTCCTAATGTTACACTGTAATTACCTTCAATTAATATGAATGGGTCTTCCAGCCGACCCATCCATTATTAAGCTTAGCGTTTTCTGGGTACAGAACCCGTCGTTGAGAGTCATGCCTAAATATTTGCTCATCTGCCGGCTGGTGTGGCCGTGCGGTTCTAGGCGCTTCAGTCTGGAACCGCGTGACCGCTACAGTCGCAGGTTCGAATCCTGCCTCGGGCATGGATGTGTGTGATGTCCTTAGGTTAGTTAGGTTTAAGTAGTTCTAAGTTCTAGGGGACTGATGACCACAGATGTTAAGTCCCATAGTGCTCAGAGCCATTTGAACCATTTGCTCATTTGGGTGGTATATATTATTGCATTATAAGAGATGTTATTGTTTACTCACTACTTTTCATACACGTTATGATTCCTGCTTGCTTATACACTGCTCAGTCAAAACATTATGATCATCTGTTTAATAGCATGTTGGTCCACGTTTTGATCGTAATTCAGTAGAGATTCTGACAAGGAACCCCTTGAGTCCGAGGTCGCGAAAGGCCAATGCTGTTTACAGCTTTAGATTCTTCACAGATTGTTTACCATGCAACCACAATATTGACTGCTAATGGCAACACAGGATGGGACAGCAGGTATCCAATGGTGAGCAAACCACGAGGCAATGGAGCGTAATTGAACTGCTTAGTCGTCGAATGACTGACAATAACGTTAGAGTGCTAATGGTACTGATACAAAGCAGAGCAAAGACAACGACAGACAAAGCAAACATTGCATTATATCTACAACAACAGTTGCCGAAATTGACATTTCCTCAGGAAGGAACCCAAGGAATTTCACAAAGTGAGAAAAAAGTGGTAGATAAAATGTTAGCTTTTATGCAAGATGAGTAAGTGGAACATGTGATGTTATGTACGCTCGACTGTATGAACAATGTACATGGAGAGTCCAATGATGACGATACCTGATTAACAATTCAAAGTGATACTGACACAGGTGTCGAGCCTAGTTGTTCATCTCTCTTGACGGTCAGGGAGTCAAAATTCCCGTCGCTTACCAAACATAGTGAAGGACAATCTTGTCAAAGTAGCGGGTACTAAACATAATTACGTTCATCAAAGATCATCCGCAGCATAGCAAGAAAACAATTATGAACGGATTTCGAATAAGACCGCTCCAATATGATCGTGTGTTGCATAATGATAACTAATGATATCCAAGGGAAGACAAGGCAGACTTGTTAAAAAAACTGGTATTTGCACTTTTCAAGGATTTTCGATACAATTTACAAAACGTGCATAATAGTTACTTACTACGTTATGCACACCACCTTCCGCACGACACTGATAACAATGATTTCAATGGAAGCAGTGGATGGTTGAATAACTTCAAATAGTGCTACGGAGTTGGAAGACGTAAGATAACGAAATTTCGAACAAAGCGTAAACTTGACGATGCACAGAAAACTGCGTTAGCGGCCCGAAAATTTATTGGTGACAGAAACAAACTTAATCTGTCGTTTAGTAAGGAAATTGTTTTAAACTTCCATCAATCGGGATCTGAAGAGGAAATGGATATATAAGGATCCATGGAACTTAGAGAAGGAAGTTGTATGATTATCAACTAAGAACAATGCCTTAACACATTCGTATAAAATGAACCCGACTGTGAAATTGGACGATAAATTGGCTGGAAAGATGCTTATTGTGCTGTGAGAGGTTAGAGGTGCTCTGACCGCTACGATTCTTTTTCGTGTGCGGGATCTCGCAAGGTTAGTAGGGAATGTAACTGTGGTATGAGCACTGCTTTTCGCTAATAGATAGTTAAAATAACTTGCTCGTGCTTGATTCCTGGTCTGTATATAAAAATCATACTGCTTGAGTACAGACTATCCCTCCTGAAAAGTGTGTGACATTGCAATCATGCCACCTGGAACAACGGGACATATTCAGCCACTAG
The DNA here is from genome assembly GCF_023898315.1 of Schistocerca nitens. Classification (NCBI taxonomy): domain Eukaryota; kingdom Metazoa; phylum Arthropoda; class Insecta; order Orthoptera; family Acrididae; genus Schistocerca; species Schistocerca nitens. The sequence continues at coordinate 847,688,855 of NC_064614.1, forward strand.
ATGTTTTATTTCTTCAATGCCTACAAAACATATTATCTCACTATATGCAGCTACGCCTTAAAGGATAGCCAGCGTCACGATAAGCCCACAATAGACTTCTTCGCATTCGGCTGCATGCCATATCCCATCAGTTCTCATCACTCCGTTACACCAATATGCTTCTACACGCATTCTTTAAGTATGGATACCTAGCTGAACGTCCTGAACAGTTTGTAACGGCCAATGATCTCACCTTAGATTTTGATGGTGAAAGCCTTTGTAATCACTGTGGCGTGCCATTTCTCATTCGGTGTTCACAGTACACGTTCATGGCTTGTTTTGAAAATTTCTTGAATGTCGATGACGTCTGTTTTGTGAAGTGTGATACCTAAATCCCTTAAAAGTTTGATCTCTGCACGTCCCGGACACTAATTTTCTGTCGACGTCCTGATACACGTGGTGACTCATTAGCAGCTAATATTTTTCCTATCATTATTTTTAAAACAACACTTTCAAATGATCCTTACTAAAGATTTAACCTGAGAGCTCACACTGAAGGGGTTCCTTGTGAGTGACAGTTCTCGTAAATTATAGGGCTCCCAATTGCGTGCCACATGTGTTATTGGCCAAGACATCAACGTCAGTACACTATCATGTTGCTCAAACCACGGTAGCTAGATTTCAGCCTTTGTGCTATGGAAGCCCAAGTGAATGTCCCTCATAATATAACACTGTTCCCCAACCGTCTGCACCCGTGGCGCAGTGTATACTTCGAGCAGCCTTTACTCTGGATGACAGCGTATCTTGACAGGACCATCGACCTGGTGGAAGAAAAGTGATACATCCGATCAGGGAACACATTTCCAGTGATCCTAGGTCAAGCCTCGGTGATCATATACCTATTGCAATGGAAACTGAAGACGTCGTTGGGTCAAGATGGGATGACGTGTTTGCTACAGAGGCTCATGTTCAAAATGTGCGCTGAGCGGCCTGCTCAGAAACGAAGCGCCTAGAACCGCTCGGCCACCCAGGTCGGCATTCAGCTTCAAAGACCGGACAAACCTCCGTCCCCGACCTCCTCGTTCTATGATGAATCGTGGGCATCCGTCACCTTGTCGCCTCCTCGTGGATTCACAGTCCTTCAATCATTTTCCATAGATGCTCACGAAAGGAGCATGCGAACAGCGAACCAGTTTCGCCGTTTCGAAGATGACAGTTCCGAGACGCCGGAGCAAAGTAATCAGCACTTTGTCAAAGTAGCTTATTTCAGTGGACATCGCCAGAACGATTTTTCCACATTCGTATGTGCTCCGCTTACGCTTATATAGTTTCCTATTACGTCACGTGCCACCAGGCGGCATTCATTCTCGCCGTGGGCTATGGCCACAATGTACCCATATTGCTTCATCAGCGTATGCGACATCTTTAATAACGTCAGTAGCGGTAGGTGACATAATTTTGATCTATTTATGTTTATTATCGTTCCTCAGTACTCTTAGGAAACTAACTGATTAACGTCGCCATACGGCATTACAACTGTTGTATTTAAGTGCTCCCCTAAAAGTGCACACAGATATTAGCTAGTATCCCCTCCCCCTCACCTTAACATTATCAAGATGTTTTGGTTGAGGATTTGTTAAACCATAAGCTAAAAAGCCAATGAGATACTGATGTCTGCTTATATCCAAGAAACCGTTTTTTTTAAAATGACGGCGAGGCAATTTTCGGTGCTCCACGACTGATACATACAACATCTTCTCAGAAAAGAGAGCTAACTATCTTCATTGAGGATACACACTTGTTGCAAAACATATGCTCCTTCTTCACCATTCCTCTCCTTAGAGACACTTGTTTCATCCTCCCCCATTTAAAGTCAACCAAGTCAAAATGGCTTCAGTATATTTAGTTTGTACGTTAGTCCATTCTGAACTCCTTTCTTGCGAACTGACAGACACTGGAAGACTTGAAGCTGCCGCTGCTTTCTGTTTGACCACTGACACTAATGATAATACTGTGTAGGTCCTACAGCTGTGTAATAGCCATTATATACTTAGTATTTTGTTGAGACGTCAATTAGCTTGTTTATCTGTCGTGGAGGGAATAGTGAAGCAATTTCTGATCTACTGGGGGAACGATCTACAGCCACTTCGTCTAAGGCGTCTTGTCATGGTCCACGCGACTCCCTCCGTTGGAGGTTCCAGTCCTCCCTCGGGCATAGGTGTGTGTGTGTGTTGTTCTTAGCGTAAGTTACTTAAAGCTAGATTAAGTAGTGCGTAAGCTTAAGAAGCGATGACCTCAGCACTTTGCTCCCTTAAGATCTAACCAAACGACCTACAACTCTGAAAGGCTTCTTCATGAGATATTTAAAGATTTGTGATGTATATGTCATAATTTTACTGTCCTAGATGCATATCACTACTTACAATGTGCATGTGTAAGAAGTAGGGTAATGGCGGTTCTACACCACATTTTATATAAAATTACTTATGCAAATTAATTAATTCATCAATTAATTACCACATCTCTGATGATGTTATGGTATTTCCCCATATGGCACATGGGTCCCTTCACCACACCCCTCACCTTTCCCTCCCCTCCTCCCCTGCAACCTACAAACCTGGAAGTGATGGGAAACTCGCTCACTCTGTTCAGCTGTCGGACTGGGGGGATCAATATAGTATTTATTTAAACAGTTTCACTGTGTTTATTTATTTAAACAATTAGCAATGCCACCACCAGAGGACATTCCAACCCTCCCAGAAAAAATGGCAGGAAAAATCGTTCGCTCTGTCGTGGAAGATATCATGACAGTAGGCTAATAGACTGTCAATCACAATGCGTTAAACAAGGCATTGCAACACTGTTTAAACAATTTGCAGGAGGAAAGGCAAGGTGCAATATTTATTACACAACCAGTTTCCAGGAATGGATTTCACACGGTTTATTTACTTATTTCTAGAGGTCACAATCAGCTTGAAAATGATGATGTCAAATAACTAATGTTAAAGAAATTCACAGTACCACTCAAAACAAACAGCATGCAGACTCAAACCCTACATAGAGCACCCCTGCACCTACAAGTCGAAACAAATATCTCTGCTTCAGCAACCAGTCGAAATACATACGCTCAAAAATACACCGCATAAATTAGCTAAAGACACTTGCAAGTATCACAAATAAGGTCTAAACCATTTCTAAACCCAATAAAAAACATTTTTGAACACATATAAACATTGCCTACAAAACGATGTACAGAGAGCACAATAGTTAGGTTTGCAGATAACGTGCTTTCCAAGGCACTGCAGAATATTGTTTATCTAACCTGTCTGCAGGTATAGATTTCACACTTGCTCTTAAAAAAAAATAAAACAAATTCACAGCACCACTCGAAACAAGTAGCATGCAGACTCAAACTTTACATAGAGCGCCTCTTCACCTACAAGTTGAAATAAATATCTCTCCTACACCTACAAGTCGAAAGACATCTAAAGACACTCTTGCACTTAAAAATCTATCACGTAAATCAACTAAAGACACTTGGATGTTTCGCAAATGTGCTCTGAACCACTTCTACACCCAATAAAACAATCGTTAAATACATATAAATGTTGCATAAAAAACGCAGTACGAAGAGAGCTGTAGTTTGCTTTACAGATGACATGCTTTCAACCGTTTGAAATATGTCACAGGAAATACATCGTCTCAACTTCTAGTATGATACGGAGCGAGGTGGCGCAGTGGTTAGACACTGGACTCGCATTCGGGAGGACGACGGTTCAATCCCGCGTCCGGCCATCCTGATTTAGGTTTTCCGTGATTTCCCTAAATCGCTCCAGGCAAATGCCGGGATGGTTCCTTTCAAAGGGCACGGCCGACTTCCTTCCCCGTCCTTCCCTAATCCGATGAGACCGATGACCTCGCTCTCTGGTCTCCTTCCCCCAACGAACCAACCAACCAACCATCTAGTATGATAAAAAAAAATTATTAGGTTAAATATATTTCAATTCTATCAATTTAAATCTGTGTTTCATACTAGAATGTCGTATTCCCAGTGTGGCACAGCTTTGCCACAGGAAGCACGAAAGCGGTCGAAGACGTCCCTCTTCTGGTCGGCTCCTGATCGTTGTCAGAAGGAGGAAGTTTTGATTACGCAAAGACTTCTATTATTTGGAAAAGAACAACCCGGATTTCTTTACGTAATCAGTATGAAGTTTATAATCACCTAAGGGACCTTTAACAATGAACAATAAAAAAATTTCATTTGCAAATGGAATCATTAATAAATGGGGCAGCTATGAATTGTATAGAAGACAAGGGGCGGCCTTCTGTACACGACCAGGATGCCGCAGTATTCTCTGCTGTAGTAAAGGCTGTTTGACATTTATAAAAATAATATGGCATGGAGGTTAAAAAAGTATAAAGGGAAAGAACAGAATAAAAAGCCTGGTAAACACTAAATATATTCAAACAATTCTCGCTAGCAAATTAGGGCTTATTTATAAACAATATAACTTACTTAAGTACTTTTCTAACTGTATGGTGCGATCAGATTTCTGCCTGCCCTGTGCTGTCTCCTTGGTTTACGTTTTTGTCACAAATTACAGTCATTACTTTTCTCCTTCGTTAAAGGCAATTCTTGCACTGTTCAACACCTTCATAACAATAACTTGCCGATTTACAGTTTCGAACATAAATTACTTGAATTTTATTAATTAATAATGTTGTATGTACGCTGGCAAAACCGCTCACTTTTCTAGCTTTAAGTCGACCGTCTTTTACGTTTTCACATTACAAGCAGAAGTAGTACATTAAAATCTGAAGATCTACAAAAGTTTTTTTTTTTTTTTTTTACTGTCATCTTTTATTTAGATCGAAGCGGAACGTCAGTTCAGCTTCTGTTAAAATGTTTCTTTGTCTGCGCAATCGATGTATTAGCGTCCGCGCTAGATGCACATCTTTACAGTTACGTAAATTATATAAAGCAAATGTCTTTCAAAGAATAGGTCTCACCTCATAGGTTGATCATTTAATATACAGATAGGTGAATGCCTTTCCAAGGGTACTCACAGCTTTCATACTACGGAAATCCCGGTATTACAAACTGAAGCTAGAAATCGAAGCACTGCCCTACAGACAAGAAACCCACGTTTGTAATTACCACCACGACGAACGCGAAAAAAATAGAACACTGACTATAATAATAATTATAGTAATAATAAAAATCACTACACGCTACCGCCATGTGTGTGTGGTTTATGAATGGAATGGAGGCCACAGGGCGATGCGCTCGCTGATGCTTTCCTCTACTGAATGAACCCCGGCCGGGGTCAGGTCGCTGGCCACTGTGATGTCAAGGATCACGCCACCACGTTCCATACAACGACCTACTGTACACAGCTCCCAATCCTGACAAAGAAGTGTGATGTCATGGAACATGCCACATTACAGTGGGACAAGAGATTTCAGGATCTTTCCATCAATTGTCCTTCCCATCTGGATGCCTATTCAAAATCAACCTCTGTGGTTGGCTGCCTGTGAAATCTGGTGAGTCTATATAAGTCTTGCACCTCCCCCCCCCCTCCCATCTCATCATCATTCTGTTCTTGTCTACTGTGGAGGCTATAGCTCCGTGTCTTTCCATCTGTTCTTAAAAAAGAAAACATGCCAGCAGCAATATTCAGGTCAGTGGTGCCAGAAGACGGCGTAGAGAGTAGGAAGACACAAGATTACACTGTAAGTAAAAGTTCAGAGGTGATTTTCGTAACATTTGTTCATAAAAGAGTCCCATAGCACGCTTTCTTTTGTTGCGGCATTTTTCCATGAGATCTTAAATGGTTCAAATGGCTCTAAGCACTATGGGACTTAACATCTGAGGTCATCAGTCCCCTAGACTTGGAGCTACTTAAACGTAAGGAACCTAAGGACATCACACACATCCATGCCCGAGGCAGGATTCGAACCTGCGACCGTAGCAGCCGCGTGATTCCGGATTGAAGCGCCTAGAACCGCTCGGCCACTGCGGCCGACCATGAGATCTTAATTGACCTCGATCAGCAGAGGGAGGCTGTAAGACAACAGAAGCAAACCCCAGCAGTAACTGAGGCAGCAGTACATCAGGAATGTAAGTACATATATTTTTGTAATTCGCTGTTGTTAAACATATTCTAAAAATTTCATCATTTATGAACCATGTTCTGGTCTGAGCTGTTCATTCTTTGTTGTAGACGAATCTATGGAGTCAACATCTGTTGACCTTGGAGGGGTACGTGCCAAGTGTGCGAGCCAGAGACGTCACTTCCATCTAGTAAGTGACGATTCTATGCATTTTTTCGTAGATTTGTGTATAAGTTTTAAAATCGTTATCTTATCGTAGTAAGTAACGAATCTGTAGATTTTTCATAGATTTGTGTGTAAGTTTTAAAATCAGTATCTTGTTGTAGGCAATTCAGCGAATTATGTCGATGGGCCGGTGCCGATTCTGATGAGAAAGGGATACCAGAATGGGTCAGGGAATGGCAGCGGAAGAAGAGAGACAAAGGCGCCCTGACCTGGCCGTATTAGGGGAGGGGGACTTACCGGAGCTGGTGGGGGATATTCCTGATGAAGTGGACAAAATGCTCATGCCATGGACCCAGAGTGGAAAAGGTAATTATTCACTATGCTTACACCTATGTGATCTTTGTACATAAAATCTGTATTCTTCTTTATCTTCTACTTCTTCTTCCACTCCATCTTCTTCTCTCTAGAACGCTGTACTTAGTTTTTCTTATTCTCTGTCTCTTCTACTATGGTGCCACAGCCCGCTGTGGCTAGTGTACGGGGACAGTCAAGCCAAGGCTGCTCTTACTGGCCTGGCCCAGTCAACATATCACCGCAAACACATTCGCCAGCGGGGTGGATGCAGTCAGCATTTAGTCATAGTATTAGTAATAGCAACAGTCTTCAGGCTAGCGGTAGTTCCTTCTCACGTCCTTTTACTGAAGGACATCAGAATAGTAACACCATACCGCAATTAGAATACTCGGTGATGGCGGACGCCTTTGAGGAGCGAATCTCGTACACTAGAGTCGAGAATCCAGCAAGAGGGAATCGCGACCCTGTCGAATTTCTAAGAGCGTGTGTTCCTGTTGTGGAAATGGAGGTCCTCAAAGTTTTTAATGATCTGTGGCATGCCACGATTAAATGTGGTGCCATGCTGTGTATTGAACTCTCGCATCTTGCCGAAGTTGCTTCTGGCATTGAAAAGACAAGTTCAACTGCTCAACTGTGTGTGAAATCTTATGGGACTTAACTGCTAAGGTCATCAGTCCCCAAGCTTACACACTACTTAACCTAAATTATACTAAGGACAAACACACACATCCATGCCCGAGGGAGGGCTCGAACCTCCGCCGGGACCAGCCGCTCGGCTAATACCGCGCGGCAAGAGACAAGTCTTCAGTATCTTTTCGGAGGGGGGCGGGTGGGGGGGCGTGGGTGGAATGCCGTGATAACGTGGAGCACGTCAGCCACCGAGTAGTTTCGTGAATCCATACTGGCCCGGTTTTCTGACATGGAAGTTAGTGGTTCCGCTCAAGCAGTCAGCCGAATACTCTACCTGAACAGCCATACACATGTCTATGACGCAATAAATAGAGGGTCCAGCTAAACAGAGCTACCTAAGATATAGGTGATAAGAAGGCATGCATTAATGTTCAGAGTAAAACCGAGCAGGCTTGTTTTGCATGTACAATCCTGCCTTGCGATAAAGATTAGGCTGAACATCCGCAGAGCACATCTTGATACGGCAAGGTATTGACGTTCGTAAGTGTTATAACTTTGATGATATAGAGCTCCCCATCAAGATCCAGGAAATAGCTAAATTTGAGGCGCAGTATACTGGAATATTGGTTCATGTTTATGGCCTCGAGAAGCGTAAGTCATATGAGCGGATGAAACATATAGGTCGTCGATTCCCTCTATTTCTCAATACTGCCATTGAGCGTAAGATACCAGTAAAGATACTCTGATTCTATAATGAGAAAAATAAGAAGAAGGGCAATTATCATTATGTTTGGATCAATCACATGTCCCAGCTTCTGTTCTCTGAGTTGAGTAAGCACAAGTGTAAAAAGCATATTTGCTTCGGGTGCCACAATGCCTTTTCGACGAGCAAGTATTTTGCAAAGTATCTAGTAGACTGCACTTTCAAGGAATCGGTAACTGTTATTAAATCTACTGACAGAAACAAATTCACTAAGTTTAAAAATGTCACTACCCAGAGCGATGCCCGTTTGTAGTGCACGCCGCTTTGAATGCCTCCTCGTTCCTGTGACCCCCTGTTGAGGTGACCCTATGGCCCCACACACTACATTTACAGAAAAACACGTACCACATGCCGCAGTGTACCAAGTTGTATCGTTCTGTGATTGAAGTCTTAATTGCTGCAAATGTTATGTTGGGGATAATCCTGCCTTTTGACTTCCCACTGAGCTCGAAAATCTTCCATGGGAGGCTGATGAGCTTTATAGCGACAATGTTCCCACGACCAAATCGAAGGGCAATGAAGATTGAGTGTCATATTTGTGGGCAGCTCTTAGACAGAAAAGCAGAAACTCCTCGTAGGGACCATTGTCGTCTTACGGAGAAATATGTGGCGCAAGTCACAATACATGCAATTTAATGTACCAATTACCAAGTCACATACCCGTTTTCCTCCATAGTTTAAGCGGTTACGACGCTTGCTTTCTTGCTGAGCACTTGGCTGGTTTTGGCAAGGAGAAAAGTCAGGACAATATCCTGCCTGAGATCATTGAGAAATATATTTCATTCTCCAAACGAATGACGTCAAGAATTACGATCGGCTCCCTTGATACGCTAACTTTTATGCAGGCACCACTCCAGAAACTCGTTGAAAACCTCGGAAGGATATGTGTGTCACTGAAGCCGCTGTTCTGTTGAGGAAAAGTTTCAACTTGTGCCTAGGAAGTGGTTTTTAATACACGAGTATCTGAATAGTATGGCAAAAATAACCTGGCTATCCCACATAACCGCGTTATCCAACAGTCTTACTGGCGGTGTCATAACGGATGTAGAGTATGATTATGCCGTGAATGTCTGCGGGAATTCGACCTCTCCACTGTAGGAGAGTACGTACGACTTTATATGGACGCAGACGTGATCTAGCTTGCGGACATTTTCGAGAAATTCTGAAGTCTACACATGATCACACATTTACTGGGTCCCACCCATTATTGCATGGCACCTGGGTTGTCCTGGGACGTAATGGACGCAGTGCTCTGGAAAATGAAGTGCAGCATCGAACTATTGACTGATCCCGACATGCTTCTTAACTTTGAGAGAGTGGGGGACTTCGCCAATGGACCCATAGGCACACCAGGGCAAATAACCCATGGATATGTGACAGGTTCAACACATCCCCTGATTCGAGTTACGTCATGTAGTTGGATGTCAATAACTTATACAGACACGCCATAGAACAATCACTGCCGATTGGTGAGTTTCGATGTGTGCCTGAAGATGAATGCAAGGTATTGGTCGGAAAAGTCAAGGGTATGGTGGCTGATTCTGATGTGGGGGATGTCGTGGAAGCAGAACTCACATACTCTGTTAGTTTACATGATGCACATGCAGATTTACCATTGTGTCCAGAGCAACTATTTCTGCGTGGAGGCTCCACCCCACAACCGATGACAACACTGAAAAATAAGCGGGAATATATTATTCAGTATTGTAATCTCAGTATATGACCTTGGTGATGGAGCTGGTTAAAATCACCTGCACCATCTCCAAACAGTCCCCCTGGTTGAAAGAGTATATCGAGAGGTTCTGTGGCGTGTGACTTTGAGAAAGATTTTTATAAAGTAATGAATAATTAAAATTTCGGAAAAACAATGGAGAGTTTGAGGGAGCGGTATGAAACTTTGATTATAATCGAAAGGGATGGGCGTTGGGGTGCAAGAAAATGCATCGCCAGACCAAATTTTAAGCAGGTCTACATATTCAGTACAAACCGTGTAGCTCTGGAGACGGCGTTACTGCAGCAGTTTTTACTATACCTGTTTATATGGGGATGTGCATACTATACCTATCCAAACTCTTTATGTACCGCTTTCATTATCAATTTGTGGAAACTCATTTCGCAGATACTAAATTCCCTTATATGGATCTGATAGCTTCATCTCTTTAGTGGAGAACTCTGACGTACATGAATTAACGAGGTACGAATGTAATGAATCCGTCACGTCCTCACACGCGACCTATAATCCATACTGTATTGTCCCACAGTATACGTATATTGAAGGCGATCACTGCTGTGAGCTGCAGCAGGACAATAACTGGAATCAGCTGCGACGAGCGAAAATGTGTACTGGACCTGGATTCGAACCCAGGATCGCCTGATATCTAGGCAGGTGCGCTAACCACTGTGACATCCAGGCTGCAGTGTTCTCACCACTGCGTCGACTATCTCGGTTCACCTCAAGGCAGATCCACATTCCCACTGAGCGCCTTCAATCCACTGACCCTGTCTATTGTACTTACTGTTCACTACTCTGAGGTTCCCTCAGAAGGTCGGACGTATTTGTGCATCGACACTGAACAAAGTAATCCATTGCTCAGCTAGGCACATCAATTATATGAACATGTGCTTTCTGTTCTTTCAGACATGTGCAAAAGAACAGACACCACGCATTCATATAATTGTTTCACAGAACAAGAAGGTTATCGGCCTCATGCAAGACAAGGTGAATTAATTGAAGATTGAGGCGTTTGCAGGTCTGTGATCAAAAATGTGTGCATATCGCACATTTGAAGGTGCCACCCACAGGCAGGATGAGGATGCGAGTCGTATGGAATTGAGAGCTCTCTCTATTGAAGACTATTTGCAGTACCTATTCGGCGGTATTTGTGGTGCTGCACTGCAGCCGCCACATGTGGTACAGCTAACTAATATTCGATCGAGAGGACACGAGGCTTAGAGTGTGCTGCAGAATATAATTGGCCTGTTGTCTCATGATGATGAAAGGGTCATTTCTGATAATGGGACTGAAAGTCTCCCATACTCACACTATTCACTTGCAGCGAGAGAAGGGGTTTTGGGGGAGAGGGCCTCTCATTGAGTAAGAGGGAGAGAATGAATGAGAGAGAGAGAGAGAGAGTGCGTATCTGCAGGATACTAGTATGACCCTTTTATCTTAGTGCAGGTACAGGGTGTCCAGAAAAGGGCTCCCTGATTTCAAAATTAAATATCCCGAAAACAAAGATCGATAGAGGAATGCAGTAAACGGTATGTTTATTGTGAAAGCTGTAAGAAGTTTATACAGCAGTTTGAAATAATAGTTACAAAAGCTGCTAACAGGTGGCGCTGTATGCTGTACAGCTCATATCAGCATACATAAGTAAAATAATCGTATGAAAACAATCTTTGCAAACAATCACATCACAATGTTTTCTAAATGTTCACCATTGGCACTACAGAGGTGGCACAAGCGAAGAATGAAATTCGCCATCACATTTCGTAGTGTCTCAACCGAAATGGATTCACATGCCACACAGATCGCCGATTCGAGCTCGTCCAGCGTGGCGGGATGCTTCCGGTAGACCATGTCTTTCACTGTGCCCACAAAAAAAAGTCACAGGGAGACAAATCCGGTGAATATGGAGGCCAATCCATGCCTGCACCAGTAAATTTGGGACATTCCAAAGCAATGACTCGATTCCCGAAGTATTTCTCAAGAAAGCGAAACACTTGTTCGGTCCGATGTGGTCGGGCTCCATCTTGCATAAACCATTCAGTACCTGGTCGATCCTCTAACGCTTGCTGTGTGGCGACAAATTGTTCCAAAATTGCAACGTAACGTGCACCAGTGACCGTTTCTCGAATGAAAAAAGGGTCAATAATGCCTCTGTTGCATACTGCAGCCCACACAGTAACTTTAGGACAATACAGGGGTTTCGCTTCACACCAATATGGCTTTTCGGAACCCCAGAACCGCCAGTTCTGCTTATTCACGTATCCATTCAGGTGGAAGTGTGTTTCATCTATAAACCAGATGCATCCAACATCAAATCCTTCACTATCAATCATTGTGAGCATCTGATTAGCAAAGGCAACCCTTTATTGCACAGCTCGTACGGGTATGGCCTGGTGCGTTTGAATTTTGAATGGAAACATGTGTAGGCTCTTTCTCGGTATTTTCAAACCAGTCTCAGATGCAATTCTACGGACGGATGACATTGGATTACGCTGAATAATTCCAGATACTGTGGCGATATTTTCAGGCGTAACTGCGGTTTGCTTGCGGCCAACATGCCCCACTAGATCATCAGTTACGCTGCCTGTTCGTTGAAATTTTGCGAAGAGCGTACGAATGGTTTTCGCATCGGGTCCTTTGGGAACATTAAATCGTGCTTGAAAACTTCGCCTTGTTGCCGTAGGACTCTCTTCTAACCTGTGGTACTCTAGCACCAGAAAAACGCGTTGTTCAATGGAGTACATGGTTTTAATCTCTTCCTTCGGTACGCTAACCTCGCTTCACATTTCAATAGTGTAACTGATCGCTCTGGGCTTCGGATCACTATTTATACTAGGCATTACGTATGGCGATTACAGCGCCATCTGTTAGCAGCTTTTGTAACTATTATTTCAAACTGCTGTATAAACTTCTTACAGCTTTCACAATAAACATACCGTTCACTGCATTCCTCTATCGATCTTTGTTTTCGAGATATTTAATTTTGAAATCAGGAAGTCCTTTTTTGGACACCCTGTAATTTGTGTGTGGGTGGGTGGGGGGGGGGGGGGTTAGTGTGTATGAGTGTGTGGTGTAAATATTTATTTACTTGTTAACTTATGGAGACAATATGTGTATGCTGGGAAAAAAAATTAAAAAAAAATGTAGAACGCCCAAATACAGAGATTTCAGTATCTCTATTGCTAGTCATCTAAATTTTTACTTATTTATACACATCATGCATACTGTGTACACATGTGAATATATATGCATGCCATGTGCGTCATGTAAATAGAAACAGATTTTAAGTTTCACCTAGCTAGTCATCCATTGCACTTAGTTTTCAAGTGTATATGTATATAGATCCCCCCCATTTCATAGTAAATTATTTGGTTTGTTTGGGGTGGATGTGTGGATCCATCCAGTTCATTGTAAGTCTGTTTGGGTGGAATTTCTTCAGTATTAGTAATAGTGTAAGAGAAAAATAGTACCTTTCCATGAGCTATAGGCCTTTATATCTTTGATGTGATCCAAAATATTTCAGACAGTCTTGCTTGGACTCTGAGATGTGAGTCAAAACATTTCAATCAGCAATACCTTAAAACTGTAATGTGTACCAAAATAACTCTGTCTGTAGAATGTTTCAAATATAGCTATTCTGTCTATGATGTGAGTCAATATAGTTCATTAAGTGATACGTTGAATCTGTGATGTCAGCCAAAAGAACTCAACCTGTAAAATATTTCAAACAGCTATGATGTAAACCAAAAGAACTCAGTAAAATATTTGCCATCATATGTGTATTTATAAATAAAAATGGATCCGTTATCATATGACTTTGCTGTTATTTCACAAATCCCTACCCTTATAAATGTATATAAAGGCTGTGCAAGAAGCACAAGGTTCCAGTCTGTAGCATGACAGAGGTGGCGTTTAAGATGGGGAAAAACAAAACACATGAAATGATTACTTGGGACTTTCCTGTCGAGCTGTCCGTATTGAGTTATGGAAGCAGGTAGCATGGGACCATGTCCGTTTCCAAAGACGTATATCAAATATGCTTGACGATACAGGCACACTATCTGAACTAAACTACCTGGCTCAGGGTGAAATCATTAAAAAAGTACACACATATTATGAGGAGAAAATTCATACACATCCTATCCAACTTAAAATTAATTTTACATTTTCATCAGCAGGCAAAACACTACTTTCACACATCTTCACCTTGAGTCGACAGAGAGCAGGTCAGCTGTAGAATTCTAGGTTTTACTAGCTGCAAACTTGAAGACTCGACGTATCCATGCGAACTTCTCTTCCCCCTTCACGTAGTCGAATGTGTCCGTGTGGTCGAATACTTGAAGCGACATCACCATATCTTTATAGGGCACGCCAGGATCACCCCAGTGAGTTTCAGGTTGAAATTTGTTGAACACTTTGCACTCCTGTGTGTTTTAGCGTACTTCACATCCTCCAAAAGACCTTGGTGGTGCAGTGTTTGCTGAGAATGTCTCTATTATACATGAGTCTTCTGTATATGCTACAATCGCAACATCTTTAAATACGAGTTTTCTACGCCACCATCGTAGGAACCCTGGCAACTGCACTGATCATCACGCCTTGAATTCCATTGTGGACTGCTCTGGGTATGAAGCAACACCTGTTCATTTATACAGCTCATTGCACAACACTGGTGGGTGGGTAGTAATTAATCACTGGATCATGTGCAGCTAGAGTGTACACTGGAGTATGTTCCACGAAATCTGCCGAAGATTCAAATTCAGTTCGTACATCTATACGCCCAGATTTATTTATTTCGTTGTGTTTTGAGTCGTCACTTACGATGACTGGGCCTGATCCTTGAATTTCCATGGACTGAGTGGCAATTCTTCCTCTTCATAGTATGAAGTGTAGAACCTCAGGTGCATGTTATATGCTAGACTGTATACATTTTCATCCCAGTGCAGGTGTAAATTACCATACAGATAGAATTCAGAGTTAATGTAGACTAGGGCATTAATTAACTTGCAATTATCAAATCTGGTAGAACCATTTCCTACATTCCCTCCTCTATTGGTCTGAAATGCAAGTATGATGAACCTGAGCGTCTCCACACCATTATCGGTTTGGATATTATTAGGGCATCGATTCACCCCAAGCCTACAACACATGCTCAGACACCTCTGTGACACTTCTCCCGATTTTTGTTTTAACAGCAAATGCCTAGTGAAACATCAAAGTATATTTGAATCCATTATTCTCCAGTGAATATTTCCTTATTTCAACAAGATCAGGCTGGCGTAAGTCATCTAAAACTTTAATCACAACACACTTATGAGGGTATTTTTTGCGTGCTGGTTTGTGTAGTTCTCGAAGTAGCATCTCCATACTCACTTTATTATACTTTTCTCTCTAAGTACTAAAATTATTGAGAAAACTTCATTCGAATGAGTGCTGTTGCCCACAGCAGCTGATGCCATGAGCAGTTTTAATCGATCTATTGTCTCATTGAGTTCGTTGTAGCATATATACTGAGAGGGTTGATTTATGACTGTTTTATACTGAATGGCAATACCATCACCGCTGCTTTGCCAACGGTCTAATAATAATGGATAAATAATGTCTCTGTATTTTTCACTGCATCGGTTTCCTGCTTTCATGTGTACATCACTTACTTATCATATTTCACCATTCATCTCTAGATCGTTGGATAAAAATTTTACTTCTTTTGAGGGTTTTATGAAAATGAGGTTCAGTAGACCTGTTGCTTTTTTTAAAAAAATTCCCTACTTTTTATCTGTATTGTCTTTTCGTTTAAACTTATAGGCTACATGCCCAACATGCGTGATTTTCCACCACTGACACCAAATGTTTTGCCCATGCTAGTGTCAGTGTGATGTCAATGAAACCAGCAACAGCATCTTCGTCATTATTATGTAATTTCCCTACGAGGGAAGAGAGTCATTAACTGGTTTAAACATTTCTCACAGTGCCTACTCTCGATTCAAATATCCTAACCATAGTAACTGTAACTTCTCTTGAAGTGCCTTCCTTGCAGCGATGACCTTCTGCTTAGTTGAACCTTTCTGTACACTAAGTGGCCTGCTTCATAGGCTGCAGCTTATATACATAATAATGTACTTTTTTTGCAGCTCCATCAACCTTTACAGCTAAAATATCTACTTACTTTCTCAGAATGATGCTAGTGTACATCTCTAGTTTCTTAACCCTGACATCTAATTCGTTGATCAGTCTCAGAAGGGTCTGTGCATAGGTTTCCAGCTCCTTAAGTTTATGTTAGGGAGACTGAAACTTTCCATCCATGTACAGACGCATTCTCTGTCTATGAACACCTGCCCTCTAGGACTGAGTGCCTGATATACATACGAACTTGCCCATGGTATGCTTTTATATTAATATTATCATCACTCCTGGAAGTTCTGTCTATACCTACTATCATTCAGCTTTCTTGATTTATCAATAATAAGAAACCCATACTGTTTGTGATTCTGACAATCTCTGAGTATCTTTACAAAATCATTGAGTGACATGTCAGTTCCTACATGCAACTAGAAAATTTGTTTTAGATTCACATTGTCTTGTTTGGAAGCTATAATGAGATTCGCATTATGCCTCACCAACTGTTTCAGGATTCTGGTATATGTCTGACAAGTCAAATATGTCATTACCCATATGGCAACCAAAATTCAAAATTCAGTTATTGGATGCAATACATCTGAAAACTGAAGAGGTTCTTACTTCATCTTCACTGCTGTACAAAACTTAGCAATTAACGACTTCTTGTACACATGGAATTCAAATTGCATATCTCTTATACTTATGGGTCATCCTTTAATTTCTTTTACCACTGTATTGAAGCACAGGTGCAAATCGTCGCATGCACACTATTATTAACTCAGATATAGTCTACAGTGTCTTTATATGAACCTTCAAAACAATGCAGCCAATGGACTTTTGCAGATGAATTCCGGAATTTCCTGCTTTCACTCAGAGTGCTGAGTCATCCTACATTGTTGTAATTGAGAGAGTTAATGCTCAACAGTTAATGTCTGGTGGGGTACAAGCTTTGTTTTCTTTCTAGTCTTCTTTTAGTAGTCTGCAGGAGCTGTCCTTAGTCGCATGTTCGCATGTACTGCACTCATTAAACTCCTCTCTGTTTGTAACCTACATCTCCTCAAATGAACACATAGCACACACATAGGAGCTTGCAGTGGAGTGGGCGAACGTCTTGCCTCTTGCACTTCGAAGGTCTGACTGGGTTTCTCTCGAATGACCTCCAGTTTCAGCACAGACATTTATCCTCATGAGTTGTAACTTAACCCCACCTTGCTCCATCTTCATTATCTGATAAAAAGATTTCGTGTTCTTCATATGCCTATTCAGTATGATCACTTCCCAAACAGTCCACTAAACACATAGTACACAGTACAAACTTAAGTCAGTCCTATCTGATGGCTCAGCATGGACTGAAACTCCCTCACAAGTGGAGGAGCAGTGAGGATATGGATAGTGTGGGAGGGTGGGAGGGGTCGTGGGGGGATGAGGAGTGGGAGAAAGGTAACAGCGCTCTCTGGTGGTGGTGTTGTGAACTAGGTCAGCTGGTCTCTGAGCCTCAAGGTGAACATACAAAATAGGATACCGTCGTCAATGAATTTAAGTTCTCCACCAGTTTTTGAATATCCTGCTAAAATTTAAATCTCCTGCTATTTGCAGTGGTGGGAGTGGGGAGTAGAGGGGAGGTGGAAGAAACCCGCATGATACTTGGGGAAAATGCAAGATATCATCAGATGGTGGGGTTAATTAATTGATCAACTGATAAATTTTTCATAATTAATTTGATATCAATTTGATATCACAGGTGGACTATAGCTTCCATTACCATGCTACTTGTGTAGTGGGTGGACTGTGAGGAAAAACATATACATACATTCGTCTGACACACTGTAATCCCCACTACTTTGTGCCCAACATTAGTGTTAGTATTCAAAACAACGTAGTTATGGGTTGCTTATGTAATTAGTATTAAATTCTCCTCAAATAGTTATAATAGTAATGATCTTTTACAAATAATTTAGTTTCTTTTTTAGGAGTATAATCGAATATTTTGTTTCCACCCCTTTAAGAAACGTCATTCTTCCCCTTAGCGGGTATTTACATGTTTCGAGTTGTGTCAGCAAGTAGAAAACACATATAGTGAATAGCAGTTCATTCAGGAGCTAATCTAACGACTAAATAAGTAGTCAATATATCAGTTTTGTGGAAGGTAAACGTCTGGTTAAAGGAACCATTACCGATTCAAAGGGTAAATGCCATTTAGTGGTTTTAATACTATTTTAGACTACTAAAACACATTACTAATAATTATGTTATAGTTTCATTTCGTTTTAGACTTAGAAATACGAGGAGTAAAATATTACTGCTGTGATTGTATTTGAATACTGTCAAACGGTTGCCTTGCACTTCATCCATCAATGTAAAAGAAAAATAGAATTTTCAAGGAAGCCACCTGTTCCTTGGTCGTCCTACACCTCTCTTTTCTATTGGTATATAACTGATTACTCCTACTATTCTGTTGACATGTTGTTTACATAATACGCATCCTAGATATTTTGTTTTTCTTTCATACAGTACACATTAAGTTTTGCTCTTCTAACACTGTTTTGTGTTTGATCTCTGAGGGTACAGCCTTTAACATTCACTAGAAATTTCATTTCAGCCGACTGTATTCTTCTTATGACTTTCTTAGTCAATTTCTATGCTTCGCTGCCATAAATAAGAAGAGGTAGCAATTAAATTGGTAAAAATGGTTCATATGGCTCTGAGCACTATGGGACTTAACATCTTAGGTCATTAGTCCCCTAGAACTTAGAACTACTTAAACCTAACTAACCTAAGAACATCACAGACACCCATGCCCGAGGCAGGATTCGAACCTGCTACCGTAGCGGTCGCGCGGTTCCATACTGAAGCGCCTAGAACCGCTCGGTCACACCGGTCGGCCAAATTGGTAAAATTTTAGCTGTTTCTTTCTTTCGCTAGTCACACAGTATTCTGTGTATTGTGCTACAAATCATCAGAAATTTATTTAATCTGTTAGTAACGTCTGTTTGTGATTCAAAACTAGTATCGCAGCGTAACAGCTAAAAATGAAACCTGTTCTTTCGATTGGTCATCTAGTGTTGTTTCGGAGCATAGTGCAAATAGCACATTTAAGGCTGTTCTTTAAGTTCCTTCTAGTGAAATTTTTATAGTGCATATATATTTGACTTAGGCGATGTATTGCAGACAGTAGGTATTTTTCTGTCTTGTGAATAATTATTTGGTCCCCCAGAAAAAGCAGAGTACTTAGGTGTGTCTTGCGGTATTAATCTGATATCATTGTTTAGTTCCCCAGTCCGCTGCATAAACAATATGGCCTGAGTGGATTTAGCACAATACGTGAAAGGTTAAACTCTTGTGGGATCTTTATTAGTAATTTCTACACTTTCCCTGTATTTATTGTTCGAGTACTTTCTGTGTGGTGGTACCCGTATCGAACGTCTCGTATACCATTTTTTCCCCATGATGTTCCAAATCTTTCTTCCGTTCTATTTATCGATAGCCGTTTCGTAACATATACAGGAATGTGAGCCTCCAGGTTGTATTGTCGTCGGCTTTCAGTTAACTGGCGTTCAGTAGTAGCATTGGCGGTGCAGGCTCGTCCCTTTCTAAAACCATTATGTCCCTCCATTAGGAGGGCGCTGATCCCATTGTTCACAATTATTGCTTAGATTTTGTGAGAAGCATTAATACGACATATTCTTCCGTAGTTCTCATGATTCAGTTACCACTGTCGTCTTACTGTGTTCCTTTAAGACTTATAAGAGCCGTAGTTACACCGAGCGAGGTGGCGCAGTGGTTAGCACACTGGACTCGCATTCGGGAGGACGACGGTTCAATCCCGCGTCCGGCCATCCTGATTTAGGTTTTCCGTGATTTCCCTAGATCGCTCCAGGCAAATGCCGGGATGGTTACTCTGAAAGGGCACGGCCGACTTCCTTCCCCATCCTTCCCTAATCCGATGAGACCGATGACCTCGCTGTTTGGTCTCTTTCTCCCAAACAACCCCCCCGTAGTTACAACTTTCACTGATTTCATAGGGCCCTGAGGATTTCCTGTGTTTCACCTGTTTCAGTGCCTCCTCATCTGGTATCCTCAGATGCCTCTAAATGTAGAAAAAATTTAATGCGAATAAGTAGCAAGAACAAACCCGTAATATTCGGATGCAGAATTAGCAGTGACCTTCTTGGCAAATCCACGTCGTTTAAATATCTGGTCGTAACGTTGCAAAGAGATATGAAATGGAAATTGCATGTAAGGATTGATGTGGGGGAAGCGAATGTTCGACTTGGTTTATTTGGAGAGTTTGAGGAAAGTGTGTTCATCTGTAAAGGAAGAAGCATACAAGACGTTAGTGCGACCTATTCTTGAATCTTACTCAAGTGTCTGGAATCAGCACCAGGTCGGATTATAGGAAGTCATCGAGCAATTCAGAGGTGGGCCGATATATCTGTTTCCAGTAAGTCCGAACAACACGCAAGCATTGCGTAATTTCTTCGGGAGCCCCTGGAGGGAAGGCGGCGTTCGTTTCGAGGAACTCAGCTGAGTAAATTTAGACAATCGGCATTCGAAGCTGACTGCAAAACTGTCCTACTGACTCCAACATGCATTTCGCGTAAGGATCACAGAGATATAATATGAGAAATCAGGGCTCATACGGAAGCGTGTAGACAGCCTTTCTTTCCCTAGTTCTATCTGCGAGTGGGACAGGAGCGGAAACGGCTAGTAGTGGTACAGAGTACCCTCCGCCACACATCGTACGTTGGCTTGCGGAGTATATTTGTAGAAGTAGATGTAGATCAGGTGTGATACCATGTCCTTCAATTACATCTACATATATACTCCGCAATCCACCAAATGGTGCGTGGCGGAGGGTACCTCGTACAACAACTAGCATCTCTCCCTGTTCCACTTCCAAACAGAACGAGGGAAAAATGACTGCCTATATGCCTCTGTACGAGATGTTGGCGACAGTAAAATTGTACTGCAGTCAGCCTCAAATGCTGGTTCTCTAAATTTCCTCAGTAGCGATTCACGAAAAGAACGCCTCCTTTCCTCCAGACTCCCACCCGAGTTCCTGAAGCATTACCGTAACACTCGCGTGATGAACAAACCTACCAGTAACAAATCTAGCAGACCGCCTCTGAATTGATTCCATGTCCTCCCTCAATCCGACCTGATAGTGATCCCAAACGCTCGAGCAGTTCTCAAGAATGGATCGTATTAGTGTTTTATAAGCGGTCTCCTTTACAGATGACCACATCTTCCCAAAATTCTACCAATGAACCGAATACGACTATCCGCCTTCCCCACAACTGCCATTGCCTGCTTGTCACACTTCATATCGTTCTGCAATGTTACGCCCAAATATTTAATCGACGCGACTGTGTCAAGCGCTACACTGCTCATGGAGTATTCAAACATTAGGGGATTCTTTTTCCTATTCATCTGCATTACTTTACATTTATCTATATTTAAAGTTAGCTGCCATTCTTTACACCTATCACAAATCTTGTCCAAGTCATCTTGTATCCTCCTACAGTCACTCAACGACGAGACCTTCCCGTACTCCACAGCATCATCAGCAAACAGCCCCACATTGCTGTCAACACTATCCTAAATATCATTTATGTAGATCCTTCGAATCTCCGCCGGGACCAGCCGTACAGTCCATCGTCTGAAGCTGTTATTTCCTCCTCTTTGTCATCTTCCGTTCGTAGTTCTTGGTTGCGTTTTACTCAAGTCTCTGTATATAATCTACTTATTCCTGCAGTATCAGGTAGCGGTAGAGCCCGATAAAAATATTCTTAAGTAAAATTCGCTGGAAGCGGATCGTGATCCGCTGGATTGTCCAGCGCTGTACCTTGGGCAGCGGTCGTGGGAGGGCGAGCTACGGAGCCGTATCGCCCCTATTACAGCGACTGCGGTGATTCCGTGCGACGTCATTGCGACGCGGGGTCGCCGGGTCCTAAAAATAGGCGGCACTGCGTCTCAAGGGGCGCAGAGCGGCACAAGAGGCGGCTCTGGGGACGAGCCGCGGTGGGGGCGGCGGGGGCGGCGGGGGAGGCAAGTGGAGTGCGCCAGAGACAGACACGCCGCTTCCATGCCATTCACCACCACTGACCCCTCACAGATGCGCCTGCACCATTTCGAAAGTAAACCTCCTCGTATGTAACACAAAACAGCTATTTTATAACACAGTGTACAAGTGTACAACTTATTACCTACGTGCCGAAAGCTGACAAAGTCAGGTAGTCGCTCGTGGCAGATAAAGGTCAGTTTTTGAACGAAATCAAAATAAGCTTTCGTAGCAACTTATAGCCTGTTTGCATTTTTATGCTGACAATACGAAATTAAAACAGTCAACCAATACATACTGTTCTGGCATAAACACAAGCGCCCGAACGAAGACAAAGAACGCAAGACCAGAGAAGGCAGCGAAACACAGTCGTCCAATAGTGAGCTGATTAGGACCGTGCCACGACAGGAGCTCCTTCAAGCGGAAGTGAATACAAGTGCCGGTCCTGCCAGCCTCGGCCGCTCAGATCGTCTCAATATACGGACATCAGTGGACAGGAGTCGCAGAGCAGTATTATTGACGTGTGTCAGCTTGCAGGAACATGGCATATAACCAAGGACTCTGAATTATATTGCTAGTCACGCATCGCTTGCGACAACATTTTGTGCATTCAAGTTAAGTATTGTTACATCTGCTTTATAGAAGTGAAACTGCTAATGTTATTTGCTTGAATTGTTCTATAGCATTCTGAGTACGCAGCATTCCTTAGACACCCTATAAGAGACGAATGGGCAAGACCCAACACATACTCTTTCCATTTTGATCATCTACAAAGAAATATCCCACAGTCTTCAGAGTAACATTCGTCTGTATTTACCTTACCGTGTTAACAACACATGTCATATGTCAAATTCTTAAACGCAAATTTGTGAAGCAGTCAACATCATCTATTTATGACACAGTGCTATTCAAGTCTCAGCCAACCTATAGTTTGTAAATGTGAAACTCGTGCTTCAAGAGGAGAGTTTGCAATTGTGTGCATCAAGTGATGCTTTATTGTTCAAGTTCAGTTATACGTCTCCGGCTCATTGTTGTGGCACTGGACTACGGATGAGTTAAGTAAATCCCTCTATCATTCTTGTAATAAAGTGACCTAATGTTCATATGTTCTCGTTCGATCAAGGAACCTACAGTTATAACCGGCCAACTGTAGTTTCCTCAGGTCACAACAATTTATATTTAATAACTCCTGTCTTAAGGGACAAACCTGTTATAGCGAGACTAACGACCCAAATTATTTAAGTTAGAAAGAGACTAGAAGTCCTATTAATTTAAATTAGAGGGAATGGTGGGGCAAGAAGGAGGCAGCTTAACATGAATATCTTTTACTAGACGGCTAAACAACGCCCAGGTAACTGGTGTAAGTGGTTTCATAACTACCGAAGGAAAAATACCCCCAGGAGAAGACAGGAGTCCTACCTTTGGCGAAAGTAATTGGTCATTTAGGTTAGCAACAGTAGTTTCTCAAACGACTATCGCGGATGGTTATGTGAGCAAGGACGTTGGAGGAAATATTAAAACGTGTGCTGAACGATTTCTCTTCGGTTGGCCATTAGGGAGGGAAACGTACACAAACACGAATCTGCAATCCCTGGTCTGCATTTTTCCGATCAAACGAACCACATGCTAAGAGATAGACAGAGAGAGAGAGAGAGAGAGAGAGAGACCGACAGAGTGAGTGAACGAACTCCCAAAAGCGGTGTAGCGAACCGTGGCGCACAGCCAGCCGTGTACGCGATGGCTTTGGCCGGTCCCCCTGAGGACTCCGTTTTTCCGGCGTTCAGCAGCCACCACCGCCGCCGCGCTGATTGCGGGGGGCTTTGTAGTAGGCAGTGTGGCGGGTGGTGGGGGAACAGGAGGGGTAGCCACCCTACCCCTCCCCCGCCCAAACTCCAATACCGCCACCCATCGTGAAACCGCCCTCCAGATCCCGGCTTATGTATCGGGAGGCCGCAGGGATCCTAGCGTACATGGGCGGATGCTTGTTTAAGTGTGTGTGTGTGTGTGTGTGTGTGTGTGTGTGTGTGTATGTGTGTGTGTGTGTGTGTGAGAGAGAGAGAGAGAGAGAGAGAGAGAGAGAGCACGTGCTCGTGTGTATGAGAATGCGGCAGTTCGCCTCCGGCGTCCCGACAGCAAACATTAGCTCGTTAAAACGTGAAATAACAACAGCCGGCCACGCCCAGCTACCGCAACGGCGTCGCCTCCTAGCTGGACCGGTCAGAACTGCGTGCTGGGATTTACGCTTCGACTGCCGCGGAACAAATTCTAGCCGTCGGAAATAGTGTGACGCTGGGCCGGCCAGCACGTGGGTTTTACCTGGACCTCCATTTGTCCTGTTAGCTGCCGTGCGCGTCCACCATGCAACACTAAATGGAACTGTTCCCAGGACTTTTTTTATTTTCCGGGCGGTGCCAAATACGGATGTGCGGAATTTTTCCTTCCACCTTTTTTTTGTGCTTGTTGCTGCAATGCCGCTACGGTATTCGGACTAATGAGGCGTGGTGCCCAAAGAGGGAACATATTTTCTTTCTCTTTTCTGTAGCTAACTAAGCATTTCACTTTAGCCATAAGGGTAACTAGTGCAGCCTTACTGACTTTTCTACTGCACTCATAGTCATGAATATTTCGAGTAATTTTTAAGCAACTATGGTTGCTTTGTACATTTATACTTTTGTAAGACGTTCTCTATACTTCCTACGTTCATACAAAACTTTCATGTAATCTCTAAAACTATGTGTGCAGTTTTAATCTTCAAACTGATGACTGGTCTGATGTCCATTTGAACCTGCTTACTGTATTCAGTTCTTTCCCTTCCTGTACATCTTTGTCTCCCACACTTCGTTCCAAGTTGACGGTTCTTTGACACTACCAATCGAACCCGTATTTAGTCAAGTTCTGCCACAACTTTTTTTTTTTTTTTTACTTCAGGTTCATTTAGAACCTATTCATTAGTTATTCAATCTACCCATATACTATTCAGAATTATTCTCTAGCAGCAGGTTTCCAAAGCTTCTATTCGCTTTATGTTTCAACTGTTTATTATCACAGTTCACTTCTATAATCGTGCTACACTACATACGCTTTCAGAAAAAGTTCCTGATACACACATCAAGAAAAGGTTTGCATCACCTCGGTTCCGAGACTTCCGGAACCTGTACAGAAAATTGGAATAGAGGTCAACATAAACATCATTTCCGCCCTTTTTATTGCTCGTGAAAACCACACATTGCGTAGAATTATTCTCTAGCAGCAGGTTTCCAAAGCTTCTATTCGCTTTATGTTTCAACTGTTTATTATCACAGTTCACTTCTATAATCGTGCTACACTACATACGCTTTCAGAAAAAGTTCCTGATACACACATCAAGAAAAGGTTTGCATCACCTCGGTTCCGAGACTTCCGGAACCTGTACAGAAAATTGGAATAGAGGTCAACATAAACATCATTTCCGCCCTTTTTATTGCTCATGAAAACCACACATTGTATATAATACCACCATACAGCGAGACCTTCGGAGGTAGTGGTCGAGACTGCTGTACACACCAGTACCTCTAATACCCAGTACGACGTCCTCTTGCATTGATGCATGCCTGTATTCGTCGTGGTGTACTATCCACAAGTTCATCAAGGCACTGTTGGTCCTGACTGTCCTACTCCACAACGGCGAATCGGGGCGTAGGTCCCTCACAGTGGTTGGCGGGTCACGTTGTCCATAAACAGCCCTTTTCAATCTATCCCAGGCATGTTCGAAGGGTTCATGTCTGGAGAACATGCTGGCCACTCTAGTCGACTAATGTCGTTATCCTGCCGGAAGTCATTCACAAGATGTGCACGTTTGGGGTGCGATTATAGTCCATAAAGACGAAGGCCTCGGCAATATGCTGCCGATATGGTTCCACTATCGGTCGGAGGATGGCATTCACTTATCGTATAGCCGTTATTGCGCCTTCCATGACAACCAGCGGCGTACGTCAGCCCCAGATAATGCCACCCCAAAAACAGCAGGGAACCTCCACCTCGCAGCACTCTATGGACAGTGTGTCTAAGGCATTCAGCCTGACCAGGTTGCCTCCAAATATGTCTCCGACGATTGTCTTATTGAAGACATAAGCGATAGTCATGGGTGTAGAGAACGTGATGCCTACCCTGAGCGGTCCATTCGACATGTTGTTGCGCCCATCTGTACTACGCTGCATGGTGTCGTGGTTGCAAAGGTGGACCTCGCCATGGACGTCGGGAGTGAAGTTTCTCGTCATGCAGCCTACTGCGTACAGTTTGAGTTGTTACATGACGTCTTGTGGCTGCACGAAAAGCATTATTCAACATGGTGGTGTTTCTGTCAGGGCTTCTCCGAGCCATAAACCGTAGGCAGCACTCATCCACTGCAGTAGTAGTGCACGGAGGGCCTGAGCGAGGCACGTTATCGACAGTTCCTGACTCTCTGTATCTTCTCCATGTCCGAGCAACGTCGCCTTGGTTCACTCCGAGACGCCTGGACACTTCCCTTGTCGAGAGTCCTTCCTGGCACAAAGTAACAATGCGGACGCGATCGAACCGCGGTATTGACCGTCTAAGTATGGTTGAACTTCAGACAACACGTGCAGTGTACCTCCTTCCTGGTAGAATGTCTGGTACTGATCGGCAGTCGGACCCCTTCCGTCTAACAGGTGCTGCTCATGGATGGTTGTTTACATCTTTGGGCGGGTTTAGTGACATCTCTGAACAGTCAAAGGGACTGTGTCTGTGATACTATATCCACAGTCAACGTCTATCTTCAGAAGTTCAGCAAAACGGGGTGATGCAAAAATTTTTTTGATGTGTGTATTTAAATTTTCTTAGTTTATAGTAGATGTTAACAAATTTCTTTTTATTAGAGATGCTTTCCTTACTATTGGTAGGCTGCATTTAATATCATCCCTATTTTGACCACTGTCAGTGACTTTTCTAGCCAAATGGTCCCACGCCCGAGTTCCCGGGTTCGATTCCCGGCGGGGTCAGGGATTTTCTCTGCCTCGTGATGGCTGGGTGTTGTGTGCTGTCCTTAGGTTAGTTAGGTTTAAGTAGTTCTAAGTTCTGGGGGACTTATGACCACAGCAGTTGTGTCCCATAGTGCTCAGAGCCATTTTTCTAGCCAAATGGTGAAATCCATCTACTATTCATTCTATTCATTCTGGTCTTCCAGAGCTTTACCTTCATTGTTCTGTCGTTGGCAAATCATAGAGCTTTTATATTTTATTTCTAAACAGTAATTCACTGTCAAAATTTCCCCTTGCTTGCCATTAATGATGCTCAGTGTGCAGACTGAAAACATGAGGGACACGCTACAGCCTTGACTCAGTCCCTTCTCAATCGCTGCTTTCCTTTCATTACCTTCGACTCTTATAACTGCCGTCTAGTTCCTGTACAAGTTGCGAACATCCTTTCATTCCACGTATTTTGTTCATGGTACCTCGAAAATTTCAAAAAATATGTTCCAGTCAACACTACCCTAATAGTTGTCTTAATTCTGAATCTACAAATGGTACAAACGTAAGTTTATCTTTCTTCAGCCTATCTTCGATCGTAAGTCGTAAGATCATTATGGCTTCGAGTGTTACTAGATTCCAACAGAATACAAACCTATCTTCCCCAATGTGGGTGCGCCATTCTTGGACGACATCCTTGGCCCTTATTAGTCGATTGTACCTACCCTGTGTACATCTCTGCCCGTTACTGGGATACCAGAATAACGCCGGCCTTCGAGAGGGTGGGGTTTCTGGTACTACATTTGATATATGTGGTAAATCACTTTTTCTACATGACAGAATGTTCTTGTAGCTGTATGTGTAATCTGCAGAGAACTTGTACCTGGCGGGCCCTAGCAGAAGCGATTAGGAAAAAGGACTGAGATGATTTGGGGACAATAAATGCTGAGTGCAGCGAACTAGCTGTGACAGTTATTATGGGAATGTGTTCAGTGGTTTTTGCCAGCAGATGGACTTCTGCCTAAAGCTCTCTCTCTCTCCTCCTCCTGCTTACAGTTGCCGGCCGGTGCGGCAGTGCGGTGTTGGGCCCTACAGTCTGGAGCCGGGCGACCGCTGCGGTCGCAGGTTCGAGTCCTGCCTCGGGCATGGATGTGTGTTAGGTTTAATTAGTTCTAAGTTCTAGGCGACTGATGACCTCAGAAGTTCAGTCGCATAGTGCTCAGATCGATTTGAACCTTTTTTTTTTTTTTTTTTTTTTTACTTTGCTTACAGTTGGACAGAAGGATGCTGGTTGGCAAAACATTTTACTGGGCCACTCGCCAGTCCGTTGCAGAAGGCACCTGGGTGGCTGTAAGTGGTTGCAGGAAGCCATTTGGGAGAGACTGTTGTAAACTGAGCTATTGTGCAAGTGGTGGTGCGAAGGTCATAAAGCTTCTTGCATTCACATGTTAGAAGCTGGAACGATACAGACACAGGAGCTGGTGTACATGTCCAGGAAGTCGACATATATTTTTAGTGAGTGGCAAAAACGTACATTTCATGGTCATGACTATCTGTGAAGCCTAGCATCCTTCTTCCAGAAATTGGAAATGGTTGGCTTGGAAAGATTATGGCACTTTGTAAATGAGGGACCGTGGACCCATCTAGATAGATGCTTTTTGCCGAAACATGGCCATGCTTACCGTGAGAACGTCGCCCTCCTAGTATAAAAATCTTCCTTTTTCAGACAAGAGAGATCTGGAGTCGCTGATTGGCTCCTCTCAGGATATGCAAAGTAGAGGATTGCTACCCCAGCATGGGAACGTGGTGCTGTTCTTGGATTGGCTACCACTCCAACAGTACAGTCAAGAGGGGAGATTCAATAAGTACAGGATACTGTGACTGGTTTTTGTAATATGGGAGCAATTCCTGTACCGAGGCTTGATGGAAAGTGGTGGTGACTCTTAGAGGTCTTCATCTTCTGGTCCCACCTGCTGGGGAATACAAGGTCTTTCTCTAACGGGTGAGACTTGTGGTCTGTATCTTGTGGTGGACTAACAGCCTGCGGCAGTTTCCAACTGTACCGACAGTCCAACTGCATATCATCTCGGACGTATGGTGTATCACAAGGGTGAACTTATTCATCTTAAGACAGCCGTCTGACGTTTGAGAATTCCAGCACACACCATCGTGCCTCTGAATTAAATTCGTTTGCCCAGCCCAGCGAATGGGTGCATCTCACAGTGAAATCTGCCGGGATTTCTGGGCTCTAATGTGAAGTTTCCTGCATTCTGATAATCAGAACGCCAGATAGCGTAGTTTGTATATAGTTGCGGATGCGTCAGAACATTAGAAGTGCTACACCGACCACTCCTCGCCCACAGTGCGCCGTTTTTGCTGCTGCCTGAATCAAGATGAAAGAGGAAAGTACTATTGCACTCAAATGATACTCACAGTCCTTGTTTCCAGGCGAGCCAAAGTTTGTGGTATAGCTGATCGTAACTGATTCCATTTGAATAGAGTTGGGCCTCACAGTGGATTCATATAAAGAAAGCCAGGTTGCAATGAAAAAAGGATTAATTCAGGCGAGAATCTGTATAGTTTGCACCCCAATATATGCTTTCCCTATCAAAGACCACCCCTTATCTGATTTATGTTTGTCATTTCTGTGTAAGATTTATCATCCAGTTGCAGTCACTAAGGGAATAATAGAATTTGACATTAATTTGTAAAATTAAGTACATTACTGCTGTCAGCCATACTCCCTTTGCCATTCACTGCTTTTATTTTATTGCGGTTATTCATGAGTATCTTCACTCAGACATATATTAATGATTAAAGCGAGCGACGGCGTGCAAAGTCCCTTAGTGCTCCATTCTCAAATACCGGATGGCTATACCACAGGTATTCGTGGGAACTAGGCTACACTGAAATTTTAACCTCACCCCCTCAGTTGTTCTATAGAGATAAGGGATATGTACACAACGTTTGGTTAAAACCGGTAAAGTTGTTTAGAGCGGGTGTGACATATGCGTACATACGTATACACTGATCAGCATACTTTGGCCACCTACCTAATACCCTGTAAGTCCACCTTTGACACGGATAACAATGGCGATGTGTCATGGCATGGAAGCAATGAGGGCTTGGTAGGTCGGTGGAGGGAGTTGGTACCATATCTGAACACACACACACACACACAAACACACACACACACACAAGTCACGTAAGTACCGTAAGTTCCGGGGAGGAGTTCGAAGAGTTCCGACTCCACGTTCAACCACATCCCAGATGAGTTTGATAGGGTTGAGATCGGGCGAGCTGAGGGCCAGCACATCAATTAGAACTCACCACTGTGTTCTTTTAGCCGGCCGAAGTGGCCGCGCGGTTCTGGCGCTGCAGTCTGGAACCGCGAGACCGCTACGGTCGCAGGTTCGAATCCTGCTTCGGGCATGGATGTGTGTGATGTCCTTAGGTTAGTTAGGTTTAACTAGTTCTAAGTTCTAGGGGACTAATGACCTCAGCAGTTGAGTCCCATAGTGCTCAGAGCCATTTGAACCATTTTTGTGTTCTTTTAACCACACCGACATGCTCCTGGTCTTGTGATATGGCTCATTATCTTGCTGAAAAATGCCACTGCTGTCAGGAAATACACTTCTGGCCATTAAAATTGCTACACCACGAAGATGACGCGCTACAGACGCGAAATTTAACCGACAGGAAGAAGATGATGGGATATGCAAATGATTAGCTTTTCAGAGCATTCACACAAGGTTGGTGCCCGTGGACACCTACAACGTGCTGACATCAGGAAAGTTTATAACCGATTTCTCATACAAAAACAGCAGTTGACCGGTGTTGCTTCTTGAAAGGTTGTTGTAAGGAGGAGAAATGCGTACCATCACGTTTCCGACTTTGATAAATGTCTGATTGTAGCCTATCGCGATTGCGGTTTATCGTATCGTGACATTGCTGCTCGCGTTGGTCGATATCCAATGACTGTTAGCAGAATATGGAATCGGTGGGTTCAGGAGGGTAATACGGAACGCCGTGCTGGATCCCAACAACCTCGTATCACTAGCAGTCGAGATGGCAGGCATCTTATCAGCATGGCAGTAACGGATCGTGCAGCCACGTCGCGATCTCTGAGTCAACAGATGAGGACGTTTGCAAGACAACAACCAACCATCTGCACGAACAGTTCGACGACGTTTGCGGTAGCATGGAATATCAGCTCGGAGACCATCGCTGTGGTTACCCATGACGCTGCATCACAGACAGGCGCGCCTGTGATGGTGTTCTCAACGACGAACCTGGGTTCAGGAATGGCAAAACGTCGTTTTTTTTGGATGAATCCAGGTTCTGTTTACAGCATCATGATGGTCGCATCCGTGTTTGGCGACATTGCGATGAACGCACATTGGAAGCCTGTAGTCGTCATCGACATACTGGCGTATCAACTGGCGTGATGGTATGGGGTGCCATTGGTTACACGTCTCGGTCACCTTTTGTTCGCATTGACGGCACTTTGTGCAGTGGACGGTACATTTCAGATGTGCTACGACCCGTAGCTCTACACTTGATTCGATCCATGCGAAACCCTACATGTCAGCAGGATAATGCACGACTGCATGTTGCAGGTCCTGTACGGGTCTTTCTGGAAACAGAAAATGTTCGACTGCTGCCCTTGCCAGCACATTCTCCATATCTCTCACCAATTGAAAACGTCTGGTCAATGGTGGTCGAGCAACTGGCTTGTTACAATACGCCAGTCACTACTCTTGATGAACTGTAGTATCTCGATGAAGCTGCATGGGCAGCTGTACCTGTACACGCCATACAAGCTCTGTTTGACTCAATGCTCAGGCGTGTTAAGGCCGTTATAACGGCCAGAGGTGGTTGTTCTGGGTACTGATTTCTCAGGATCTATGTACCCAAATTGCGTGAAAATGTAATCTCATGCCAGTTCTAATATAATCTATTTGTCTAATGAATACCCATTCATCATTTGCATTTCTTCTTGG
Organism: Schistocerca nitens; assembly: GCF_023898315.1. NCBI lineage: Eukaryota > Metazoa > Arthropoda > Insecta > Orthoptera > Acrididae > Schistocerca > Schistocerca nitens. The sequence goes on from NC_064614.1 coordinate 847,720,734, forward strand.
TGTAGCATTTTTAATGGCCAGTAGTGTATGATCGTCCTGAAGAGGTATACATGGTCTCTAACAAGTGTATGATACTCCTTTGCCGTCATGATCGCTTGCACGAGCTCTATTGGACCCATGGATGGCCACTTGAATGTTCACCATAAGATAATGGAGCGACCGCCAGGTTATTGTAGTATTGTCTGAGGTATAATTTTTTCTTCGTCTAGGCATTTCGCTCACAGGTCGTTGCCGTTAAATAATTTTGATTATGGTACCTAAGGAAAGCTTGGTTTAATGTAATAAGGATGAAGCAAAATATTTGTCATTTAAACTACAAGAGGGTTCGGATCTTTTGTGTCAGTTGTAAGTTCAATAGGATGTTAAGATGAAACTGTTTTACAGAAGAGAGGGAACCAGAATTTTGCCATTCATGAGAAATGAATCCAGAATAACACCACACGCGAAATAACTGATTTGGAAGCGAAAGTTAACTTAAAGAAGGAACGAAATTGGAGAAAAATAGGTAAGAAAATGTGGTATAACCTGTATGATGAAAATATTTTTACCCTTCTCAGAGTCATCTGTGTGATTAATTCTTTTATAAAGTAATTTTAGATGAAATTGTCTTACTGTTTTATGTACAGACATATGAGTATGATAAATGTATAATTGCGAGTCTCTTATCAGGTGTGTCAGCTGGTATAAATGTTTTTGCGTGTAAATAACCATTGTTCTTTTTACTATGTATGTTTATAGGAAGTTTCACCATATTTATCATGTGACAAGACATATGACGCGAGTGTCTGGAAGAGGACGAATTAGAACAATGTTCTAGTGGTATAAACACTGTGTTGAAGTAGCATTGAAGTAGCTTGTTGGATTAACTAATAGTGGATTGAAGTAAAATTATGAGTAATTCATGTTTATGGGTAGTTAGTTTGTAGAATAGACAACAGGTGTGCATGTGTGTGTGCAAATAACATGTGAACATTATGCTGTCCTGACCCATACTTGCACAAGGCATAATCCTATTCATTTGAGTGAATTAATAAGTAGCATTTGATTTATTAAAACGGAAGTGTTTAAATTTGAAGCATACCACTTTGGAGATGTCGATTTATATCTAATATTGTCAGTTCATTTAACTTTGATTTTTATACTGTCATGTCATTGTACTTTAATTTTTTTTAATATTTTCAAGTCATTTACCTTTTATTTTTAGATTGTCAATTCATGTAATTTTTTATTTAAAAAAAGTAAGTCTCACTTTTGTTCTTAAAAATTGTGAAAGACAATACTAAGTGTATTATGTATGACATTTTGTAATCACATAACTATGATGGACAATTTCTGTGAATGCAGTAGAGAACGTGAACGCGAACCAGCTTAACTCTTATCAGACATCGGGAGCAACGAGGAGGAGGACTAGTTGTAAACAGGCGGGTTTGCCAGCAGGACACACTGTCAGCCGGGGCCACTTCTGGAGTGCGCTCGACAACACTTTCCCTTGCACCTGGAGCTAATGGGCGGCCGCACCAGTGCGACCCTTAGTGGAGGCGATGACCTGAGATGGCCGAGCGGTCCACCGCGCGGAAATCCATCTGCTGGCAACGCACCACACGCATGTGACCATGACGAGACGGCTGCGGTGAAACGACAGAAGACAGGGGATAAAGGGGCGTGTAGCCTTTTGACAGGTACTGCCCAGAGAAACTTGCAGACTTCAACGACACCTGTCAACAGTTCCTGGCGGAAGCCCATTGTCAAGCTACAGTAAATCATGGTTCGGTGTTCTCTGGTTGCTGAGGGTGGCACAAAGAAGAGCCACTAAGTGTCATCCTTGACCAGGAATATCAAACTGTCGAGCCAGTTGAGGATAACTCAAGAATTTAACAACACAAACAACGAACCAAATCGAGATGTAAGTGACATGGGCCACTAAGAGAAACTTCATGAGAGGGCAGAGATGGCGGGATTGCACACAACAGATGGACATAAATCCCTACTGACAGCTGCGGCGACGAGCCCCCCTTCCCCCCCCCCCGCCCCTTCTTAGTGTGCCTCGGAACAGTGGAACTACTGACTGTGCCACTGAACAGTGATTATACGGTTCTTAGTTCAATGCATATACACGTGTTTCTTTCAGAGAAACTTTAACTCTTGTATTTTGCAGGTGTTCTACTTGTTTTTTTTCTTTAGATTTTGACTCTTGTATTTTGCAAGAATTTGTTTATTGGTGTTTTCTTTAAGATATTGACTACTGTACTTTCAGAGCTGTTTAGTTTCTCAGTGTTTGTTTGTGTGTGTTGTATTAGATTTGTGATATTTTGTTTCGTAAATTCATTCCTGTGGCATTGCTTCGTTTATCAGTCTGATTACTATTCATTCTCATTGGACTGTGATCGATTAGCCTTTGCATGGGGCATATTTATAGTGAGGAACCCCATAAGGGTAACAATCACATAATTAATTGTGGTTTCAGTATAATGACACAGTGATCATTGTTTGATAACTAACTGAAATATAGTAGAGTGATTATATTAGTGCCTCAAAGTTATTTTAATTCCACAAATTATTAGTTCTATAAGATATAGAATTTTTTTGCGATAACCACTTTGCAAAACATGTTTCCTCTCTTATTATCATTTTTTTTTGCTTTTGAGGATTGTGCATTGTAATGATCTGCTTTATAATACTGACGTTATTTTCATGTTTTTTTAAATTGCTGTGGCATCTTTGCTATTTTCATAAAATTCACTTGTTAATAAACAGTCATAAATTTTCCTGTGATCAGTTAGCTCTTGCAATGAGCAAATACTGGTGAACTCCATAAGGGTAACAACCAGAAATTGTTTTCATATTAATGACGTATGGACCATTGTTTTTACTTGCTGACCGAATTAGGTCTACACTATCTTTTAAATTGGTGTCACATTATCATTTTTTTTTTCCTTTTGCGGATTGTGCATTGTAATGTTCTGCTTTATAATACTGATGTTATTTTCAAGTTTCTTTTTTTTAAATTGCTGTGGCACATTTACTATTTTCATAAACTTAAATGTACAAATATATAAAAAAATTGTGTAATGTAGATGCATTAATTTGTTCTGAAAGCAGTGCTGATATTCAAGACAATAAAAGCGGGTTAAAAGCTGTGAGCTATCTGGAGAAATTAACCTTGCATTACTGAGCAACTGTTTCACCAGGTATCCAGTCTAGCTTACCAAATTCCCAACCAAACTCACATTAATTATAATCTTTTAGTAGTCATTTTACGATAACCGGCATTTTAAACTTGATTCATAACTAAACTGGTGCCTTATTCAGGGTTGTGAACATGTGAGTTTGTAATCTTACGGAATACATCAAATATGGAGCCAAGATTGGGACACTTCATACAACACTGCATTCATAAAATAACACACGAAGAACGTTGAAACATATGCAAGAGGAAATTAATCACAACCAACTGATTCAATTTTCACCCAAAGAAGTTACGTTCGTAGCACAATCCTGTCCGTCTTGAAATTACCACACACTGGTATACCAAATTCATACTATCTCTGTGAAATCTTCCCGAAAAGAATAGCTGAGGGCTGCTTTGATGATTACACCACATGCTACATGTGGTCAACTTGGTTTACACAAAGAGCGTAACTCCACAATAATTTTGATAATTAAAATAAATTACATCGAAACGCAATTTACAAAAGAATAACCCCGAACTGGTTACTATCGTCTTACTATTAACCTAATGGGTCAAACAATTCTATAAGCACGTGGTACTGGTCTCACAAAGTACACCCCGCGTGGGTTGAACATAAAGAAAAGTTGCTATATTGAAAAATATTGTCAAGACGAGACATTATAATCTCACGCACATTCGCATTTTAGATACATGATCTTAGTTAGAGTTACAGATCCTCAACATGTGGTTCCACTTTACTCATAAAGTAGTGACAAAGCAACTACTGGAATATATTCTAAACTTCACACTCGAATTACACTGCGTTGCAGTTTAAGATAACATACGACATTTTACATTTAAACCTGAAATAAAGGTGATTAAATTTTCAGTTAGGATGAAGTTAAGAAATCCATTGTCCTACGGACTTAGCAGACACGCGCTTAGCCAGAGATCTTACCACTTCAGACGTTCGCCGCGGACAGACTGACTTGGGCTCCTACCAACGGTGCTTCCAGATACAAAACGGAAGTGACCAGAGAGGCTGCTTCCTATACCAACATGACAAGGGATGGACATGACCATACTAAGAATAGAAACCTCTCGGCTTTTAGAAAGCGTAGATACCTGTTCCGACGTTGGTCCTACTGTTCTCTAACAGACAGGCTTGTCTCCTACCATCAAGCATGGAACTAGAAATGCATTTGCTCATTCATCCGTTCACACAGAAGGTAAGGGGGATGACAGTATCTTATCTTATACAGTATATAAAAGAAAGCAGATGTAGGTTCTGTATGAGACTGTGTGACATGAATTACATATAAACTGTGTTTTAAAATGTAGTAGTGTGACAGATCGTTCTTGATTATGTGTAAAAGTAACACATTCCACTGCTCAGTCTCCTCCCCGATAGTCAGAAACACCACAGTAAATTTAGAAGTGGAATGTATACCGTAAATAACAACAGTGTTAAAAAACATGAAAGGGATCCAAACAGAGACCTTTCATAACCCCAATACTCCGGGAAAACACAGTGCAGGGAGTTTTCTGGCCATGCTAGGTCATTCCCAAGCAGGATTCTCACACCCAACTTAAACCGAAATGCGAAGAGAAGGCAAAAGGTCACCAGCTATATGTTAAAACATAATAATTTCAACACATCTTTAGAATCTACCAATTTCAAAGAGAAAAAGAAAACAATCTGTGACACCTATTTAAAATATAGTGTAGACCTAATTCGGTCAGCAAGTAAAAACAATGGTCCCTGTGTCATTAATATGTAAACAATTTCTGGTTGTTACCCCTATGGAGTTCAACAGTATTTGCTCATTGCAAGAGCTAACTGATCACAGGAAAATTTATGACTGTTTATTAACAAGTGAACTTTATGAAAATAGCAAAGGTGCCACAGCAATTATAAAAAACATGAAAATAACATCAGTATTATAAAGCAGAACATTACAATGCACAATCCTCAAAAGCAAAAAATAAATGATAATAAGAGAAGAAACATGTTTCACAATGTGGTTATCGCAAAAAATTCTATATCTTATAAAACTAATAATTTGTGGAATTAAAATAACTGTGTGGCACTAATTTAATCACTTTAATATATTTCAGTTAGTTAGAAAACAATGATCACTGTGTCATTATATGAAACTACAATTAATTATGTGATTGTTACCCTTATGGGGGGGGGGGGCTCGTCGCTGCAACTGTCAGTAGGGATTTATGTCCATCTGTTGTGTGCAATCCCGCCATCTCTGCCCTCTCATGAAGTTTCTCTTAGTGGACCATGTCACGTACATCTCGATTTGGTTCGTTGTTTGTGTTGTTAAATTCTTGAGTTATCCTCAACTGGCTCGACAGTTTGATATTCCTGGTCAAGGATGACACTTAGTGGCTCTTCTTTGTGCCACCCTCAGCAACCAGAGAACACCGAACCACGATTTACTGTAGCTTGACAATGGGCTTCCGCCAGGAACTGTTGACAGGTGTCGTTGAAGTCTGCAAGTTTTTCTGGACAGTACCTGTCAAAAGGCTCCACGCCCCTTTATCCCCTGTCTTCTGTCATTTCACCACAGCCGTCTCGTCACGGTCACGTGTGTATGGTGCATTGCCAGAAGATGGATTTCCGCACCGTGGACCGCCCGGCCATCTCAGGTCATCGCCTCCACGAAGGGTCGCACTGGTGAAGCTGGCCATTAGCTCTGGGTGCAAGGGAAATTGTTTGCCCCGCACCTATCTTTTGTTGTCGAGTGTACTCCAGAAGTGGCCCTGCTGACAGTGTGTCCTGCTGGGAAACCCGCCTGTTTACAACTAGTCCTCCTAGAGTTTAGCCAGTTCGCTTTTACGTTCTCAACTGCATTCACAGAAATTGTCCATCATAGTTATGTGATTACAAAATGTCATACATAATACTACTTAGTATTGTCTTTCACAATTTTTAAGAACAAAAGTGAGACTTAATTTTTTTTTAAATAAAAAGTTTACATGAATCGACAATATAAAAATAAAATTTAAATGACTTGACAATATAAGAAAATAAAAGTATAATGACATGACAGTATAAAAATAAAAGTTAAATGAACTGACAATATAAGATATAAATCGACATCACCAATGTGGTATGCTTCAAATTTAAACACTTCCATTTTAATAAATCAAACGCTACTTATTAATTCACTCAAATGAATAGGATTATGCCTTGTGCAAGTAAGGGTCAGGACAGCATAGTGTTCACACGTTATTTACACACACACACACACACACACACACACACACACACACACACACACACACATGCACACCTGTTATCTGTTCTACAAACTAACTACCCATAAACATGAATTACACAAAATTTTACTTCAATCCACTACTAGTTAATCCAACAAGCTACTTCAATGCTACTTCAACACAGTGTTTATACCACTACAACATTGTTCTAATTCGTCCTCTTCCTGACGCTCACGGCATATGTCTTGTCACATGATAAATATGGTGAAACTTTCTTTAAACATATATATTAAAAAGGACAATGGTTATTTACACGCAAAATATTTATACCAGTTCACACACCTGATAAGAGACTCGCAATTATACATTTATCATACTCATATGTCCGTACATAAAACAGTAAGACAATTTCATCTAAAATAACGTTATCACAAGAATTATCACACAGATGACTCTGAGAAGGGTAAAAATATTTTCATCGTACAGGTTATACTACATTTTCTTACCCATTTTCTCAAATTTCGTTCTCTTTAAGTTACCTTTCGCTTTCAAATCAGTTATTTCGCCTGTGGTGGTTATTCTGGATTCATATCTCATGAACGGTAAAATTGTGGGCTCCTCTATTCTGCAAAACAGTTTCATCTTCACATTCTATTGAACTTACAACTGACACAAAAGATCCGAATCCTCCTTTAGTTTAAATGACAAATGTTGTGCTTCATCCTTATTACATTAAACCAAGCTTTCCTTCGGTCACATAATCAAATTTATTTAATCTTCCTCTACCTTCAAGAGGGAAATTTCTTCAGTTCAATTCATATAGGCTGCAGTGCATACCGCAACAGCGAAAACAGTAAGCTGTAATGCTTACAGCATCAGCAATACACATAAACGTCGCATTTGTAGTACAAGTATTAACGCAGAATAATTTTTCAGTCTCTGGCTCAACATCAATCAAGACTACAGAAAGGATCCATATTTCTGTTCCATTCTCAATTTGCTGAAAAACTGCTCGTATTTGACTACCACAATAATATTTCAGGGCCACATAAATTACACAAACCACAATTCTTCTTTCACCTTGAAGGGAATCAATATACTGACTAAATCCACAGACAGCACTTTACATACTCAGCTATAAAGAATAAAAAAGACATATATCATCAATATTAACATATCAGCGCATATTGGGAAGCAATTGGTTAAACAATCGTATTATTGCACCCTGTTTTCAAGATTCCAAACTTACTCATTCCCTTCTCAGAGTTCTCTTATCATAAAAATATTCATACAGAACGCATACTATAGTAAGAGAACCTCATTTATACTGACAGATATAGAATAGTAATAGATAGATAGTAGCACTGAAAGCAGAAAATCGGAAACAAGGCTACTAACAGCTGGGGACCTGGGTTTGCCAGACCCATAATACCCTCACATCGGATATTCCCCTGAGTTTTGCATTAATTCAACGTAGACCGTGCTTCTCTCAGGAGCAACTCTTTTCAATTTACACAAAAAAACCATAAACAGCGTTTCACTCGTTCACAAAGAAACCCTTTATTTTCACATTTGAACCAACCTAAATCCTAATTGCACAAGGGAAGAAAAAAAAACCACAAACATCACTTCCATCAATCACATAGAAACATCTTTATCATTATTTTTGCCAATATATTATTCAAAATGCATATGTCACAAATGTAAACTAATCAATTCTTTCTCTTCGCCGTCCTCTCTACTCCTCACTGTCCTTCCTACTCAATGTATGGTTTTACGTTTGACACATAGTGTAGCCCTTTTGATTTCTTCGATCGAAGAGTTTCAACTTCTATTGCGTTTTCATGGGGAATCTTCTTTATCCGATACGGGCCGTTAAAACGACTAAAAATTTTTTTGCAGACACCTGACCGTTCGTTAGACAGCTTGTGAGATCTGATAAGAACTTTTTGTCCTACATGAAACACTGTTTTCCTCACGTTTTTCTTATACGCCTTGACTCTGACTTCTGCTGCACGCTTGATGTTGCGTAAAGCAAAGTCAACAATTGGGGTCCGGCGTAGTCTCGGCTCTGCTGGCCAAGGCACCACCTCTTTGATTTTGCTCGGGGGCTCCTTGTTTCTTAGCACAGTGATTGGCGTATTAGGCAACTCATTAATTATGTTCTGAAATCCTTTTAGGTGTATGTCCCACGATCGGTGGTCACGACTGCAGTATAACCTACATAATTTTCCTAATTCACGCATAATACGCACACTGGGGTTCGAGCTGGGGTGAAATAGAGATAAATATATAGGTTTAATTCTTCTCCTTCGAAGCATCCGCTGTCAGTATTGCGATCCAAATTGTGGTCCATTATCCGAGATAACCCTTTTCACACGCTCAGCTTCATGCAGAAACTGCTTTGCAAATGCAGTTGCCACTGTCCTTCCTGTGGCTCGCCTCAACGGAGTCAGACACACAAACTTGGAGGTTAGCTCCACCGCTACGAAAACATATGCAAAACCTGCTTTAGATCGTATTAGTGGCCCAAATAGATCCACGGCCGCGAGGTCACAAAGTTTGCTTGGTATTATCGGGTGCAATGATGGAGCATACGTCACGGTGGCCGCCTTTGCTCGCTGACAAGGTCCGCACACTCTAAGTACACAACGAATACGCCGTAGCATGTTATTAAAATAGCATGTGTCCTTCACTTTTTCACATTTCTGTGCTCCGAAATGACCATAACTTAAATGTATGTACCATATAATTTTGTTTACGAGTTCCTCCGGAATCACCAACACCCATCTGGAGTCGTCCGGGCCTCGTTTCTTGAATAGTATTCTGTTGCGCACAAAGTAGTACTGGCGTATTACTACATTATCCTTGTCCTCCCACTTCTTCATTATATCTTTCAATACTGCGTCCTTATCCTGTTCGTCCGCTATACTCCCTAAAGAGGTGGCAACAAAGTTCTCGAACGCTACATTCTATAAGTATAGAATGCTAAAATTATTTTCACCGAGTTCCCCTTCTTCTGTGTGAACCAAACCTATAGGAATGCGCGATAAAGCGTCATCAATTACATTTTTCTGTCCCGGAATGTATTCTACAGTGAAATTATATTCCTGTAGGTATAGTGCCCAGCGTCCTAGTCTCCCATGCGTGATTTTTGTGCTCATAAGAAATTGGAGTGCACGATGGTCAGTGTACACCCTGGTGATCCTCCCAAATAAGAAATACCTAAATTTTGAGAATGCCCAAACTATCGCGAGTGCTTCGAGTTCTGTCACTGAATAATTTTTTTCACATCGAGAGAGTACCCTGCTCCCAAACGAGATTGTTTTCCAAGTTGTAATATCATCATTTCCTTCCGTTTGAAACAGTACCGCACCTAATCCTAACAAGGAACTGTCCGTCATTAAACAGAATTCTTGTGTCAGGTCGGGATGCACGAGGATGGGTTCCCCTACCAATGCCTTTTTCAATTTGTAAAATTCATCCTGCGCCTCTTGATCCCAGACCCACAAAGCGTTCATCCCTGTTAGTCCACATAGACGGGGTGTACCAAATACACAAAAATTTATAAAAATTACACAGACCTAAGAATGCTCGCAACTGTTTTATTTGTCGGCATTGCACACTTCACTATCGCCGCAATTTCCTCCGGGTCAGGTTGTATTCCATTTGCTGAGACAATATGGCCTAAGAATTTCATGTTTTCTCGTCCGAACTGTGACTTATGTAAGTTGACTGTTACACCTGCCTTCTCAAAAAAAAATCCAATAGTCTGTTCAGAACGTCATTATGATCCTCCCATGACTTTTCCGCAATTAATATGTCGTCCACATAAATTGTCACTCGCTGTTTCAAATCATCAGACAAAATGCTATTTAATCCCCTTATAAAAGCAGCTGATGAGACGTTTAGTCCGAACGGGAGACGCCGGAATTGGAAACAATTTCCGTAAGACAGGAACGCTGTATACAATCTGCAAGATGGGTGTAGCACGATTTGCCAAAAACTCGAACGGAGGTCGACAGATGATAGTACCTTTACCCCGTGGAAACGTTGTAAGAGTTCCTCAAGGCTCTCAGGCCTGTCCGTTTCCGACATAATAATTGTGTTTATCTGTCTCGAGTCTAGTACCAAACGAACCGAGTTGTCGCGTTTTGGTACGACAAGCAAGGGTGACTTCTACGAGCTTACTGCCCGCTCAATTATTCGTTGTTCTAACATCTTGTTTATTTCCTTCTCCACCTGGGCTTTATACGCCACGGGAATGGGGTCCGGTCTAACAGAAAACTTCCGATAGTCACGTACTCTGAATTGGTAAGTAAAACCCTTAATCGCCCCCGGAGTCTCAGAAAATACCCGTTCATGATTCCTAAGTAGGCAATACAATTTCTCCTTTTCCTTCTTCGTGGTTCTGACACCCGCGATGCTCATTCTCAGTGCATTAGCAAAAACATCTTTCCCCTGCTCACCAGACGTAGAGCACGACTCACTTACATAGTTCACGAGTAGGTCCAGTCTGGGTTGCGACTCGGTTTCAGCTTGAAACTTTAGGCAACTAATTTCTAACTCGGCACACAATATGCATCCATCAAATATTAAATTAATTGGCTGATCCCCAACTTGAACTGTCATTACTCCTCCACCCATGTCAATTACTGCATGGTGGGCATTCATGAAGTCATTTCCTAAAATCATTGCCACCTTCAGCATTGGGAGCACAAAGAAGTTTTACTCAAACTCTCTTCCCTGGCAGGTAAAATTAAGCCGTGTCTGCCTTCGGATTTCTACGCTCTTACCGTAGATTGCGCCCTTCACCTTTATTCCTCGCACTTGAAAAACGGGCCAAGTCCCAGTCCCTTCGCATTTTTGAAATGCTGCCTCGCTCACTATCGAGAAAGGGCTTCCTGAGTCAATGACACACTTAAAACATATTTCGTTTATTGTAACTGTCACGACTGGATTTATTCCCGAAATTATAGCACTCGTAGTTCCTTGCAACAAATCCTCTCTAATATCTTCCCTCTCTATATAACCTATGTACTCATTTGCCATGTCGCTCATTTGTCCCAATTGGGCGCCTTCTGCGCTGATCGTTTGTCATTGCCGGTTTTGTTCATTTCCATTTGCTGGATTATGTCTAGGGTTAGCCGGCCGAATTTCATCATCATGTGGTGCTCCGCCTACAGTCCTATTCCCACCGTGTTCACCGTAGTATCGATTCTGGTTGCCGTAACTGTTGCGTTCACGATCCTGTCCAAGTCCTCGATCATTTCCGTTGTTCTACCTGTGTTCGCGACTGTTACCCCAGTTTCAATACGGCCGGTCCCTATTATTGTTCCGTTCGCGTCGCGACGACCAGTCAAGCCGTTGATTAGTACTACGGCCACGAATGCGGTCGCGCTGCTGCGCCCCGTAATAACTTTGTGCCTGATTAGGCGGGCATTCTGCTGTATTATATTCCAACTCTTGGAGAAGTGTCTTAAACGTTTCCACGTCCTCTTTGCATCGTCCCGCAAAAATGACGAGGCGCAAGTGCATCGGCATTTTGGTGATGCATATCCTAATTAGTTCCGCAGGTCCGTATGGATCGAATAGAAATTGATTCGCCAGCAGTGGTCGAATAGGCGTGCTGGGCTGCCGAAACCAGACTGGTTCAAATTTGGAAGCATAATTATGCCATGCTTGACCCTGTCTTGTGCCGCTTCCGACAAATAGGCGGACAGAAAGGCTTGTCGAAACTCCCGAGTGGAGTTGCAGTGTCGCACTGCCGCTTCATGTGAATCGCCGGTTCTCCTTTCAAATAGCCACACATATATTCTATCTTATGTGAACGTGCCCAGTCGGGGGGAAGACAGAATTCAGATTGCTCGAGCCATGATCGAGGATGTATTCCTTTTTGCGAATTTCGAAATATCTCAAACTTTCTCACCGTAAGGAAATGTTTGAAATCAAATCCCTGCATTTCCTCCCGGCGAGGCCCTTGAATGTTTCTATATTTCTCTGTCTGCCCTTCAAAATACATTCCTCCCTGTAGTCAAAATCTCCCTCGTGGCCGGAGTCCCTCTCTGCACTGTAGGTATGGCTATTTTTAGTGCTATTGGCGAGTTCGGAATCACACCCAATGCAGCTTTCCAGATGCGCCACACGTTCTTGTAATTTTCCTGTTACAGCTTTGTGCCGCCTGTTCACTTCGAACTGTCCCTCCTGAAATCTAAGAAGCGAACGCACTTCTTCGGTCTCTGCGACCGTTACCTGCGTAGTATTGTTATCGCTCTCCGTCACCTTCATCGTGCCTACGATGTCCACTAATGCCGCAATCTTATCATGTATTTGTCTGTTGCCCTCCGCCCCAGTCTGCTTCAATTGTTCTACTTGCTGTCGAGTGCGTGAATCGCTTGACTGTTGTCCGCTACTGTGTTGCTAACGGACGCGGGAAAATGCGTTTCCACCTCCTGGACCCTCGAGAGTACCTGCTGGCCTTCCCTTTGGCATTCTTCTCTCAGCGCTTGGAAATTCCTAAGTAGCTGTTCTTCGCTCTCTTTCGATTCCGCATCGCGACTCTGCTTGCCCTGTTCTAAGGCTTGCAGACGATCATCGATTTGTTCAAATGTACGGCCTAATTCTTTCATAATATCATTTTTTATTTCACTTGCCAGAATGTTTATTCTTTGTGAGATATCATCGGACACTTGCTGCATCGACTTGTCGACTTTAGTTGTCTGCTGAATTAGTTTTTCGACTATTTGTTCGCCTAGCTCGTGGATCGATTGTTTAGATTTCTGTGTCATTTGTTCGCCTAGCTCGCGGATCGATTTTTCAGACTTCTGCGTCATTTGTTCGCCTAACTAGCGGATCGGTTTTTCAGATTTCTGCGTCATTTGTACGCCTAGCTCGCGGATCGATTTTTCAGATTTCTGCGTCATTTGTACGCCAAGCTCTCGGATCGATTTTTCAGAGTTTTGCGTCATTTGATCGCCTAGCTCTCGGATCGATTTTTCAGATTTCTCTGCGTTTTCTTTATTTTGTTGCAATAAGGCTTTCATGAGTTCTGCCAAATCAATTTGGTTAGTTGGAGGCAAATTAATTTCTGGCTCTGATGTGAGCCCATTCGTCCTGTTTTGCATTTCCTCTGAAGTATTCCCCAATGCATTTTCGGAACCGTCCGACGCGTTAATATTCGAAATCAAATAATCCCCTTGCTCCATGTTGCCTAAGTTGTTGGACCGCCTACATTTAGCTTGGTTACGTGCCTGCATTCGTTCAATTTATACCCGGTATGTGACACACTAATCAAAATAAATGTATCCCCCAAAAATTACGACAGTTACACGAAAGGTACCCAACCAAGTACGCACTTTTTCACACGCAAAACAAATTTTTATCTTTGATCGAAGCAGTGCAATTTACAAGCGAGAAAAAAACACACATATAAAACACACAAATGTAGAAAACAAAACTACAAGACAAACAACACAACGCCGCTCAACAACGCTGTGAATCTTTTGAAAGTCTGCTCAGAAACAACGCAGAAGTTGTTTGAGCGCTGTAGCGGAAAAAAAATAAGATTATACAACGCTCGCAATCTAACATTTCAGAGATTCCAGTGTCTATCGGAATCACAGAACAGGGTCGCCATGTTTAATGTTGCATTAATTTGTTCTGAAAGCAGTGCTGATGTTCAAGACAATAAAAGCGGGTTAAAAGCTGTGAGCTATCTGGGGAAGTTAACCTTGCATTACTGAGCAACTGTTTCACCAGGTATCCAGTCTAGCTTACCAAATTCCCAACCAACCTCACATTAATTATAATCTTTTAGTAGTCATTTTACGATAACCGGTGATATGTATATAAAAAAAGAGAATTTAAATAGAAAGAAATAAGTCAGTTTATATTTGGAAATTTATTTTAACATTCATAATAGAAATTTCAGCATTTTAAACTTGATTCATAACTAAACTGGTGCCTTATTCAGGATTGTGAAAATGTGAGTTTGTAATCTTACAGAACACATCAAATATGGAGCCAAGATTGGGACACTTCATACAACACTGCATTCATAAAATAACACACGAAGAACGTTGAAACATATGCAAGAGGAAATTAATCACAACCAACTGATTCAATTTTCACCCAAAGAAGTTACGTTCGTAGCACAATCCTGTCCGTCTTGAAATTACCACACACTGGTATACCAAATTCATACTATCTCTGTGAAATCTTCCCGAAAAGAATAGCTGAGGGCTGCTTTGATGATTACACCACATGCTACATGTGGTCAACTTGGTTTACACAAAGAGCGTAACTCCACAATAATTTTGATAATTAAAATAAATTACATCGAAACGCAATTTACAAAAGAATAACCCCGAACTGGTTACTATCGTCTTACTATTAACCTAATGGGTCAAACAATTCTATAAGCACGTGGTACTGGTCTCACAAAGTACACCCCACGTGGGTTGAACATAAAGAAAAGTTGCTATATTGAAAAATATTGTCAAGACGAGACGTTATAATCTCACGCACATTCGAATTTAAGATTGATGATCTTAGAGTTACGGATCTTCAACACGTGGTTCCACTTTACTCACAAAGTAGCGAGAAAGCAACTACTGGAAGATATTCTAAACTTCACACTCGAAATACACTGCGTTGCAATTTAAGATAACGTAAGATATTTTAGATCTAAACCTGAAATAAAGGTGATTAAATTTTGAGTCAGGATGAACTTAAGAAATCCATTGTCCTATGGACTTAGCAGACACGTGCTTAGCCAGAGATCTTACCACTTCAGACGCTCGCTGCGGACAGACTGACTTGGGCTCCTACCAAGGGTGCTTCCAGATACAAAACGGAAGTGACCAGAGAGGCAGCTTCCTATACCAACATGACAAGGGATGGACATGACCATACTAAGAATAGAAACCTCTCGGCTTTTAGAAAGCGTAGATACCTGTTCCGACGTTGGTCCTACTGTTCTCTAACAGACAGGCTTGTCTCCTACCATCAAGCATGGAACTAGAAATGCATTTGCTCATTCATCCGTTCACACAGAAGGTAAGGGGGATGACAGTATCTTATCTTATACAGTATATAAAAGAAAGCAGATGTAGGTTCTGTATGAGACTGTGTGACATGAATTACATATAAACTGTGTTTTAAAGTTGAAAGGGTACAGTCGCGTCCTACATTGAAAATAGGTACGACATTCTTCATTATTCTTGTCAGAACAACATATTTTTTGTAATAATAACTCAATTTCACTTAATTCACCGAAGCCGGATACCAGTGTAGGAAAGAATGACAATTTATTTATTTAATTCATGTGCACTCCTACAAAATAAAACCCTACACCCAATTTGGTGAGATCTGTGAAATGAATGAATTTATTGTCGTCTGCTAACCGCAGATAGTGAATGTGCAGTATATGATCATATTTGAGACGGTCCTTTGGTCACCTTTGGTGGAACAAATGATATAAAATTTACCGGAGCTTCGAGCGCCTAAAATGTGGCTGACGAAGACGTTAGCAAGGTGCTCCCCCACTTCAGCAGATGTGCGAGATGACGTGAATAACGGCCACGTTTCAGCACTGTGCCGCTGAATCTTGCGTTGGTAAGACCTGCCTTAGGTGTGCTCCGTAAAGACAAAAGAGTGGGGACGTGGTATGCATGTGAAATACTTAAGAGTAATTTGGAATAATAATTTCTCTATTTAAGGAACTTTTGTGGGGAGAATTAAATGTCAGGCAGGTAATATTAAGGGGATCGTAGTAATCTTCGGGAGTTACCAACGGTCACAATGAAACCACGTGTAGCAATAAGTTGAAATACTTCCGAGTGCTCAAGTTAAGTTGAATTACTAGCGTGTGTACTATAAGTTGGAAATATTTAAGAAATGGCGTGTGCAGGGCTTGAAATTAGAGACGACTACTTCCACGTGGTGAGTACTGCGTGAGTCTCAATCTATGTGTGAGACAAAGGATAAAGAGAAGTACTCTTCCATGGTATCAGGTGAGGACTCGCGTGTGTGACGAATATGTTCTTAATATTACTTTGCGTGTTATGTTTCTGTGTGACGCTTGATTCAAACTATCATACTCTGAGAGAGAAGCAAGGTGAGTCAGCCGTCTATCCAGCAACGCCACTTGGCTTGCATTGCACAGGAAGACGTGCATATATCCTCCAGAGTTTGTAGTAGGAAAGGGAAGTTACGAAGTGGGGCAGTGTCGTGTGAAACTGGGATGAATATTAATTGAAGTGGGAAAGCTGAAATTGATGTAATTATAACGTTATGACTAGTCGTGGTGTTGTATTGTATGTTGCCAGTGTAGTGTATTTCATTTAATTTAAGTATGTGTGGTTTGCATGGGAGAGTAGCAAGATAGGTACAGAGGCAGTGGGTTATGCATGTTCCTTTTTGTACAGCTCGGTCTGGAGGAAAGTTTCGTGATGGTGGTTGTGAGAGTCGAAGTGTGAGATGTAGCAAAAGACCCTCCATCCTATCCAGAAAGTGCACTGTAGCGTTAAATAATTACGAGACCATAAGATAGAGAATCACCAATGTAAAGCCATGTCCTCTGGACGGAGTTTATCATGTGTAATTGTTTTAGAAATATGTAATGGTGTATTTAGGTTATAGAAGTTATCGGAATAAAAAAGATAGTGAAAAGAAAAAGATTGGAGGCCTCTTCCTTCGAATAGTATGTTGTCATGATATCCACAATTTATAATGTGTGCGCCATTCATATTCAGTGCGATGGCCACGTGTTGTTCAAAGCCGTTGGGTAAGAAAGAAAATGTGGTATTGCCAGTGCGTAGTGAACAGTCAGAGTTGTGTAAATTACTAACAGTCAGATGTGCGTTATCCGTTGCGTAATATTCAAGCAGGAGAATAATTTGTAACTTAATTGTGAGTTGGTTGGTTGGTTTTTGGGGAAGGAGACCAGATAGCGTGGTCATCGGTCTCATCGGATTAGGGAAGGATGGGGAAGGAAGTCGGCCGTGCCCTTTCAGGGGAACCATCCCGGCATTTGCCTGGAGTGATTTAGGGAAATCACGGAAAACCTAAATCAGGATGGCCGGACGCGGGATTGAACCGTCGTCCTCCCGAATGCGAGTCCAGTGTCTTACCACTGCGCCACCTCGCTCGGTTAATTGTGAGTACTAGAGCTCATGTTACTTGATAAATAAGAATGAATCCACTCGCTTGGCAGACCACTCATCTTGCAGGCCTGACTGCTTGATGCCACAGTATGAGCAAGGCATGTGGGTGCCTCTCAAAGTGTAGTAGTGTGACAGATCGTTCTTGATTATACGTAAAAGTAACACGTTCCACTGCTCAGTCTCCTTCCAGATAGTCAGAAACACCACAGTAAATTTAGAAGTGGAATGTATGCCGTAAATGACAACAGTTAAAAAAAAATTAACACTAAAGGAATCCAACAGAGACCATTCAGCAGTTAATATTATCTTGCAGTGTTGTCCCCAGATATTTAAACGACTTCACAGGTTCTACGGCAGTCAAATGAGAACGAGAAACATAAGAAAAATAAGTAAATTGTTTCAAAAGCAATAGCCATAATTGCTAATACAGTTAACCCACTGGGTGCCTTCACGGGGAAATATTTGACATTGCCTACAGGACCATGTTGACAGTCTGCAAAAAATGAAGCGAGCCATCACGTCCAAAAGTTAAGGAATGTTGATGGACAGCATCGCTCTGTTGCAGGGTAATACCCGCCAACATGCTCTTAAGGTTGTTTGGAGAACATTGCTCAAGTTTCGCTCGGTAGCCTCCACATCGTCACGATCTCTCCTTGTACGATATCCACGTTTTTGGAGCACTGAAGGAAGTAACCATGTTGTTCCTTGTAAAACATATGCCATTATTAGGAAGCAGATTGATATAATTACACTACTGGTCATTAAGATTGCTACACCACGAAGATTGCTACAGACGCGAAATTTAACCGATAGGAAGAAGATGCTGTGATATGCAAATGATTAGCTTTTCAGAGCATTCAAACAAGGTTGGCGCCGGTGGCGACACCCACAACGTGCTATCATGAGGAAAGTTTCTAATTGATTTCTCATACACAAACAGCAGTTGACCGGCGTTGCCTGGTGAAACGTTGTTCTGATGCCTCGTGTAAGGAGCAGAAATGCGTACCATCACGTTTCCGACTCTAATAAAGGTCAGATTGTAGCCTATCGCGATTGCGGTTTATCATATTGCGACATTGCTTCTCGCATTGGTCGATATCCAATGACTGTTAGCAGCATATGGAATCGGTAGGTTCAGGAGGGTAATACAGAACGCCGTGCTGGATCGCAACGGCCTCGAATTACTAGCAGTCGAGATGACAGACATTTTATCTGCATGGCTGTAACGGAGCGTGCAGCCACGTCTCGATCCCTGAGTCAGTAGATGGGGACGTTTGCAAGACAACAACCATCTGCACGAACAGTTCGACGACGTTTGCAGCAGCATGGAATATCAGCTTGGGGACCATGGCTGCGGTTACCCTTGACGCTGCATCACAGACAGGAGCGACAGCGATGGTGTACTCAACGACGAACCTGGGTGTACAAATGGCAAAACGTCAGTTTTTCGGATGAATCCAGGTTCTGTTTACAGCATCATGATGGTCGCATCCGTGTTTGGTGACATCGCAGTGAACGCACATTGGAAGCGTGTATTCGTCATCCCCATACTGGCGAATCACCCGGCGTGATGGTATAGGGTGCCATTGGGTACACGTCTCGGTTACATCTTGTTCGCATTGATGGCACTTTGAACAGTGGACATTACATTTCAGATGTGTTAAGACCCGTGGCTCTACCCTTCATTCGATCCTTGCGAAACCATACATTTCAGCAGGAGAATGCACGACTGCATGTTGCAGGTCCTGTACGGGCCTTTCTGGATACAGAAAATGCTCGACTGCTGCCCTGACCACCATATTCTCCAGATCTCTCACCAACTGAAGACGTCTGGTCAATGGTGGTCAAGCAGCTGGCTCGTCACAATACGCCAGTCACTACTCTTGATGAACTGTGGTATCGTGTTGAAGCTGCATGGGCAGCTGTACCTGTGCACGCCATTCACGCTCTGTTTGACCCAACGACCAGGCGTATCAAGGCCTTTATTACGGCCAGAGGTGGTTGTTCTGGGCACTGATTTCTCAGGATCTTTGCACCCAAATTGCGTGAAAATGTAATCACATGTCAGTTCTAGTATAATATATTTGTCCAATGAATACCCGTTTATCATCTGCATTTCTTCTTGGTGTAGCAATTTTAATGGCAAGTAGTGTATTTTATTTTGAGCTACTGATTGTCACCTGCTAGTACACGGAGCAGGGCGAGTAATCTCTCATTACCAGTGCGTTTTATGGGTTATTCGGCCTACAACGCATAATATTAAATAAAGTATGTAGAGTTGGCAAGTGTGGCAGGCAGCTTCCCCTTACCACTGCCGAACCGCCGACCACCCACCCACACGACGCGTATAAGGCAGCAGACAGGCAACACGCAAAGTTTCGTTTCGTTTTCTCTTTCCTTCTGGATGCTTCACGTTTTTAGTCAGGCAGTTTGTATTGAAATTCTTTTGATTCTGTTATGGTTTGCGTTGCATACCTAGCTCGGTCGACATACAGGTCTTAAAAATAGAATTACCAAACCGGCTGGACATCTAAAATATACAATCTGATTAATAAAACCAGTAAAATCTAAGAAATAACACAGAAGACTACCATAATTCTGTGTCTTATATGTGTGCAAATTGTAATATCGAAAGACGTTTCAGAATTCGCAACATAAGGTTCACTTACTTAGATCGGTCTCTGGTTTGTTTATCGGAGATCCTTAAGTAACTGATATTTGGTGTGTCCAGAATTAAAGTGGTTTTGGGACAGGGTGAAGTTCAGCACTGATATGTATAAGTGGAAGATATTTATCATTTGGATTTGCAGCTCCATGTGTTTACTGTGTTTGCAGTTATAACTGTAAGGTGTAAGATCCATCAGTTATGCAAAACACCGTTTTTTCTCAGTACCCAAACCTGTTTGATCACCACTATGCCATCATCAGTGGGTTTCTGATTTATTTAAACGTTCACATTACAGATTAAATAAAACGGAAATCAGCAGATGATGGCACCGTGGTGCTGAGCCATGTTTGCGTACTAAGAAAAAAAGGTGTTTTGCATAACTCGCGGACCTTACATCCTACAATATGTGGAAGACACTTCTCTCGACGAGATGCCCCCGTGGTTGCAGGAGAGGGTTCGGCACACACGGGCTCTGGTCTACGTGCGGGATCTCGGCCTGCCTAATGTGCGCCGGCGTCCGTCGTCCGCATAAATCCCCCGTAATTGCTCCCCGCCGTCGAACTCCCAGGGGGGCAGTTCCGGACGGGCCGCCGCCGCACCGGCTCGCTGACCGCTTTTTATTTAAATAGACCGCACCGTGGCCAGCGCTGTGGGGGAGGGGCTGGGGGGCGGCGAGGGGAGGGGTAGGAGGGATCAGCTCTTCATCCTCTTAGGTCGCACGGGCCACGGAGTAGGGGCCTCTCTTACGCCTTAAAAGTGCTTAAAAGATGACCTCGCCGTCGGCTGCCGCTCCTCTCACTGACAAACGCGCCGAAGAATAGATTCGGGCACAGAACGGGTATTAACTCTTATGGAGCTATATAGTGATCAACAAGTGCAGTGCTGGAACGTCCGCTATTTTTAAGTTATTTATATGGATACGTAAACGAGTTACACGCCCATAGTTAACGATGATTGTTTGCTGCACGCTCTGTATGACATGCACATTCACTACAGTAAGGGAGAGCGGGGAAAGCGGACAGGGTGTGATTTTTCAGGGTTTTAAGCTGAGCAGCAATAGACGGAAATGCATAAGAGCCAATGATTACAATCTGTAAATGTTTAAGTATAATAACGATCATATTGAGTACAAACACTTCACTTTTCAAAAAGTGGGAACATTGCCGTTTTGCCCGACATGAGCGGGCAAAGTGGCCACTTAGTTTTAAGCACACAAAAAGGGGGGTGGGATAAGGAACTGTTTCAATAAAGTAGGTGCTTACGGAGTATCGAAGCAGACCTGCGATTGGATTCAAGACTTTCTTGCAGATAGAAATCAACACGTCGCTCTTAACGGAACTAAATTGCAAATGTAAAGGTAATATCCGGAGTACCACAGGGAAGTGTGATAGGACCGTTGCTGTTCACAACACATGTAATTGATCTAGTAGAAAGTGTCGGATGCTCTTTAAGGCTATTGGCAGATGGTGCAGTTGTTTATATCAAAGTAGCAAGGCCAAAAGATAGTAAGAATTTGAAGAACGACCTGCAGAGAATTGATGAATGGTGCAGACTCTCGCAGTTCAAGCTGAACGTAAATAAATGTAATATATAGCTCTTACATAGGAAAAAAAATCCACTACCGTACAGCTACACAATTGATGACAAACAGCTGGAGACAGCGTGTGCAGCAAAATATCTAGGCACAACTATCCAGAGTCACCTTAAATGGAATGACCAGCCGGCCGGAGTGGCCGAATGTTTCTAGGAGCTACAGTCTTGAACCGCGCGACCGCTACGGTCGCAGGCTCGAATCCTGCCTCGGGCATGGATGTGTCTGATGTCCTTAGGTTAGTTAGGTTTAAGTACTTCTAAGTTCTAGGGGACTGATGGCCTCAGCAGTTAAGTACCATAGTGCTCAGAGCTATTAGAACCATTTTTGAAATGACCATACTAAACAGATAGCAGGAAAAGGAGACACCAGACTCAGATTCATCGGAAGAATGTTAAGGAAGTGTAACTCATCCATAAAGGAAGTGTCTTATAAGGCGCTTCTTCGCCAGATATTTGAGCATTGTTCATCTATCTGGGATCCCAATTAGGAAGTACTGATAGAGGAGATAGAGAAAATCCAACGAAGATCGGAGCGTTCCGTCACGGGATCGTTTAGCCGGCGGGACAGCGTTACGGAGATGCTAAACAAACTCCACTGGCAGACGTTACAAGAGAGACGTTGTGCATCACGGGGAGATTTACTACTGAAATTTCGGGACAGTACTTTTCAGGAGGAGTCACACAACATATTACTTCCTCCCACATACATCTCGCGTATTGACCACGAGGAGAAAATTCGAGAAATTGGAGGCAATACAGGGGCTTACCGACAATCATTCTTTCCACGTACTATTCGCGAGTAGAACAGGGTTGGAGGGATCAGATAGTGGTACCGAAAGTACCCTCCGCTACACACCATTAGGTGGCCTGCGGAGTATGATCTAGATTAACTAAATACAGTGTATTGTGAAACATGATTCAGATAATGTTATTTACACTTTTCGTGTATAAAAGTTGAACTGTGTTCCTCCTACACAGAATTCGTGAGCCGAGAGGGAGCACAACTGGCACTAAATCCATAGCTCTTCCGGCCTTGAACCACTGTACGTGCACTCTTTGTCTTCATCATTGTCGTCAAAAAGAGTTCTTCCAGGGTTGGACTTTTGGCTCTTTGCACATTTGTCTCTACTGCCTTTCTTTCCTTTGGCTGCTTTCCGTATATCATTCTTTCTACTTTATTTTTCTTCTATTTCTTTATTTGCCGCTAGTATGTCACTCTGACAAGTACTTGGTGTGAATATCGCCGCAGAATCCTCCTTTCGGCCGCTTCTGTCACGTTTCTCCCCCGCACAAAGTGGCTGCAAGCCACCGCCTAGATGACCACTTTGCCCGCATTGAGACAAAGCTGTATCTCCTCTAATAGCTCACCGAAATTTCAACAAGTATTATTATGGAGTGAAGATACGACTCATTCAACAAAATTTCATTGAAAATACGTAAGTCACATTCCCTGTCCACAATAAATATACCAACTGACCATTTACATTACACGAGGATAAGTAAAATCCACAAAACATTTTATAACTCTGAGGCGCGGGACAGCAAACAGGTTAGACTTCAAGGAGTGGATGGATCCTCCAGGGAGAATAATTTAAATCAATTCCCGCACCATTCCAGCAAATTATAAGTCACCAGGACCCCAATGGCCACTTTGCCCAGCTCTGCATTACTAAAATGTTAGCCTGTTTTGTAATTTTCCGCTCTGGAGGCTATCCATGAGCAAACATAATTGTTTGTGTAGACAGAGTACCCCATTTTAATATTGCTGAATAATGTCTCGAAATATGTAGCTTTTGCAACCAAAAATTGTTTTCAGATAAAACGCGTTAACGATTAAGGGAGCCACGAGGAGACTACAGTTTCTTCGTAGATGACACTACAGTCAATGAAAGTGGGTCAGCTTCATTTGCTTGGAATCTTCTTTTTAATGTATATTGTGAGCATTCCTTTCTTCTTCTTAAGCGGTTTGGGCAATATGCCTGTTCTGACTTCAAATCCTTACGAGTCGTTTTGCTCAGTATTTTAATTTCTTTTTCCAGGGGGATTCACTTGGTTACAATGACTGCAGTTCTTTCTTCTTCCATACGTTCGATTTCTCCTTATACTGTTCCACTTCGTTGCTCAGGTTAAATATTTCTAATTTTTTTCGTACATTCTCATTTCATATATGACCCCTCCTCGAGCAACCTTCGACAGATCTCAAAAATGCTGATATCAGGCGATTGCGTGATGCTTTATTATTCTTTCTTTCAATCCGAGATTCGCAGCGATTGAGCAAGACAGGATTAGCGATTGTTTTGTGCAGCTTTAATTTTTATCTTTCCTCGACTCGTTCTTTAAGTGTCTATTTATAGTTAGATATGTAGTGGAATTTGTTGATCTCACCCTGCACATTATCATAGTTATTTAAGTTGACAACCTCAAATATCTAAAACTGGTGACTTGTCCCAGTGCTTTTCTTCAATAATAATTTTTTTGCAGACTGGGTGTTTTCTATAGCGAGCCATGACTTTCGCTATCGTGGTGAACGTTTTCAGATTATGGCATGGTCTTCCTACCTCATATAATCTGTATACCGAATGTTTGTGTGGTATCAATAGCAACGCATAGTTTAAAAAGTTGGCACTATCACGAGACACAGACGACAGCGCCCTCTAGCCAGTGCTGTCGAGTTCTACGAAATCCGCGACTGCTTCGCCCAGCCAGGACACTTCGCTTCAGTTGGCTCTCTATACGACGGGTCGAAGACTTCGCATCTGTACAAAGTTATGTATTCTTTCTTGCACCAGTAAACCATTTTTACTCACTGCAGTACCGACGTATTTTTCCTCCTCCTTCTCCTACCCACGCGCCGCCTTCCAGGTGGGATACAAAAGATGGCGACGAGGATGGGATTATGTTTTTTCTCATCTTTTGTATCCCACCTGGAAGGCGGCGCATGGGTAGGAGAAGGAGCAGGAAAAATACGTCGGTACTGCAATGGGTAAAAATGGTTTACTGGTGCAAGAAAGAATACATAACTTTGTACAGATGCGAAGTCTTTCACCCGTCGTATGGAGCGCAAACTGAAGGGAAGTTTCCTGGCTGGCTGCACCTGATGAAATGGGCGAGGCAGTTGCGGATCTCGTAGAACTCGACAGCACTGGCTAGAGGGCGCTGTTGTCTGTGTCTCGTGGTAGTGCCAACCTTTGAAACTATGCGTTGCTATCGATACCACAGTTTGGTTTCTTATTCTGTACTATAACTACATCATCTACATATAGTACGTGTTCAGACGATAGTTTCTTTTCAGGTGTATTCCTCCATCGGCATTATTCTTTTTTTTTTTCTGATGAGATCTTCGGTATATCTAGTTAGGTGACAAGTCATGTGATAGGGAGGAGGGAGGAGATTAGTGTTTAACGTCCCGTCGACAACGAGGTCATTAGAGACGGAGCGCAAGCTCGGGTGAGGGAAGGATGGGGAAGGAAATCGGCCGTGCCCTTTCAAAGGAACCATCCCGGCATTTGCCTGAAGCGATTTAGGGAAATCACGGAAAACCTAAATCAGGATGGCCGGAGACGGGATTGAACCGTCGTCCTCCCGAATGCGAGTCCAGTGTGCTAACCACTGCGCCACCTCGCTCGGTCATGTGATAGCGATATGCACGTATACAGATGGTGGCAGTATCTCGTAGACAGTGAGCGAAAGGGCAGTGCACTGGAGGAGCTGCCACTTGTACTCAGGTGGTTAATGTGAAAAGGCTTCCGTCGCGATTAGGGTTGCACAACGGCAATTAACAGACTTCGAAAACAGAATGGTAGCTACAGTTAGACGCATGCGACATTTCATTTCCAGAATCGTTAGGTATTCAGTATCCTGAAAACCACAACGCGAAGAATATGCCAAGAGTAGCAAATTCCGGGCATTACCTCTCACCAAGGACAATGCAGTGTCAGCCTTCAATTAACGAGCGAGAGCAGCAGCGTTTACATAGAGTTGTCAGTGCAAACAGACAAGCAGCAATGCATGAAATATCGGCAGAAATCAATGTGGAACGTATGACGACCGTAGTGCGGCGAAAGTTGGCGTTAATGGGCTATGGAAGCAGACTATGGAGACGAGTACCTTCGCTAAAGGTACGACTAGCCTGCAGCGCCTCTCCTGTGCTCGTGACCCGATTTCAGTTGGGGAGAACTGATAGAGTCAGAGAGCGGCGCACACGTCACGTAGTCATGGAACCAACATCTCAGCAAGAGATTTCGGCGACTATTGCAAGATGCCTTTCTCAGGGTGTTTTGCTAACTGACATTACGGTTCCAATCCCAGAAGAATTTTATTTCAAATAGCTCTGAGTACTATGGGACTTTACTTCTGAGGTCATCAGTCCCCTAGAACTTAGAACTACTTAAACCTAACTAACCTAAGGACATAGCACACATCCATGCCCGAGGCAGGATTCGAATCTGCGACCGTAGCGGTCGCGCGGTTCCAGAA
Organism: Schistocerca nitens; assembly: GCF_023898315.1. Classification (NCBI taxonomy): domain Eukaryota; kingdom Metazoa; phylum Arthropoda; class Insecta; order Orthoptera; family Acrididae; genus Schistocerca; species Schistocerca nitens. The sequence continues at coordinate 847,747,039 of NC_064614.1, forward strand.
TGAAGCGCATAGAACCGCTCGGCCACACTGGCCGGCTGTGGTTTATCGTATCGCGACATTGCTGCTCTCGTTGGTCGACATCTAATGACCGTTAGCAGAATATGGAATCGGTGGGTTCAGGAAGGGTAATACGAAACGCCGTGCTGGATCACAACGGCCTCGTATCACTAGCAGTCGAGATGACAGGCATCTTACCCGCATGGCTGTAACAGATCGTGCAGCCACGTCTCGATCCCTGAGTCAACAGATGGGGACGTTTGCAAGACAAGAACCATCTGCACGAACAGTTCGACGACGTTTGCAGCAGCATGGACTATCAGCTCGGAGACAATGGCTGCGGTTACCCTTGACGCTGCATCACAGACAAGTGACGAACCTGATTGCACGAATGGCAAAACGTCATTTGTTTCGGATGAATCCAGGTTTTGTTTACAGCATCATGATGCTCCATCCGTGTTTGGCGATATCGCGGTGATTGCACATTGGAAGTGTGTATTAGTCATCGCCATACTGGCGTGTCACCCGACGTGATGCTATAGGGTGCCATTGGTTCACGTCTCGGTCACCTCTTGTTCGCGTTGGCGACACTTAGAACTGTGGACGTTACATTTCAGATGTGTTACGACCCGTGGCTCTACCCTTCATTCGATCCCTGAAAAACCCTACATTTCAGCAGGATAACGCACAACCGCATGTTGCAGGTCCTGTACGAGCCTTTATGGATACATAAAATGTTCGACTGCTGCACTGGCCAGCACATTCTCCAGATCTCTCACGAATTGAAAACACCTGTCAATGGTGGCCGAGCAACTGGTTCGTCACAAAGTCAGTCACTACTCTAGATGAACTGTGGTATCGTGTTGAAGCTGCAAGGGCAGCTGTACCTGTACACGCCATCCAAGCTCTGTTTTATTCAATGCCCAGGCGTATCAAGGCTGCTATTACGGCCAGAGGTGGTTGTTGTGGGTACTGATTTCTCAGGATCTATGTACCCAAATTGCGTGAAAATGTAATCACATGTCAGTTCTAGTATAATATATTTGTACAATGAATACCTGTTTATCATCTGCATTGCTTCTTGGTGTAGCAATTTTAATGGCCAGTAGTGTACTACTGCTTACAAAGGAAAGCTAGATTTGCACTGTCAATATGAGGAAAATAATGCACTTTAATGAGAACCTCAGCAGTACTTCTGGATCATCACAGAACTACACGGGGGAGACTGAAGCGCCAGGCGGTCCATTAGCTGTCTTATTTCCAGATAAAGGGTCAGTCAGCTGCAGCAGCTACAGAGCTTTGTCCGTCCCCTAGCAGTTTTCGAGACCGTTACGGTCAGGTTACCAGATTATACGGCAACGACAACGCGCCACCGGTTTCTCAAGAATGCAAAGTGCCTGTTTAAGCCCCCGTCGCCTGTTCACCTTACGTGCGACTGCCCTCGTGCCCGCTCCACAGCAGCCCTCGTCGACCGGTCGAAAGCAGAAAAGCAGCAGCAAAAGCGCCGAGCCCTGACAGCAGAAGTTGGCTCCCTGCTGCTCGAACTGAAGCCCAGCGGGGCAAGCGCCGTCTCCGGGCCCCCCTCGCCCCACGCCGCCCCGCGGGCGGAGGCGCGCCTTCACTTTCGGCTCATCTGTACGCGGGAGGGGCGCACTTCCTCCTCGGGGGAAATTTAATATTACTACGCAGGGCGGCCCGCGGCGCGCGCCGTGGAGCCCGATGGCGGGAATTAGCGGGAATTGGCGCGCTCTCCGGCTGGCGCGCGTCGCCCTCCGGCGGATAATCCGCGCCGCCCACCGCCTACCGCCTGCCGCCGGCAGCCCAGCCACGTACAGCCGCCTCGCCCATTCCAGCTGCACCGCACCGCGCGGCTGCAATTACTGCGCCACTCCTTCGTCCCCTGCCCGCGCCAGAACAACCTGCCGCTAATAATCCACACAAGTCCGACAGCTTTAACTAAACAAGCTAAAATATACCCCTGCAAGTATTCCAAAAATATCAGTAGAGCACTCCGTCTTCAGGCCACAAGTGACCCATCGGGACCATCCGACCGCCGTCTCATCCTCAGTGGTCGATGCGGATAGGAGGGGCGTGGGGTCAGCACACCGCTCTCCCGGCCGTTATGATGGTATTCTTGACCGAAGCCGCTACTGAATAGCTCCTCAATTGGCATCACGAGGCTGAGTGTACCCCGAAAAATGGCAACAGCGCATGGCGGCTGGATGGTCACGCATCCAAGCGCCGGGCACGCCCAACAGCGCTTAACTTCGGTGATCTCACGGGAACCGGTGTATCCACTGCGGCAAGGCCGTTATTCCAAAAATATATTAACTAAAATTATTACTTCTTACTTAGAACTCACTCTGCATCAGCATTTTTTGTTCTATCTACGTACCTGGAAACAGGAAGTACACCAAAGAAATAATCGTTGGCACATTTGGAGAAAACGTACGTTTTATCATTAAAAATTACGAATAGTTTCTTTAAGTAGCAAGACGTATGCAAATCTGCCTGATCAGAAACAGGATACAGATCTATTATAGATTATACAGTAATAAATGATGGCTTTCCTGGGCATGTTAGAGATGACAGAACAAGTTCTTAAACCTTAGCATTTAGAACGCAGCAGCATAGGAGATCTCCAGCAAAATCAGATGACATTAACATTGGAAACGGCGGAAGACTTGCAAGACGAATGGGATACTTAAAAACAGCTGTATAGATAATAAGGTTCAGGGGAAGAAAAAGGAAATACAGGAAACGTAGAGGAGTAAGAATTTGTACTCCATGGATAGAAACAGCAATTAGAGAAAAGTAAGAAATTTTCGAGACCTACATAAATAATCGCGTTAATGAAAAGTATAGTGAAGATAAAGAGAACGGAAGTAATGGGAAATATGTAACTCGGAAAATGCACTCACAATAATAGGAACGCTTTATTAGCAGCACAGAGCGTGATTTACATGGCAGATAAATTACAGATTATAAAGTGATGAAATCACTCAACAGACGATAAAATGATCACATACGTGTTAACAATGCGGGAGAGAGCGAATGGATAGCTCATTAGCCGGCCGCTGTGGCCGAGCAGTTCTAGGCGTTTCAGTCCGGAACCGCGTGACTGCCACGGTCGCTGGTTCGAATCCTGCCTCGGCCATGGATCTGTGTGATGTCCTTAGTTAAGTTTAAGTAGTTCTAAGTTCTAGGGCACTGATGACCTCAGATGTTAAGTCCCACAGTGCTCAGAGCCATTTGAGCCATTTGATAGCTCATTATAAAAAATTGGGTTATGATGAAACTCGTAAGTCAGGCCTTACCTAAACTAAATGACATAAATGAGCTGGACGATGCTGATATGAGAGACCCAACGGAAACTCTAAAAGCTACCACAAATTGTAAATCCACTAATTTAGAAGGTTTTAGTGTGGAACTGTGGAAATATGGAGGGTTATTCCTCCATCTAAGACTTGGAGAAATAAGAAGGTACCAAAAGACTGGCTGAGAGCCAAAGCAACCTCTGTTTTTAAACAGGGCATAAAAATAAATATAGTAACTATCGAAACATAAGCCTCCTGGATTCAGGTTATAAATTATGCACCTAAATCCGGAATAGCAAGAGTTGAAAATAACAATGAAAAACTAAAATTTGAGAAAAATAAGGTTTCGGAAAAGCACAATCAACTATTGACAATGTTTCTACATCGCAACAAGTTATAGAAAATAGATTAGAGTTCAATAAGGAAACCCATTTTGTTCTTATGGATTTTGGGAAATCATTCGATAATGTGAATAGACCCACCAGGTTAGCAGAGAGTGCTAATGCGCTGCTTCCTCTACCCGGGTAGGCGCGCTGGCTCCGGACCGAATCCGCCAGGCGGATTAACGACGAGGGTCGGTGTGCTGGCCAGCATGAATGTGGTTTTTAGGCGGGTTTCCAGATCCCACTAGGTGAATGACGGGCTCGTCCCCATGTCCCGCCTACACTGCACGCTGACATTTGAGAACGTTCACACTATTTCATGGTTTACACTAGGTGCAGACGAAGTGGGACAAAGGTCCATGACTAGTGAAATTCATTGGAACATAAAAACCTCACATCACAAATACTACTAAGAGTCTACACAAAACACCTCTGTATATCACTTTTCAGTTTTGACAACCATCTTAGTGTTGAATTTGATTTTTCTAACGTCATATATAATTAAATATTGGGTTTTATTCTAATTTTGTTTCTACTTGATGATTTTATTTAATAATTGTTGAGAAAATTTCTCGTGGAGAACAGCGGTCTGGCTGAAAGTACTTTAGAAATAGATTACAGACATTCTCGACGGCAAAAAGTATTTATAAATGTTTTTGCGGCCGATACTAAGTAATTTTATTGAATGTTAGTGATTTCTCGTTAATTACCTACAAGCACATTACGGTGTGTGGTGAGGCTGCAGTTATTTCCCTTCTTCTTTGTACCGTTCGTGAGTGATTCGTGCGAAGAAAGACTTTCGATAAGCTTCAGCATGAGCTCTAATCTCCGTAATTTCCTTGTCGTGGTCGTAACGTGAGACGTATGTGGAAGGAAGTATAACACACAATCGCAAAAAGGGAGAGAGAGAGAGAGAAGCACCTAGAAGGTCAAGAGGATGTGAAATAAAACTTCATGAATACAGAATGTGTGTAATGTTATTTCAGTTATTACATAACTGCATAAAATTCACAAAGAACTTGGAAAAAGAACCCACTTACTGACAGGAAGATAGCAATGCATGGAGCAGGGAGCGGTGTGGTGCTGGTCTCCCGCTTCAACACAACTCTCTGTTTATTTATCAGAGTTATCAGCAGGAGAAGGAACCAAGGCACAATTAAAAATAAAAAAGAGACGATTTTCAAGAAATGCTAACACAAGTTAAGAAAAAAATTTGCAAGCAAGAATCCGTTGAACTTACCACAGTTAAAGGAATCTTGAAAAGCACTTTACCATAGCTATAACAAACAATCTTCAAGTAACCTACTACAGTTAAGAAAGCAGTCTTGAAGAAAATTTAAAGCTTTTAAAAAGGAAACATTTTTCAATAAATAGAGTTACTTTAGCATTAGTAAGATTAACAGATACAATAAATACTTCAACGATTGAAAGTAATAACAGAGTTTTGATCTGTTTCGCTGGAGTAAGGCCTGATTCAACACGTCAGTCAAGGTCGACTCCTTACAGATCAGCATGTAATTTACAAATTACGAAGGCAACTCGCGCTAATAGGCCACTTTACTACAACATGAAGAAAACAGAGCTAAACACATACCACATACTTAATTACATAAAATGTATACACCCAATCAACTGGCCACAGAACATGAAATTCGTGCAGAAAATAGTTACAGGCTAAGCAATATTTGGGATACTAATGGACATGGAAATCATAATATACTTGTATAACCAATTCCTATATACAGAAGATGTTCATGTAACACCACAGACATAACTTTGCGTGTGGCCTTAAAACTAATGAATCTCTGTACAGGTAAAGAAATGCGAGTTGGCTCCATGCTTATAAAGCACATTGATAACTTCGAACGCTGTTGCTCTTATCTTCGTTAGCCAAAGTGCGGCCAGGGACGTTAGAACAGAATGGGTCTCCAATGGTTCAAACCCATTGGTACAGATATTACAAACGAAGGCTCATCAGATCAATCTTAATCAATTTACGTGGATGAAATTCCAGAATATCGTTAGTGAAATGCGCCTCAGTAGCCTGCCGCCAAGAGTTGAAGACTCTCCCACCCATTAAGGCGCACCACGCACAGCAACTTCTTCACGGTCCACCACACTTCATCCCACACGGGGGAACAAACACTGGGTGTGTTCCATCCGTCGTGTACTACAGTGCTTCAGCACTCGGTAGCCATCGACACCAGACAGCGCGTACCGAACTAGACAGAGCTCTTTCAGGCACGTCCAGCGCTAAATTTCTGTTCACCCTCACCCCAGGACCCTATCTAGACGCTGCAAAATCAGGCACCCTGCAACGAAATACGGAGACCTCTGGCTGCACTCGTAATTCATTTATTTGGGACGACTCACTCACTACTATGACGTTGGAACCACCTGTGGCATGGATAGCTGCAATTATTCGATCAGGAAAGGTGTCATAAAGCCGTTGTATCCTGTCCTGAGGCCAACTGTCCCATAACTGATCCACGATAACGTAGATATTGCTGCTTGGACGGAGCAGATGTCAGACCTGGCCATTCACATGCTCTGTCGATGAAAGATCTACAGATCTTTCAAGTCAACAACATGTAGATAGTTCGTAGGGAAAAGTCCCATGTGTTGACGAACATTGTCCTCTTGAAAAATGTCACCATGATACTGCCTCAGTATAGGTAACTTACTAGGACGCAGGATCTCCGTGACGCACAGCTGTGCCGTGAGAGCTCCCTCAGTCACTACCAGCAGTGACATAAAGTCATGCTCGATGGTTCCGCTCCTTAACGCCAGGAGTAACACTGTTGAGAATCTTCAAAACATTGGAAGAATGGGACCTCTCCCCAGGTCGCCACGATACTAGCCGACGATGATGATCCTAGCTGTTGCAGTTCATGGCTGGATACAATACGATGCGATTTATCAGCAGTCCATCCTTCTTGGGCAAAGCATCACTCCAAATACAGCCGTTTCTGTTATAGTCCTAACGCCAGCCTACGAATGGGACGGTAGTTCCCCATTGCGGATGCTACTGGTCTCCGACATATGGTGCGCGATAACACAGAATGTTGCAGGCAGACTAGTACTTGTTCTCGAATGGTAGACGAAAATGTGAAGGGGTTAAAGTGTGCTTCGCGCACAGTACGACGATTCTTCCATGTGATGCTCATGCGTGGTAGACCGGAATCTTGACGACTGGTACAAATATCCACACGTCCCCATGCCGTCCGAAATCAGCTCACTCATCACTGTAATATCTGAATGGTAAACAAATCCGTATTTTCGACATAAAAGTTTTCTGGGTTTGGTACCGCGTCATAATGTAAAAACTATTGCAGCTATAGAAAAGCCAACGTTTCGGCCACGGTTGCAGTGGCCTTCTTCTGGGTCTAATCCGTATTTTGTCGACTGAAGGAAGACCTGCAATGAAGCCCCATCCGAATTTTTTCAGGTGCTGACAACGCTGTCTCAAACGAGAGAACGCGGCATCTTCATGTCCCTCTCAGTGACCACTTATCCCTACCAGGACCGGTAACAGTACTAAACATGAACAACGCTAATGCTCTCTGATGGTTGACATACCTGCCAATGGTGTGTACAAGTACAAAGTCACGTTGACATTCGATCATATCTCCCCGATGCTTAACTTTTTTCTTTGTTTTTTGCTAGGTAATGAATGTTGCGCGACCGTTGTTCGAACGTACGGTCTCGGAATTTTAACAACAACTTCTCCATGACACACTAGGCCTCTCTTGTAGGGACTGATAATGGAGTTGGTTCGGCATCTCTGCAATGCTCTCCCCCCGCGGAAACGATCCTGCAATGAAACGTGCCACTCTTTGTTGAATCTTCGCCATCTGTTTTGGTAATCTCACTTGGTAACCGTCCCAGACTGATGAACAGCTATCAAGAATGCGTGAGACAAGTGATATCTTAGGCATTTCATTGTGCGTGAATTACTTTACCTTCAGATTCCACCAACGAATCTCAGCCTGACATCCACTTTTCTACTATACGTTTCATGTGGCCGTTGCGCTCTGGACGGTTACTTCTACGTCTATTACAGTTGTTACTATCTCCAGTGAGTTCTGACCAAGAGTGTAATCGAAGACTATCTCATCTCTTTGCCTATTTACGCGCTGTGTGTTACATTTATTTAGAGACATGGCAAACGGGAAGTCCCTTCACGAACCATCAACCCTGCACAGGTATTCCTAAATTTCACTACAACCTTCTGGCTTTGCACCCTTCCTCCAGGCAATAAAATTGGATGCAAAATGCATCTGACAGTATTAGATCGTTTTTGCAATGCCGCAATCAGTAACTTTTCGAAACACTCGCTTGATGTACACCTAAAATTACCTTTACAACTAGCGATTTCATGCCATTAAAAATAACGTATTGAGTTATATCTCCCAGAAAGTCTTGAATCCAGTTACAAATCTGGTTTCGCAAGCATCTATTTTACTTACTAAATAACAGTACTGGACACGGAACGAATTTGGCATCATTGTCCTGATGTACTTTGTAAGACATGAGAAAAGGAACTAGAAAATTTATTACAATTTCAGAAAAATTGGACGATTTATTCAAGAGAAAGGGCTTCAGAAATTGAGCAAGTCAATAAAGCGTTGGTCCACCGCTGTCCGTTATGCATGCAGCTATGCAACTTGGCACTGATTGCCAGAGGTGTTGGATGTCCTCGATTGCGATATCGTTCCAAATTCTGTGTTAGGTTGTCAGAACCCCGAATTAATTGTTGGGCCCTGACCATGTTGCTCCATAATTTCTAAATTGGGGAGAGGTCAGGTGATATTGGTGGGCAACGTTGGACATGGCACACACGCCGTGTGCGTATGGTCATTGTTTTGATGAAACTTAATCTCAGGATGGTTTTCCATGAACAGCAACAAAACGAGGCGTAATAATATCGTCGACATACTGCTGCACTACGAGGGTACCGGGGATGACAACCGAAGGTGCCCCGCTGTGAAATTAAATCGGACACCAGTCATTCTCTCCATGCTGTCGAGCCGCATAGCGGGCGACACTCAGGTTGGTGTTTGTAGTCCGGTTCAAAGCCGGATTCATCACTGAAACCAATTATACTCCAGTCAGTGAAATTCCAGGCCGAAGACTTGTCTGGAGATGCCCGAGATAGTGGTGTGACACAAACCTGACTGCCACCCGTCCCGATAGCAGGGAGTGATGGCCTGCAATACCATTTCTTTCCGTAGCAGGGCCCCTTTGCTAGTCATCCGCGGCAGCCTTAAAGCACAGCGGAACGCTGACAACATTTTAAACCCAGTTTTGTTGCCCTTCGTGGCAAGCCATCCGGGGCTTCCATTCCAGCAGGATAATGCCCAACCGCACACTTCAAGAAATTCTGCTGCTTATCTTCGTGCTTGTCAAACACTACCTTAGCTGGTAACGTCGCCGCAACTCTCCCAAAAGAGAAAGTTTGGAGCAATATGGGCAGGGCCCTCCAACCAGCTCTGGATTCTGATTATCTAATTGCGCTGACTGGACAGAATTGGCGCGATATCCCTCAGGAGGACATCCAACGGCTCTATTAATCAACGCCAAGCTGTAAACTGCTTGCATAGGGGCTAGAAATGGACCGTCGCGTTACTGACTTGCTCAATTTGTGAAGCTCTTTCTCTTGAGTAAATCACTCAATTTTTCTGAAACTGTAATCATTTGCTTGTCTGCGCATCACATATACCGACTTTTTCTCCCATTCGGATAATTCCTTCGTGGTTAGTCATTTCTTCTTCCTTTTTTTGGCTTAGGGTATATTTTAGAAATGCAGCAAGTGATACGTTCTAAATGTCTTTAACGAGAAACTGCCATCCATAGTGTTAATATATTTTTTTTTCTAAATTTATTTCTTGTCTCTCTTCTTCTTGTGAAGAGTTGCCGTATAAGATCGTCCTGCTTTGGGCATCTCTATTGGTTTCAAACACAGAAACACAGCAATTTCTTGTATTTGTTGCGCATTGTTGGCCCAGTGTTGATTTCACATGTTGCCTGAAGAGTTTTTATAACTGTGTAAATAACGAACGAAAACACAGAATAATGTTTGTATTTTATCGTTCTGGACATAAACAACAATGCGAGGTTGATTCGCTGAAATATCTCGCTGCCTCTGTGTGTCAATATGCCAGCTTCACCCTAGGCAAAAAGAGTACAGCACCATTTTGGAAACATAAAAACATCTGAGGCTCGCAAAACGTCTGCTAGCCACACTCATCTATATCGTGTCAAGACTGTCACCGCAACTGCTCAAGTGACAAGTGGCAGGTCCCTTAATTCAGCTGAGGCCTTTCCTTTTATTTGACTCTTGAAGGCATTCCTATGGTATCAAACAAGCCGCATACTAGAATAATGACAGCTCTTATGAATAAAAGTATGAGTGAACCGATGTTATCTGGGAATGTATATTGTCCAATCGTCTGTTAGTCCACCTTCTCCGTCTTTCTCTTTTCGTCCGTCTACTACTTCTCCAATCTGACACTCCTCCTTCCCCTCTCCCTGTCTCTCTCTTCCCCTTCCCCTCTCCCTGTCTCTCTCTCTTCCCTTTTCCTTTCTCTGTCTATCTCTTCCCCTTTCCTTTCTCTGTCTATCTCTTCTGCCCCTTCTCTCCATTCATCCCCTCCTCCTCCCTTTCTCTGTTCATTTCCTCCCCCCGCCACTCTCTCTCTCTCTCTCTCCATCTTCTCCTCTGCCCAGTCTGCACCCATTTCCTGCTTTTCCATTCTCTCTTCACGTTGTTATCTCCATCCCAATTGGATGTTGCTTGTTCTTATCCTCCTTCCCCCCGTATTTCTTTGTGGGTAGTCAATAATAGCCGCGCAGGATTATCCGAGCGGTCTAGGGCGTTGCAGTCATGGACTATGCGGCTGGTCCCGGCGGAGGTTCGAGTTCTCCATCGGGCATGGGTGTGTGTGTTTGTCCTTAGGATAATTTAGGTTAAGTAGTGTGTAAGCTTAGGGACTGATGACATTAGCAGTTAAGTCCCATAAGATTAAAAAAAAATAATAATAAATAATATGTGAACAAAGTTGGTTGAAATTGATTCAGATATTGAGAAAGGTCTCTCTGCCAGTGCCTTTGATCTTTTACGCACCTGCCACATTTTTAACACATTTTACACACAGTTGTACAGGTTTCACCTGTACCTCTAGCGAATTTCGCCCTGCAGTTTCGTTTTCACGTAGAACCGTGTTAATGTCGCGATACCTCCTGACCTATGTTCCGTACACTGATATATTTTGCGGAATGTTGAGTGGTATATATGAATATTGTCTGCAGAATGTGTTGCGAATAGTGTTAGTAGTAAAGAATTAATCTGTTAACATGATATAATGATGCTGCAGTTCCAGTACAGGAACAGTGAAAATGTAGGAAGTGATAAACTCTTTCTCTTTCATCATATTGTGGGGGGTGTCAGCGAGAAAAAGTCTTGTAAAAGTTTGAAAGTAAGTCTAAAGTTCGTTGCATGTTACTAAGTCCTCTCATTCTCAAATAACGGAGGAATACAGTCTGCATCATGCAATACTAGTTGGAGGTGATGTTAGTCTACAGAATATAGAGTGGAATGTCTATCGATTCATTTCTGGGGTATAGACACTCATGTGAAATACTTCTGCACACGATATTTGAAAACTGTCTTGGGAAGCTAGCTCGGGAGGACGCACGCAAAGAAAATATTTTGGACCTTGTAGCTACAAACAGGCTGGACCTTATCGACAATGTGTGTATAGAAACGGGGATTAGCCATCCTGGTATCATAATCGCAACTATGATTAAGAAAGTTAATTAAACAATCTAGGAGGCTAGGAGAGTGTTTCTACTAGACAGAGCAGATAAGCAGTTGTTAGCATCTCACTTAGAATCTGAACTGACATCGCTTAGTTCCAGTAACGTAGATGTAGAGGAACTATGGGCAAATTTTAAGCTGATTGTAAATCGCCGTCTGGAGAGTTATGTGCATAGTAAATGGATAAGGGACTGAAAAGACCCTCGTCCTTTAATAATGAAATTCAGAAGATGCTGAGGAAGCAAAGTCTGTTCCGCTCTCGGCTCAACAGGAAACGCACAAATGACGAAATTCGAACGTCAGAAGAGATTCGTGCGTCTGTGAAGAGATCTATGCGCGAAGTATACAACAACAACTACCACCGTCACATCTTAGCAAAAGATCTGACAGAGAACCCAAGAAAACTCCGATCCTACACCAGTCTGGTGTTGCAGTTGAAGCTAGTAAAAACGAGGTTTTAAATCTCACGTTAAAGAAATCGTTCATGCAGGTGAAGCGTACAGACATACCGTCATTTGAACATCGGACACACACCAGTATGGACGACATTGTAATAATCGTCCCTGTCGTAGAGAAACAACTGAAATATTTGAAAGCAAATAAATCACCAGGTCCGGACTCAATAACAATTCGAATTTACTAAGAGTACTCTACGGTACTGGCCCCTTACATTGCCTGTATTTATCGAGAAGCTCTCGCCGAGCACGGAGTCCCAAGTGATTTGAAAGAGACCAGGCAACTCCAGTAATAAGTAGGATAAAAGAACGGAATGGCAATATTACAACCCATATATGGCTAACTTCGGTTTACTGCAGAAGCCTTGAACATGTTGTCAGTTGGAATACAATAACCTTTCTTGGGACTAAAAACGTGCGAGGTGCCAGGACTAGCAGTGTATTTAACACTAAATTCTTCTAAAATCTTCATACGGAAATGATGCTCTAAGCCCCCCCCCCCCTTTTCTAACTCCGAGTTTTGCTGTTGCAAATGGATTAAGAAGAAACGCGAACTGACTGTAATCGACCCTGCAAGTGGAGTAGAAAAGAGTTTGGAACCTGCAATAATTTAATTTGATAAATAAGTTAAATAAAGGAAAGTTTCATTAGCGTAGTAAGACATGAAAGAGTTGCTCTACCGATTAACAGAAAGAAAGTTCTGTCCAAAATAACAATTTGATTTATTATGGCTAAACTCAAAATAATAAACAAAACACATGAAACATATACAACACATCAAATTGGATACTCAAATAAATGCTGTGAAGGTGAGGTTGCCCATAAACTAGATTGTGACAATTATTACCAAGTGGTATGTGGAGCCAATTCGTTGCAACCCAGATCTTAAAAGAAACACCTAGCCAACCCAACATTAATTGCTGCTACAGTAGTGAGAACTCAGGCAATGAACATCCAAGACAGAACCACGTAAGAAAAGACGGGAACAGGCGCGCTCTGCTGAGCTCTGATTATCACAGAGCAAATTCCCTAATCTGCCGGTGCTACGGACATACATTACCAAGCTGTCTTCTTAACTGCAAGGACACGATCTGGCGTACTGGAAGCGATGGTAGGTTGCTTCGACGTCCCGTCGTGGTGATTATAATGTCGCGAGTATAACCCGAAACAAATTATCCTGGTCTGGTTGTTCCAGACTAAAGACTTTCTATCAATACAAATGTGCCTCTGAGGGAGACGAAGAAGGCTCGCCACACAATCACTGACGGTACAGTGATTGATTTTAACAAGCAAAGTCACACAGTAACGCCGATACAGTCAACTTTAGCCATAACTGCTCAAGACGGACAACATAGGCCACTTGTACGCAGAATGCTCAATTGCCAACTGTACTCGGAAAGTTACGTAGAAGTCGAAACTTCAGCAACTTCGTTAAGCAGTTACAGTTAAATAAAAGTATATTAGACAGCCAACGGAAGGCAGGCTGTCCAGAGCAGCAAGAGCTCAGTCTTGTAACCTACTCCAACCGAAAGGCGAGAGCCGACTACCACAAGAGCACCCGTACAAACCGAACACAGAACATTCCCGCCCCCACGACAGTGGCCGTGGTTAAAGCGTTCCAATCAGTAACTCGAAAACCGGCCGAAAATTCCACTCTATTGCCGCGCACTATTATTCAACTAATGGAGATACCTGGCGCCAATTTCTGCACCGATTTTGCTAAGTCACAGAGCTATCCCCTGAGCCAGCCAATCACAGTTATGATTTTGCAGAAAACGCGGGAATTTGCCCGCCAAGACTGCTTGGGAACACAAGTCATTCCCACGCCTCTCTGGTAGCCCGCCAGAAAGTGTTTTCAGTAAGTTTCTGCGAAGTAACGGAATCTCTAGCCCAGCCGCTCCGCCAGACCCCTGTGGGCATGTCGCTCCCACTATTATGACAATGTCGGCGTCTGGAAAGCATCCACTCGACTCCCTCACACCTGTCGGCTTAACCCTTTCAATTTCAGCAGTGCCGGCCTGTCACCGGACCTCCCGGGTGACGAGAGACACTGCGTGGGAAGTCCGAGTGTGAAGGAATAGCGGCTTTTCACCGCATGCAATTAGAAAGGAAAATCGAATTACTCAGAGTAAGATAGAAATATGAGAGGGGGCTCATGTCACCTCTCAAACGTTATGTCAACGAATGAGCGTCGTTTCAGAAAGCTTCGTTCATAAAAAACTCAGCTTGCTCTTTTCTCACATGATATACTGCAAACTACGGATGAAGGGCTACAGGTAGATTCCATAGTTCTAGATTTCGAGAAAGCATTTGACACGCTGTCCCAATGCAGGATTTTAATGAAAGTACAAGCATAGGAATAAGTCCACACGTATCTGAGTGGCTCGGATACTTCCTAAGTAATAAAACCCTTATGGTGAATGTTCATTAGAGATGATGGTCTCGTCAGGAGTGCCCCAGGGAAGTGGGATAGGACCGCTGTTGTTCTCTATATACATAAACGATTTGGCGGACAGGGTGGGCGCAACCTGCGGATGTTTGCTGGTGATGCTGTGGTATATGGTAAGGTGTCAAAGTTGAATGATTACAGGAAGATACAAGACGACTTAGACAAAATTTCCAGTTGATGTGATGAATGGCAGTTACTGCTCAGTGTGGAAAAATGCAGGTTAATGTGGATGAGTAGGAAGAAAAAACCTGTAAAGTTTGGATGCAGTATTACCAGTGTCCTGCTTGACATAGTGAAGTCTTTTAAATATCTGGACGTATCGTTGCAAAGCGATATGAGGTGGAACAAGCATGTGAGAACTGTGGTGGGGAAGACGAATGATCGACTTAGGTTTACTGCGAGAATTTTAGGAAAGAGTGTATTTCACCTGTAAAGGAAACCGTATTTAGGACGCTGGTGCGACGTATTCTGGAGTACTGCTGAAGTGTTTAGGATCCGTGCCAAGTCGGTTTGAATGCGGGCTGCTAAATTTGTTAACCAGTAGGTTCGAACAACATGTAAAAGTTACGCAGATGCTTTGGGACCTCAAGTGGGAATCCATAGAGAGAAGGTGACATTCTTGGCGAGAAACACTTTTGAGAATATTTACAGAACTGGTATTTAAAGCTGACTGCCAAACGACTGTACTGCCGTCTGCATACATTGCGCGTAAGGACCACGAGAAATAAGGGCTCATACGGAGGCATATATACAGTCGCTTTTCTCTTGCTCTGTTGGCGAGTGCAACAGTAAAGAAAATGTCTAGTAGCGGTACAGGGTACCCACCTCCACGCACCGTGCGGTCGCTTGTGGATTATCTGTGTACACATAGATCTACATGTAGATTTAGTTTGATCAAAGGATTACGAAACTGAAACTGGATATTCTGTAGCCAAATTTTTCCCAAAGTAAAAGAAAACATCTTTATCGATGTCTATAATCAATAAATAGTAGTTAAAACATCGTCTTCTAAGTAAATCTAATTTTCAGAAACAGTGTATTTAGACTTCCTGTTTCAACTGAGATATGAGTTGCTTTAAAAAAATTTCCTAAAAACTTGTCAAAATTAAGACAAGCAATTTTATCATTTCAGGCTTTGCCGGATCCTCCACAAACCTTTTAATGTCACTGTCAGTAAGAGATAGTTCTGACTACCAACACATGTTGGTAATGCTGGGGATAATTTCTAATAGAGAAACCAAATACGAAAATTTGATCCACACGAAGAAAGCTTATAAAGTAAATGTAAGTCAAAAATCGATACAGGAAGGGACAGGTAATTTAAAAAAAAAAAATGTAATGGCCGAAAGTGCCTGTTGTGTTACATAAGACCAACTTTTATAACGTAGAAATTAGGTTATGCCGAACAAAGCAGTTTTCATTTCAAACAATCGATGCTGTGTAGATTGACTGGTCGGCATCGATATCGGATGTATGGTAAACGCCACGAGTTGAACTGAATTTTTTCACAACAGCAATATTTCATCTTCCGATATTTCGGCTGTTATCCCTACATCCATCTTGAAGACGAATCGGTGACTCAGTTTTGAGGACCCAGGCCTGTCTATTTATGTGTGATTCAAAGGTGTGAGATATTAAATGTGCCTCGATTTTTTCACGTGTGTATGTGTGTGTGTGTGTGTGTGTGTGTGTGTGTGTGTGTGTGTGTGTTTCTGTGTGCGTGTGCGTACGTGTGTGAGAGTGCAGATGCCTGGAAAATGTTTAAACTGAATAATTTAAAAAAAAGAAACAAGTATTACGGGTTATAGGTAAGTGCTCCTACGAGATTCGCATTGATAGTGTGGACAAAATGACTAGTAAGTTGTGTATTGGAGCACGCTGTTTTCTGAGCAACATTTCATTATTTGACAATTACCCATACAAAAATTAAAAATGACTGTACATCACAACAGTAGCCAATACGCGAAGAATTTGCAAATGAAGGCTCTGAAATATAATAGACTGTTATTCGTAGTGATTTTGTGTGTTGGAAAATGAAGAAACCTCGTGAGAACCGTATCAGTACCTAGCGCTGTCGATCGGCGATTAAGACAGAGAAAGCGACATTTGGTCTCATTAAATGATAACTGCATTTTACTCTCATCAAAACTACTTTTCTTTCTCAACGCTCTCATTCACTTGTGCTCAAGTTTTGTACTATGATACGGCGAATAGATAAATAAAATACATACGCGTTCGATGGAATTAAAGAAAAATATATGTCAATGCTACTTACGTTCTATAGGTGCAATGAATGAAGTCCATTAGTTCAATACATTTCTCACCGGGCTCTCGTCGTTTCATTCATAACAATTTTTTATCTTGTGCGAAGTAAACGCGTATTCATTGTTCCTCTTCCGAAGATAATAAGAACACCTTGAAAAGTTCGTTCAATCACTTCCTCAGGATTACGAATTTACGAGTCGAAGCGTGCTAGAGACCATTGCAGTGGAACTAGACGGTAGCTTTAATCGGATAGAAACTACAGAGGCCTTTGATCGCAGCTCCTTCAGGAGCCTTCGCGAGACCGAGGAGCTGAAGTGGGCTTAGAGAAGGCCTGCTCAGGTCGAGTGTTTAGTCAGTACTTGTACTTGAGCACACTCTGAGACACCGCTGATAACCTCCAGTGCCGTAGTTTAAGAACAAGGTAAAATATGAGGATCTCTGCAGAAAATTGAGGCCATGATGATATGTACACATTTACCGGTCTGATTATCTTTGATTCAATGATGCGACGACTGGCAGTTCCTCACCAGAACTGGGAGGGACTTGCTGCCTACCTAGGATGTGTAGTAAGTGCACAGTTCACGTGTGTAACCACGTTGTTGCAACCACCTTTAAGTATTTTGCGGATAGCTACCAGTGGTAACTCTACAGTGAGCCAACCATTACCATGATCAAAAGTATCATTGATGTCAATACTAAAATTAAGTCTACAACCACAGAAAACACTCCCCTGCGTAATATAATTTATCTATCACCTGTCTTATTATTTAAAAAGTTTATTGACCCCAGTATCGCATGCTAGAAATAAGGTTCTCAGTAAACGTCAATTAACGTTCGTAATGCAAGATGTTCCTTATATCGCGTAAACACGTCTCTATAAAATACACTCCTGGAAATGGAAAAAAGAACACATTGACACCGGTGTGTCAGACCCACCATACTTGCTCCGGACACTGCGAGAGGGCTGTACAAGCAATGATCACACGCACGGCACAGCGGACACACCAGGAACCGCGGTGTTGGCCGTCGAATGGCGCTAGCTGCGCAGCATTTGTGCACCGCCGTCGTCAGTGTCAGCCAGTTTGCCGTGGCATACGGAGCTCCATCGCAGTCTTTAACACTGGTAGCATGCCGCGACAGCGTGGACGTGAACCGTATGTGCAGTTGACGGACTTTGAGCGAGGGCGTATAGTGGGCATGCGGGAGGCCGGGTGGACGTACCGCCGAATTGCTCAACACGTGGGGCGTGAGGTCTCCACAGTACATCGATGTTGTCGCCAGTGGTCGGCGGAAGGTGCACGTGCCCGTCGACCTGGGACCGGACCGCAGCGACGCACGGATGCACGCCAAGACCGTAGGATCCTACGCAGTGCCGTAGGGGACCGCACCGCCACTTCCCAGCAAATTAGGGACACTGTTGCTCCTGGGGTATCGGCGAGGACCATTCGCAACCGTCTCCATGAAGCTGGGCTACGGTCCCGCACACCGTTAGGCCGTCTTCCGCTCACGCCCCAACATCGTGCAGCCCGCCTCCAGTGGTGTCGCGACAGGCGTGAATGGAGGGACGAATGGAGACGTGTCGTCTTCAGCGATGAGAGTCGCTTCTGCCTTGGTGCCAATGATGGTCGTATGCGTGTTTGGCGCCGTGCAGGTGAGCGCCACAATCAGGACTGCATACGACCGAGGCACACAGGGCCAACACCCGGCATCATGGTGTGGGGAGCGATCTCCTACACTGGCCGTACACCACTGGTGATCGTCGAGGGGACACTGAATAGTGCACGGTACATCCAAACCGTCATCGAACCCATCGTTCTACCATTCCTAGACCGGCAAGGGAACTTGCTGTTCCAACAGGACAATGCACGTCCGCATGTATCCCGTGCCACCCAACGTGCTCTAGAAGGTGTAAGTCAACTACCCTGGCCAGCAAGATCTCCGGATCTGTCCCCCATTGAGCATGTTTGGGACTGGATGAAGCGTCGTCTCACGCGGTCTGCACGTCCAGCACGAACGCTGGTCCAACTGAGGCGCCAGGTGGAAATGGCATGGTAAGCCGTTCCACAGGACTACATCCAGCATCTCTACGATCGTCTCCATGGGAGAATAGCAGCCTGCATTGCTGCGAAAGGTGGATATACACTGTACTAGTGCCGACATTGTGCATGCCCTGTTGCCTGTGTCTATGTGCCTGTGGTTCTGTCAGTGTGATCATGTGATGTATCTGACCCCAGGAATGTGTCAATAAAGTTTCCCCTTCCTGGGACAATGAATTCACGG
The DNA here is from genome assembly GCF_023898315.1 of Schistocerca nitens. Classification (NCBI taxonomy): domain Eukaryota; kingdom Metazoa; phylum Arthropoda; class Insecta; order Orthoptera; family Acrididae; genus Schistocerca; species Schistocerca nitens. Next base: position 847,766,004 of record NC_064614.1, read on the forward strand.
TGTTCTTATTTCAATTTCCAGGAGTGTACATTGCCTGACAAGAGAAAAGTGGGAGGAGGATTCTGAATGATGCTTCACGGTTTGAGAGGGTGGGTGACGTTGGTCCTTATTAAAGGATCAACTCAAATTTTCTGTGAACTTGACAGTCTGAACACAAATATCAGGTTAACACTTGAGTCACAACGCCATTGTGTCCTCTTCTGTTGCAAACTTGCACACAACTGTTGTGATTCTGTCGGCCGCTGTGGTCTAGCTGCTCTAGGCGCTCAGTCCGGAACCGCGAGACTGCTACGGTCGCAGGTTCGATTCCTGCCTCGGGCATGGATGTGTGTGGTGCCCTTAGGTTAGTTAGGTTTAAGTAGTTGTAAGTTCTAGGGGACTGATGACCACAGATGTTAAGTCCCATAGTTTTCAGAACCATTTGAATATTTTTTGTTGTTGTGATTCTCCTTCATAACCTGGATGCTAGCTCTAGGATGGAGTTGACGTCAGAGCTGGTATCGCTCATGATGCGTGGATCTTGCTACCCAAGAGACCACCTACAATCATGCAGACAGTTCATAGAGACACTTACCACGAGTGAAGAAGCAATGTCCTATTGAAAAACAACTTCACGATACAGTGAACAGAGAAGAAATGCTGGTTGTGTGACACAACGTTGTGTTGTCAGAGTTCCCTCAATGAACTACCAGCTGTCACCCAAAGATTCACCTCATAGCTGTCCACACCATGACGCAGAAGTAACACCGATGTGCATCTCCGGTACACAGGAGGAATGTGAGCGCTCCACAGGTCGCTGCCACAAATCTGCATGTTGCACAATTCGATCAGTTAGCAAAATGGAGAGCTACAATGAGGCCCCTTTCAGACTCAGCCATGTGCTGATATGTCTCCATGTCCTTCACAGGGATCACAAACCATTCGATGCTGTTCAAGCCCCCCATATACAGTACCACGCCTGGCAGCAATAAATAAAAACAGTTGCTACGCACTCTTATGATCATTCAACCTGCTACAGAGAGTTCCAATTCTAATCATTTACACGTCTGCGTTTGGTGTGTAAGTGCGTGAAGTTACATTGAAATCTAAGCTTGGATAATGAGTGTTTCACGTATTTTGTCAGGCAGTGTTTTACAATACCAATGGCATCTGGAATTTTGTTCACAGATAAGTATTAGGCTATTCACATAGAATAACAATAAAATAATAATAATAATAATCTGTAATTATTGACACATGTTCAATTACCCGAAAGTACCTAAATGCAATGTAACATACACCGTACAGTTAAAAGGAAGTCACGCTTGATCAAGGTCCGCGTCACTTACCATTTTTAACCAGACATAACGTCTGAGAAAGGAAAGAAATAATAACAATAAAATGACCATATGAAAACTAGGAAATACGAGCTGTTCTCAAAAATACGTCCAGTTACTTCTTATTGCTTCAAGCATGCAACTGCACGAATTACAGTCGAGATGATAACAAGACTAGCATTCTATCGAGCCTGGAAATAGTACAATGTACAAAAATCAGTGAGGTTTTACTGGAACTTGAAAATGTGAGAGTCTCATGGACTGCCTCCCAGTCTTGCACCTTCATGGCGAAAAGATTTTAATCAAGCACCTCATAACTTTCTAGGAAACTAAGAACACAATTCTGGCCGAATATTGTATTTCGCTTTTGCGTTTGAACACATACATTTTATCACTGTAATGTCGATATTTGAGTTAGCTGTAGATTGAATAAAAGCCTGTGTGGAGTTTGCGAACAAACAGATGGAAAAGAAACTAGAAACCAGAAAAATCCAGTTCAGCTGCTCTGAGACATTCCTATGAACCGTGCGTTTCACGCCAACAAAAGCACTGCTGAGGGAAGCTTCAGAAATGTCCAGCGCTTTACGATGGAAATTAAATGACGGACATATTCCTTCTGAAAGACCATCCAGCGATACAGAAACTCGACAGATTGAAGTAGAATAAACGCTGACATCAAATCAGAATTATGTATAACCTCAAAAGATTCAAAGGCAATTTTACTTAACTTCCGAAGATCGCCAACATTTCCTAATTCCGATTACCAGCTACGAGTGTAACGAAATAATTTCAACAACAGACCCTTTCTACTTTCCAATAAAAACGTTCGCCAGAGCAGTGCAATTAGTAAAGGCCTCCGTTGCTGAAAATTTCCCGGATTATTTCAAAATACTGACAGCCCCAAAATCACGGTTAATACCAGAGTGTGTTGCTTCTTTCTGCGTTCAAGCACAGCCTCCAGAGAATTGATTTTGCTTCACATTGAACCTTCTATTTTTCTGCAGAAGCCGTGGCTATTCTTACAGTACCTCATATTAAATAAAAAGAAAAAAAATTTTATAACGGATTCTAGAAGCTTGTTCCAAAGTGTCTAGACACCATTCTGTTGTCAAGAAAGTTCATCACTCAGTGGGAACACGAATATCAATCATTGGACGTAGTAAAGAGAAATATTATGGACAAACATTCCCTCGAAGCCCTTGTTTCACACAATCAAGAGGAATAAAATAATTCGTATGAGATTTAATCATGGGTAATTCCCCAGTCATCTTCACCGAATGCAACTGTCAGATTATCACTATTGCGAATGTGATGGCGTAACCGTTGGAGATACCAATCACACTCTTTCGAATGTATGCTGTATGCATACCAGCAAATTTATGTCACACAACAGTTAATCAGATCTCATCAAATACAACGAACTAATATAGCAGCTCTCCTTCAAAAAAACGATATATTAATTTTAAAACTAATTGTGAAATTTATAAACAAAAAAACTCAAGCTTTTTGTGTGAAACTAATTCTGCTGCCTGTTACTACACCTGACGGGCAATATAATGGTTTTAAGGCAAATGCCAAATTTTTCAGTACTTTTGTTATACCCTAACTACTTGCAGGTGAGAAAAATTGTAAATTTTGTTTTACAGTCAGTACATGATGACAATTATTATTACAATAGTAACGTCTTTGGCATAACTCGCTCGAGCCTTCGCTCAGAAACAAGTTACGTAGCTATGACGATGGATATTGCACTCTATATGACATACTAGATAGATGTGCGTGTTTGGATAGCACCCCATTTGATACCCAGTAGTCAGAATCACATTTGTGATGCCCTGAGCCAGAATAACCCTTATACGTGAACTTTATAAAAGCCATTACAGCCATACGTGTCCTAGAAATTAAGACAACTTGGTGGAGAAGAAAAAGGACTGCACTCACTTTTGCTGAGAAATAATTACGAAGTAACCTTATTTTTTATTATTTTTATTTTTAGGGATTACAGAGCACAGAACGATAAAGGTGAACTAACCATTATCAAATTTATGGAGTTAAGATACAGGTTACGTGAAGAAAAAGTTTGTGTTATTGTGTCACATACCTAAGGAAATGCAACATTAATGCCTACCTTTAATGAAATGGAGTCAAATGTATTGCTCAGTAGTTGTCAGAATGATTGGCCTAGGTGGAAGGTTGACTCTACGTTATTGACTGCATGTATACTCCGGAATTACGTTGTTCTGTACTTCGCCATTGTTCGTGGAGCAGCTGTGGGAAGAGTTGTCTCGCTTCCATTGAAAAGCGGGAGGTTCGGCTTTGTAATGCGACAGCTGCCATGGTCTGCTTTGCCGCAATCATCTTACTTGGAAACGGTGAGACATAAACGTTGTCAGGAAGAGTCATGGCAGAAGATGTGAGTCTCGATGTGATACGTTTGTGCTGGCATATAATCATTAGTAGAAAAAGGTGGATGCTAGCATCCTGAACTACTATGCAACGGGAGACTCAGTAGATCATGGACGAGTGGCATCAAAGAGATAACCGAATCTTGTTTCTAATAAGTTTCTCTTCATTACCTACTAAGATAGTCGGTTCTGTACCGGTGATGGAGACTTTTACTGGTGTGTCAAACATCTTACTTTCCACCAGTTTATCGGCGATTTTTCTTCCATCACCACAGTTTGTTAGATCTCATCTAGTATTAAAAACATGATAGGCTAATTCCATCGGTTCTCTGCCCCCACAATTTTCCCCATGGAAGAAGTACAGTGGAGATTTAGGCACTGTGGAGTGTCTTTAGCAAAAAAAAAAAAAAAAAAAAAAAAAAAAATGTTTCATCATCTTCGTCTTTAATTAAATCACTCAGTGTCCATGTTGCTGAGACACGGTCACACTTCCAGCATGTGTAGGAGGACGAGGAATGTAGCACATCTTGTCACTTTCTAAGGTTCCAACAAGTCCTTGAAACTGAGGGGTGTCCACCTTGCTGGTGGACGAGGAATTTAAGTATTCCTTGTGGAAGGATATTACTTTGTTTAAGGAAGACACTGCAAGTATTCAGTACAGGTATAAGGTAGCCTTCGCAGAAGATGTCTTGTCCACTCCGTCTCTGGGCATGGTAGTCTTTACTAAGGTTTAAGCGTGAATAAGATGACAACTGCTTGTATCGTGTCACTGGAACGACGGAGCACTTCATTCTTCATTGTAGGAGCAGGATTACAATACTGGACTTTACAGATGTGTTATTTGAGTGGAATCAACATACACTGAAGCACCAAAGAACCCTGTATAGACATACATATTCAAATACAGAGATATTTAAACCGGGAGAATAAGGCAGTGCGATCGACAACGCCTACATAAAACAAGTGTGTGCCACACTTATTAGATCGGTTACTGCTGCTACAATAGTAGATTATCAAGATTCAAGTGAGTTTCATCGTAGTGTTGTAGTCGCTGCACGAGCGGTGGGACACACCATCTCCGAGGTAGTATGAAATGGGGATTTTTCCGTACGATTATCTCACGAGTGTAACGTGAATATAAGGAATCTGGTGAAACATCAAATCTTCGATGTCGCTGCGGCCGGGAAAAAAAGATCCTGCAGGAACGGGACCAACGAAGGCTGTAGAGAATCGTTCAACGTGACAGAAATGCAACCGTTCCGCAAATTGCTGCAGATTTCAATGCCGGGCCATCAACAAGTGTCAGCGTGCGAGCCATTCACATAAACATCACCTATATGGGGTTTAGGAGCAGAAGGCCCATTCGAGTACACTTGATTATTGCAGTACACAAACCTTTACGCCTCGCCTTGGTCCGTAAACACCGAAATTGGGTTGTCGATGACTGGAAACATTTTGCCTGGTCGAACGAATGTCGTTTCAAATTGTATCGAGCAGATGAACGTGTACGGGTATGGAGACAACCTCATAAACCCTAAGATCCAGCATGTGAGCATGGGACTGTTGAAGCTGGTGGAGGCTCTGTAATGATGTGGGGCGTGTGCAGTTGGAGTGATGTGGGACCTCTGATATGTCTAGATACGACTGTGACAGGTGACACGTACGTAAACATCATGTCTTGTCACCTGCATTCATTCATGTCCATTGTTCATTCCGACGGACTTGGGTAATTCCAACAGGACTATGCTACACCTCACACATCCAGGAACACTCTTTCACTGGCCACAAAATTCCTCAGACATGAAAATTATTGAGCTTATCTGGGATACCCTGCAACGGGCTGCTCAGAAGAGATCTCCACCCCCTCGTTCTCTTATGGATTTATGGAATACCTTGCCGGACTCATGGAGCCTTCAGACATTAGTCGAGTCCACGCCAAGTCGTGTTGCGGCACTTGTGGGTGCTCAGGGGGCCCTACACGATATCAGGCAGGTGTACCAGTTTCTTTGGCTCTTCAGTGTAAAAAATAGTGTGATACAGAGAGGCGTACGCAGCTTTGAAGCATCTTGCAGATATTCGCTCATAAAAGGACTTACAAGCATACATCTCGGCAAGGCACGAGTAGTGATAATCTGAAGACAACGATGTGTGACGGTAGCAGGAAATTCGAATGTATCCACTTACGGGACGAGAAACATCCCGATCATGCAGCCTCCGTGCAGATCTCGTAGGAATAGACCGTAATAACTAAAGCGAAATGTGTTCTCTCTGCGGAAACTCAGGCACCGACCAATGCTGGTCATGGAGATCTGCCGAAATTTAATTCTGTCCTTGAATGCGAAGGAGACGGAGACCACAGCAACATGGGGAAGTAGTTGGGGCGAACTGGCAATGAAGAAAAGCGCTGCGAGGAGAGAATATGTGATACCTGCTCTGTGCCAGATGTGGACTTCCTCTTCTGACCACCCCACAGATCAGTGCCTCAACACAGCACGCAATGGTCCAAATGGTTCGAGATCGAGACCATGTCAAGCTCATAGGAATAGGAGTTACGGTAACAGTTGCATACCTTTACACACCCCTCGCATGAGGGAGACATGGCTTACAGAAAAACATAGTTGAAATGTGGTATAATAATAATAGTAATAGAAAGTAAATGACAAAGCATTAAATTATATTATCGTAAGTTTCGCTTATAGTGTACTTGTAACTTAATTATGATACACTAACTCACAGCATTATCACCATAACAAAGATTGTTGTGGTTCACAACACATTAAGAAAATACAGCTGGACAGTATCATTCTTGGTTGAGCAAAATATATGTGAAATCAGTTACAAATTAGTGATTATGTATGTAACACGACCCGCTGTAGTATCTAGACAGGAAGTTAAAAGTCAGTTCCAGCAAATAAACATCCTCGCAGAAGGTAGGCATCACAATAAATAGGACTCTATTGCATTACATTTGCGTGATATATATGGCTAACATTACCTAGCCATCCTTTCACTCATTCTGTCACTCAGTAGCTAGTGCTGGTCGCAGTTTGTAAAAGCACGTATTTAGTGAAGAAGTTTGCGTTTGAGTAAATGGACGAATTAAAATGAGACGAAACATACTGATCAAGTGTTATGTGCAGTGGGATTTCTTCAAGTAGACTGCACCAAATGATGAGGAGTCTGTCACGGTGATTAGACATCGACTCATACTGCTGTACAACAGTGCAGCATTTAGCACGAACGTCAGGATGAACTAACAGGATGGGATAGTCTGTATATCTGAATACTGATAACCACTCAGCTACTGACGTATAACAGCATCGAACGCCGATCTTGTGGACACGTTAGTAGTAAAAGCGAACAAGAGAGTATGCGAGGTGCCGGTGCTAGCAGTGTATTTGACACTAAATTCTTCTAGAATCTACATATGTAAATGATGCTCTAAGCCCCCCTATTCTAACTCAGACTTTTGCTGTTGCACATGGATTAAAAAGAAACGCGAACTGACTGTAATCGACCCTGCAAGTGGAGTAGAAAAGAGTTTGGCACCTGCAATAATTTAATTTGATAAATAAGTTAAATAAAGGAAAGTTTCATTAATGTAGTGAGAAATGATAGGGTTGCTCTACCGATTAACAGAATGAAAGTTCTGTCCAAAATAACAATATGATTTATTATGACTAAACTCAAAATAATAAATAAAACACATGAAACATTTACAATACATCAAATTGGCTCAAATTGGATACTCAAATAAATGCTGTGAAGGTGAAGTTGTCCCTAAACTAGATTGTGACATTTATGACGAATTGGTATGTGGAGCCAATTCCTTGCAACTCAAATCTTAAGAGAAACACACAGCCACCCCAACATTAATTGCTGCTACAGTAGTGACAACTCAGACAGTGAACACCCAAGACAGAACAAAGTTAGAAAAGACGAACAGGCACGGTCTGCTGAGCTCTGATTATCACCTAGCAAAATTGTCTGCTTTGCCGGTGCTGCGGATGTACATTACCAAGCTGTCTTCTTAACTGCAAGGACACGATCTGGCGTAGCGGAAGCAATGGCTGGTTGCTTCGACGTCCCGCCGTGGTGATGATAATGTCGCGAGTATAGCCCGAAACAAATTGTCCTGGTCTGGTTGTTCCAGACTAAAGACTTCCTATCAATACAAATGCGCCTATGAGGGAGACGAAGAAGGCTCGCCACACAATCACTGACGGTACAGTGATTGATTTTAACAAGCGAAGTCACACAGTAACTCCGATACAGTCAACTTTAGCCAAAACTGCCCAAGACAGACAACATAGGCCGCTTGTACGCAGAACGCTCAATTGCCAACTGTACTCGGAAAGTTACGTTGACAGTGGTCGTGGTTAAACGTTCCAATCAGCAACTCGAAAACCGGCGGAAAATTCCACTCTATTGCCGAAGCACTACCATTTCACCAATGGAGATTCTTGGCGCCAATTTCTGCGCCGATTTTGCTACGTCACGGAGCTATGCCCTGAGCAAGCCAATCACAGTTACAATATTGCAGAAAACGCAGGAATTTGTCCGCCAAGACTGCATGCGAACACAAGTCATTCCGACGCCTCTCTGGTAGCCCGCCAGAAAGTGTTTTCGCTAAGTTTCTGCGAAGTAACGGAATCTCTAGCCCAGCCGCTCCTTCAGGCCCCTGTGGGCGTGTCTCCGCCGCTATTATGACAATGTCGGCGTCTGGAAAGCATTTACTCGACTCACACCCGTCGGCTTAACTTTTTCAAGATCCGCACAGCCCGCCTGTCACTGGGCCACCCAGGTGACGAGAGACGCTGCGTGGGAAGTCCACGTGTGAAGGAATAGCAACTTTTCACCGCATGCAATTAGAGAGGAAAATCGAATTACTCCGAGTAAGATAGAAATATGAGAGGGGGCTTCTGCCACCTCTCAAGTAAACAAGAAAAATTTTCACGTATATATTAATGATTAAATTTTTACTAATATGGCATAAATCTAATAAATAGTAGAGGTGGTATTGTGCTTGCGCGTGTTGATTCCAGTACTCCTCAAATACAATTACCCGCCATTACACCTTCAAATATGTGTCATCCTGCAGAACGGACGCACCACACTGTATACAATGTGTGAACCCAATAGAGATAAGGAAAACGTTATGGTTCTCATCCACAATAATCAAAGCTATTAATTGTTAATAATAAACTACATGTCGTCCATTGGCTTTGATAAAGCACCATTTCTACCTTAATCTACTATTAATTACGGTAAGGGGTTCAGGTCACCAACAGTTCCTTAAAGGGGAAACCCAGCACTAATGAAGCAAGGTAATCGGTGCACAACGTATCACCAACGTTTAGAATTATCAGACTCAAACCAACTCTACCTCCGTGTCGCGCGTGCACGTGAGAAAGTGTTCTGCATATGCACGCCGCACGTACCAGAGAAAAAGTCTTCCGTGAGCGATCTCATCTCTCGATCAGCTCGCACAACGAACGTTTGCATCAATCGGGAACTGGTAAATCCCTCCAAGCCACTATGACTTTTAATGTTATTTACAGCTTTTGTGGCTTTAAAAACCCAGTTCAGCTATTCAAGATGACTCTCCTTGCATCACATTCTTCAGTTTAGGAAACACTTCTGTCAGTAGGGTCTTTATGAAAGGTATACACTTTGAGAGTACATTAGATAAAGGCTTCACAGCGATCAATGGGAAAGATGGTGCTTCTGTACCAAACTGCATAACGAGGTTTATTTTAACACGATAAATTTACAGTATTGTTTCCAATGACAAGGATGTTGTAGTTAAATGTTATGTGCATTTTAGATTCTGATAATTAATAGCCGCTTTATTTCATACCTGCTTCATTTGATAATGGTGACTGAGCTTCACTGAAAATAGTCATGCAAACTCTACTCTCTAATTTACTGCGACTGTGGGTTGACTACTGTACTGAAGTCAAATCAATTTGAAAAAGACTTACATTTAGTCGCACTCCTTAAGACAGTCATGTCTACTTAGATATACATTTTAAATACAACGTTGTGGAGGATGACGGACTGTTATGTTCTTCGGCGTGCAAGGCCAGTCCGAAAAATGGAAGGCCCAGGGCGGACAACAGTGTTGCTTGGTGTCAGCCGTCGCCAGCCTCCCCGTGAGCAGGATTCCACCAGGTAGCATTTATCGAGTTATTCTTCTGTTATATCTCTTCAAATCCTTTTTTGATATGTACGCTCTTGCCCATTCCTTCTCACTTCTGCACCAGCGCTCACACCATCGCTTAGCGTAACCACAGCACATAACATTAATCTTTTTGTCTCTTTAATTAAGTGTTCCTTTCCATCACAATGTAAGAATATTTGAAACATTAATTTCCTCCCTTCTTGGGTTACCATCCACTATTCAAAGAGTTCTAGCTTGATACCTCTTTATACAATTTAATGTGACTCTTTTATCTGTGGAAAACTCGCTACAAAGCACATCTACCAGGGCCTGTCTATGCAGAGCAGTGCCGATATGAACGGGCGCACGTGGCAGACGTTCAAAGAGTGTCCCCCCTTCCTCCGCCCGGACCCCATACCACCCCCCTGAAAAATTACCTTCCCGTAGTTTTTTGCTATTCATATTACTTACACATTAATAAAAATTAATCATTACTGAAAAATATTACTTACATGAACTATATTACAAATAGTTAAATGTGTGTTTGAAACAAATAAATTACAAATTGCTCAGGTTCCCAAAAAACAGAAACTGAAAGTAAATCGGTATTTCATTGTTTAAGGCTGGTACTGTGCCTTCGCTTCAGTGTAAAATTTAATAAAGAATAGTTTCTTTGTTCCCCATAAATTATTGACATTGCATAAAATATTAATTACAAATAAAACAAGACTAAGAGTTGAGAAAAGATCTGTTCCAAGAAACTGTTTTTAAAATTTTACTCCGATTATGTCCCTGAACTAAAGTAGAGCACCGGTTTCGTAACGAACTGAAGTATTAGACAAGCACCTTTCGCTGGAACTTTGGTAGCTTATCATCTTCCATTTGCAGAAACGGCGTTCATAATATGATTCAGGCAGTAGCATCCTCATAAAATTCCTCTTAGCTATGGTGATGTTTGGATGAGCATCTCTTAGCTCACAATTTGAAAAAAGAAAAAAAAAAAGAAAAAGAAAAAGAAACCTTCGAAGTATCCATTTGGAAAGCTAGACAGGAAATTTGGGACGCAACCTCATCAGCTCTTTTACTTGTCACTTGAAAGCAGCTAAGTAGCTCCGCTGTATGAGTAATAACTCCGCTATATTTCACAATTAAATCGGCAGCACATTTTCCAAGATAAGATGCTAAGTTTTCACTTACGGCGATTCCTCACAGGCAGTCGAAGTCATTTGATATGTTGTGATATATGTGAGATCTTTTTTCCATTTCATTTATTATTCTATCAAATACTCTAAGTAGTCTAGATCAGACAGTCTGATCCACTACTCAGTAAACAGAAATTGGCAAAGATGGGATGTCTTGAGTCAAATCGGATATTTGATTCAGCAGCTACTCGTCGATCTTTGAGATCCTACAGTACAAAAAGTAATAGAAGCATTCGGCCTTAAGTTCGTACTGCAGCGGAACTACAAGGCATGTGGTGCCAGCGGCGGAGACTTCAATATTTCGCGCTAGACTATTTCTTTTCTGTGTGTTACTTGGTACATTCACGTTTGCATTATGCGAATTACACCTATAAGATTTAATTCAGAGACACATATTGCGAAGAGCTGAATAAGATCGGCTGTGAGGATTCTGGTTTCATTTTTGTCTTGATTTTGCTTGCTTTAAAGCTCCCCTTATATTGGTGCTCTATGAGGAAGTTCTTTGAAACATGTGGCTATCAAAGAAAGTTAAACGGATCGCTTTTGTTCACTGATGGGTCATAGTTCTTATAAAAAGGTACGTCGAAAGGAACTTGTAAATGTAACATGACTTTTTATTCATTTGTATTCATTTCCAGAGCATTGAAAACCGGAGATATAGCGTCTTATGAACTCATAAGATAAACTATAGACTAGTGACACACGTTTAGTTTCTTTCTCGTAGACAGGCGACACGAGCACGCGGGTAAAAGGAGTCACGTACCTCTCACGGTTCATTCTTACACCGTACCGTCTTTCTTTCTTGGTGGTTTTCTTTTTACGCTGTCCGTTTTTACGCCCCATCCGGGGCTGCGACCTCGGTAGGTGCGTGTCTCACCACCTCTTTGGTACGTTTCTGGATCCACGTTGACAAAGGTCGTGTCTTGTGCGCTGTCTTCACATCTCACAAACTAGCCCTCTAGCCAGGGGTACGCAATGAACAGTGCTCAGAAACAAACGCGCTTCTGCCGTGTGCGCATAACGTAACTAGGTCACTTTAATGTTGCAACCTGTGTGATTTCGTGTGTTTTGTCGTTTTCGCTTCGTTATTTCTCTTCATTGAGTGATCTGTAAGAACACACATTCTGAACGTATCCCAACAATGTTAAGTTCTGCTGTAGATAGTTGCGATACTCACAGTTGTAACAAAAAGCGGATATAAATACTGTTTCATATTTTCTCTGGAGACGCTAGATTGCAAAAGGTTTGACTGTCAAAAGGAAGGAGCGTTTTAACAAAAATGAAGCTCTGTAGAAGAAGATAGGTGCTGACAAAAGCACATTTACAAATCGAAGACCTAGAACTCGCCGTACAAGATTCGGACATCTCATCAGTGGCATTGCCTTCTGATTATAGTCGGGAAGGATTTTTGTATCTTTTCTGGATATGTATCATACCGTTCAGATTGTACGACACATGATTCGCGATCCAATTAGAGTTCTGGTAATGCCTGAGGATAAACAGTAGGTAGATGGGCATGATTTCGCTAGAGAATTTGCTTTTGTTCTCAGTAACGTCGCTTGCAAACAAACACCAAGTTAGAAATAAGTGTTTCCTAGATCGTTGGATATGGCAATTTGCTCAGAGAAATTTCTGCCATTAGGAATATTGGTGCCACATGTAATGAGAGGATCCACCACGTTCGTCCAGAGATAATTAAAATCTACAACAGAGTGTGAACATTTATCTACGTTCCGTTGGCTGTTACCAAAAGACAAGGCAAAGAAATCAGAGACAGTTCAGTACCGGAAATCACGGAAGTGTCATTTTTCATGGCTTTGTGGGGGAAATGATCAATATTTGTGGGAATTAAGTTAATGCAGGAACTCAAGTTAGTGATAGAAATGAAGCACGTCTAACCACCAAGTAAGATTCCCAGCTTTTCTGACTGGAAAGACGCTGAGTGGACTCGATAGTGATTACTGTAAATCGAATTTTGCGCCGGTGTTATGTTCTGGAACTAATGCTCTTTTACGTGAATAAACTTGAACGACTTGGGACAGCATTATCCAACTACCACTTTCATAAAAAAATGCACAGTTCAGATGCTTTATATAATGAAGGCGCTTGCGTAATTAGTAAAAACGACAATGTAAACTTATCAGATAGAGATTTTTCACCCATGTGGTGCATAAAAAAGGAAAATTTTGCGATATTTAGATTATGTTTTCTGCTTAAAACCATTCACAGGGCCTACTTCCAGATTTGCGTGCTCATGTTCAACTGCAAAGACTGTCTTAATTTGCTCTTTCTGAGGTCATTAGGTGTTTTGGTTTGATAGTTGCCTGAATTTTTAGAAGTTATCCGACGTCCCTTCAAAGTTGGATCAAGTAAGAGAGTGTAGCAGTGTCGTTCTAGCAGTAGTAGGACAGCTGCTTATCTTTCTTTATTTCAACAGAAACTGAAGTATTCCAAAGATACACCGCGTAAAATCGCGGCCCACATGTTACAGCGCTGCACAAGAGACTGAGACAGTTCCTGAGTGACGTCACAGCACCTGCCAACTGCAGTACATAACGGTTACTGCTCAGCCTTATCTGCCGGCCGGAATGGCCGAACGGTTCTAGGCGCTCAGTCAGGAACCGCGCGACTGCTACGGTCGCAGGTTCGAATCCTGCCTCGGGCATGGATATGTGTGATGTCCTTAGGTTAGTTAGGTTTAAGTAGTTCTAAGTTCTAGGGGACTGATGACCTCAGAAGTTAAGTCCCATAGTGCTCAGAGCCATTTGAACCATTTCAGCCTTATCTTTTCTACGGGGCGTACCTCTACCCACTGAGCTGCACAGTAATGTAAGCTATACAAAGAAGCATACCTATTTATAAACAATTTTACTTTTTTTTCCAACTAGCATAAAAACAGCTAATATTTATGTTCTGGAATGTGCTGATAACGAAAATATTAATGAAATTGCAAGATAAGACTTCATTTGGAGTTATGGTAACTTCATGCTATCGCGTATGTAAGCCTATTCATGTATTTACCTCGGTGTTATCCCTAGGAGGAAGGTCACTGAAAACGCAACCGCTTTGCCTTGCGATGCCCTGAATAGTGTCCAGCAGTAATCAGCTAACACTGATGCACTCCGTTTTCCTTGTTATCTCATTTTCATGTCCTAATTTTGGTCGTGAAAGCTTTTTCCGTGCTCGTCGGTTATAGTACCACAGACGTCAGGAACGATGTATCAATGGGAACCTAGGAAATGTAACTTTAGGAACATGTTGAACCCACTCTATTGTAGCAGTGTAGAAGATTTCCCATAAGATCCCTCAAGTTTTCTGTCCCCTTATTTCCTAGTTTGTTGACACTTGAAAATTGGTATCCCAAGCGAACATTTCATCACCTGTCAGGATGCTTAGCTTTGTATAATCTGTATACCACTAAAATCCACTCTTTTACTTTTGCCTTACAAAGATGAGAAAAAATCTCGTGTAAATAGAGAAACACTTCTCCAGTTTTATTCATGACCTAAGAAAGCTTTTTATTAGGCCCAAATTTATGTGAAGAGCAGGGAGAATTATGTTCCTGGATTCGACAAGTGGTTCGTGCATAACGTCGTGACATCGCTGTTCAAAGGCTGACGCTTAGCCCAGCCTCTCTTTCTATAATTAAGTAATAGGCCGAAGTCTTTCAAATCTCTGGAAATCTGCCATCGCCATATTTCAAGCGCAATAAGAGTTGTTTCATGTAATCATGTGTTTGTTTTATGTAAGGTGCGTTTCCAATCGAAATCGATGGTAGTACGTTGTCATTAGGCAGTGCCACACACCTTATATTTACTTTGCAGGAGTCGATGAACAATCTCCATTGATCACTAGTCAGTGTCCATAGCTGTCATTAGTCACTGTACATCACTACAAAGTTCTTTTCACTTTCAAAAAGTGGAAAGAATGACATCTGGCGGTTACTGATCGCAGTCCCATTTACCATCTTGTCAAGCAATTCCACTGCTGTAGTCTTGACTCCAAGTGTTCAACTTTACCTATCAACCATTCCATGTCTCGCACTGTGTGTTTAAATTCGCTCCGTGTTATTTTGTGAATCTCTGTACACTCATTGTTACAAACAAAATCAGCATCTTTCAAAGAATGGGACTGCAAAGTGAGGGTGCAGCGCTAGTTTCACTACCGACCTCGTCGCTATCACAATTAAATGAGACAGGGACAGCCAAACCGTCTCCGCGACCCACTGGCCGCATGGGTATGTCAGGAGACATCAAGGAAGACTCTTTGTTCTTGGAAATATCATGTGTTAAAGGAGTTGTCAAATAACTACATACATTGTTTCATGGTTTTCTCCATATCATGTTTATATTGAAGACGGTGGAAGATCTTTTACGATTCAGCCTCGTATGGAGGTTAGAGACACAAAATATGCAACACAGATGAGAAGACCAGAGCTTGTCCTGATCGCCGATTTCACAAACAATGTGCAGTCTGTACGTGTTCCTAAAACATGGTCTTGTTGGCCTCTTTGCGATTTCAATGTAACCTGTACGCAAGTGTAGCAAAAGTTGTCATCACTGTTTATTCATTTGCGAGGAATATCGATGCACAGGAATTACAGTAACCACACGCAGTAACTACACGCAGTAACTACACGCAGTTACTACACTTCAACAACACGTTCTTCCAGCGCACCCACAGGACACTGCTGGTAGCAGAATGAAACTACTCTTAAATGAAACTTGCTCAACTCCACCCTTCGTCTACCCCTTCCCCCACGGGCTAAAATCAGCAACAAAACACACACAGCTTCTATTGCCAAACTTCATCAGTCTGTCTACCATCAGCGGGCTCTCGAAGCCTACATGAGAAGGGACTGACAAAACGAAAACGATTTAACTTGGAAATGAGAGCTAGTTCTAGGTTTCCGCTGTCGTTTTCGTTATCAGCGTGGTCGATATAGTTTACAAACATTTATTTCATCTGTAACGTACCCTCTCTGTTATCTTATTTTTGTTCTGTGTTATTGTAGTTGTAGAGATATGAAATTATTGTAGCGGTTTGCTTGGTCAGCCGTACTTCGGAATTTTTGACATTAATGGAGCCTGAAACTTACTTAATGCGTAATAAATACTTCGCGTGAAGTGCGATTTGCGGCATAAACAAAAATTAATTGCGGAGATGCAATCCGTTGAATATTAACAGAAAATCTTTAGAAAAATGCGCACGACTGACTAGACACAGCCGGCCATTGTGGCTGGGCGGTTCAAGGCGCTTCAGTCCGGAAGCGCGTGATCGCTACGGTCGCAGGTTCGAATCCTGCCTCGGGCATGGATGTGTGTGATGTCCTTAGGTTAGTTCGGTTTAAGTAGTTCTAAGTTCTAGGGGACTGATGACCACAGATGTGAAGTCCCATAGTGCTCAGAGCCATTTGAACCATCTTTGAACTAGACACATTCAGAGGGTACGTACATTCGCGTGCGAGTGGCTGCGATCTGATGAGAAAGATCTATCTTAATTTTATTTCGTAAAATAATTACATCGTAACACACTCGGAGATTGCGAACGTACAAGCAGGATAGAGGCACGTACGTTTTATCATTCCCCGTGGCCTGGGTAAAAGAATTGCAATTATTTGAATTTAAGAATATTTATTTTTCTATCGGACTCCTATTTTTATACGAAAAGGAAGATTGCAGGTTCTGAATGTCTCGGTAAAAACACATCGGAATTAATCTTAGCGGCCACCAGAGGAATGTAGTGAACACAGTCACGTACCTCTGTTGTTGAGCAGCGCCATCGTGAAGATCGTCGCCTCCGTCTAAAATTCGCCTTCTAGAATTAACATAATAATTTGTTCTCCATTGGTATGGGATCTGGGCTTGATTTTGACAGAAATTATAAAACACATTTTTCATCATTTAACACCTTCATTTAACACACACATAGACATGAAATTATACAGTACGTCTTTACGCCCGCACATCAGAACAAAAAGTAGTTAATAGAAATTAGTCCTTTGTCTATCAAGGATAAAACAGTTTTTCAGAGTATTCCTCTGGTATGACAGTCGAACAAATTTCCTTCTTGTATCTTTGAGATTAAATTACAACATTTTTTAGTTCCTTTTCACATCCCAGTTGCATTTTCAGTGTTGGCTAGTTTTACTATTCTCAGTTACGTGAGATTAGTAATATAACTGCCTGAAGCCATAGAGGTCTAAATGTACGTAGACAGGGGCGTTGCTGGCACAAGCAACCGGACAAATCCTAGGAGGGACCAGGTGCATTCGTGGCTGTGAACGCTACTTGCGCCAGTATCGCGACTGGCGGGCGCTACCGTGACCTGCTTTTCCTCAAATAATATGTGCTGCGCTCTGAGACGGAAGGCTGGCGTGGAGGGTGGTGCAGAGGGGTGAGCGGTGTGGGGGTCTGGGGCACGCAGCGCCGCAATAAGTCCGCCAGCCGGAACGCCAGGCATCCGGCGGCGGCAGCACCAGCAGCAGCAGGAAGAGCGAGCAGATGCGGAGTGGCTGTCGTATGACGACTGCGGAGGCCGTCCGCTGCAGTCTCAACGCGGCTCACCTTTCCTGAAGCACCTGCTAAAATGCTACGTGACAGCTCGGAGCACTAGAACCACCGAATGGACATTTTTGTCTCGTAGCAGTATATTAACTAGTCTCCATCTTCTACGAGAGGTGTATCACATTTACATTTAATTTTTTTTTTTTTTTTACCCGCACTAAGACGTTCTACGCTTCAGCAGATACGTGCAACTTCCTCAACATAGTCTCCATCAACCTACGCACATGGAGCACTGACATCGTAACCTCTGTAAGCCCTCCTCGAACCACTTTCGGGGCCGAAGTGGCCGTGCGGTTAAAGGCGCTGCAGTCTGGAACCGCAAAACCGCTACGGTCGCAGGTTCGAATCCTGCCTCGGGCATGGATGTTTGTGATGTCCTTAGGTTAGTTAGGTTTAACTAGTTCTAAGTTCTAGGGGACTAATGACCTCAGCAGTTGAGTCCCATAGTGCTCAGAGCCATTTGAACCATTTGAACCACTTTCGGAGTCTACCGCACCCTCCACAAGACAGCTGCTCCCAATTCCTGGACGGCTACGAAATGACGACCGGCTCGAATAGGCGGAAGGAGCCAAGTCAGCACACATAGGGTGTGGCAGTACATGGAACTCTATGATAGCGATGGTAGCCGCGGCTGTCCGACTCGTATGGGCACAATAGTTGTCGTGTCGCAAGACCACTGCTTGTGCTCATAACATGTGACATAACCTCCATGTACACAAACATACCCACAGAAGAAACTATAAACATTATAGAACAACAGCTAACATGCAAAAATTCCCAGATGCACATATAAATGAAATCTCAATTATCCTTAGGCTAGTCACAGAACAAAACTACTTCTCAACAACAACATCTACTTGCTACAAGCGAGGCTTCCCATGGGGTCCCCCATCAGTGGAATCTTAGCCAACATTTTCTTGGACCATATATAGAACACAAGATTCAATAACATTGTAAAACAAGGAGATATAAAATAATCTACTGGTACCGATATGTGGATGACATAATCTGTCTTGTAGATGAAACACAAAGCAGGAGAGAAGAGCTCCACAACATCAACACAGTACACCCACAAATCCACTTCACAATGAAAATGGAAAACAACAAGTAACTAAATTTCTTGGATCTCACAATCACAAGAAACAACCACCAACATGAATTCTCCATATACTGCTACGATCGCAGGTTCGAATCCTGCCTCGAGCATGGATGTGTGTGATGTCCTTAGGTTAGTTGGGTTTAAGTAGTTCTAGGGGACTGATGACCACAGATGTTAAGTCCCATAGTGCTCAGAGCCATTCTCCATCTACAGAAAACCCACATCCACAATCACCGTTATCCACAGCTCATCCGACCACACAACAGTACATAAATATGCCAGTTTCACACACATGCTCCACAGGATAAACAGAACACCTCTAAAACCTGGAAACTAAACCCAGGAACTAAACATAATCAAACAAATTGCTGTTGAAAACGACTACAAAACAGACGTCATAAACAAACTCAACAACAAGGTAAAACTGAAACATGCAGCACACACAGACAACACAGCAGACCACACCACTTCAGAAAAAAGAGAGAGATGTTACACACTAACATACAATAACAAAATATCACATAGACTGGGAAACATCTTAAAAAGCAAGGGATCCCGATAGCAATCAGAACAAACAATACAGTTCAGAAAAGACTAAGATCGGTCAGAAAAACCTCAGACAAATTCAGCAACGCTGGAATATATCAACTCAGCTGCAACTCTTGTGAGGCCCATTACATAGGACAAAGCAGCAGAAATTTTCGAACGAGGTGCACAGAGCACATGAGCGCTCTAAGAACTGACAGCACACATTCAACTTTTGCAGAACATCTAATGAACAAAAACCATAACCCCACTAACATCGAAAACGATCTACGCATTCTGAGAAACAACAACAGTCTATACCGACAACTAACGATAGAAGAAAATTACCACATACAAAAGGCTATAGGCGAAGGGAAAAATGTAGTAAATGAAAAGACAGCACTCTGCAACAACACACTCTTTACCGCTCTGAGAGAACTGACCAAGGACACAGAACAGAAAACACACACACGCAAAAGAACCACTTCCCCATCACACACAGAGACATAAAAAATGAACAGAAATCGTCGTAATTCGCGCTACAGTTTTTGATAGCCTTTCTCGCCACTTGCGATACGCCTCTCGCGACACACGCGAACAGCAAGATGGCGTAACATTCTGGATCAGAAACAAAGTGCTAAAGTTTTGTTTTTCTGTGTAAAAACAGCCACACACCATCTAACGAACGTGAGTACACGAATAGCTAAGCAACAGCTAAATACACACCAAAACAACTGGTTTCCACA
Organism: Schistocerca nitens; assembly: GCF_023898315.1. Classification (NCBI taxonomy): domain Eukaryota; kingdom Metazoa; phylum Arthropoda; class Insecta; order Orthoptera; family Acrididae; genus Schistocerca; species Schistocerca nitens. The sequence continues at coordinate 847,786,026 of NC_064614.1, forward strand.
ACACTACCACAACCCCAAGTATATACTGCTGACATACGAAGTCCACCTTTGAGTATTTGTTTACTAACAGCCGCTCAAATGGTTGCAGATGACATGATGTTCGCTAAGTAAAAAGATGGCAACAGGAAAAAAGAGCACAGAAAATATGTCACAAATAGCGGCAATAATAGCTTAAAACATGCTGTAGCATACAATAAATGAGGTAGTATAAAAGTATCAATTAAAAACTATATTTCAAAAGACGATTTGTAAAAATGTAATAATGTTTTACTGTTTTTGTACAACCATACCATTTTCTGCATGTTTTAAATTAAAAAAAACACTGATGATTGTGATATTTGTAGCCGAAACTAGTTTGGGATAATAAAGAAATAAACAAACAACACGGTATTTTGCATCAAGGCGGACTCAATTTGTAATATTACTGCTTGTGCTCATTTTTCTGGCCGTATCTTTTGAATTGCACAGCGCAAAACCTCCGAAGAGTCTCCAAGTAGGCCGTGATGTGAATGGTAGTCCATTGTTCCAGTCCGTCAATGAGGAGAACATCTTTTTCTCAACACACTGTGGCCATGTGTTTTCTCAACGAATTCGTGTTGTCAGCACGTCCAGCAATGCCAAGGCACTACGTCCAGGGAGGGAGCTGTTGCCTGCTGTGTCCTCGGACTGGTGACTTCTATTGTCAGGTCCACGTGGCGCTCTCATCCGACACAGTCCCGTCGTCCGGGTAGGGCTGCGAGACTAGGAATAATTTCATTATAAAAAATGTTCATAACTTGTAGTCGGCTGCGGCACGCTTGTTGTATATATGCACCAAGAAAAGTGACGTATCCTTAAACACCACTGCCACTGTCAGTGTGGAAATCTGCCTTGCCTCTGGCTGCTTTAGTCTGTGCTGTACCGCTGAGTTCGCTATTTCAGTCAGTTAACCGGCTCGTAACATCGCATTGGTATGGTTGAATTATTACGCTGACAACATCCCGCTCTTGCCTGCTGTCAGTACTCTTGCAACACATCGCTCAGGCTCACAACTGTTATGCTCGCGTACGGTCGTCGCGTCAGTGAGGAAGAATAAAACAAGGGACTTGATAACGAACAGCAAGTTTCGTTCTCTGTAAGTAGAGTTTCCATCCGTCCCGGTATATCGGGACAGTCACCGTTATGGACCTAGTTATCCCGAATTTCCGACAGGACTCAATTTGGTCCCTATTGTGCAAAATCCTGTTACGAGCTAGGCTTGAGTAGTGAAGTAACACCATCTGTTAGCGCAGCCTCAGTTAGTTTATTTACGTCAACAAAATATGCTGACAAGTGTCTCACAGATGCCGCTGATTGTTGCGTATCCTCTATCGACGATCCGATAACTCCTAGATCTAGCGCCATCATTCAAGAAAATACCAGACTTCTCCAGCACTACGGGGCTGGAACTACTTAAGCAGCGCAAGAATCGGGCTCTTCCCATTTGAATATCGACCTGACAAGACGGTTCTTTCTAAGTGTAGTTCGATCAACGAGTGCAAGTTAGTAATGTCTGCTGTGTTTATTGCGGGTATATGGGGCGTGAAGTGTATGCTGACATATACTTCGATAACTAAAGTGCTATTGTCGACTATTTGCCCTCTAATGAACTTGTCTTATCATAGTTTACGTAAATGCTTAAGGATTGAAAGACAAAGTCTCACTATTCGGATGATTACACAAAAGTGGTCTTTTGTCAAGGAAGGACGTACAGATCGGGAAGCATTGTGTGAGATCTGTAGCTGTTTCATTTCAGGAGCTCACTGAGGTAAGACAGACGTGAGACATAACATTTTGAGGCGCCTTGTCACGTTCCGCGCGGCTCCCCCCGTCGGAGGTTCAAATGGCTCTGAGCACTATGGGACTCAACTGCTGAGGTCATTAGTCCCCTAGAACTTAGAACTAGTTAAACCTAACTAACCTAAGGACATCACAAACATCCATGCCCGAGGCAGGATTCGAACCTGCGACCGTAGCGGTCTCGCGGTTCCAGACTGCAGCGCCTTTAACCGCACGGCCACTTCGGCCGGCCCCGTCGGAGGTTCGAGTCCTCCCTCGGGGATGGGTGTGTGTGTCGCCCTTAGCGTAAATTAGTTTAAGTTAAATTAAGTAGTGCATAAGCTTAGGGACCGATGACCTCAGCAGTTTTGTCCCATAAGACCTTACGACAAATTTCCAAAAATTTTTGCATCACATTTCTACAAAGAATCGTACAAACAGACTTGCGGTAGCATCGACATCAAAGGCATTTCTCCATTCGTGATTAAAGAAGATACGCAGGAAGAATTGCTCGTTGCTGCTTCAGAACTAGCAACAGTTTATAAAGTTGCCAAGCATCATTAGTCCTTCTGTCCTTGACTGTATTGCAAAACTGAATGCCGCAAGTATACTGACTCTAAAGTCGCCCCGAAGCAGTTACAGCCTGGGTTAAAGCTACAGTGGCCGTTAAAAACATTCTCGTGCCACGCTTAGTGTCCGAATACATACACAAATTGCAAGAAGTTTCAAATTACGGCTTATGCACCAGATCATAAGGCTTAAAAACTGTTGAAAAAGAAAATGACTTTAAGCATTATTGGACTTAACATCTGAGGTCATCACTCCCCTAGACTTAGAACTACTTAAGCCTAACTAGCCTAAGGACATCACACACACCCATGCCCGAAGCAGGATTCGAACCTGTGACCGTAGCAACAGCGTAGTTCCGGACTGAAGTGTCTAGAACCGCTCGGCCACAGCGGCCAGCAAAAATTGTTGCTTTTAGTTGTTAAATACTTTACTGAAACTGACGGAACCCAATGGAAGCTATTAAAGTTTGATTCGCTGAATAACGAAACATCGGAGACAATTTCAAAGTTTTGTCTAGATACTTTAAGACAACTGCAAATTCCATTACATAAATTAATAGCTTTTTATGGAGAAAATACCAATATCAACTTCGAAGGGCTTCGTCGACACCACCAAAGGAATGTGTTTCATCAAATTTAAGAAGAACTAGTAACCATTGTAGAAGGAATTGGATGCCCAATTGAACCACGTAGGCCAGCGGGTTCAGGTCAACATCGACATCGCGGCGCAACACCACCCAACGGTAAAATGTGCCTGTGGCTATTGTTTGAGCTATGAACGGAAGGTCATGGATCAGTATAACTTGAGCAGACGTGCGAGATATTTCACAGACGCATGCACGAACGGTACCGTAAAATCAGTGAGTTTGAAATAGGGCGAGTTATTGGCATCAGACAATGTGATGGATCAATCCGAGAACTTGCAGCTGGCGTAGGATCAACCGGCAGTGCAGCAGGTGTGTGCTGAATGGTTCACGAAAGGCTTTATAACACGGCGAGATGTTTCAGGTCGCACCACACAGACCACCCCCGAGAAGATCGACGCCTCGTCCTAATGGCACTGAAGGTCAGATGAGCGTGCTCCTCGGCTCTGGCCCAGCAGTGGAATAGTTTAAAACATCGTTGACTGTCAGTAGTGACAGCGTGTCGCCGTTCATTGTATGTATTGTCTTGTATGTTAACCGGGGCCTAGAAACGTCGGGGAGGCTCGGTCCCCGCCACAGCCGCAGTGGTCCACAACCCCACGACGACTACCGCAGTCCACTTAACCCGTCCGCCGCTCCACACCGAACCCAGGGTTATTGTGCGGTTCGGTCCGCGTTGCCCCCCCCCCCCCCCCCCCTTCGAGTGTAGCCCCTATGTTTGAGTGGTAGAATAATGGTGTACTACGCGTACGTGGAGAACTTGTTTGCGCAGCAATCGCTGAGATAGTGCAGCTGAGGCGTAACAAGGGGAACCAGCCCGCATTCGCCGTGGCAGATGGAAAACAGCCTAAAAACCATCCACAGGCTGGCCGGCTCACCGGACCTCGACACAACGACACAAGTCCGCCGGGCGGATTTGTGCCGGGGACCAGGCGCTCCTTCCCGCCCAGAAAGCCGTGCGTTAGACCGCACGGCCAACCGGGCGGGCTCGCCGTTCATTAAGAACGGGTTACGTGCGCGTCCTTTACTTCCCCCCCCCCCCCCCCCTCACCCCTAACTTTGAAGAATGTGCAGAATCATGCTAGAGAGCAATGGTGTATGGAACGACGTCACTGTAGACAGAAATGGTATTAGATAGTGTTTTATGACGAATCGAGGTTTTGTTTGTTTGAAAATGATGGCCACATTGTGCTTCGTAGCAGGCAGGAGGAGCGGCATCTCAGTGAGTGCATTCACAGAAGACATACAGTGCCAAATCGAGGCCTTATTGTGTAGATGATACAGATTACAACTACGAATCACAGTTGGTGCCTGTCCAGGGCACTGTGACCGACGTGTATGACATGCTGCGCCCCCTACTCACACCCTTTCTGCACAACAGCCCAGAGCCCATTTTTCAGCAAGCCAAAGAACGACCACATGTTGCAGCGCGAGCACGTGCCTTCTTGATATCACCGCATCGCCTTTTTTTCCTGGCCCGCCACATCACCAAACTTGTAGCCATCTAAAATGTGTGGGATATGGTAAAGCGAAGGCTTGGTACAAATGGCCCTGGGCACTATGGGACTTAACTGCTGTGGTCATCAGTTCCCTAGAACTTAGAAGTACTTAAACCTAACTAACCTAAGTACATCACACACATCCATGCCCGAGGCAGTATTCGAACCTGCGACCGTAGCGGTCGTGCGGTTCCAGACTTTAGCGCCTAGAACCGCTCGGCCACTCTGGCCGGCGGTGAAGCGAAGGGTGCAGCTATGTGACCCAATGCCGACCACCACAGATGAACTTTGGAAGCAGGTGAATGGAGCATGGATGGCTTTACCACAGGACGACATTCGCGCCTTATACGCGTCGATGCCATCGGGCATGGCACTAGTTATCAGGGTCCATGGCGGACCCTGTGCCTCCTAGGAAACAGGACACTCGATGAAATGAAGTGAAATAATATACATTAGCTGTGAACTTGAAATTCGTTCTCTAGTGGTTCAAGGTGTTCTGTTTCCCTTTGAACATGAGTGTACTTGATTAGACATGTATACAGTTAACCAGCGTCGTAGTTCATTTTGTGTTTGAATAATACAGAGTTATATTAAAGTATTGACCATCAATTTTACATAAGACAAAATGCTTAATTACGATCCATCCTAGCCATTATTAATGACCCGACACAGTCCTGGTGACTGGGGAACTATTACAGTGCCTTATTAAAGAAATAACAGTGATCAAAATTTCAATAGGACGCAAGACTGCAATTAACAGAAATGCTCTAGTCTAGTAAACAGTAATTTGAAAGACAGTACTTAACCGAGCTAGTTTCAGTAAAAGATACTTGTGTATTTTTCATGAATAAATAAGTTTTCAATCTTACGCAGTTGCAGTCAGTCAGAATGTTTCTTAACGTCTTGAGTAAATAACAGTAGTAACAGCACAAAGTGATTAGCAGTAATTGTTAATGAACAATAATAATACAAGGTGAGGGTGCTTGAAACAACAAGGCAGTAAAATCGTATAACAAACTTTGTAATTCTTTTACAATTGAAATTTTGAGTTTTAAGTTACGGAACTCTAACTCACAAGAACGTGGTTACTGCATTACGATAAATGTTAAGGTAAATGACAGCATTCAGTAGTGAATAACTATAAACAACTTCCTGACTAAAATTAAAGATTGTGGGTTAAGAGAGTGACATTATGAATTTTTTTGCATTTACGTAACTGTTTACTATTTGTGAGATTTTGTTGTTCATGGATTATTGATAATTGATTCCCATGAGTTGTTAGTTAACTGAAACGTATTTTTTCACTGTGACATACCCATTTGAAATGACGCTAGAACAGTACTTACCAATTTTGTATTGTTTTCGCCTTGCAACAAAACCAAGCATTCTTATGTCAGTTTTTCACCTTTAAGAGGCAGTGATCATAACGACAGTAATTTTTCTCAAGTATTTAGCTGGCGACAGTTGATTCTTTTTAATTCATCAAGTAGACTTACAACATTTTCCAAATTTAACTGACTACTGTAATTACAGCCAGCCAAATTTTATATTCATTTACCCTTAACCGAGTTTTTTCTTTTTGTCGTCATTGCTCCAAGTACAGAGCATTGGCGATTTAGTTATAACTGCACCTACGTTCCAAGGAATTCATTCATTCTTCAGAGTAGATGACTTTCTCGCACAACAGAGAACTTGATGTGCACGATTCATTGAAGTCTTAATTAACGAGAAGTGTAGTGCCTGGTTATAATCTTCTACAGCCCTCGAAGATTGTCGCAACACTTCTGGGACAGCACCTACGTTCCAAGGAATTCATTCATTCTTCAGAGTAGATGACTTTCTCGCACAACAGAGAACTTGATGTGCACGATTCATTGAAGTCTTAATTAACGAGAAGTGTAGTGCCTGGTTATAATCTTCTACAGCCCTCGAAGATTGTCGCAACACTTCTGGGACAGCATGTTGATCGAGGAAATGAATCCAAATGATTACAGTATGAAGCATCAAACCAGACAATAATTCTTCACTAACACTGATCCTTCAACTGCCTAAGATTTCGTGGATTATCGATGGACCAGAAATGCATGTTTACTGGTAAAAAAAAATTCGGAGAACACCGGGTTGGCGAGGATTTGCTGCTATGTGTAGTGACACAGTTACAAACGATTCTGGAAATCATTCACATGTAATTATACACTCCTGGAAATTGAAATAAGAACACCGTGAATTCATTGTCCCAGGAAGGGGAAACTTTATTGACACATTCCTGGGGTCAGATACATCACATGATCACACTGACAGAACCACAGGCACATAGACACAGGCAACAGAGCATGCACAATGTCGGCACTAGTACAGTGTATATCCACCTTTCGCAGCAATGCAGGCTTCTATTCTCCCATGGAGACGATCGTAGAGATGCTGGATGTACTCCTGTGGAACGGCTTGCCATGCCATTTCCACCTGGCGCCTCAGTTGGACCAGCGTTCGTGCTGGACGTGCAGACCGCGTGAGACGACCCTTCATCCAGTCCCAAACATGCTCAATGGGGGACAGATCCGGAGATCTTGCTGGCCAGGGTAGTTGACTTACACCTTCTAGAGCACGTTGGGTGGCACGGGATACATGCGGACGTGCATTGTCCTGTTGGAACAGCAAGTTCCCTTGCCGGTCTAGGAATGGTAGAACGATGGGTTCGATGACGGTTTGGATGTACCGTGCACTATTCAGTGTCCCCTCGACGATCACCAGTGGTGTACGGCCAGTGTAGGAGATCGCTCCCCACACCATGATGCCGGGTGTTGGCCCTGTGTGCCTCGGTCGTATGCAGTCCTGATTGTGGCGCTCACCTGCACGGCGCCAAACACGCATACGACCATCATTGGCACCAAGGCAGAAGCGACTCTCATCGCTGAAGACGACACGTCTCCATTCGTCCCTCCATTCACGCCTGTCGCGACACCACTGGAGGCGGGCTGCACGATGTTGGGGCGTGAGCGGAAGACGGCCTAACGGTGTGCGGGACCGTAGCCCAGCTTCATGGAGACGGTTGCGAATGGTCCTCGCCGATACCCCAGGAGCAACAGTGTCCCTAATTTGCTGGGAAGTGGCGGTGCGGTCCCCTACGGCACTGCGTAGGATCCTACGGTCTTGGCGTGCATCCGTGCGTCGCTGCGGTCCGGTCCCAGGTCGACGGGCACGTGCACCTTGTGGAGACCTCACGCCCCACGTGTTGAGCAATTCGGCGGTACGTCCACCCGGCCTCCCGCATGCCCACTATACGCCCTCGCTCAAAGTCCGTCAACTGCACATACGGTTCACGTCCATGCTGTCGCGGCATGCTACCAGTGTTAAAGACTGCGATGGAGCTCCGTATGCCACGGCAAACTGGCTGACACTAACGGCAGCGGTGCACAAATGCTGCGCAGCTAGCGCCATTCGACGGCCAACACCGCGGTTCCTGGTGTGTCCGCTGTGCCGTGCGTGTGATCATTGCTTGTACAGCCCTCTCGCAGTGTCCGGAGCAAGTATGGTGGGTCTGACACACCGGTGTCAATGTGTTCTTTTTTCCATTTCCAGGAGTGTAGATGTAAATGTACGTTATAATGACGGAACTACCGTTTAAGCTATGGCATGTTAAAATGTGGATTCAATGAAATAGAAGTTAGTGAGTTATATCACGATTACGTTGCCTTTGGTTGAAATTTCCTCTTGGTACCTGTATGGATAACGCTGTCTGTAGAACTTCCCTGCGTGAGTAGCATTCCGCTTACCATCAACAATAATACAGGAAAAGTAATGATGATGCAGTTTTAATCAAGGACTGCCTTTACCACACACAGCATACGACTTAAAAGTATTATAATATTGTACTAAATGTACTCATATTGTAAATGCGGAAATATTATTTTAGTTACTGGTGTGTTAACTTACAATCTTCATAGCTGATTAGCACTTGTACTTTTTCTTCGTTGGTATACATTGTACTCACACAAGCTTTAAATTGAAAACGTTTACTGATTTACCGCTGTGCGTTTTCCTTGTGTTTTATGTGTTTACTGTCAATTTCAGCAGGTGAACGAATAACCTGCCCATGTAACTTAATTGTGTGCTAGTACAGGAGAGTCAAAGTCAGTTTCGCCTTACGTTTCCAAAAAAGTAATATTTACGTGAATGGTACAGAGTGTTACGTTTATGAGTATATCTCGACAAGAGAAAGCGGACTGCCGAATAAAAAAAAATGATGCTCTTTAAAAAGGACCTGGTGATGTTCGTATCTTCTTCACAAGAAAAGCAATTGTTCTGGTAACTATACGACATTTGCTTGATATATTTCTTTCTTTTTTTTTTAATTTTGCTTCCGGATAAAATGATGTTCGGTGTGGTCGAGATAAATGGGAGACTGTATATACATCCGCTGACATTTCTGACAGGTGGACAGGCCACCGAAACTTGAAGCGCTTTCCCAGAAGTGGGGCAAATTCTGTGTCTTTGAATTCTGATTTTAGAAAAAAATGTTCAAATGTGTGTGCAATCTTATGGGACTTAACTGCTAAGGTCATCAGTCCCTAACCCTACACACTACTTAACCTAAATTATCCTAAGGACAAACACACACACCTATGCCCGAGGTAGGACTCGAACCTCCGCCGGGACCAACCGCACAGTCCATGACTGCAGCGCCCTAGACCGCTCGGCTAATCCCGCGCGGCTGATTTTAGAGATTTCGTTGTTTTCCTAAATCACTTCGAGCTGAAAGGTGGAACTACATCAACTTTTCATATAATTCTGTGGCTTTATCAAGATCGGAAGCGTGTATTGTATTCTCTAATATTCTTCCATGCCATGGAGGAAGAGCACGCTGGGAACCGAAATTGAGTACTTTTTACTCTCAATTTTGTCTCTGATATTCAGCATATCATGCATCTGTAAGCACCTGTCCTAAACAGGGACGATTGTTGGGATGAATGAACGTGCTTGTAATTGCAAACGCACGCAAATGGGTAAATGCAGAAGGACTTTCTTGGTTTATCATTGCGGCAGTGAGCTAGAGACAGCAGTTGAGTTCAGCTTACAAAGCTAGTTTGTCACATTCAGTCGGTGTGTCTCGGCGTTATCTGCGTGTGCTTTCGTAACGGGGGTCCGTGTGATTGGCTCGCTTACAGCCTCATGTTGGGGACGCTTTTGTTCAAATTCGAGACATTGAACCGATGGAAAATTTTTGAGAACGAGTAAACAGGCGTCGTCCCTCCTGTCTTATGATTGGAGAAAATGACCTGCACCAAGCAGGAATTCGTCTCGTATATTGGTCAGTTCGATCCTTCCAGGTTTTTCGGTCTCTGTCCTTGGAGGCAAGGCAGATTGGAATTTTCGCAGGGGGAAGAGTCGAGTCGCAGACTAGTCGCTGTGCTGGTATGTTGTGTCGCTTCTGTGCGCACTTTAGCGTTGTTTATGAATAAGAATTAGTTCAATTTCCTAGTAGGAAACTCTGTGTAACTTTAAAGACGTTTTTCAGAAGCGCAATGGGATCCTGGCAATTGATAATGTGGCTATCGGGTAACTAAATGCCGAGGGGGGCAGAATTTGCTCTTTATCCGGTCACGGTTCACTTCATGAATCGTGGTTCTGATTACGTTTCGTGTTTTCCCTCCACTGCGACGCTCAAGCAAGTTTTAAAAAGGCGCTGCAGTCTGGAACCGCAAGACCGCTACGGTCGCAGGTTCGAATCCTGCCTCGGGCATGGATGTTTGTGATGTCCTTAGGTTAGTTAGGTTTACCTAGTTCTAAGTTCTAGGGGACTAATAACCTCAGCAGTTGAGTCCCATAGTGCTCAGAGCCATTTGACGCCAAGTTTTAAAGGCACAACATTGGTGAGAATATGGGGAATATTTTGTTTTGTAATTCTGTGATTGTCTGCGTGATCATATGTGCCTCCATATTGCGCCCCACATCCAGCTGAATAATAATGATTAATACAGTTTGTTCTTTAGCTGTGTTACGATTTTATACGTCTTTCTCGTTTAGCGCAGTTTAGTACACTTCAACTTGTAAATAAATGTCCTCTCAGTTTCAATGTAGTACTTTAAGGACAGACTTGTAGATAGGGCAACTACAGCTAAGAGCAATCATCTTGGGTACTCATGGACCACTTCTGCTGTATTTGGTTACCTATTTTTAGGACACCACACGTTTCATGGTACTAAGCGTCACGTCTCCAGGTGAGCAAACACTAAAACATTAGAGATTTGTACCCAAAATACGTTGTCTTGTGTTTTATTCTGACGGACAACGAATGATAGGTACAAATTTCCGAGCATTTAAGCTATAATATTTTAGTCATACGTTCACCTGAAAAAGTGGCTCTCAGTGCCGCGAAACTAGTAGCGATCTAAAAATCGAGGACTAAATACAGCTGAAGCGCTTTATTAATATCCACAGTAGTTCGTTAAACTGTGCCCCAGTGTGCTCACTCGCGTACCATCCTTCCTCATGTGGTCGTTGGCCTAATGCACCATATAAGAGAGAATTCGTAGGAAGAATTTAGTGAAATCCAATCCCCAACCGATCGAGGCAGGTAGTCTGACTTTCCTTACACATATTTTTCCTTTTATTCCGATAGGAACTAGGGCTAAAGCCAATTGCTATTTCTAGGACTTCAGACGACTTGACGCTCTGGGCAAAATAGAGAATATTAAGCACCAAATTTGTTCCATAGGTAGCTCAAGTCTACAAAAAGTCCCTGTTATGCGGTGATAGGTCTTCCCACACAAGCATTAACAACCAATTTTTAGCATTTTAGTTAGTGAAGAAACAGTGGGCGCCTCTTGCAGCGGATAGCACGATGGTTCTTTCAACAAAGATGCTGCTAATTTATTGGAATGACCCTTGACCAACCAACATCGTTGTCAGCAAAACTCAAAACGTGAATTGAGATATTGTGAGGGGTCCACTTGTACGTGGTGCCCGATTTTGTAATATAATTCATGAAAAATGACCTGAAACGATTGTCATATGCGGAAGAGATTGTGTTTTTGACACCACTGAACCAAAGATGTTGCCTGAGTGGCAGAATCGATTGTAAGTAGGGGCGCGCGGAGCGCAGTAGCAGTTGCCATTGCGCTCTGTCACATGAAGGATGTAAGACTTAAAGGTAGTGCTTATAGGGGAGAATTTAGTTGCTGGTCTATGGACGAATGATATTGTTTATACTCACACAGAGCCAGTAAATGCTACGTAGTAGTTACTTCTATAAAAGCGTAGAGTGTGTTATTAATTTGTGAGGCTGTAAGATTGTCACCAATTGCAGTGATACTGATCGTCAAAAAATACTGACCATTGCCCTTGGCAATTACATAAGAGTAATGAATTTATACTGTAACGCGAAGGTAAAGCAACTGGAAGAAATTTGTGAGGTAATGAAATTTTGTATATTTAGTTTCAAGTATGCAGCAACGCAATATGGCTTCCGATAATTTTTACAGTGTTGAGTCTTGAATGTAGGAACCAAGGGTTTTTCACCAAATTTAATGTATAGGTTGATTAGGTATGCCAGATTTGTATTACTTTTTGTGTTTTGTGATCCTAATACAGAGTAGTTAAATTTTGGAATCTATTTTGTCAAACGATGTCAGACTGTTTGTCATGTAACGATCCAACTGTTTTTAATTACAACAGTAAGTGAGATTTGTAGAACAGTTGAGAACTGCTCTGATTTTGTGGTTAATGTAAAATTTTTCATATCAGATTTTGTGAAGGAGAAACTTTACTTTAAATACAATTTTCAAACTGAAGCATTTCGTCTTAGGATATCCCTGTATCTGTACCTCATCGTCTTCCATGTAGTAATTATTTGAGCCCAATGAATATTTAAAAAAAATGATATTTCAATCAGATTCAGAAAAATATTAATGTGCCGGTATCATAAATGAGTCAGTGTTTGTAACAGTTTCAATGCGAGCAGCATTGCACAGCATAGAGCCAATATCGAGTATTTTCTACATCTACATCTACATGGATACTGTGCAAATCACATTTAAGAGCCTGGCAGAGGGTTCATCGAACCACCTCCACATTTCTCTATTATTCCAATCTCTCACAGCGCGTGGAAAGAATGAACATCTATATCCATCTGTGCGATCTCTGATTTCCCTTATTTTATCGCAGTGATCGTTCCGATCTATGTAGGTCGGTATCAAGAAAATATTTTCGCATTCGGAGGAGAAAGTTGGTGATTGGAATTTCGTGAGAAGATTCCTTCGCAATGAAAAACGCCTTACTTTTAATGATTTCCAGCCCAAATCCTGTATCATTTTTGTGACAATCTCTCCCATATTTCGCGATAATACAAAACGTGCTTTCTTTCTTTGAAATTTTTCGATGTACTTCGTCAGTCCTACCTGGTAAGGACCCCACACCGCGCAGCAGTATTCTAAAAGAGGACGGACGAGCGTAGTGTAGGCAATCTCCTTAGCAGGTCTGTTACATTATCTAAGTGTCCTGCCAATAAAACGCAGCCTTTGGTTAGCCTTCCCCACAACATTTTCTGTGTGTTCCTTCCAATTTAAGTTGTTCGTAATTGTAATACCTAGGCATTTAGTTGAATTTACGGCTTTTAGATTAGACTGATTTATCGTGTAACCGAAGTTTAAACAGTTCCTTTTTGGCAGTCATGTGGGTGACCTCACACTTTTCGTTATTTAGGGTCAACTGCCACTTTTCGCACCATTCAGATATGTTTTCTATATCGTTTTGTAGCTTGTTTTGGTCTTCTGATGACTTTATTAGTCGATAAACGACAGCGTCATCTGCAATCAACCGAAGAAGGCTGCTGAGATTGTCTCCCAAATTGTTTATATAGATAAGGAACAGCAAAGGGCCTATAACACTACCTTGGGGAACGCCTGAAATCACTTTTGTTTTACTCGATGACTTTCCGTCAGTTACTACGAACTGTGACCTCTCTGACAGGAAATCGCAAACCCAGTCACATAACTGAGACGATATTCCATAAGCACACAATTCTACTACGAGCCGCTTGTGTGGTACAGTGTCTAAAGCCTTCCGGAAATCCAGGAATACGGAATCGATCTGAAATCCCTTGTCAATAGCACTCAACACTTCATGTGAATAAAGAGCTAGTTGTGTTTCACAGGAACGATGTTTTCTAAACCCAAGTTGACTGTGTGTCAATAGACCGTTTCCTTCGAGGTAATTCATAATGTTCGAACACAATATATGTTCTAAAATCCCACTGCATATCGGCGTCGACGTCTCTGAATATTTGCAAGGTTATTCATTTATCAGCCAATGTACTGATAATACTTGTATGAAGTTATTTTTCGGCCGGTATTGCACTAAGCCGTGCCAAGATTGAATATTTTCTATACCTACTGTGGAGAGAACAGAATACCAAAATTACATCCGTTGCGATTCTAGAGCTAAGGAAAAAATTTACTTTATTGTTTGTTTGCACAGGGAATTTAGTCTTTTTTTTTTTTTTTTTTTGACGAGGCCATGGAACTCGGTGCTCACGAGACTGAGTAAATTTCAGACGAATTGATTTTTTTATGAAAACTGCATATTGATTTTGCAGGTTAAGTCTTTTGCTCAACAACACATCAACAGGAAGCTTGCATGACACAAACATCACGTATTTCATATTCATCGGCAAGAATAAATTTGGCAACAAAAATTTTTTTAAAAGAAAGTTACAATTTCTTCGTACCACCGTGTAAATGTAACAGTGTCATAGCGGCTCACATTGGGCAGCGACGTCGATGTTCGGCAGCCCGGAAGTGGCTGCAGGTGCGGTCGCCCTGGGGGAGCAGCTGCCAGCCGCGCAGGCCGGTCCCTGTTTATCTTGCGCCAAGTAGCCGTCAAGTTTGCATCCCTCTGGCCAAGTCCGCCGGGAGCCGCGGCGACGCCGCCGCCACAGCTGCCGCCTCCGCCACCCCCTCCGTCTCCACTTGCCAAGTCCGCTGCAGTCCCCTATCGGGCCGCCGCATCGCCCTCAGAATTCGCCGGCTCTTTCACACGCCATCAGACGCGACCTTTGCAGACGACGGATCTCATATCTCTTGCGGTTCGACTTGGCACTGTTCTCGCCTGCTTTCGACGGCGCTGACCGGAACAGGCAGGCGTGCTCCCTCTGCAGGCAAGTGTCACGACACCCTTCCATTGCTATGTAACCACGTCTGCAACCGAAAGGGCTTGCTACTTGCATGAATTTGCAAGTAATTGTCTGTGGGAAATCCCTAATGCCTAATGCAAGATGCCTTATCTTCTGATGAAAAGAAAATGAAATCTATAAAAAATATGTGGAAGTTTGTTCTAGTACAATACTGGACATTAAAAATGAACACCAAGAAGAAATGCATATGTTAAACGGGTATTCATTGGACAGATATATTATAATAGAATTGACATGTAATTACATTTTCACGCAATTTGGGTGCATAGATCCTGAAAAATCAGTACCCAGAATAACCACCTCTGGCCGTAATAACGGCCTTCATACGCCTGGGCATTGAGTCAAACAGTGCTTGCATGGCGTGTACAGGTACAGATGCCCATCCAGCTTCAACACGATACCACAGTTTATCAAGAGTAATGACTGGCATATTGTGACGAGCCAGATGCTGGGCCACCATTGACCAGACGTTTTCAGTTGGTGAGAGATCTGGAGAATGTGCTGGCCAGAGCAGCAGTCGAACATTTTCTGTATGCAGAAAGGCCCGTACAGGACCTGCAACATGCGGTCTTGCATTATCCAGCTGAAATGTGGGGTTTCACAGTGATCGAATGAAGGGTAGAGCCACGGGTCGTAACACACCAGAAATGTAACGTCCCGTTTTCCATTCGTGCACCCAAGTTCGTCGTTGAGTACACCATCGCAAGCGCTCCTGTCTGTGATGCAGCGTCAAGGGTAACCGCAGCCACGGTCTCCGAGCTGATAGTCCATGCTGCTGCAAACGTCGTCGAACTGTTCGTGCAGATTGTTGTTGTCTTGCAACCGTCCCCATTTGTTGACTCAGGGATCGAGACGTGGCTGCACGATCCGTTACAGCTATGTGGATAAGATGCCTGTCATCTCGACTGCTAGTAATACGAGGCCGCTGGGACCCAGCAAGGCGTTCCGTATTACCCTCCTGAAGCCACCAATTCCATATTCTGCTAACAGTCATTGGATCTCGACCAACATGAGCAGCAATGTCGCGATACGGTAAACCGCAATTGCGACAGGCTACAATCCGACCTTTATCAAAGTCGGAAACGTGATGGTACGCATTTCTCCTCCTTACACGAGGCATCACAACATAGTTTCACCAGGCAACGCCGGTCAAGTGCTGTTTGTGTATGAGAAATCGGTTTGAAACCTTCCCCATGTCAGCACGTTGTAGGTGTCGCCACCGGCGCCAACCTTGTGTGAGTGCTCTGAAAAGCTAATCATTTGCATAGCACAGCATCTTCTTCCTGTCGGTTAAATTTCGCGTCTGTAGCACGTCATCTTCATGGTGTAGCCATTTCAATAGCCAGTAGTGTATTATACATCTTTAAAATTAATGGAAGGAAAACTTTGGGAAGTTGCGTATACCATTATTTTCCTGTTGAAATCATTGATGGAAGACACGGAAGGAATAAGACAAGATACTGACTGCCACATTACGCTGTCAGCAGTACAATTCACCTCAAGTGGTATTTATTATCCACACTGGTACACATAATGCCCCACGTACAATTTGATGTTATTATCATACATGCATATTTTCTCTGCAGTTCCGTCTTTTTCTGGTCCTATACTCTTCTGAGGTTTCTACTCCTCTTCCATCATCAATTTCCCTCTCCCTTTTTACAACTGTCTCACTTCGCCTACCACTGCTTCTTCTCCTTCTTCGCTCTTTCCTCCTCATGTATCCGTCCGTCCCGTTAGTCACATTACTATTGTCATTTATTTCCTCTTTCCGTAACTTCTCGCACTCCTCTGTCTACCATATCCTTTTCCTCCTCCGCATCCATTTTCCATTTCCTCCTCTTCAACTTCCCCTTGCGTCTCACCCTCCACTTTCATTTCGCGATCTGAGAACTACTGAAAATGTAATATGAATAAATGGAAAGCTTTTTAACAGCACGGTTTAGCTTTCAGGAAAACATGTAATATCCAGTAAAATCATTTCCACAAAAATTCGGTTCTCGTGGACGGGTGGTGGTCCACCATGGTCAGCTACTTGCACAATGACCTAGTATGTTTCGCAGTTGCTTGCACTTACGCCATGCCCCTCATAGCATTGACCTGGTTCATGTCCGAAGTCTTACCACTTCTCTGCAGTGATTGGTTGCTGTGCCCTCTATGGCTCTGAGCACTATGGGACTTAACATCTCAGCTCATCAGTCCCCTAGAACTTAGAACTACTTAAACCTAAGTAACCTAAGGACACCACACACATCCATGCCCGAGGCAGGATTCGAACCTGCGACAGTAGCAGTCGTGCGGTTCGGGACTGAAGCGCCTAGAACCGCTCGGCCACCGCGGCCGGCTGCCCTCTATCTATAACAAATAATATACAGCGATATTCAGCGACTAGCCAAAACGTTATGACTGTCCATCACGAGATTGAGAGGCGCCTGGTAGCGTTGCAAGCACGGACATGGTAAGAAAAATACACTCCTGGAAATTGAAATAAGAACACCGTGAATTCATTGTCCCAGGAAGGGGAAACTTTATTGACACATTCCTGGGGTCAGATACATCACATGATCACACTGACAGAACCACAGGCACATAGACACAGGCAACAGAGCATGCACAATGTCGGCACTAGTACAGTGTATATCCACCTTTCGCAGCAATGCAGGCTGCTATTCTCCCATGGAGACGATCGTAGAGATGCTGGATGTACTCCTGTGGAACGGCTTGCCATGCCATTTCCACCTGGCGCCTCAGTTGGACCAGCGTTCGTGCTGGACGTGCAGACCGCGTGAGACGACGCTTCATCCAGTCCCAAACATGCTCAATGGGGGACAGATCCGGAGATCTTGCTGGCCAGGGTAGTTGACTTACACCTTCTAGAGCACGTTGGGTGGCACGGGATACATGCGGACGTGCATTGTCCTGTTGGAACAGCAAGTTCCCTTGCCGGTCTAGGAATGGTAGAACGATGGGTTCGATGACGGTTTGGATGTACCGTGCACTATTCAGTGTCCCCTCGACGATCACCAGTGGTGTACGGCCAGTGTAGGAGATCGCTCCCCACACCATGATGCCGGGTGTTGGCCCTGTGTGCCTCGGTCGTATGCAGTCCTGATTGTGGCGCTCACCTGCACGGCGCCAAACACGCATACGACCATCATTGGCACCAAGGCAGAAGCGACTCTCATCGCTGAAGACGACACGTCTCCATTCGTCCCTCCATTCACGCCTGTCGCGACACCACTGGAGGCGGGCTGCACGATGTTGGGGCATGAGCGGAAGACGGCCTAACGGTGTGCGGGACCGTAGCCCAGCTTCATGGAGACGGTTGCGAATGGTCCTCGCCGATACCCCAGGAGCAACAGTGTCCCTAATTTGCTGAGAAGTGGCGGTGCGGTCCCCTACGGCACTGCGTAGGATCCTACGGTCTTGGCGTGCATCCGTGCGTCGCTGCGGTCCGGTCCCAGGTCGACGGGCACGTGCACCTTCCGCCGACCACTGGCGACAACATCGATGTACTGTGGAGACCTCACGCCCCACGTGTTGAGCAATTCGGCGGTACGTCCACCCGGCCTCCCGCATGCCCACTATACGCCCTCGCTCAGAGTCCGTCAACTGCACATACGGTTCACGTCCACGCTGTCGCGGCATGCTACCAGTGTTAAAGACTGCGATGGAGCTCCGTATGCCACGGCAAACTGGCTGACACTGACGGCGGCGGTGCACAAATGCTGCGCAGCTAGCGCCATTCGACGGCCAACACCGCGGTTCCTGGTGTGTCCGCTGTGCAGTGCGTGTGATCATTGCTTGTACAGCCCTCTCGCAGTGTCCGGAGCAAGTATGGTGGGTCTGACACACCGGTGTCAATGTGTTCTTTTTTCCATTTCCAGGAGTGTATGTAAGCGGAAGAGAGACAACCGGAAATTGATTTCAGCTACGATACGGGTCGTAGATGGGAAAATTCATTGAATTAAGCGACTTTATCAAAGGGCAGACTGTTATAGCTCGGAGCTTGGGGACGAGCGTTTCGGAAACGACGAAGCTGATTGACTGTTCGCGTACTGTTTTCGTAAGCGTCTATGGAAAGTAGATGAAGTGACCTCGCTGGGTCTGGGTGCCGAAAGCGAAACACGACACGGCTCACGGCACGCACTCCAACACGAAGTCGCATACAGATACCTCATTTACACAGATAGTACAAAGAATGCCTCATTTGAACACATAATCTATCCTGTCACATCCGTCTTGAGAGCCACATTACACACTGCGAACGAGACAGGCGTTAAGGTCTACCATTACCGAGGAGACTTGAAACTCGAGCAACCAGGATACTTTCATCACTCCATCATGATATACGTTACATGCAAGAGCGTGTAGTTGCTATTACTTCCGACGAGCTAGGAAATATTTCCTTTTCGTGCTTGGTTTCTTTTGTGTGGCCTTCTGGGACGAAGAATGAGTCGGTGTACTCTCAGAAGGAATGCATGAATACATACACTAAAACGGATTATTACACAGGAAAGAAACTCATTCAGTTTTAGAAAACTATACCTTGCACAGCGAATGAGAGTAAATTTTGAAGTATCGCAGGTAAAGCTGTACCTTTCCACCACTTGTAAGTTTACAGTTCATATGGTTGCCGGCAGAGGTATTCCCACCGCAGTTATCCAATGTGAGAGGATAACACAGCAACAAAAGGCATTTTGTGCTCTCCTTTACAAGAGGTGCAGTGCATATGCAGCTGTACGGCGTAATACGTACATGTCGAGAGTATGGCGCTGCAGCGAAATATTCACTCTAAGAGGCGTATGGACATCACAAGGCCCAAGTACTCTCCACAGTCACCTGATCTCGTGTGATTCGTTATAGCGGTCCGTGAAAGAATCCATGTGCAGAACGAGTTTTCCTTCTGTAGCAAAATGCTCATTGACATGAAACTTCTTGACAGATTAAATCTGTGTGCCGGACTGGGACATGAATCTGGGACATTCGTCTTTCGGGAGCAAGTGCCTTACCGTCTAAGCTATCCAAGCACGACCAATTACCCGTCCTCACAGTTCTACATCCAACACTACCTCGTGTCCGACAACCGAAACTTCACAGGAGCTCTCCCGCATACCTTGCGTGTGTTTACCTCTTCTTGCTACAACACTGCGTGCACCTCGACGCCACGTAGCAGGAGCAACAGCGAATGCAGTAGCTAAAGACATATAAGCAAAAGTATGGCAAAAGTATCACTACCGTCTGCTTGTTTGTTATACATCCGCAGGAAAAGAAATTGAACCTTCATGAAACGCAATAAAAAACACTGATCCTGAGTGTAACAGTACGTCATAGTTTTTTATTTGTGCAAGAAAAACAAACTTGTGTAATCAAATGGTTCTTTTGAAATCGCGTAAGACAAAATTCACCACAAGTTTCTATCTTTTTCCATACAGCTATATAATATTCTGAAATCGGATGAGTTTTATTAAACACCTTATAGTTCTTTCTATATTTCTCGGGGGCCCTAGTTCGTTCTCAGCTTGCCTACGAACTAAAAAGCGCGTAGATGGAAATACTCTTTCAGACCACGGGAACTTAATCTGTCGATAGCTATGCTTAGTTCACCCTCCACCAGAATTGGCTTCAAATGGCTCTGAGCACTATGGGACTTAACTGCTGAGGTCATCAGTCCCCTAGAACTTAGAACTACTTAAACCTAACTAACCTAAGGACATCACACACGTCCATGCCCGAGGCAGGATTCGAACCTGCGACCGTAGCGGTCACGCGAGTCCAGACTGAAGCGCCTAGAACCGCACGGCCAGACCGGCCGGCTCCACCAGAATTACACACTGTCCCGAAATGTAGCTTTGAAGGCGACAAATCCGCTCCTTTAGCCACTGGCCAGCAGTGACAAAATCACCGACCACTGAGCACAGGATTTCGAGATGAGGCGGCACCGGCGACGCATCCTAAGGAGCATTTACACTCTCAATATTCATTCCTCAATAATATTGTGACAACATGCTGTGCGGAATTGCGAGACCAAAAATGGCAGAATATTGTTGTGCAATGTTGATACCAGGGACGCAGCCGGCCGCGGTGGCCGAGCGGCTCTAGGCGCTTGAGTCCGGAACCGCGCGACTGCTGCGGTCGCAATTTCGAATCCTGCCTCCGGCATGGATGTGTGTGACGTCCTTAGTTTAGTTAGGTTTAAGTAGTTCTAAGTTCTAGGGGACTGGTGACCTCAGATGTTAAGTCCAATGGTGCTCAGAACCATTTCAACCATTTTTGATCCACGGACGCATCAGTTACATCTCAGCCTTCATAGCACACATGTCGACGCTCGACGATGAGAAACTTATGTATAGCGATTGACTTGCCTACCTCACAAAACATCAGGAAATGATGCAGAACGAACGATATATGTCTGCAAATCACCAGCAACTTTTTTTTCAGTTGACTAGTGGCTCTTTCACAGCAGCCTCCAAGAAATGAAAATGTTTAAATGTGTGTGAAGTCCTATGGGACCAAAATGATGAGGTCATCAGTCCCTAGTCTTACACACTACTGAAACTAACTGAAACTAACTTATGCTAAGAACTGGACGTACACCCATGCCCGAGGGAGGACTCGAACCTCCGGCGGGAGGGGCCGCGCAGTCCGTGACATGCCACCTCAAACGACTCGGCCACTCCGCGTGGCCAGCAGCCTCCATTCTAAAACTACAATAACAACTAATGACGAATTGAACAAGTGAACTGTGTAACCTATCGTGTACGTGAGCTGTTTGCTATGTCTTTTTCTAGTTTAACAACTGTTGCAAACGAAACAAAACAGTTATATACTGATTACTGAGTGAAATATTTTGTGGTCTTATGTCTGTGGTGTGACCACTATCGCATCGCAATGGAAAAAAAGAAGTATGCTTACTGGACTATGGATATGATCATACTTGCCAATTCTGAAAGCGTTACGGGTAAAGTAAATATTTCTGCTTACTACCATGACACCAAGATCTCCCGTTTGTGGACAACGAGGTATCTTGCGTTTCCTGAACAATCAGGAATTTCATTTTTACAAGTACTGCATGGTGTTTTAACATATACAGGGTGATACAAAAAGGTACGGACAAACTTTCAGGAAACATTCCTCACACACAAATAAAGAAAAGATGTTATGTGGACATGTGTCCGGAAACGCTTAATTTCCATGTTAGAGCTCATTTTAGTTTTGTCCACCTACGCTCAATCAAGCACGTTATCATGATTTCATACGGGATACTCTACCTGTGCTGCTAGAACATGTGCCTTTACATGTACGACACAACATGTGGTTCATGCACGATGGAGCTCCTGCACATTTCAGTCGAAGTGTTCGTACGCTTCTCAACAACAGATTCGGTGACCGATGGATTGGTAGAGGCGGACCAATTCCATGGCCTCCACGCTCTCCTGACCTCAACCCTCTTGACTTTCATTTATGGGAGCATTTGGAAGCTCTTGTCTACGCAACCCCGGTACCAAATGTAGAGACTCTTCGTGCTCGTATTGTGGACGGCTGTGATACAATACGCCATTCTCCAGGGCTGCATCAGCGCATCAGGGATTCCATACGACGGAGGTTGGATGCATGTATCCTCGCTAACGGACGACATTTTGAAGATTTCCTGTAACAATGTGTTCGAAGTCACGCTGGTACGTTCTGCTGCTGTGTGTTTCCATTCGATGATTAATGTGATTTGAAGAGAAGTAATAAAATGAGCTCTAACATGGAAAGTAAGCGTTTCCGGACACGTCCACATAACATATTTTCTTTCTTTGTGTGTGAGGAATGTTTCCTGAAAGTTTGGCCGTACCATTTTGTAACACCCTGTATATCCTGCAACACATCCGCAGTCAATGATCTTCTGTTAGTTCCTTTTTTCAGAACTTTGAAGAGATTTTTTTCCGAGGGATGTTAATATTACTCGCTGTCGGCAGGAACTGCAGTTTATAGTGTGATACTATCCTTACACCATGCAGTATACTGAGCGAGAGTCAATATTTTCAATAGATATTGAGCGTGTGACGGCCTCTTTACGGTGTGGACATAGAGTCTTAGTGGGCATATCTGCTCTCTGTCCAGCCCAGGTTGCTCAAGGTATGTGCAGACGGCGCTGTAGGACGGGGGTAAACGATGGTGGGGCTCCATCTTGGGTGCAGATAATGTGAGTTGGGTTGCGTATCTTAAGGTGCATAATATATGTGTCGGGACATTTTTGTTTTGCCCGAGCTGTATTTCTTGTACACTATACATTGCAGCCTTTTGTTACCTTCCCCTGTTCTGCCACGTGTGAATCAGTAACAAGCGGACAAAATCGTTAAAATCTAGTCCTTTTACTGAAAGTATTTACAACTGCGAGAAAATATTTCAATCTATCAACTCGTGTAAACTTGCCATTAATGAAAATTTGATGTAAACGCGCTTTTTAAGCACTTCTAATTTAAGCTCGTAGTGTAACGTAAATTAAAGTTTTTGTCAGCATTTTTCGCAATCTCACTGCAGGTTTGAAACGAAAATTTTGACCTAATGAAGATGTTTCCAAAGATAATAGTAGTTTAAGTCAGTATAAAAGCGCTATTCACGGGCATAAATTGATAGTAACATTATCGATGAACTTATCTGCGTGTTAGGGGTACAAATACGGATAATGTGGTCATTGATACTTAAATATGTACCCGCTACCGGATGTCAGATTTTTCCCCTCAGCATTTAACAGTCTTCACATAAACACATCATATAATTTACTACCTGATGTTCAATGTGTTGTTGGAACTACAGCTCTAAGTGGACTAAGACTGTCAGCATAGAATAACCGTTTTGCGTCCACGTGTTCACAGCTCAACACTTGACCTGTTCTCCAGGGGAAAATAAGCACTGTGGACTTTCTCTATCCACACATGCTGGTAAGTAGTAATCAACCTAAAACCAAACTAATCCTCATAGATATACTATAGTTTGCAAATGAAGTAAACACTGATGTAATGTTGTTCAGTACACTGTCCTCAGTCGCCATTAAAAAACCTGCACTTATACCTGTAACATCCAGTATGTCGACATTAATGTCGCCTTTGGACTTTTCCTTTGCACAATTCGGCTGTAACTTATTTAAGAGCAGCTGCACACTGTTAGATCGACAGAAGTAAGTTGTCATTTCTTTTAATAGCCATCCTTTAATTATTGAGTTCTGCTGTTATTTTTACAAAGCATATAACTTACATTAAGTATTTCTATGTAACAGCTGTATCCGCCGCTATCCGGCCAGCCACGCTTTCAAGTATGCGAACCGCAAGGAACGGCGCCGTGTTTCCTTCCTACAGCCGCCACCGCTGCACTAGGGCGCTGCCACGAACGATTACATCGCTGCCCAACTACGGAGATCCAGTGCAAGGTATACATACGCTTGAACGTTCATGCACAGTTCCCATTTTGTGTGATTGGCTGCTGAATAACATTTACAGACATTCATAGTGGTCTGCTGTCGACGGCTTCAGGACAGATATTGTACTGAAGAGTGATATATATATATATATATATATATATATATATATATATATATATATATATATATATACACTCCTGGAAACTGAAATAAGAACACCGTGAATTCATTGTCCCAGGAAGAGGAAACTTTATTGACACATTCCTGGGGTCAGATACATCACATGATCACACTGACAGAACCACAGGCACATAGACACAGGCAACAGAGCATGCACAATGTCGGCACTAGTACAGTGTATATCCACCTTTCGCAGCAATGCAGGCTGCTATTCTCCCATGGAGACGATCGTAGAGATGCTGGATGTAGTCCTGTGGAACGGCTTGCCATGCCATTTCCACCTGGCGCCTCAGTTGGACCAGCGTTCGTGCTGGACGTGCAGACCGCATGAGACGACGCTTCATCCAGTCCCAAACATGCTCAATGGGGGACAGATCCGGAGACTTGCTGACCAGGGTAGTTGACTTACACCTTCTAGAGCACGTTGGGTGGCACGGGATACATGCGGACGTGCATTGTCCTGTTGGAACAGCAAGTTCCCTTGCCGGTCTAGGAATGGTAGAACGATGGGTTCGATGACGGTTTGGATGTACCGTGCACTATTCAGTGTCCCCTCGACGATCACCAGTGGTGTACGGCCAGTGTAGGAGATCGCTCCCCACACCATGATGCCGGGTGTTGGCCCTGTGTGCCTCGGTCGTATGCAGTCCTGATTGTGGCGCTCACCTGCACGGCGCCAAACATGCATACGACCATCATTGGCACCAAGGCAGAAGCGACTCTCATCGCTGAAGACGACACGTCTCCATTCGTCCCTCCATTCACGCCTGTCGCGACACCACTGGAGGCGGGCTGCACGATGTTGGGGCGTGAGCGGAAGACGGCCTAACGGTGTGCGGGACCGTAGCCCAGCTTCATGGAGACGGTTGCGAATGGTCCTCGCCGATACCCCAGGAGCAACAGTGTCCCTAATTTGCTGGGAAGTGGCGGTGCGGTCCCCTACGGCACTGCGTAGGATCCTACGGTCTTGGCGTGCATCCGTGCGTCGCTGCGGTCCGGTCCCAGGTCGACGGGCACGTGCACCTTGTGGAGACCTCACGCCCCACGTGTTGAGCAATTCGGCGGTACGTCCACCCGGCCTCCCGCATGCCCACTATACGCCCTCGCTCAAAGTCCGTCAACTGCACATACGGTTCACGTCCACGCTGTCGCGACATGCTACCAGTGTTAAAGACTGCGATGGAGCTCCGTATGCCACGGCAAACTGGCTGACACTGACGGCGGCGGTGCACAAATGCTGCGCAGCTAGCGCCATTCGACGGCCAACACCGCGGTTCCTGGTGTGTGCGCTGTGCCGTGCGTGTGATCATTGCTTGTACAGCCCTCTCGCAGTGTCCGGAGCAAGTATGGTGGGTCTGACACACCGGTGTCAATGTGTTCTTTTTTCCATTTCCAGGAGTGTATATATATATCTCAAAAAATGGTTCAAATGGCTCTGAGCACTATGGGACTCAACATCTGTGGTCATAAGTCCCCTAGAACTTAGAACTACTTAAACCTAACTAACCTAAGGACATCACACACATCCATGCCGGAGGCAGGATTCAAACCTGCGACCGTAGCAGTCGCGCGGTTCCTGACTGAGCGCCTAGAACCGCTACACCACTATATATATATATATATATATATATATATATATATATATATATATATATATATATATATATATATATATATTCAAATGTACTGTTCGCAACTGACACTGCAGCTACGGCAACAAAGTTATGTATTAGTCTTACTGTTTGATGTCAGAAGTAGAATAAATTTAAATCCGAATTTTTTGTTCATGGACATCCGTCCGTCGCTCCTGTACCCACTAAAGAAGCGCAAAGCGTGCAAAGGAAGTTATAACAGAAACCTGGTGGAATACCTTTATCTCCATGGCCATACACTAGCTAATTTTTATCGCAAGTTAGGCTGAATAGGGCGAGGCCGATTTACCATGTGTTCAAGTGTGGTTTAAGGAGAACGTGATTGACTGCACAGTACCTCCTAAGGCAGGCTCAATCATACTATTTGAACGTTACCGAGGTCTATCTCCTTATACCTGCAGAAAGCTTGAAGTATATTTCCTCCAGCATTAGGACCGACTTAACAAAGCGCCATATTGCATGACCAGTCGTATTAAATTTCCCTATAAATAACTCAGGAGTCGAAAGCCTCCTTTATGCAACGACCCGCAGGTGGAATTTTGGCTGGAGATGGGACGTCGCCTTTTGTTTCTCGATGTTCTGTCTTAAGTCCAAAAGGCCATAGACCGTTTGCTTTTTATGTGATTTGTTGTTTATGTCATTTTCACTTTCCAGAAAATGAAGTTTTACAACTGTTCTCCAAGTTCTCGACCGTCACGTACGTTGGAACGCACGTGTGCCTCCTTATAAAAGCCAGAACATTCAATTGTCTTTTGCTATTTCTAAATTGCAGTTCTTGTGATCTTTCCTTGAACGACGTATTGAATGCCACAGTCTTTCGTAAGCTTTTATGATGTTATTTGGCCTTTCCATAATTTTCCATATATCTTTCTGTCTATCCGAGTGAAGAACTAATGTTATATCGGCTTTCAGAGTTTATCATATTTTTGTTTGTGTGACTTGCCAAATTACAGTTTTACAGCAATTGCAGGACCTACCGTAAATGAAACAATATTCTCAAGAGTTACAGGTAAACGAGTAAGTTTCAGATGACTGACAACGATCTTTCCGTATAACTACAACATGTCTTTTAGAAGGTGTTTCCTCTATGATTTCTGCGTTAGCTTCATTTTCCTATTTCGCAATATTCATATATTTCCATTACTTTAAACAGAAAACAATACTATCATGTATTCCATGTAAGAAACAGCTTTTATTTGGCAGAATCGGTATCTCCATGTGTTCTCTAGTGTAGTGTTATCTGGGCAACTCACTGAACAAATACGGTCAGTGGCGGACATGAGAATTGAACTACAGCACTTACCTTCCTCTGGCCATGACGCGACCGTGGCTACCATCACAAATTGGTCCCAGAAGTTTTCGATTTTTCCGTATGAAGCAACGACAGCCGGCCTGAGTCTAAATGAGACATACCTGTAAAATAGAAAACGAATCATCAGAACATAGCAAGCGTGAAACAGAGCAGGTTAAGGTTGCTGTCTCTGGGCCGACTCCACCGAAGGGTTGACGCTATTTCTCTGTGGAAATTGACAATAGGTGCATTCTGGCTGTCAGTACCCAGTGTACATCACACATATTCATGCCCGAGGCAGGATTCGAACCTGCGACCGTAGCGGTCGCGCGGTTCCAGTCTAAAGCGCCTAGAACCGCTCGGCCACACTGGCCGGCTTTTAAATGGGATGCTGTAGTTTGGTACTTACTTTCTGATAGTGGATATCGAGACGAATCCATTGATGTGTAACAGTAAGGTCTCTGAAGGTCAACCAAGGTCAAGAAGGTGGCATGAACGTCCATTTGCAGAAGGTGTTCGAAGTGATGACTATTAGTATCAATGCAGTGCTGGAATCTTCTCATCACGGATTGAGTGGTATCCCTTACCACTTCTACACTTATCGAAGCACATGCTCTGACAATTCTCTCTCGTATATCGGGAAAATAGTAAATATTCGCCGAATATGGCGTATCCATCTAACGTGCCATTGACATGTAAACACCATTCGATGGTTTCGCAGTACAGCACTAATAGGAACGATAAGACTAGTATCGTCAAATCAAGCGAATGTGAATGATGTATTCCTCCGAAAACAAGCCGATATGCTTCTCCTTTACGGAGTATGCCAACGAAATTCAGTGAGAGGTGAAGACTTAGACGCTGAAAGGAATCCTCAACGTACTCATCCTACACGTCTGTTACGACTTCTGCACCACTTGTTAGCAGCAGACACAGTGGTTGCGCCAAAGATGGAGACAGCGTGGAGTTTTACATTTATTTATTGAACTTTCTTTACAATTTCTCCCTCGTCGTCGCTGCCCAGCCCTGCGGATCCCTCCATCTGGCTGCTGCTGTGTAGATTCTCCGACAATGCACGCAACGCGCGCCGCTGATAGCACTCGGGAGCCTCAGGCCACCAGTGCTCCGCTGAAGCCAGGATGCCCTGTGGTTGAGATGAACTCGTCGCCGCTCGGCGCTCCAGTATGGCACGCCCACGGAGCCGCGTCGCCGTGAGGTCAGCTGCCGACACCTGCTGCACCAGCGGCGGGGAAGCAGTCAGTCGCGATGTCCGCGAGGTCCCCTCATGGACGGACCACGCACCATGGGGCCGGGTTGCCGTGAAGTCCGGGCGTCAGTTCCCGGCGGCGCCTGTGACCACGACCGCGCTGCGGCCGGTCCTACTGGAGGTTCTAACTGTAGTTAGTCAGCCATAGTGCCGACCGAACTCGGGCTGACCTCCAGAGCTGAAGTTAACATCTGGCGGCGAACGGATGACTCCGGGAGCTGGAACAGACATCTGGAATCGTCACCTACGAAGATTGAACATTCGGACACAGACCACGTCCATCCTCAGATCCGAACTGCTTCCTAATGGCTTCTGTCTGTTGCTGCCTCCGCTCCACTATTTATATCCGGCTGGAGGACGTTTTTTACCCTTGGTGGTAGCAATTTTTGTTATTACTCCCGCAGTCTATTGCAGCGTAACTTAGCGTGCTGGCCTCCCTTCCCCTTACTCAGCGGCCGGCCGAAGTGGCCGTGCGGTTAAAGGCGCTGCAGCCTGGAACCGCAAGACCGCTACGGTCGCAGGTTCGAATCCTGCCTCGGGCATGGATGTTTGTGATGTCCTTAGGTTAGTTAGGTTTAACTAGTTCTAAGTTCTAGGGGACTAATGACCTCAGCAGTTGAGTCCCATAGTGCTCAGAGCCATTTGAACCAACCTTACTCAGCACTCTCCAGGCTTCGCTCGGTGCTCGGGCTGTGTGCGTTCTTGCGTCAGTCTGTTGGTAGACTGCTGCTGTCAGCAAGGCTATCTGTGCCTGCCTACTTCGCAACGCCTCGGTTGCCGGCGTGCCTCTGTTTTGCCATTCTCCACTGCGTTAAGCAATGCTTACTAAATGTGGCCGCAACACGTCGAACACTTATATATGTGTATGATAAATTGAGAACAACTGTATCTTTAAAGCATCAGAAACATATCCAACAAAGAAAATTTACTAACGAGGAAACGGAAATTGATACTCTCACCACCGTGGTTAGAGATCCTTCAATTAGTTCGCATCAAATTGCAAGGGAATTTGGCATGAGCCAGAGTATTATTGTACGTGTTATGCATCGCCATAAATATCATTATTACCATATCAGTCTCCACCAACAATTAACTGGTACAGATTGTATGTGTCCCGTTGAATTCCGCCGATAGGCTCAACTTCAGATTCAGAGGGACGACAAATTTATTAATTTGATTTTAATTACTGAAGAGGCTATATTCAGAAACCATGGGAATGTTAATTTGCATAACATGCATTATTGGGCAACTGAAAATCCGTTCTGGCTGTGGCAAGCTCCACACCAAAAACCGTGGTTGATGAATGTATGATGTGGGATTCTGGAGGACAGAATTATAGGACCTTATTTCATCGAAGGAAATCTTAATGGTAAGGAGAACACTACTTTCCTACAAGAAACATTAGGTCTGTTATTGGAAAAAATACCTTTAGGAATAAGGAACAGAATGTGGCATCAATACTATGGGTATCCGGCACATTTTT
Organism: Schistocerca nitens; assembly: GCF_023898315.1. Classification (NCBI taxonomy): domain Eukaryota; kingdom Metazoa; phylum Arthropoda; class Insecta; order Orthoptera; family Acrididae; genus Schistocerca; species Schistocerca nitens. The sequence goes on from NC_064614.1 coordinate 847,816,003, forward strand.
TGTTGATAGCTAGAAATGTGTTGCAGAGACAATTCCCAAATCTTTGGATCGGTCGCCAGACTAGGAGCCTCTGGATTTTTTCTTGTGAGGATTCATAGGAGACATTGATAATAAAGACTTCCCAACTACACCTTAAGATATACGAGAGATAATTGTCAGAGCATGTGCTTCGATAACTGCCGATATGGTAAGGAATAACACTCAGTCCATGATAAGAAGATTGCAGCACTGCTTTGATACTAAAGGTCATCACTTCGAACACCTTCTGTAAATAGACGTTCATGTCACCTTTGTGACCTTCGTTGACCTTCAAAACCTTACTGTTGTTACACATAATTGGATTCGTCTTGATAGCCACTATCAGAAAATAAGTACCAATTAAAACAAAATGGTGATCCTCGTATCTCTGAAGCGACCCAACCTAGCAACAGAAAGCCAAGTCTCATGATGGCCCCCGTTGTCCCATGCAACTTTTATGCCACATACTTTTCAGCTCCCTCCACACTTTCGGAGTTATTCTCAGTGGCAATGGTTGGTGACTCACCCTGTCGAATTCCAACGCTTGCTGCAAGGCGTTTCTCAATATTACACGAGGTGTAACATGGAATTCTCACAATCAGCATTCAAATGGTATTTCTGAAAGACAAACCCCTCTGCGATAGCTTTCCTTGAGTGGAGTTCGTCTTACCACATTGTGCAGTTGTGCGTAAACGCCACTCATTTCCATGAGCGCCTAGTGCACTTCATGGCTCTGAGCACTATGGGACTCAACTGCTGAGGTCATTAGTCCCCTAGAACTTAGAACGAGTTAAACCTAACTAACCTAAGGACATCACAAACATCCATGCCCGAGGCAGGATTCGAACCTGCGACCGTAGCGAGTGCACTTCATGCCAAAGGCTGAAAAGTTTCCCTCGACTTCGATGCCGTATCAGTTGAGCTGTAATTATGTAGTAGCTCACAGTGAGTGTATTTGACTCCTGTCGATGATATCGGTGACAGCCGTCAAAAAGATGAGAAGTAAAATGCAATTGACGCGGCTTGAAAATCAATAGGGTTTTATGGTGTTCTCTTAGTTGCTTGAAGATTGTGATGCCAACAGCTAGCACAAGTTCGGCACCATAGAAAGCTGCATGTGCTCTGTTTCCTAATGTTAATGATTCACCACAGCTGTAATTAGATACGATTATTACGTCACAACAGGTTTCATTGAATGACCATCAACAGGTGACTAAATTCGCCTGTAGTATTCTTAGCTAATTCTTATAGAATTAATTAGGAAGACTTTTAACGAATTTATGTTCAATGAACGAAACCGGATGTGACGCAACAAAAGTACCTAAATACAGCTATGGTGGTTTCTTTTACCATTTACGTAAATCAACTGTGGAACACAAAATGGTCAATGATATTTTCTGTGTTTCTCTTCTAAGTAATTAAAAGTTGCGCTACTTCTGTTGCACTGCAGCTAACACACCCATTTCGCATATTACAAATAATGTTAATTGTAGCTTCCTGTCCGATTAAAACTGCTCCGTAAAGGGACTGGTACGAATTTCCCGATCCGGCACACAGCGTCTGATTTGCGGGCCATCTCGACGCGAAGAAAGCAAGATTTAGTGTTCGGAGACTTTTGCAGGCTTACCACGGTAGATCGACTCCTCGCTTCTGAGACTCGAATGGCTGCTGCCAGATGGTACCTTGCTACAAACTCAAACGATCAATTCGAAATTAATAGCGCTCACACCCAACTGACAATACCTAGGTCTTTTAATCACTCATAGTGAAATTTAATATATAACTGACCTTAAAAATCCACCGTGAATCATGAGTTAACTTTCATTCATTTTATACGCAGTCAGTCTGAGCTCTGGTTACCAATTTTCAGAAGTTGATCAGCGTGGACCCTTTGGTCTTCGCTCAATCGCCCATATCATTTCACTCGGTTTAGCAAAAAGAAAAGTAGAAACTATACAAAAATGTACCATTGCTGAATTCATGAATTGTTGCACGTATTTCTTTATTTTTTTTTTTTAATTTGCCTGTGAAGAATCCATTTTTTATGGGGAGATTTGCTCGACAGCGATAATTTGAAATAAATATGGATATGATGACAACCACATTTCAGTGTAGCTCGAAAAATTTTCCTTTGTATACATACGATGACACTGTAAGTCAGTTAATGGTGCTATAACATCTTACCTCAAATAAAGTAGAAGTTGGTCAATTACTTGTCTGTAATTGTATTCCAAATGAACAGTATCAATATATGACAGTATTAATATCTGTAAAAAATAGTAAGGCATCTGGATTAAATGGATCGAATGTGGAATTTATTAAATACAGTGACATAATATGTAAATTCATAATTTTATATCTACTCAAAAATACTGGGAAAATTGTGAATCACCACTGCCTTGGTTAACAGCTCTAGATAAAAATGTATCCAAAAGAGGAAATCGCAAAACTTTTAGAGAAATTAGTCTCATAGATACCAGGTATAAAATCTACACAAAAATTACAAACAAGATATTATAAATAATTGCAGTTTGTCAGTTAGGAGAAGAGGTAAGTGGATTTAGGAAAGGGAGAGAATGTATGGATGTTGTCTTCACCATCAGACAAATAATAAAGAAAAAGAACACAAAATAATTAAGAAATATATGTCGCTTTTGTACACTTTTCGAAGGCACCGACATGGTAAATCGAAAGAAATGATGGTTATTCGCCACACCTAATTCTGTTGATAGGGAGTCTGTGCAGAAACATAAGGTTTTCATAGACACAGTAATTATATGCATATATTGGGTTTTTAGTGAAATGGATGTCTGGTAGTGGATCAAGTGATTGAATTATCATTGGCTATTAAAACACTTTTCTACATGCAGATGATAAATTAATAATTACTCTCAATGAGACATACTTACAGAAATCAATGTATTTTTTAATCATCTATGTACGGTATATAATTTTAAAGTGTCAGTTACTAAAACATAATTACCTCTTTCATAGGAAAGGATCCAGTCAGATCAAAGTTTGTGCTAGAAAACCAGATTTTAGAGGAAACATCGAATTTTAAATATATTGACCGTGATGTAAGTTTATATAATGAAAAGGACATTGCGGAAAAGTTATCGATTTTGAAGCTCTGTTTGGGACCATTTAAAGAACTTTGAAAATGAATTTAGTAAAGATACGAAAACGAAATGTTACAAAGTAATGGCTTTACCCACATTGATTTATGGCACTGATGCCTGGATGCCACCTTATAATCCGCTAAGTAAAATACAAGCAATACAAATTAAATTCTGAAGGAACATTGAAGGATGCAAGGATGGATAGCAAACAAATGAAGATATTAGGGAAGAACTAAATATAGAATCAGGACACAACGAAATTTATCATACAGCATATATAAAGCAATTCAAGGATCTCATCACAAGCCCCTGGATCGATTACAACCAGATTTAGCACAGAAACAGTGGGCTTCATGAGTTTCACAACTGTGGGGTTTTTAACCTCCTAGTTCCAATATGGGCAGAGATACAGGAGAAAACGTGTTTTCTCCAGCCGCTTGCATACAGGTTGCCCTGCATTACAAGTGTGTTAGTGGGAAAAGTATTGGCATGCCAAATTAACCTACTTTGCATGGCAGCCTAGGTCTCAGAGGCAATAAATGATTTTTCTGTGTACCAACATGTATGCTCCTGAATGACAGGTATGTTGTGTTGGAGTAGTACTGGTCTGCTTTATCGAATTGGATCGAATGACAGCCTGGCCGTCAGGGGCAAATAACACGTTTTCAAGCCTCTGACATGTACTCTGCCCTTCCCAACAGGCATGTAATGGAAATAGTATCGACCTGCTTTTTGCACTGTATAGCAGGGGCTACACATGCAAACAAGGATGACAAGATACAGGTTGAGAGGAATAGGCAGAAGAGTAGTAGTAGGAGGAGGAGATGTGTTCAATTTATGTGTGAAATGCATATGCAAGTGAAGCCTAGCGAAAAGGTTAGTATTAAATAATAGACAGAATTGGAACGATCGCTTGCAAAGAATACCAGACTTACCAAGGCAGCTCTGGATTACACAAAGAGGGGAAGGAGCAATAGAAGACACTGAGGATACCCTGGGGACAGTTGTGTAACCGAAATGTGCAATAATTCCTAATTCATGAAATGGAGAAGTGGAAGAAGGTGCAACTTAAAACGGGATATTAAAAAATTAAATTTCATTCTCTACCCAGTGCAGTTCCTGGAAGCCAGGTTCAAAGTAGAATGAAGTTGTACTACGTTCTAGGCAGTGATAGGGATGAAATACATTTGTAAAAATTTGTTTTCGGTACCAGCGTACCGAACAAACGAAGTTTATCCTCGAAAGTGGTTTATCACAGCTTTATGATACTAACAGATCAAATTCTCATGTAAGTGAATTGTTGTATCATCTGTGTCTTGACTGCAGAATGGTGAAATCTCAGTTTTTGTTTCCACAAACGGGGCGTTCCTTTCCGAATTGCAAAACAAAGTTGCCTTATCTAAACCACCGTACTGCGCAGTTACTAGATATGTTAGCATACGCTACATTCATCTCACCCAAGCAATAGCAGTATACAAAATCATCAGACAACACCATGATCCCTTTGACGCGGTTAATTCGCTCAGAGGGTAGCCTCGCAGATGCACATGCTGCTGGAACTCGCGGACGCCCGTGCCCCGTGGAGAAGAGTTAAAAGTCTGGATGACGATGTGCCTGAACGAACTACTTCAGAATAACGAAAATACATTCTGCAACGCTTGAAATCCTGCCATCTCGTATCTCCAGCCAATACAGACACTCTCTCGCGGGACTGGCATCTTCCCACAGAAAGACACGGCTAAAGTCGCTAGACGTCAAAGACTGTGTTCGTATAAATATTTGGGCCCACTCGGCGAAAAGCTGTGCTGGAGTATGACCCACCATTCGAATCAATTGACGACGGAGTTCGTCCACACTCCGAGCAGGGTAAACACAAAAATTTCGGCTTGACTGCGCCGCAGCTCTCTTTTCTTCCTTCCCCTCTCACAACGAACCTTTCCTCGCGTTCTTACAAGCCTGCTCCTCATCCCCACGCTGTGCTCCTTCTTTCTGTGACCCTTTTCCGTTTTCTCCGCGTGCCTGTGTGTACGCGCAACCGTTAGCGGCGCGTGTGCTTGTCTGAATGTGCGAACTTGTGAGTGTGTGCGTGTGTAGTGTCAGAGAGAGAGAGAGAGAGAGAGAGAGAGCCGGAATAACGACCGTGCTCGGTACGGCCGCCATGCATCAGAGGCTGAGCCGTTTCCTCTACCGTCCGCCAGCGCTGCTTCTTTTGCAGCTGCCGCCGTCACTTAGAACCGCTAAAAAGAGCGACGAAACCCATTTTCTTTAATGCACGCCAGTTTATCAACTCGAGTGTTCTCCACGACATTGGTAATGACCTCCTCCGTTCCGGCACGTGCTTTTTTCCCCTTTTGGAACGGACCACGAGGGCCGCACTACGATGTGGGAAGTGAATCTTGTACCTCTCAAGAACTGATTCGTCAGTGCTCTCATGTTTCGGTTCTTCAAGCTGTATGAGACGATACGTGGCTTTGCAAGAGCTGTGCCAATTGAGAAAAATTGATACCATTCCTGCACCCTGAAGACAAGAGAAGTTAGGGCTCTTAAGAAGGCATATATAGGCGGCAGCTTTTCCCTGGTTCCAATTGTGAGTGCAATAGAAAACGAAATGTTGACTGGTGATGGTACAATGTATTCTCCGTGGTAGAGTGCCATTGTAGCAGCAGATGTAGATGTACTACGTAGGTAAAACACCCAAGACCACAAAACATTAAAGCCTATCCCACTTTTTCCTTGATTTCCATTACAGAGGTAACACCTTCAACTTTGTTGACCAGTCGATACTCAGTTGATAGCAGTTCTGTATTGATAGTTTGAGGTTATACTTGGGTGAAACTGAGTAAACATGATTTATAGCTTACTGCATGCCTTTAATCTCGAGTTATCTCAAAGCATAGGCATAAGCCACGGCTGTTTCCCTGGCAACATGTCAACATATTCGTTGAATGATTATTCCACGTTAATATTCGTAGTAAACGAACCTCGTTTGTTTGTGCATTGCGACCTGCCTTGTGTGGGGCATTGTAACAGCATCGTAATACCAGCAACTATATGTGCCCCATGTTGTGTCGATCTCTAAACTATTGAACTTCTCTTCCCCTGTAATTATACTGACAGAAATATGAATTGAATTGATGTTTACACGGTGGTTTAAATACGTCAGCCACATTACATAAAAATTAATGTTAAATTAGTAAATTATAGTTCGTCAGTGTATCTCTGGAAAATAATTAAATAAATTTTCTCGATAACTCCGTAGAAACGGTAACGTATCTTCAGTTTATGTATCTAAATAAATATTTTTGTCACTTATTACTTTGTAAGCTACAAAGAAAAACACATTACCTGAAACACTTCCTGTGTACACACACACACACATACCTTTACACGCAGAAGAATTTATTCACAAACTGAAAAACTTGGCGCTCTGGATGATGCCAAGTAAAGGTACATAGGCAGGACCTGGCAATTAAAAGTGCTGCATGTAAAAATAAACGAAAATAAATCAGCGGCAGTGGAATACAGGCAAATGTGCTGTGGGAATTAGATTAGGAAATGAGACATAAAAATTGACAATTCTTGCTGTAAGGGCGGCAATACGACTGATGACGGTCGAGGGAGAGAGGATGTAACATGCAGACTTGCTGCATAAAGAAAAACATTTCTGAAAAAGAGAAATCTGTTAACATTGAGCGTAAATTTAAATCCTAGGAATTTTTTTTCCTATGGTAATTGTCTGCAGCGTAGCTTTTTATGGAAGGGAAACAAAGACGATAACTAGTTGAGGCAAGAATGGAACAGAAGCCTTTGAAACTTGGTGCTACACAAGAATGCTGAAGATTGGTTGGGAAGACCTAATAACTAATGAAGAAGTACTAGATGTAATCGTAAGAAAAATAAATTTATGGCCGATTTTTATTAAAAGAAGCGATGGACTGATATTACACACGCTGAGGTATCAAGGAATCGTCAATTTGGTAATGGAAGGAAGTACTGGGTTGGGGGGTGGGGGTTAGAGCTGTTGAGGAAGAGCAAGGCTCGAATACAATAAGCAGGTTGAAATGGATGTGGGTTGCTGTAGTTGTGGAGAGATAAAAGGCTTGCACAACACAAACTATCGTGGACATCTGCACGGAACCAGTCTTCGAACTGAAGACCACAACAACAACAAATTTGAAGAGCACAAGGAAAATAAGAGATGAGTGTACGTGAGTTAATTTTACAGGAGAGCGATTTATTTGTTTAAGAAACACAATGATGCGCACACCAATAATCCGTCCTTTAAATCATTCATTTTTAGTCGTACGTGCTTTCGGGAGTAAGTGCACCATTTTCCGCTGTTATATTAGCAATTTATAACGAATAAAAAACATGATGGCAAATAATGCTTACTTGCTAAGCAACGACCTCGAGAAACAAGTAGTGTAAGAAGGCGTGGCTGTAAAAGACTACGATGACGATGTTTGGTTTGTGGGGTGCTCGTCATCAGCGCCCGTACAAAATCCCAGTTTTTACGTGGTCCAGTGTTTTTCACAATCCAGTCCAGCCGCAGTCACAAATTATGATGATGAAATGATGAGGACAACACATACACACAGACGTCGGACAGAGAAAGTCCCCAACCCGGCCGCGAATCGAACCCGGGACCTCTTGATCCAGAGACAGCAACGCTAGCCACTATACCACGAGCTGCGGACGCGGTAGCGGACGAGGACCAACAAGAAGAGAGGAAAAGCTGACGGTTTCCCACCTGTAATATACACGCTCTGCTTGTCAGCTTACGGAAAGTCACTGCAGTCGTTAGTATTAGCCTTACATCTGCGTGGCGGATATTTCACTGTCACAATCTTCACTTGCGCCACCTATCACTGTCAATGGAGCTACGAGGGAACAATTTTAATGGGAAAGTTACTTTCTGCGAATGGGCCTAGAAGAACTACATTCAGGGCTTATTACAAGGTATTATATCGACGAATCTAAGTTCACAAATTGCATTACAATGATCCATACTGACAGTCGTTACCTGACCATAGTTGATCCTAGATGGGTACGTCACGTCGATCGTCAAAGCAGGTGGTCCATTGATATGTGCTGTGAAATCCATGGAGATGATATCATCTGTCCATACTAATTCGCTGTCCTCCTCCATAGCGCAGCGGTAGCGTTACCGCCTACCAAGCAAAAGGGCCCGGGTTCCATGTAATCGAGCTTTTGTTGACAACAGTTGAAATGCTCTTCTTGAGAATGTTAGTGTAGACAATAGAAACCATAAGTGGATGAAGCAGTATCGTCACCCTGTCAATTCTGCGACTGAAGTTATGCAAGTCCTGAACAACAGATTTCCTGAAAGATGGTTACGTCGTCATTGTCCGAAGTAATCGTCAACATGGTCACACCAGCAGACATCTTTTTATCGTGATGTCTAAAAATCGTGTTTATGTCACCGAAACCATTACTCAAGACGACCTCAAACTATACACCCGGAAAGAGTGTCGATCTGTGAGGCCGCCAGCCGGCCGAAGTGCCGAGCGGTTCTAGGCGCTACAGTCTGGAACCGCGCTACCGCTACGGTTGCAGGTTCGAATCCTACCTCGGGCATGGATGTGTGTTATGTTCTTAGGTTAGTTAGGTTTAAGTAGTTCTAAGTTCTGGGGGACTGATGACCTCAGAAGTTAAGTCCCATAATGCTCAGAGCCATTTGTAACGTTTTTTGTGAGGCTGCCAACGCACGCCTGTGTGGTGGCGCTCGACTTTGAGATATACCAGTTCAAATCCTGGTGGTGGATGGAATTTTACTGCCAGCATACGGCTGATAAGGGGATGAGAATTACTCACGTAAAGCTCCTGATCACCACACTTCGCATCAACGTCCTAGATTAAATTCCAAACATCTCCGCATTGTCTCATGAAGTGAGAGCATGTGAGAGTGTTGATGGTGATCCGTCCGTCGGATGGAGACGATAAGCCTGGTGGTCCACTTGCTGGCACTCGAGCGGCACACACACACACACACACACACACACACACATATATATATATATATATATATATATATATATATATATATATATATATATATATATGAAGATGGTATCTGTTCTTTCGGGCATGTCCGAAAGAACAGATACCATCTACATATATGTATATCTAGTTAGGGCTCACCGGCCATTTGACCATCTTCTTGTGTGCAGATGCACAAACAGTGCCCGAACTCTTACGGGAATCGGCAGTAAAGCCGTGAGTAATGAATATAATGGGCAGGGGCACTATGAATATAGTGCGGGACAGTAAGTTGCGAATGTGGGTCTCACGGAAGACGTGCCAGAGATAAGTCCCTGCAGTCGCACTGTCCCCTGTGTCCTCGGTGGCTCAGATGGATAGAACGTCTGCTATGTAAGCAGGAGATCCCGGTCGGGGCACACATTTTCAACTGTCCCCGTTGACTTGTATCAACACTTGTTTGCAGCTAAGGGTATTCATTTCATTGTAAAGATACACATATGACTCACCTCTCGAATAGCCGCAAGGAAAAGAGCCATTATGCGCGGCGGAAGAGAACACTTTCCGACTAGGAGGCTGAAGCCGCCTTTTGCCGTCTCCAAACCAACGGTTCCATCCCACTTTACATTACTTTCTCCAGCATCTTTATGTACAGCATGTGACATCCGCATCTAAAATTTTTATAGTTTCTAGCTCCGTAACTAAAATTATTAACAATTGGAGTTAAACTGGTTTGCACACAACTGTTTTAGTGTTCTGTACACAGCTGATTTAAATACATCAGCTACGTGATAGGAAGAAAATGTTACTCTCCGGAAAATAAGCTAATAAACTCTTATGATCCACAGGAAATAATGCCAGTAGCTGCTACTGGGCACTGAAATACATCAATGAGGAATGTTGAAAGCTTATGTCGGGCGATCACATTTTTTTAATGATAACGTCTACGATGAAACTTAAAAAAAGTTCCAGTCAGTATTTTAACCCGTACCGCCAACGTAGTAACCATGACCGTATTCTTTTTTTAAACTGCAAGTAATCGCGTAAATCACGCCTTTCCTTAGTTTTATAATACTTTAACTTGAGACAGACTTTTCACTCATGTGTTAGAAATTTTATTTTCCTTCTTCAGAGAAGCTACCTTTATTTTGCGATTTACAGAATGAGATTAAAAATTAATTTCCGTGAAAGCTTAAAAGGATACCAAATAACCAGACCGACAAGGAACAAGCATTGTGATAACGTAGTATACTATGTAAAGCTGAACACCGCCTCGGACATTCGGACACGATCCCTGACCGGCCCAAATGTCCCTCTTATCCACATACTACTGGCGTAGTGCTCTGTCCATTATCTCGTAACCCTCAACGATTCGCTGATACTCGCAACAGATCGAGCATGTTTGTGCATTTGCACTGAAGGTATCATTGGGTCGTTACGCACTCATTATATGTCTGGTGTCTGTTCTTTCGTACGTGTCAGGAAGCACAGACATCATGGATACATATAAATTTTGTTCATAACTCTGAAGAAAGAGCAGCATTTCTTACGTTTAACTATCTAAATAAATATTCTTTCCACTTACTATTTTCTAAGTAACACGGATAAACACTGTATCTGAAACTCTCTGTTTATCAGGCAACGTATGATGCTTCTTGATAGATGATGAAGAGCTGTTCACGGAAGAATGTAAACAGCATCCGTTGCACACAGGTATAACCCGAAATCGTCAATGCAGCAGTAATGAACGGGGTCCCGGGTTCGATTCCCGGCCGAGTTAGGGATTTTCTCTGCCCGGGGACTGGGTGTTTGTGTTTTCCTCATCATTCCAGTATCATCCTCATTATCCGTGACAGTAGCTATATTTAACTGTGAAAATAATTGGACTGTGAAAAAATTGGAACTTTGTACTGGCGCTAATGACAGCGCAGTTGACCGTCCCACAAACCAAACATCAGCATCATCATCACGGCAGTAATGAGGAAATTGGTTTAATGTCCCTGTTGTGTATTAATAGAATAGATTTCTGGCGTAAGTCTACTTTGTGACGTGGACTGACAGAAACTAGACTCGTCGCTGTCGCGAAAGCCACAGCGTGTGGGAACCAGGATCGACGGTAAGTCGATGGCCAAAAATGCTGCGGAGACCGACCGTCAAGTAACGTGACCTCAATGCAGTACCGACGAAGAAAGCCAAAACCCTCGTAAGCAACAACACAAACATTCACAGTCCCCAAAATTAGAGTCCATGTCCAGGAATCGATGTAAACTAATGTATTAGATGCTTGGAGTACAGAGGTCTGAACAGCAAAGTGCGACCCGCCGAGCCATCTACCTTCCAGGGTATTTTTCCCTGTGGTCGGCCGATAACGACCATCATGTGGCGTATCCGTCCTCATTACCATCCCCAAGGCAGCAGCCGCTGTCAGTGGAGCTTTATGCTACACTAGTGGTTCGCAGCCTGCGGTTAATTACCTCCTGAAGGGTAGAATGTAGTTTTATAAGGAGTAAAAACAAGAGAGAAAGACACAGCGTGTGGGAACCAGGATCGACGGTAAGTCGATGGCCAAAAATGCTGCGGAGACCGACCGTCAAGTAACGTGACCTCAATGCAGTACCGACGAAGAAAGCCAAAACCCACGTAAGCAACAACACAAACAATCACAGTCCCCAAAATTAGAGTCCAGGTCCAGGAATCGATGTAAACTAATGTATTAGATGCTTGGAGTACAGAGGTCTGAACAGCAAAGTGCGACCCGCCGAGCCATCTACCTTCCAGGGTATTTTTCCCTGTGGTCGGCCGATAACGACCACCATGTGGCGTATCCGTCCTCATTTCCATCCCCAAGGCAGCAGCCGCTGTCAGTGGAGCTTTATGCTACACTAGTGGTTCGCAGCCTGCGGTTAATTACCTCCTGAAGGGTAGAATGTAGTTTTATAAGGAGTAAAAACAAGAGAGATCAATTGGGTTGCGGTCAGGAAAACAAATGTTTTTAAAATGTCACTGCTATTAATACAGTACTGATTACATATGTTACCAGCGATTTCATTTGTTTTTCAAATACTAAGCCTTAGCGAGTGACTCAGAGTTGTGGAGGTTACAGCTTGTGAAACTACAGAAAAATTCAGACATAAATGGTATATGCGCGGAAATGTCTCATGAAAATGCTTTGTCCGAGTCGGAGGTAGCTCTCGCATAGGATCAGAAATCAGTCCAATATTCAGAATGAGATTTTCACTCTGCAGCGGAGTGTGCGCTGATATAAAACCACCAGGCCGATTATAATTGTGTGACGCACAGATACTCGAACCCAGGACTTTTGCCTTTCGCGGGTGGAGTGTTCTTATTCATTATTCATTTCGTGACAGTAAACAAACTAATTTACAGCACAAGGCGATAGTAAGTAGGTGATACTACACTTCCGTAGGACCTACAATCTATTATTGCATTTAATAGTACTCGTAACAGTCGTCAAACACAGAGCAGTGGCAGCCTGAAGTCTTCCAATTTCTCTCAGTTCAGAAGTAAGCCGTCCAGAAAGCAAGAGATTTACAGGCAGTAGGCCTGTGTATAGCGCACACATTTTAATGTGGTTGATTTGAAATAGGGGTGCAGGCTGTGAGTGAAACATGTGCCCTAAGGAGAGGTGTTGTGCAGAGGAAGCATGTTTTGTAACAAGTATCTATCCACAATGTTGATACCTAGATTTCTTTTTTGAGAAGGTAGGTAACACTCGTGATGTATTCAGAAATGCTTCATCATCATCTATAAAAATAAGTACTGATTTTCTCGTTGATTCTTTAGTTCGTGAATTAGTTAAACACCTACAAGAACTAAATATTATTTATTTTTGTTACTTGAAGAACGAAAGTGCTCAAAGAGAATGGGTTTTCATTCTAAAGTTTAGTTAACGCTAGTGTTAATGTTTGCTGGGGAATAGCGGGTGGTACATAATCTCTGTCTGCCCTCAGGGGTAACGTTCTCTGAAAGGTTCGGACCACAGTGCTACACAGATACTTTCCCCGTTGTTCTATCGGCTGGCTATAATTAAAGTGCATCTACTCACAGAGGTCCAGTGTGGCAGCAAAACCTGGTAGATACGCCAATGCGTTAACGCGGAATCAATTTACGCTGGAAAAAAGTTACTTCAAGTTTTGGCCATCGGGTGCAAATCTGGCGCGAAGAGCTAATCGTCGACATCTCGCGTGCTCGTAGTGAACATATTGTGTAAGTGGAGATTAACAATAAAATCATCGTTATGGCTTTATCACTTGTTTCATCTTTCCTGTCGACGTGCCGTTCCTAAATCATTACGTATGGTAAAATTTCTATACGTTTTTCTTGCATTCACAGAGCCATATTTGCACCTGGTGGCCAAAATTTTAACTAATATCTTCCCAGTGTAAATCGGTTATGCTTTAACGCATTAGAATATCTACGAAGTTTCGCTGATAAACGATAATTACAGTCCACACTCGATCTCTGCAAATATCTGCACTTTAACTGTAACCACTCGGTGTAAGCCAATTTCCCTACCACCTGAGTCCAAATATCAATAAATCATAAAATTCATTTTATATCCATGTAGATGCTTCAGGACTGTCGCGTCACCATCAATGAAAGATCTTTATTTGATCTCATAATTTCTTCCTAGAAAGGCGTATAAGATACTACAAGCTAAGTCTTATGATGCAAGAACGTAAAAAAGCAGTATTTTAGAAATTTCGTCTTCGTTATAACCCAGCGGAAAGTAGACCACTGGGGAAATTTTACTAATAATTTACGTTCATACTTCTAAGTAGCACCATCATACGGATTAATGCTTCTCACGTTGAAGCATTACAAAATCACACTATGAAATTATTGCCACCTGTCCAGTGAGCATAAGTAAGGTTAAAGACGGGTACATTGTTTGGTGCACTATAATTGTCAAGATATTCAACGAAAACCATGTGGAGTAAATTTTGAGGTATTTAGATATTCTTTATGGTGGCTGACTTGGTTCAAATGGCTCTGAGCACTATGGGACTTAACATCTGAGGTCATCAGTCCCCTAGAACTTAGAACTACTTAAACCTAACTAACGCAAGGGCATAACACACATCCATGCCCGAGGCAGGATTCGAACCTGCGACGGTAGCAGTTGCGAGGTTCCGGACTGAAGTTCTTAGAGCCGCTCGGCCACCACAGCCGGCGGTGGCTGACTAAACAGATGACATGCGCATCACTGTCATTGTTTATACATGTCTTAGTGTTGTTGAACTTACTTCAGATTACTGTCATTTTTAAAATAGCCAGCTGCGGTCAATTGACTGGGGAAATTTGTTGAGTTCGTCATCTGTTGAGCACTGCTTCTCTCACAGCAGCACAACAGCTACAGTCGGTAAGGCAGTTGTTGGGTTCAAAGAATGAGAGATCTAACCTTATGAGCTCCTTGTGCTTAATGGACATCATTTTACACTGGCGAAAACCAAATGTTGTTTTCGCGTTACGGGCCACAACGAAACTGAGAAAGAGTCTGCTCCGACCACTGCACCTAAAAGCCAGCCTACAGAAACTCCAAATTATGATTCTGATGAACATCAGGTACATCGTAATACAGAACCTGGATTTTCCACGAATATTGCTCCCATTAAGCCAAAACGTTTACAGTATTTTCTATTTTAAACAATTGCCTAAAGAATTAGCATGTGCGAAAAAATCGAAAAGCACATGTACTTCCTTTACGCTTGTTGGTTGATAAGGAAGCACACGCAGTGGAACAAGGATATTTAAAACAGCAAAAATAACTTCCAGGGGAAGTATAGTGCTGCGTCCTCTATGTGATGAGACCCACGTTGTCCTTCCACCAGAAAGCTGGATAGAACGTTGAAGGTCCTACACATGGTGGGATGAAGATAGCTCAGATTCTGAAGGAGGAAAATTTATGTCTAATTTTTGTTGACACTCATACAGAGTTGTATTAATTTCAACCAGAATAATCATTTCATTAAATTCTATTCAATACAGAATATGTAGCTAAAATATACAGCTATGTTCTTCGGTTAATGAACTGTGGTACACATTATAAGTTTAAAAATGTATTATCAGCTTGCCCCATGGTCAACTTTATCTTGCACCAGTACTGGGACAAGGTAAGACACTTGCGTTAGCTTTTATAATTGACGAAGGAATGTTACTATATTAAAACAAAACATTTATACACTTAACAACAATACAGTAAGAGGTCAGGTTTTATTAATTGCACAAATAAGCAAACTATCTCTCAAAAATATTTTATCAAAAATATTTAACCGCCAGCATCTTCAATTTGCCCCATTGCGCCCTCCGACGGTTTTAACTCACTCTGATATGTGTGTCATGAGACTTGTTTGCTTTGTACCATGTTACCTGCGACTACAACAGCGTTGATGGACTGAGCGAGGCGGCGCAGTGGTTAATACACTGGACTCGCATTCAGGAGGACGACGGTTCAAACCCGCGTCCGACCATCCTGATTTAGGTTTCCTGTGATTTCCCTAAATTGTTTCAGGCGAATACCGGGCTGGTTCCTTTGAAAGGGCACGTCCCACGTTCTTCTCCATCCTCCTTTAATTCGATGGGATCGACGACTTCGCCGATTGGACCACTCCGCCAAATCAACCAACCCATCAATGTTGACGGAAAATTTGGTCTAGCTCTATTTTCCACCCGTCTTTTAAACAATAAAGTACTGAAGAAAGGAAAAACCTTTGGGATACCTGCAAGAATTTATCTGCGTGCAGGTCAACTCCCTCAGCACGACGAACTCGCTGAAACAATTGGAACAGCATTTACCAAAAATAAAACGTATCGCTCAGATGAGGGTTTTTTACTTATGTACCTGCAGCAAAATTTTACTTTCTTGTATTCATGATAACTCTAACATAAAATTAAAATTTCAGCAGTGTACGCATAGCACTTGTTATTTTCTTCACAATCTTTAAGGGTGCGATTTTCTTATGAATGTTTAAAAGTTTTCTCGGATATAATGCAGCATGATTACAGTGCAGGGAATTTTCCCACGTGCTTGTGGCTGGTCTCTGGAAAACTTCATGTATCGATGAGCCAATTACAGTCTGTAATTCGTACAACATTTTAGCCTAGCTGCCAACGTCGAAAATCAGCTTTGGCACTCCGTGCATCAATAAACTGCACGGGGCAAAATTCCGTTTGCGTTACTGCATTATGGAACTACATCGACGTAGAGCTTTGAACTGCCAATTCTGTTTACTGTTCAGAGTACAACGTATAACATCCACTGTAAATATCTCCGGAAACTAAATAAATTTCCACGAACTTGTGTGATGGGTGAACAAATCTAGTGATGCACATCACATGACTTATAGCCTGGAATGGATCCAGTCATTTAACGAAATTTCCCAGGAATTTCTGTTCCTGTTAGCCGAGTTTATTTCATCTTCAATATCAGCCGAATATTTTCATTCATCTTGTTTCCATGTCGTTTTATCTTTTACGATAGGGTTTGCTGTTTTGACCCACCGAGTTTCCTCCGAAGAAATCTGCTCAGTGACAATAACATTATTTTAAACCGCTTTCATTATTAAGAAGAAAGGAATAGTAACAGTGTTTACGCTCTGTTTTTTTATCGATTGATTTCTGCGCTAGTTAATCCCATTGTTTAATTTGTTGCGCGTTCTTTTTTCAATGAAAACGCAGAACTAGACTTGTGATACCCGACACTGTTGTACGAAACTGTGTAAAACTAGTCACGCATAATTATACGCCGTACAGCCGTTCGAAATTCCAGTGAAACGTAAACGTAGGCTTCGGCAGCCGTTGTAACATTTTAATAAAATTCTTCTGGATGTATGATCGTACTGTCGAACGGCCGTTGTAACATTTTAATGAAATTCTTCTGGATATAAGATCGTTCTGTCAAGTGGTATTGCTCAGGGCGTTTTTGCTAATAGATAGCAAAAACACGCGGTGAAATGTAATAAATATTCGCAAACAGTTATCGGAAACATTCTGAGGAAAGTCACGTCAAACAGTGGCCGAAGAGTCGGAGAATTTTACACAGTGACAGTGTGGTCAGGAACGTTATAACTCATTTTAATTGTCGTCTTTGGCCATGGAAGCAGGCGATACGCCCCCCACGCTGCTCAGGTAGCTTCGCCGACATACGGCAACAGCCACCAGAAAGTAGATATCCTACACGCTTTTGTCGTTTCACTTTGGAGGGAATTGATCTCACGACCAGTGGGTGAAGAACAGAAAATGGCAGTGGCGTTATTAGTGATGAAAATTTTATATTTATTCTACAAACCAAACGAAAATGTATAGTTTTCTGATCATTCTATCACAATAAACACTGACATATTTCAATAACATGTGGTGTTGTTTTTTTTTTTTTTTTTTTTTTTTTTTTTTTTTGCTAAGTGAGGTCTTGTATGTAGTAATAGTGCCACGTTGAGAGTCGAGTCAGAACAGGAAATGAATATAGCAAAAGTTTGGAGACAGTGTAAATGGTGGACGAAAATGTAAGTAAGGCAGTAAGGGTGTCCTTCAGTAACCAATGGAACACATTTTTTTCCTTTTTACGTGGAAGCTGGTTGGTTTTATTCAGAACTCCAATTCACCCCAGCCTTTGGACTACAAACTCTATTTTTAACAAAATCACCTTCAATACGACGCCCTTACGTCATCTTATTGGGTGATCCTGTGTGCCAGCATGGTACACTCTACTGGTCGATGTCGGAGCTTACATCTTGCAGCACCTACTACTTCCCGTGGACTGCATCCTTCATTGGGCCTAACAGATGGAAGTCGGAAGTGCAATATTCGAGGTGTATGATGGATGAAGAACAGTCCAATGAAAAAAGGAGAAGTTCGTTTGCATTTTTGTGGCGACTAACACGCTTGAGTACAACACTGCAGGAATCACGGCGGCGGGCAGTCGGCTGGCACGCGGGAGGCTGGACAAGTTTGAGCAACCTCGTTGCGATGCAGATGAACGCCTTGCCCAACGATTTACCGCTTTTCTATTCACTGCTAATTGTCCGCAAACCTTCTGCAAGCGCCTATGAATATCTGCGATGCTCTGGTTTTCCACCACAAGGAACTCAGTGACAGCTCTCTGCATAGAACGCACCTCAGTCGCAGACGCCGCTTTTTACTTCATGAAACTGTAGAGGTAGAAGCGCAATTATTCCACGATGTCCCACAACAAATTCCGCATTTATTTTTCAACCGGAACTGGCCGAGAAAAAAAGTGTGTTGATTTACTTATCGAACGTTCCTCGTATTTATTATAGTTCTCTTCGTGTATTTTGCACTAGCAGAGGAGAATGTTGCATTTCAGATTATACGGCAGAATACTTAGACCAAAAGCGTGATTGTTGTGAAGAGCACAGATTCCAAAGACAAACAACAAGAAAAATAAGGATGTGGCACTGGGGAACGATAAGGTCATCACTGTCGAAAAAAATCGCGAAAAACCTAAGAATACGTGAGATTTTAATAGTCTACCTTATGGTCCCCCACCCCCCCCCCCCCCCCCCATGAACCATGGACCTTGCCGTTGGTGGGGAGGCTTGCGTGCCTCAGCGATACAGATGCCCGGACCGTATGTGCAACCACAACGGGGGTATCTGTTGAGAGGCCAGACCAACGTGTGGTTCCTGAAGAGGGGCAGCAACCTTTTCAGTAGTTGCAGGGGCAACAGTCTGGATGATTGACTGATCTGGCCTTCTAACACTAACCAAAACGACCTTGTTGTGCTGGTACTGCGAACGGCTGAAAGCAAGGGGAAACTACAGACGTAATTTTTCCCGAGGGCATGCAGCTTTTCTGAATGGTTAAATGATGATGACGTCCTCTTGGGTAAAATATTCCGGAGGTAAAATAGTCCCCCATTCGGATCTCCGGGCGGGGACTACTCAGGAGGCCGTCGTTATCAGGAGAAAGAAAACTGGCATTCTACGGATCGGAGCGTGGAATGTCAGATCCCTTAATCGAGCAGGTAGGTTAGAAAACTTAAAAAGGGAAATGGATAGGATAAAGTTAGATATAGTGTGAATTTAATAATGAATAAAAAATAGGAATGCGGGTAAGCTACTACAAACAGCATAGTGAACGCATTATTGTGGCCACGATAGACACGAAGCCCACATCTACTACAATAGTACAAGTTTATATGCCAACTAGCTCTGCAGATGATGAAGAAATTGATGAAATGTATGATGAGATAAAGGAAATTATTCAGGCAGTGAAGGGAAACGAAAATTTAATTGTCATGGGTGACTGGAATTCGAGAGTAAGAAGAGGTAGAGAAGGAAACATAGTAGGTGAATATGGATTGGGGTAAAGGAATGAAAGAGGAAGCCAAGCCGTCTGGTAGAATTTTGCACAGAGCATAACTTAATCATAGCTAACACTTGGTTCAAGAATCATAGAAGAAGATTGTACACATGGAAGAATCCTGGATTTACTAGAAGGTTTCAGATAGATTATATAATGGTAAGACAGAGATTTAGGAACCAGGTATTAAATTGTAAGACATTTCCAGGGGCAGATGTGGACTCTGACCACAATCTATTGGTTATGACCTGTAGATTGAAACCGAAGAAACTGCAAAAAGTTGGGAATTTAAGGAGATGGTATCTGGACAAACTGATTAAACCAGAGGTTGTACAGAGTCTCAGGGAGAGCATAAGGGAACAAGTGTCACAAATAAGGGAAATAAATACAGTAGAAGAAGAATAGGTAGCTCTGAGGGATGAAGTAGTGAAGGCAGCAGAGGATCAAGTAGGTAAAAAGACGAGGTCTAGTAGAAATCCTTGGGTAACAGAAGAAATGTTGAAATTAATTGATGAAACGAGAAAATATAAAAATGCAGTAAATGAAGCAGGCAAAAAGGAATACAAACGTCTCAAAAATGAGATCGACAGGAAGTGCAAAATGGATAATCAGGGATGGCTAGAGGACAAATGTAGGGATGTAGAGGCTTATCTCACTGGGAGTAAGATAGATACTGCCCACAGGAAAATTAAAGAGACCCTTGGAGAGAAGAGAACCACTTGTATGAATATCAAGAGCTCAGATGGCAACCCAGTTCTAAGCAAAGAAGGGAAGGCAGAAAGGTGGAAGGAGTATATAGAGGGTTTATACAAGGGCGATGTACTTGAGGACAATATTATGGAAATGGAAGAGGAGGTAGATGAAGATGAAATGGGAGATAAGATACTGCGTGAAGAGTTTGACACAGCACTGAAAGACCTGAGTCGAAACAAGGCCCCAGGAGTAGACAACATTCCATTAGAACTACTGATGGCCTTGGGAGAGCCAGTCATGACAAAACTCTACCATCTGGTGAGCAAGTTGTATGAGACAGGCGAAATACTCACAGACTTCAAAAAGAATATAATAATTCCAATCCCAAAGAAAGCAGGTGTTGACAGATGTGAAAATTACCGAACTATCAGTTTAATAATTCACAGCTGCAAAATACTAACGCGAATTCTTTACAGACGAATGGAAAAACTAGTAGAAGCGGACCTCGGGGAAGATCAGTTTGGATTCCGTAGAAATGTAACACGTGAGGCAATACTAACCTTACGACTTATCTTAGAAGAAAGATTAAGGAAAGGTAAACCTATGTTTCTAGTATTTGTAGACTTAGAGAAAGCTTTTGACAATGTTGACTGGAATACTCTCTTCCAATTTCTAACGGTGGCAGGGGTAAAATACAGAGAGAGAAAGGCTATTTACAATTTGTACAGAAACCAGATGGCAGTTACAAGAGTCGAGGGACATGACAGGGAAGCAGCGCTGGGGAAGGGAGTGAGACAGAGTTGCAGCCTCTCCCCGATGTTATTCAATTTGTATATTGAGCAAGCAGTAAAGGAAACAAAATAAAAATTCGGAGTAGGTATTAAAATCCATGGAGAAGAAATAAAAACTTTGAGGTTCGCCGATGACATTGTATCTCTGTCAGAGTTAGCAAAGGACTTGGAAGAGCAGTTGAATGGAATGGACAGTGTCTTGAAGGGAGGATATACGATGAATATCAACAGAAGCAAAACGAGGATAATGGAATGTAGTCGAATTAAGTCGGGTGATGCTGAGGGAATTAGATTAGGAAATGAGACACTTAAAGTAGTAAAGGAGTTTTGCTATTTGGGGAGCAAAATAACTGATGATGGTCGAAGTAGAGAGGATACAAAATGTAGACTGGCAATGGCAAGAAAAGCGTTTCTGAAGAAGAGAAATTTGTTAACATCGAATATAGATTTAAGTGGCAGGAAATCGTTTCTGAAAGTATTTGTATGGAGTGTAGCCATGTATGGAAGTGAAACATGGACGATAAATAGTTTGGACAAGAAGAGAATAGAAGCTTTCGTAATGTGGTGCTACAGAAAAACGCTGAAGATTAGATGGGTAGATCACATAACTAATGAGGAGGTATTGAATAGAATTGGGGAGAAGAGGAGTTTGTGGCACAACTTGACAAGAAGAAGGGACCGGTTGGTAGGACATGTCCTGAGGCATCAAGGGATCACAAATTTAGCATTGGAGGGCAGTGTGGAGGGTAAAAATCAAAGAGGGAGACCAAGAGATGAATACACTAAGCAGATTCAGAAGGATGTAGGTTGCAGTAAGTACTGGGAGATGAAGAAACTTACACAGGATAGAGTAGCATGGAGAGCTTTATCAAACCAGTCTCAGGACTGAAGACCACAACAACAGCCCCTTATGGACGTTGTACACAGTCTGCGAATTGGTCAGTTCGTTGTTTGACGCTACAGAGGGAGTAACTTAATCGTGAAAAGCTCCGCTCGGCATCTGGAATGTGGAGATGCAAGGTGATATCTCTCTGTAGCTACTTACGTTTTTTAATCAATTCATTGCTTGACGTCAATTCGTCTGCTTACCAATAGCATATTATTGTACAGAGGTTATTCATCAAGCTTAAAGTATTGCCTCAAGAAAATAGAGTTAAGCAGTTAGTTTTATCGTCTGTTTGCATGTGAATTTCTATAGCCCTGGTGGCCGCATAAATCCCCAAGCCACAGTTCCGTAGCAAGCCGTTAAATAGCGCTGCTACTGCTAAACTAAGCAGTAATTCGTTTTATTCCCCCCGTATTTCTTTGTGGGTAGTAAATAATAGCCGCGCAGGATTATCCGAGCGGTCTAGGGCGCTGCAGTCATGGACTGTGCGGCTGATCCCGGTGGAGGTTCGAGTCCTCCCTCGGGCATGGGTGTGTGTGTTTGTCCTTAGGGTAATTTAGGTTAAGTAGTGTGTAAGCGTAGGGACTGATGACCTTAGCAGTTAAGTCCCATAAGATTTCACACAAATTTGAACAGTCATTTTTTATCCATTTGAAAGGGAAAAAAGCTGCAACAATTAATACTGAGTTGATTTAAGTGTTTGTCACTAATGCACCATAATTTGACTCAGTTGTTAGTTGGCGCCAACGTTTCCAGGATGGCCAAACAACGGAAAAACGGAAAGGCGCGTCAATCATCGGAGAAGGTGACCCAGATTGTTGTTTGGGACTGCCATGTTACGGTGCTAACATGTTAAGGTCGCAGAGAACAAACTTCCACAGCAGCTCACTATCGAGCGATTTTAACGATATTAGGGAGACTGTCAAGACGAAGTATCCGGGAAAAGCTGTTACGAGGGGCTGTTGTTGCTCCACGACAAGGTTCCAGTTCATTCTGCACAAGACCCCGTATTCTCCTGGCATGGGGCTAATGGACTTCTTTCTCTTTCCTCGAGTAAACAAACTAAGGTTCCTCAGGCATTTACGGAATTGCAACGAAGTGATTTTTGAGGTAGAATATTTTTTGAACAAAAAAAAAAAGTAGACTTCTATGACTAAGGCCTCCGCTTACACTTGGCAAGCCCCTTATCGGCCATACGCCGTCTCTACCACCCTCTTCCATTCCTTTCTGTCAAATGCGCCGTTTGTCCATTATGTTGAAGTTCATCCTAACTGTGTCCTCCCGGATGTAACTTTTCTTACGTAAATAACTCCTCATTTTTCCTTATTTAATTTTATAATAATTTTGCATCGATCCAAAGGGAACGGTGATGCACCTCAGGTACAGAAGAGACTGGAACAGCACATTACGTCCACATGCTAACACCTTTTTATTGGTCTTTTTCACTGACGCACATGTACATTACCATGAGGGGTGAGGTACACGTACATACGTGGTTTCCGTTTTCAATTACGGAGTGGAATAGAGTGTGTCCCGACATGTCAGGCCAATAGATGTTCAATGTGGTGGCCATCATTTGCTGCACGCAATTGCAATCTCTGGCGTAATGAATGTCGTACACGCCGCAGTACATCTGGTGTAATGTCGCCAAAGGCTGCCACAATACGTTGTTTCATATCCTCTGGGGTTGTAGGCACATCACGGTACACATTCTCCTTTAACGTACCCCACAGAAAGAAGTCCAGAGGTGTAAGATCAGAAGAACGGGCTGGCCAATTTATGCGTCCTCCACGTCCCACGAAACGCCCGTCGAACATCCTGTCAAGGGTCAGCCTAGTGTTAATTGCGGAATGTGCAGGTGCACCATCATGCTGATACCACATACGTCGACGCGTTTCCAGTGGGACATTTTCGAGCAACGTTGGCAGATCATTCTGTAGAAACGCGATGTATGTTGCAGCTGTTTGGGCCCCTGTAATGAAGTGAGGACCAATGACGTGGTCACCAATGATTCCGCACCATACATTTACAGTCCACGGTCGCTGTCGCTCTACCTGTCTGAGCCAGCGAGGATAGTCCACGGACCAGTAATGCATGTTCCGTAGATTCACTGCCACGTGGTTTGTGAAACCCGTTTCATCGGTAAACAGGTAGAACTGCAACGCATTCTCTGTTAATGCCCATTGACAGAATTGCACTCGATGATTAAAGTCATCACCATGTAATTGCTGATGTAGCGACACATGAAACGGGTGAAAGCGGTGACGATGCAATATGCGCATGACACTACTTTGACTCAGTCCACCGGCTCTCGCAATGTCCCGTGTACTCATGTGTGGGTTCATGGCAACAGCAGCTAACACACCAACTGCACCCGCTTCTCCTGTGACGGGCCGGTTACGGACCCGTTTGCGTGCTACGACTATACCTGTTGCATACAGTTGACGGTAGATGTTTTGCAATGTGCGGCACGTTGGATGCTCTCTGTCCGGGTACCGTTCTGCATACATCCTGCAGGCTTCAGCTACATTTCTTCGACACTCGCCATAGATAAGTATCATCTCCGCCTTTTCAGAGTTCTAATACACCATGGTCACAGTTCCTACAACACTACACTATCACAGACGTCTGGTAACACGGTGTACTACAGTTGGTCTGCGTGCGGAGACGAATGCAGAATAACAATAGCAGCAAGCGCTACATGCGGACACTGCGACAGCTAGACCAAACGACAACAGTGCACTACAGCCACACTCGTAAACACGGTCGTCATCGTAAACATGTCCCTGCAGATGCTGCTCGCCGACCGTGGCCCGTGTTTGTTACAACACGCAACTGAACGTCGGAGGTTTCAAGCGTCAACTTTAGGCTACAATATCTGCGGATGTAATTAACATTTTACAATGCAACAAACGGCACTGATTACGTATTTGTTTATATGTTCAGATGTGCTAACAAAACTAACGTGGTTCCATTTAAAAAAACGTAGGTTTGTGTTAAAAAACATACTTCCGTACATTTTTGTATGGTTTGTATTAAACAATTACACTAGCCCCTCTCCTCACGTTCGGTCTGTGGAATCGGTTCGTTAGTATTTGATGTGGTTTACGAAATATATCCAGCGGTAACGTTAGGTGACTCACCCTGTATATTAATGCTACATCATCTGCATAGATAACCAGTAATATTCACCTCCCGCAGTTGGATGTCTTGTAGATTAGTTTTAGTACATCCTCTATCGATTTTCTCTAAGATAAGGTTAAATTAAATAGTTGAATGGCCTCCCCTTGTCTCAATACAATGAATACATTAAAATTTTCAGTTCATCCTACAGGTTTCTTTATCCGATATAAAGTTTCGTCGATACCCCATGTAACCAATCTAAGCAACTTTGATTGTGTTTCAGAGTTCCTCTATGGTATACGCATGCATATACAAATACAGAGATATGAAAACAGGCAGAATATGGAGCTGCGCCTGCCGCTTTGGCCGAGCGGTTCTAGGCTCTTCAGTGCAGAACAACGCTGCTGCTACGGTCGCAGGTTCGAATCCTGCCTCGGACATGGATGTGTGTGATGTCCTTAGGTTAGTTAGGTTTAAGTGGTTCTAAGTCAAGCGGACTGATGACCTCAGATGTTAAGTCCCATAGTGCTTAGAGCCATTTGAACCAATATGGAGCTGCCTTCGGCAACGCCTATATAGGACAACAAGTGTCTTGCATGCCTTTGTTAACATTATACTTGTTTGAACATACGAAGGTACACAAAAATGGAGAACATTGATTATCGACAATATTAACTGATATTTAAATGCTCCTTTTTAAAACAAAATAACATGGCGGTTTTCAGAGGTTTAGCAGTCGAGGAGTACAGTCAAGACCTTTCAACAATCGTTGTTATTTCCACTTGCACGGTGTTCATTTACGGGAATAACCTGCCGAACTTTTAAAGCGTTTATCAACACATCACGGCTGACTATCTGTCCCATAGTGACATTAATAAGCTATGTTCTTCTGTGCGTTTTCTTAAGGCTGGCAAGACCTTCAAAATCATGGATTCTAGAGATGTAGCGTCGAAGTACGAATACAAGATCTGGAAGATCATTAAAATCAAAGCACCGGATGATTACAAAATGTAGTCTCTAAGGAAACCGGAAGTCTTGGACATTAGCTCGTCTCTGTTCCCTTCTCAAGTTAGTTTCTACCGGAGAGAGCGGTTTCATCAGTCAGGTCACAAAAATCTTTCTCAATGTAAGTGTAGAGGTGCTACTGGACACTGTCAACGAGGGATGCCACATATCCGCGAGGGGTCTGTTGTCAGTTCTTGAGTTTCTTGAGTCACATGTTGTCTAGATAGTTTCGTCTTGCCCTAGCTTGCGCTACATGCGTTGAGGTACTGAAGGTATGTTAAAGCTTCATAGCAGTACGTTGTGCAAACGAAAAATGTGAGCATGTGCCATGTAACTAGCCCTCCTCGCTGAGCGTCCTGTGCCAGATTCCTTTTTCTCCTACGTTAGACTGCTATCGCTCCAATTCAATCCATTGTGTTTCTTATTATTTATTGTTGCGAATAGCGTCTACTTCATATGGTTCAAATGGCTCTGAGCACTATGGGACTTAAGATCTGAAGTCATCAGTCCACTAGACTTAGAACTACTTGAAACTAACTAACCTAAGGACATCACACACATCCATGCTCGAGGCAGGATTCGAACCTGCGACCGTAGCAGCAGCGCGGTTCTGCACTTAAGAGCCTAGAACCGCTCGGCCACAACGGCCGACTAGCTGCTATTGGCTGGGGACTGTTTCAGGGAGGTGTCTAAATATCTATGGAGGAATGGCAATTCCGCCATCCTCAAGAGCCGAAACCAGAGATGGTTGTGATGTTGGACTCTGGAATTTGGGGTGAAATCGACGCTCTAATTCATTTAACTTTTTTTTTCATTGTGTTGAGGTGGGGCTAAGGATAGACTAGTACATTTCATGAATGTTACTAAGCACAAACCATTGTCTCTAGATGCTGGTTTATAGCAGCGTGTTTTCTCGTCTCCAAACTGTTCCTCCACTGTGCGCAATAAACAAAGCAGTTATTAAATGTTTTCTTAAGCGAAATAAGCGGACCAACCATTGACCACGACAAAAAATCTCAAATGGTAACACCACCTCACTTACGGCAGGTGATGTTCCCCAGTCATTCACCTACCGCACAACGTTCCAATGGGCTGTCACAGGATACGGCGCGATTCGTCACTCCGAATCACTCGTTCTGAGTCATCCACTGTTCAGAGGGAACGGTCTTTACACCACCTGAAGCGTTGCTTAGCCCTGATAATAGAAATGTGTGGCTTCTGAGGAGCTGTTTGACAATTGGACCTATTATTTTTAAATCCCTGCGCATTATAACTGTTTTATGTAGAACGCTTGAAGCACTTTGGAACTCGCGAGTGATTTTTCCGTTCATTGCATGAAATTTTTACAACCACCATCGGCAGTGATCCACGAAGCCTGTCCATTAACAAATGAGGTCTGCTTCCCCTGGTTTTGGGAAAGACAGTTCCTTCGCATTTCCACTGCATAATCACATCGCCAAGAGTCGAGCTTTGCAGCTTTAGAAGGGTTAAAACATTGCTGATGGAATTTTTATTCAGGTGACTAGCCCACGCTAGAAATCACCGAAGCTCTCCTAACTGACACATTCTACTGTCACTGTTTCTTTGCTGACAACACGATACTTCCCGCCTGATGTGTCGTCCTCTCCTGACACCTAGAGGTCAATTCGCATTACGTAGCGGTATATGGATACTGCTGATGAGACTTACGGACAAATAACATGAGATAACAATTTCAATATTTTGTGTAGCCTCCTTTAGCTGGAACTCAGTGCTTCTCTTGTGTGTAGAGAGATCATGAGGTAGTTGAACGTCATCTTCTGGGATATTCCATCTGTTGTGACAACTGGTAGAAGGATGTCGCCGGCAGTGAAGATCGAACCGGACGCTACCACATAATATCTCACACATACTCACCACAGCTAATCTGAGGAGGCGGCGAAAACTGTGGAGAGTGCGGCATGGACTGCGAGGAAAGTACGTGTTGACGTTATCTTATCTTTGTGGTGCACCCTTCCAGCAGTAGCGTTACGTAAATGTTGATTCCTCGCACGTCGTGACGCATCGTTCGGCCAAGAAAAAGTTACCGGCTGTTGAGAATTTTTA
Source organism: Schistocerca nitens (assembly GCF_023898315.1). Classification (NCBI taxonomy): domain Eukaryota; kingdom Metazoa; phylum Arthropoda; class Insecta; order Orthoptera; family Acrididae; genus Schistocerca; species Schistocerca nitens. The sequence goes on from NC_064614.1 coordinate 847,844,064, forward strand.
ATTAGTCGAAACGGTTTTGTCATGGAGGAATAAACTTCCAGAAAGAATTTTCACTCTGCAGCGGAGTTTGTGCTCATCAGAAAATTCCTGGCGGATTAAACCTGTGCGCCAGCCCGGAAAACGAATGCGGAATATACACTACATTGTGCCTATACCATTTCTTCGCGATATCCAGGAGCGCTAGTGTCGAAAGTTACGCGGGAGGACTTCTGCGAAGTCTGGAATGTAGGAGAATGAGCAGCTGGTGAAAGTCAAGGTGTGAAGGTGGGTAACGAGTCTTGCTTGGCTAACTCAGTCGGTAAGAGCATCCCTTGTGAAAGGCAGGATTTCGCGTTTTTATCTACCAAGATGTTTGAAATAAATGTTGTTGTTAGAGGCAATGTGGTCATTCACGCTTTCTGCCCATAAATGTATAAAAAACAGATGGGGCTGAGTTACGTTAAAAGCATGTCCTGTGTTAATCAGTGTTCCATCAACATACATCTCAGTTGTACGGTCAGTTTAGGCTGTGACTCAGAAAACTATGAGTCCCTCTATTGATCCTCGATGCCGTTGCCTCATACAATACGCCATCAGAGTCGGTCTCGTACTCACCAAGGTCGGCGCCAAGGAAAATTGCTAGCGTCACTGAACACAACTACCCGGTATTCGCCCTTCCAGTTGCTCTTACTCTACAGCGTCAGAGCTCGGAAAGCAGAGGGATGAGGTCTGAGAGGAAGTTCGGTAACCGGCTCCCTTGCTCACTGCCCGACTGGCGGCAAGAGATTCATGAGAGTGCCTGAGTGAAACATTGGTGTTAGTTTGCACCGCGGTCGCCTTGTAATCTCGTGTCATGCACTTTCTGGTAGCTAGGATTCTTTTAGTAAGTGCCACCTAAAGCCTAGTGCCACTTCTTTTGACCACGATCACGATGATTGATACACAAATAATATATATGTCTACTCGGGGGACTCCACAACCTCAAATAAACTGAAGGCAATTTCGTACCTATAGGTTGTATTTTAAAATGGTGCTTTATTAGGCACTGATACACACATTACAAAAAAGTTTTGCAGCACCTCTGTTCCCAGAACACCTGAAGACAGACGTTGACTGTGGTATTGTATCACAGACACAGTCCCTTTGACTGTTCAGGGATGTCACCAAACCCGCCCAAAGATGTTAACAACCATGCATGAGCAGCGCCTATCAGACGGAGGGGGTCCGTTTATCAGTTCCAGTCATTCCACCAGAAAGGAGGTACATGACTTTTGTTGTCTGTAGTTCAGCCATGCCTAGACCGTCAATAAGGTGGTTCGATCGCATTCGTATTGTTACTTTGCGCCAGGAACGGCTCTCAAATAGGGAAGTGTGCAGGCGTCTCGGTGTGAACCAAAGCGATCTTGTTCGGACATGGAGGAGATATATGAGAGATAGGAACTGTCGATGACATGCCTCGCTCAGGCCGCCCAAGAGCTACTACTGCAGTGGATGACTGCTATCTACGGACTACTGCTCGGAGGAACCCTGACATCAGCGCCACCATGTTGAATAATGCTTTTCGTGCAGCCACAGGATGTCGTGTTGCGACTCAATAGGCTGCATGATTCGAAACTTCACTCCCGACGTCCATGGGGAGGTCCATCTCTGCAACCAAGACACCATGCTGCGCGGTACAGAGGGGCCCAACAACATGCCGAATGGACAGCTCAGGATTGGCATCACATTCTCTTCACCGTTGACTGTCAAATATGCCTTCAACCAGACAATCGGTGGAAACTTGATTGGAGACAGCCCGGTCAGGCTGAACGCCTTAGACACACTGTCCAGAGAGTGCAGCAACGAGGAGGTTCCCTGCTGTTTTGGGGTGGCATTATGTGGTGCCGACGTAAGCCGCTGGTGGTCATGGAAGGCGCCGTAACGGCTGTACGATAAGTGAAAGCCGTCCTCAGACCGATAGTGCAACCACATCGGCACCATATTGGTGAGGCATTCGTCTTCATGGATAACAATTCGCGCCCCCATCGTGCACATCTTGTGAATGACTTCCTTCAAGATAACGTCACTGGACTAGAGTGCCCAATATGTTCTCCAGACATGAACCTTGTCGAACATCCCTCGTTGTTGTTGTTGTGGTCTTCAGTCCTGAGACTGGTTTGATAAAGCTCTCCATGCTACTCTATCCTGTGCAAGCTTCTTCATCTCCCAGTACCTACTGCAACCTACATCCTTCTGAATCTGCTTAGTGTATTCTTCTCTTGGTCTCCCTCTACGACTTTTACACTCCACGCTGCCCTCCAATTCTAAATTTGTGATCCCTTGATGCCTCAAAACATGTACTACCAACCGATCCCTTCTTCTAGTCAAGTTGTGCCACAAACGTCTCTTCTCCCCAATCCTATTCAATACCTCCTCATTATTTATGTGATCTACCCATCTAATCTTCAGCATTCTTCTGTAGCACCACATTTCGAAAGCTTCTATTCTCCTTTTGTCCAAACTGGTTATCGTCCATCTATCACTTCCATACATGGCTACACTCCGTACAAATACTTTCAGAAACGACTTCCTGACCTTACACCTATACTCGATGTTAACAAATTTCTCTTCTTCAGAAACGATTTCCTTGCCATTGCCAGTCTACATTTTATACCCTCTCTACTTCGACCATCATCAGTTATTTTACTCCCTAAGTAGCAAAACTCCTTTACTACTTTAAGTGTCTCATTTCTTAATCTAATCCCCTCAGCATCACCCGATTTAATTTGACTACATTTCATTATCCTCGTTTTGCTTTTGTTGATGTTCATCTTATATCCTCCTTTCAAGACACTGTCCATTCCGTTCAACTCCTCTTCCAAGTCCTTTGCTGTCTCTGACAGAATTACAATGTCATCGGCGAACCTCAAAGTTTTTACTTCTTCTCCATGAATTTTAATACCTACTCCGAATTTTTCTTTTGTTTCCTTCACTGCTTGCTCAATATACAGATTGAATAACATCGGGGAGAGGCTACAACCCTGTCTCACTCCTTTCCCAACCACTGCTTCCCTTTCATGCCCCTCGACTCTTATAACTGCCATCTGGTTTCTGTACAAATTGTAAATAGCCTTTCGCTCCCTGTATTTTACCCCTGCCACCTTCAGAATTTGAAAGACAGTATTCCAGTTAACATTGTCAAAAGCTTTCTCTAAGTCTACAAATGCTAGAAACGTAGGTTTGCCTTTTCTGAATCTTTCTTCTAAGATAAGTCGTAAGGTTAGTATTGCCTCACGTGTTACATTTCTACGGAATCCAAACTGATCTTCCCCGAGGTCCGCTTCTACTAGTTTTTCCATTCGTCTGTAAAGAATTCGCGTTAGTATTTTGCAGCTGTGAATTATTAAACTGATAGTTCGGTAATTTTCACATCTGTCAACACCTGCTTTCTTTGGGATTGGAATTATTATATTCTTTTTGAAGTCTGTGGGTATTTCGCCTGTCTCATACAACTTGCTCACCAGATGGTAGAGTTTTGTCATGACTGGCTCTCCCAAGGCCATCAGTAGTTCTAATGGAATGTTGTCTACTCCTGGGGCCTTGTTTCGACTCAGGTCTTTCAGTGCTGTGTCAAACTCTTCACGCAGTACCTTATCTCCCATTTCATCTTCATCTACCTCCTCTTCCATTTCCATAATATTGTCCTCAAGTACATCGCCCTTGTATAAACCCTCTATATACTCCTTCCACCTTTCTGCCTTCCCTTCTTTGCTTAGAACTGGGTTGCCATCTGAGCTCTTGATATTCATACAAGTGGTTCTCTTCTCTCCAAGGGTCTCTTTAATTTTCCTGTAGGCAGTATCTATCTTACCCCTAGTGAGACAAGCCTCTACATCCTTACATTTGTCCTCTAGTCATCCCTTCTTAGCCATTTTGCACTTCCTGTCGATCTCATTTTTGAGACGTTTGTATTCCTTTTTGCCTGCTTCATTTACTGCATTTTTATATTTTCTCGTTTCATCAATTAAATTCAACATTTCTTCTGTTACCCAAGAATTTCTATTAGCCCTCGTCTTTTTACCTACTTGATCCTCTGCTGCCTTCACTACTTCGTCCCTCAGAGCTACCCATTCTTCTTCTACCGTATTTCTTTCCCCCATTCCTGTCAATTGTTCCCTTATGCTCTCCCTGAAACTCTCTACAACCTCTGGTTCTTTCAGTTTATCCAGGTCCCATCTCCTTAAATTCCCACCTTTTTGCAGATTCTTCAGTTTCAATCTGCAGTTCATAACCAATATATTGTGGTCAGAATCCACATCTGCCCCTGGAAATGTCTTACAATTTAAAACCTGGTTCCTAAATCACTGTCTTACCATTATATAATCTATCTGATACCTTTTAGTATCTCCAGGATTCTTCCAGGTATACAACCTTCTTTTATGATTCTTGAACCAAGTGTTAGCTATGATTAAGTTATGCTCTGTGCAAAATTCTACAAGGCGGCTTCCTCTTTCATTTCTTCCCCCCAATCCATATTCACCTACTATGTTTCCTTCTCTCCCTTTTCCTACTGACGAATTCCAGTCACCCATGACTATTAAATTTTCGTCTCTCTTCACTACCTGAATAATTTCTTTTATCTCATACATTTCATCAATTTCTTCATCATCTGCAGAGCTAGTTGGCATATAAACTTGTACTACTGTAGTAGGCATGGACTTTGTGTCTATCTTGGCCACAATAATGCGTTCACTGTGCTGTTTGTAGTAGCTAACCCGCACTCCTATTTTTTTATTCATTATTAAACCTACTCCTGCATTACCCCTATTTGATTTTGTATTTATAACTCTGTAATCACCTGACCAGAAGTCTTGTTCCTCCTGCCACCGAACTTCACTAATTCCCACTATATCTAACTTTAACCTATCCATTTCCCGTTTTAAATTTTCAAACCTACCTGCCCGATTAAGGGATCTGACATTCCACGCTCCGATCCGTGGAACGCCAGTTTTCTTTCCCGTGATAACGACGTCCTCTTGAGTAGTCCCCGCCCGGAGATCCGAATGGGGGACTATTTTACCTCCGGAATATTTTACCCAAGAGGACGCCATCATCATTTAATCACGCAGTAAAGCTGCATGTCCTCGGGAAAAATTACGGCTGTAGTTTCCCCTTGCTTTCAGCCGTTCGCAGTACCAGCACAGCAAGGCCGTTTTGGTTAATGTTACAAGGCCAGATCAGTCAATCATCCAGACCGTTGCCCTTTCAACTACTGAAAAGGCTGCTGCCCCTCTTCAGGAACCACATGTTTGTCTGGCCTCTCAACAGATACCCCTCCGTTGTGGTTGCACCTACGGTACGGCCATCTGTATCGCTGAGGCACGCAAGCCTCCCCACCAACGGCAAGGTCCATGGTTCATGGGGGGGGATGGATTGAAAAGAGCTGTTTATGGACGACGTGACCCACCAACCACTCTGAGGTATCTGCACCGAATCGCCGGTGAGGTGTGGGACAATCTGGACCATCCGTCCCTTGAAGAATACAGGCAGGCATCAATGTAAGGAGACGTGCTACTGTGTATTAGAGGTACCGCTGTGTACAGCAGTACAGCAGTCTGGACCACCAACTCTGAAGGTCTCGCTGTATGGTGGTACAACATTCAAAGTGTGGTTTTCACGAGCAATAAAAAGGGCGGTACTGATGTTTATGTTGATCTATTCTCCAATTTTCTGTACATCTTCCGGAACTCTCGAAACCGAGATTATGCAAAACTTTTTTTGATTTGTTTACTTTCGAGCGTTTCTCATTCTTAAATGCACCTAAAAACTTAACAACACACCATATTTAAATCAAAGTCCAAACACAAAATACTATACAACTGCAATAGCTTACGAAAATATGTGTTTTCAATACTGCTCATTATTTTTTTAATTTTATTTATGTACTAAGACCAATTTCACATTTTTAAAAAGGCATGTTCAGCGGGTGTTCTCGAATATTATATGAAATTTTTCGCTGTAGATCTAGAAAGAGTTCACGCAAGATTTTTATAATAAAATGGATGTTCTTACAGTAAAACATCGAGTTCATTATATTAAATCTAGGTATCTCTCCGTTACGTGGAAAACTGGTTGAAGGCCTGACAATGTGATGCCATGTAAACTGTATAAAGTATCATTTCGTTTTGTGTTTCCAACATTCTTGGTTTTTCGTTTCACTTTTTTTTGTCTGCCTCGACATGTGCTGAAGCGTTCATTTTTTTGCTCTTTTCAGTTCGTTTCTTGTGTGTATGTGTGTGTGTTTTTTCTAGAAGTACAGCACTGAATTTTCAACCTACGCGACTCTTTGTGCTTTTCTGTCACTAGTTTCATGGCATGCAAGCCGATCAGCTGAATTCTAATAAATCGGAAACAAAGCACGGGCTACAAAATTTGCATAGTTAAATGAGAGAACACTCAATAACTACGGCATTCCAACAGTTGTACATTTATTCCTTATAATATTAGCTCGAATTTACATGCAAACGCATGATGCACGAATTTATGGGCCATTTATGAAATAAATGCACATTTCTGAGATTTCATTGATATAACTGCATGCATTTAGAAATTTGCACTGAGTATTACACATTGTTTGTAGTCTCAGTGCACATTTTACAATAGCTTGCATGTTAGCACCTTCAATTGATGGTTTTTTCATTTGATTTACCCTAAAAGTGCACAACATGAGTAATTTCGCGAATATAATTACAATTTGTAAATTTCATAGTGAGCTCAAGCGCCACAGTTGGGGCGGTGACTGTTGTTAAAAGACAACACACTTCGTGCCAGTAAATTTAAATATAAGAAGGGTCCTTTGTGGTAAAGTGATACTGTCCTGTATATGATGAAAACCGGGATAATAATTAAAACATTGTATGTTAACCTAAAGCACCCATCATGTTTAGCCCAATCAGTAACAGTGCAATTGAAACTATACGTCTAAAAATGACTATGTGAACACGCTCATATACTCGACAAACAAGCTAAATAGAAGCACAAAATACAATTAATTGATAATTATGGTAGTTTTAAGCGTCATACACTGAATTTTTTTCCTTTCGAAGATTGTGTTGAAAGCACATGCCACGTTGCTGCTATTTTACCCAGATGGAGTACCTGGACGAAAGCTGCCATCCTTTACTGCGGTACTTTTGGCGACGTTAATTAGGTAAGAGTCCGCAAAGTTAACATCGGTTTCCTTCATTCTCTTGGAAAGACTTCAGTTCTTGCCCTCCCACCCCCCTCACTGTTTTATACGGTTTAGGGCCGCCGACACTTTCTAAGCCACTAAATGCAGCTTGCGTTAAAGAAATTAGGTCAAATCTTGCGCATTTTCCTGGGGAAATAACGAAGTAGTGAGCCACAGGATAGTGGTGGAATCTATGACAATTATTACTGAAGAGGTTGAAAAGCATTTGCACTCGTGCTATAGAGAAGTGGGTGTTGCAGCAAAAGATAAGATGAACACAGTTATCGGATAAAATGTTGATTTGAGTTGATGAAGCAGCCAAAAATATATTTTTTGGGGGAAGATGTAAAAGACTTTCAAGTTGTTCTATATTGTCAGAAATTCTTCACTTTAGTAATAATGTCATTTCTTATTCACGAAACTGAACTCTCGGAAAAATGCATGAGCATAGGTAGATGCTGGTTACTGTGTATTGTTTTAGAAGAAAACAGAAAGAAACATGAAACAAAATTTTTATAATACAGTATTTTTTCAATGTTTCGTTGCCTCATTGTGCGCGTTTAATGCTACAATACTGCATGAATGTATTTATGTTTTACGATTTTAAAGTTCACGAAAATCCAGGATCTGCTTATCACTATTAAAATAACAATAATAACAATAACAATCGTGCAATGTTACAAAGAAACTTTTGTCATGTCACAGGAATAAACATTAACAATGGCACTGAGAGTCAACAAGTTACGTAACAGTTCATTACGCTATACACAAAAATGGGTCGGCATTGGGAACGAGTCCATTCTGACTTCTGTATGTTCTAAGTAAGTAACCGCATATTTGATCATATTTCTAAAATGAGGATATTTCCTTCGCCGAATAGGTCATCAGAGACAGCACAAAAGCCCGATGTAGGGATGGAAATTGGCCGCGCCCTTTTAAAGGAAGCACCGCCGCAAATGCCATAAGTGAGTTAAATGCTTTACCACTACTCGGTTCAAGCGGTTGGAGTACGCTCTTTTTACTAGGTGAAGTCTGAAGTTTCCGTGCTCTTTTGTCGGGGGTTTTAGGAACTGCGATTCTCAATGATACAGCATTTTTTCTGAAATGTGCAAAATGGTCGAATAAGCAGTACAAGGGCGTGTTTCAAAGTTGTGCCTCACAATTTTTAATGTGAAAACTTTTAGGGATTTTTAAAAAAAGCTAATGTTATTAACTTTCTACGTATGTATTCTTTACGTCTATATACTTACAGCCCTCTGCCGCAAGAAGAATCCGAATTGTATCATGCAACATGGCGGTGTGCATCGTAACAATGTCGGTGTGTGAGAAACATTGTTCTGTAATCGAGTATCGAATTCAAGAGTTCGTCCACACACGACCAACCTTCCTTTCAGTACGACAATGCCAGACTACACACAAGTGCTGCGACATCTGCAACAGATCGATGTTTTGGATTCACTGTCATCGACCATCGTCCGTGCAGTCCCACTTTCAACCCATCCGATTCTCATCTGTTTCCCAAACTTAAAGAACACCTTGAAGGATTTCACATTGGTAGTGTCAAGAGATACCTGCAAAGGTGAAGTTGTGACTCCGTCAACAAACTTAGAACGTTCTACAGTGAAGGTCTCAACAAACCGGTCTCTCGTTGGGAAAAAGGGGTTTGTCACCATAACGACTGTGCAAGGGGAAAAAACATTATAGACATGAAGAATCAAGATGTAGAATATCAATAACGTTTGTTTTATTAAAAGATATTGCTGTGTTCTCACACAAAGAATTCGGAGGCATTACTTTTCAGCACACCCTCTTAATTTGATTCCACTGACAAAATAGAGAAGTGAAAAATGTAAAAGCTTCATTCCCTATTTTCCCAGACTCCCATGAGTCTACGATATGATTTCCTGCATGGAGTTCGAGGACCGAAGTATGAGATTGATTGTTGAAGTCAGCCATATGGCATAACTGTAACTGATCCTTCTGATTGATCACGATCTTTACGTTCATGAATTTATTACTGCAATTTCCCTTTTGGATGTTAACATTTCTTTAGTGAGCATTTTATTTGTAAGTAGTCTTCCACCACACACAATAGAAGAGAACAACATGCATGAAAACTAGAAATCTCATCCGCTGCATTTTTCAAATAATGCTTCTATCAGCTCCACTGGAATTACACTTCTTTCCGACGTTTTTCTGGCAAAATATTTGCTGCCTTTTCAGAAGACAGTTTTTGCGATCTCGTGAAAGGACGAATCGAGCTTGTAAAGACTTAAATTATTTATACCTACAGCGTTAACATTTTCTAATCTCTAATAAGAATTGATAATGTAGTTAATGTTAATTGATGTTAGTTTGGTTCTAGTCAAATTTCATGAAATGGCAGTTATCTTCTATCTACTCTTATAGCGGTCTGCAGCTCTCTTTTTCCTGTACTACAGTTCATATACGGAACAATCAAAATGACATTTCTGTGGACCCATACTCACAGGTTTCTTCTTGTATTCTTCATTTTCCCAATGCGTCACGTTGCTACGAGGAATACTCCAATGAGCGTCTCCATATTTAACAGAAGTAGAAAATACACTTATTTTTCGTCTGTCGATCTCAGACTGACCAGATTCGGGTAGCGTAGCCCATCTGCAGAGGATTTCTCGTAATTACAGAGCCCTTAAAGGAATACTATCAGTTTCTGTATGATGTATGACAGTTAAAGGGTAAACAGTCTTAACGGAAAAGTATGAGTTAGCTGACAGTGTTCGCTCAAGTTTGGGTGCTCAGTAACGATGATAAGATGGGCGACGCTTTCCCGAAACCAGACACTTTGGGATAATTAAAACAGCTATCGACAGAAGGAAGGTAAGTTTATTTTCTACAAATAAGGATTGAGAGTAAATCCCTGCCCACAGATATGAACAGTGTTGAGTTAATATCTGTGTCTTAAGTCATACACGTTTTCAGTCGTATTTTCCAATTACTGTCCGTTGTAAATGCTCGTAACAAGTAAACCTCTACAAGGTTCTCCATCAGTTGCGTTGCAACTTAAAGTAAAGAGGACAATATTCGTGAAGCCGCTCCTTAATCAGATACGTGTAGTTCAGTAAATGGTACTTACAAGAAAAGATGCCAAATTGCAGTGTTAGCTTCAGTTTTTAGCATTAGCATCAACACTTTTTTTCCGTTGGCTGCTTTCTCTCGAGCGCGTCGGCCGCCGTTGCTGATAGAGGAATGAGCTAATGATATGCAGGGGTATCTGTCTCCATATCACATGTGCCAAGGTAACGACAGTGGTTTCCACGAGTTTTAATTTTTTGTAACTGCATAGGTGTATCAAAGCTAAAATTCTGAGCGAGGGTATAACGTGATTCTGATTGCCTCTCGACATGTTCTGAATGATATTAATCCATATATATTATAAAAATTTGCGTGCACTGATCATCCAGACCATTATGACCATCGACCTACTATCAATATAAGGCGAACAGTAGTGTCACCTGCCGGCAGCGACTGCTAGTCAGACACGTGCAAGGTGTGCGTAGTATCAGTGAGCATGCTGTCCGTGTGAAGAATGGGGAAGGCGCAATCTATCCGAGACTGCCCGAGGGCAGATTGTGATGGACTGGAGGCCGGGCACGAGCGTTTCGAAAACTGCAGGACTTGTCGGGTATTGGAGGTATGCTGCCGTGAGTGTCCTCAATACGTGGTGACACTAAGGCGAAACCACGTCCAGACGCCGTGGGTTAGGGCAGCCGCACTTCACTTCATGACAGATGCTGGACGTCATAGCCTGGGCGAACTGGTAAAACAGGACAGGCGGCGACCTGTGGCGGAAACAAATCAGACTTTAATGCTAGGCGGAGTACAAGTGTGTTTGAACACACAGTGCAGCCACAACCCTAACGATGGGCCTCCGCAGCAGACGACCCTTAATGTGCCAATGTTAATACCAAGACGTCGGCAGTTACGATTGAAATGGACACGTTGCTAAATGCAGTGGACGTTGACACAGTGAAAAAGCGTTGCACGGTCTGATGAATACCGATACCTTCTTCATAATGCCGACTGGAGGGAGAAAATCCATTGCCTTCCAGCCACCTGTACCGCCGAATGGACACAACCTGGCGGCGGCTCCATTATGATCTGGGGAATATTTACATGGGCATCTATAGGTCTAGTGGAGCTCGTGTAAGGCACCATGACGCCCAACGAGTTTCGTACACAGGTTGTAGACCACATACATCCCATTATTATGGTCTTGTTTCTCGACGGCAGAGGCATTTTCAACAAGATAATCCGCCATGTTCCAAGGCAAGCAGTGTGATGGAGTGGTTCGAGGAACATAGTGGCGAGTTCCAATTGATGTTCAGGCCTCCCAAAGTGTCAGATCTGAACCAGATCGAACGCAGCTGGGATATGATTCATGAGGCGCCAGAGCGCATCGCTCCGCTCCCTGGAATTAACGGGCGTTAGGCGACTTGTGTGAGCAGATTGTAGGGAAGCAGCCTACTCACGCCGTAGTAAATTCACATCAGTCCGCTGTAACTAGCTCTGACGTCATAAATGTTGCCCAATACTTTTAAAATCAAGTAAATAACCTGAAACGGTTCTACCATGTCAGGAGTAATACTAAATTAATATGTGTTGAATATCAGTTCGATAACTTTAACCATTTTCGAAATTTGGACGTTTTTCTTTAAAAATCATTGGCACAACAGAAAAGAGCTAGAGACTTAAAAATTTATATTTAGATCCCTTTTCCATAATAATTAAATAGAAACAGTACTTTGGATCTCACAAATTAAGATTTTAGTTGAAATTCATAATTTTATGGTTTTTGGCTTAAAAATTAAGGAAGCAAGATAGATTAAGTAGGCTAATAAATAAGGCTAGGATGTTTATATTTAAGTATAATGGAGATCCGCTATAATCATAAAGATGTGAGAAGTTACAACTGAATAACTATAAAACTATAGCGATAGCGTATCTCCAAAGGGCAAGTTCAGAGCTCGTCTACTGCGTGTAGTGTAATTAAATTAATTCTCTCGCCCAAAATATTCAACTTAGCCACGTCAAACTTTTATTATGATTACTTACCTGTATGCTGAATGCACATTCAAATTGAGAGCTTCATCGGCCATCAGCAAAGGAAGCGACGATTTATTCACTAACTTAATATGGTGCATTACTAGCCCAGCGGCTAGTCGGGAGAGCCGATTTGATCAGGCGTTCCCTTAGCCGTCCGCACCGCGGCATTATACGAGCGCTGCGCGAGGAAGCAAGGCCCCAGTTCTCTCCAGACGCTGAATAGCACACCACCTGCGTCGGGAGTCGCGTCGTGTCTGTATCACTGCTATAAGCAGCCTCGGATGCCGTATTAAGTTACTCGGGATATGCGTAACCATGAAATCATTTTCGAGTGAAGTGTTAATTCTGGGATGACTTTAATTATCTATCTTCAGTTTGCGTATGTCGTTTTTTTCACGTGCCGTCGCGGGACAGACATTCTACCATTATTTAGCGTGGCGTTTGATGAACATTATCATCAAATTATGGCGAGCATTCACTTAAACATTTTATTTGGACAGTTATAGTTGCATCAGCGCATTAGACTCTGAACTGCTCTGTTAGTCAGATTGTGTGGATCCTTTTTTTTTTTTCATCTGTGACTTTCAGAAAATAGAGAACGTGTTTTTTTTTTCACGAGCGTTTTTGATTATGAATCCCAGACAATTTCCTAATTCCTCAGAGCTTTAAGCTGTAGCTCTAAGTGTATTTCTCAGATGAAGTGGGCACTATTAATTCTAATTACAGGCTTCACGTTTTGCTAATCACTTTCTGGTTGCCAATATTGTAGTTAGAGAGCCAGTGTTGAGAACGGCAAAAGACAGCATAAATAATAGGAACATTTATATAACATTTAATTCCACTCGCCGCCCCACATATGGTTAAAACGGCAAGGAATGCATCTTTTCTACAAACCAAACATTTATATAAACAACAAAATTTCCACCCGCCACCCCACAAGATGTCGTATAACCTCCCTCCAGCGACGTGTAAGGCATCATTACATCCATGCCACGACGCGTCGCCGCTGATATCTATGCCGAAGTTGGGCATACCGGCTATTAGGCAGGTGGTCATAATGTTCTGTCTGATGACTGTATGAATGAAGGTGTGTGTGTTTTCTATATCTCCTCCTAAACGAATGGAGCGATTTCAACCAAACTTCGTATACATATACCTGACAGTCAGGCAACAATCGCTGTACGGGTAAGAACTATTTACCCAACATATTTTAGGAGATATGACGTCATAAACAATTAGATGCAAGAAAAACCTCCGCATCATGCATGACATTTAAATGCATTACTGCTAACTTTATTCGTAATAGATTTCCGGCAGTCTCAACACATGTCGTGAAAATCACATACAAAATATATCATGGTGCCATACATACTTCGGGAGATGTGACACCAGAAACACTGAGATGCGTGAGAAATTACGACATTGTGTATGACATTTGAATTTATTCTTTCTTTTCTCTAACTCTTTTCTCAACACGTTTCGTAGACGCTGAATGTACTTGTAAAATTATGTCATTGTATGATGCATAGCCTGGGGTATATGCGGTCAGAAACTCTGTGATGCGTGAAAAATTCGCGCCTCATGCATGAACTTTTAATACATTTATTCTTCACTGTTAATACCCTCGTACCGTCCAGGCAGATTATGGAAATCTCTGATACGTGGAGTCGCTTTTACCAGCTTTCTTCTCCGAAGCGCAACGCCAGTAGGTGGAAGCAGTAGCCTATAGAGGTACGAACAGGCGTTGCCATAGGGACATTTACAATATCGCGCTGTAGCTACGCAAAGCAGCAGCGCCCAGCGTACAAAAACTGTCCGGAATCATAATTCTCAATCTCGATACTGTACTTATATACACTCCAGGAAATTGAAATAAGAACACCGTGAATTCATTGTCCCAGGAAGGGGAAACTTTATTGACACATTCCTGGGGTCAGATACATCACATGATCACACTGACAGAACCACAGGCACATAGACACAGGCAACAGAGCATGCACAATGTCGGCACTAGTACAGTTTATATCCACCTTTCGCAGCAATGCAGGCTGCTATTCTCCCATGGAGACGATCGTAGAGATGCTGGATGTAGTCCTGTGGAACGGCTTGCCATGCCATTTCCACCTGGCGCCTCAGTTGGACCAGCGTTCGTGCTGGACGTGCAGACCGCGTGAGACGACGCTTCATCCAGTCCCAAACATGCTCAATGGGGGACAGATCCGGAGATCTTGCTGGCCAGGGTAGTTGACTTACACCTTCTAGAGCACGTTGGGTGGCACGGGATACATGCGGACGTGCATTGTCCTGTTGGAACAGCAAGTTCCCTTGCCGGTCTAGGAATGGTAGAACGATGGGTTCGATGACGGTTTGGATGTACCGTGCACTATTCAGTGTCCCCTCGACGATCACCAGTGGTGTACGGCCAGTGTAGGAGATCGCTCCCCACACCATGATGCCGGGTGTTGGCCCTGTGTGCCTCGGTCGTATGCAGTCCTGATTGTGGCGCTCACCTGCACGGCGCCAAACACGCATACGACCATCATTGGCACCAAGGCAGAAGCGACTCTCATCGCTGAAGACGACACGTCTCCATTCGTCCCTCCATTCACGGCTGTCGCGACACCACTGGAGGCGCGTTGCACGATGTTGGGGCGTGAGCGGAAGACGGCCTAACGGTGTGCGGGACCGTAGCCCAGCTTCATGGAGACGGTTGCGAATGGTCCTCGCCGATACCCCAGGAGCAACAGTGTCCCTAATTTGCTGGGAAGTGGCGGTGCGGTCCCCTACGGCACTGCGTAGGATCCTACGGTCTTGGCGTGCATCCGTGCGTCGCTGCGGTCCGGTCCCAGGTCGACGGGCACGTGCACCTTCCGCCGACCACTGGCGACAACATCGATGTACTGTGGAGACCTCACGCCCCACGTGTTGAGCAATTCGGCGGTACGTCCACCCGGCCTCCCGCATGCCCACTATACGCCCTCGCTCAAAGTCCGTCAACTGCACATACGGTTCACGTCCACGCTGTCGCGGCATGCTACCAGTGTTAAAGACTGCGATGGAGCTCCGTATGCCACGGCAAACTGGCTGACACTGACGGCGGCGGTGCACAAATGCTGCGCAGCTAGCGCCATTCGACGGCCAACACCGCGGTTCCTGGTGTGTCCGCTGTGCCGTGCGTGTGATCATTGCTTGTACAGCCCTCTCGCAGTGTCCGGAGCAAGTATGGTGGGTCTCACACACCGGTGTCAATGTGTTCTTTTTTCCATTTCCAGGAGTGTATTTGGACATTGTGGATATTTCTTTGTACGACTGTTTCATAATTTCAAAATTGTTTTGACAAACACAGAGAATGAAATGTTTTTGTACTTCATTAGAAAATAGTTCATTTTTTTTTATTTTAATAGAGAACTTGCAAAACGAATACACAAGCAATGCCGCGTTCGTCAGTTAGTATATATATAAAGTTTACTGTGGAAAGACAGAAAGAATGTAAAATTACATTTTTCACTATACAGTTACTTACAATGTCTCACGGAATTGTAGGGTACAATGTATAAAGAGAGTCCACTAACACAGAGAACATCCATCTCAAAAATTCAAATCGCTATCCCAAGCAGAAAAAAGGAGGACCCGCCGTTACGTGGAGCAGCCAGTTCCGTTGTCGGACTCTGCCGAGAAGTGACCTCTTCTGCAGTGCGGCCTTGTGTGAACTTCAGATCTTTGTATATCCTTCCTTGTAGTAGATGGTTACATGAATTTCGGCTGATCAGTATGAAATGAAAATTAAAACCGCTGCAGCCATCAGTTTTGACTCAATTTACTTAGGCAACCGGTTTAGATGTTCCATTAGACTGTCTTCTGACCCCTGTCGTAAAAAAATGATAATAAAAAACATAGAAAATTCACTATTAAAAGGACGGTAAAAAAATTTAGGAATCATTAATATCCAAGAGGATTTACAGGGAAATTTTTCAACAGCCAAACCCTACCGGGTATTACATCAGTGTTAACGAACAGCCAAAAGTAACACGAGAACTCTTATAAATTTTTTGTGGATATTTACCAGGAAACATACAATTTTATACAACCGTAAAATGCATCTATGTATCGAATATCAGAAACATACAATCACCCCTTAATACCCATGGTGCATAATGCTTAATAAAAATCTAAAATGTGAAATTAATGTAACACATCTTAACGAATTACCACTATGCAAAGAGTACTAAAACATAGTATGAGAGATAGGTACAATCAAATAAGATCAACAATTGGATAACCTAACGATAATGGGTGTGTAGCTGGCGACAAAATAGATTGCTGATACCTGAAATAAGGCTGAAAAAGTGTATGGGAGTATCAGTAGAGGACGATGATATATGAAAAGATACAGTATATTCAGTGGTATCAGAAAACAAGACCGAGCCTGTGCATCCACACTACGTGATCTAAAGGATCAGGACACCTGGCTGAATTTGACTTACAAGTGCATGGGGCCATCCATCGGTAATGCTGAATTCAGTATGGTCCTGGCATACCCTTAGCCTTGATGACAGCTTCCACTCTCGCAGTTATACGTTCAATCAGCTGCTGGAAGGTTTCTTTGGGAATGGCAGTCCATTCTTCATGGAGTGCTGGACTGCGGGAGCGGTATCGATGTCGGTCAGGGAGGTCTGGCATGAATTCGGCGTTCCAAAACATCCGAAAGGTGTTCTATAGGATATAAATCAGGAGTCTGTGAAGGCCAGTCCATTACAGGGATTTTACCATCGTGTAACCACATCGCAACAGGCCGTGCATTATGAACAGGTGCTCGATCCAGTGAAAGATGCAATCGCCATCCCCGAATTGCTCTTCAACAGTGGGATCAAGATGGTTCTTAAAACATCAATGTAGGCCTCTGGTGTGATAGCGCCACGCAAAACAACAAGGGGTGCAAACACCCTCCATGTAAAACACAACCACACCATAACACCACCGCCTCCGAATTTTATTCTTGGCGCTAAACATGCTGGCAGATGACGTTCACCGGGCATTCGCTATACCCACACCCTGCCAGCGGATCGCCACATTGTGTACCGCGATTCATTGCTCCACATAACATTTTTCCACTGTTCAATCGTCCAATGTTTACGCTCCTTACACCAAGCGAGGCGTGATGTGTGGCTTATTACTGGCGTGATGTGTGGCTTATAACCAGCCGCTCGACCATGAAATCCAAGTTTTGTCATCTCCCATTCTAACTGTCATAGTACAAGCAGTGGATCCTGATGCAGTTTGAAATTCCTTTGTGATGGTCTGGATAGATGTCTGCCTATTACACATTACGACCCTCTTCCATAGTCGGCGGTCTCTCTCAGTCAACAGACGAGGTTGGCCTGTTCTCTTTTGTGCAGTACGTGTTCCTTCATGTTTCCACTTCACTATCACAACGGAAACAGTGGACCGAGGGATGTCTAGGAGCGTGGAAATCTCGTGTACAGACGTATGACACAAGTGACACCCAATCACCTGACCACGTTCGAAGTCCTCGAGTTCTGCGAAGCGCTCCATTCTGCTCCCACTCGATGTCTAATGACTACTGAGGTCGCTGATACTGAGTACCTGGCAGTAGGTGGCAGCACAATGCAGCTAATATGAAAAACGTAGTTTTTTGGGGGTGTCCGATACCTTTTATCACATACTGTATATTATAAATACTGCTTTCAGAGATAAGTCAGAGAATAGTGTCAACCATCATCAGAGAGTTTGAGATAGGGGAAGTGGCCAAAACGGAAACGTAAATATATGTCAATATTTCGCGTATTAAATACAAAATGTTGAGGTAGGAAGCATCAAGACGGTGACAAGAGCAGACAGTTATGTCAAATCTATCCAAAAACTTCTCAGAGGGCGGCATAAGAACAACACCTATGCGTTAACTTAGCCAGTGTAACACTCCGATATATTTGTCTCCCGCTCGATCGGGATCTGAATAGCAGCCCAAATAAATATTAATTAATGTGACCGTGTACCTAATGGGGCTGGCAATCGGAATGGACTGCTGCGGAGTTGTTACATTCCATTTTGTCCTTCTCAAATGCTGTAATAATGAAATGTCTGGTGACAAGAAGAACGCCAACACAGCTTCACTAATCAAGACCTATATTCGTCTCAAAAACACAAGAAAAAGGAGACAGCCACTGCCTTCGTCATACATGTTTAATTACGGCTAATCTCAGCACAGGCTTCTTCGTTATTCATAATCGTCACACGCTAAATACAATCACTGCAATCCAACACTGCAATCCAACACTGCAATCCAAATGATGCCGGCGCGGTAGACGCGAAACCACAAATATCGGCACAGAAATATCACTGATCACTCTCGTAATTATACTTTTTCACTTTCCCGTATTATCCTAACACAAAGAGGTTAAACCGCGGCGATGGCCACTCCCTTTGTCGGTACAGCCTTGCATTATATCAACAGGCCTCCACCCGCTCGGCCCGCAACCAGGGAACTGACTCCCTCTCACTCGCTCTCGCAACCCGACACTATCGATTGTTTGCCCTGTCGACCTGTGCCGAGTGCAAACTTATAGTAAAGGCCTAAGGACCCCTTACATCCCCGCCCTCGAAAACTTCTTTGGAGCCACAGGCGTAAAAGAATCGGCAAGGGAATTAAACATTGCTACATCTGAACAAAACACATAATGTAAATAATTAATGAAATTACAATTCACCAAATAATCCCTCGTCTCCGGTAGTGGGCTGCCTCCACAATAATTTCTACAAAAGGTTATTTCATCTTATAAACTTGGCATTATCTAAATTACAATTTTTTATCAAGCAGCAATAGTCCTCTATAGTCCAATATTGAATGAAACACACAACATACAATCAAAAATTATTACTTGACCACATGACATATGAACTATTACACTACAAATTAGTTGTTACAGCTTTTATACCCATTCTCAGGTAATCGTCGATATGAAATATGAAATTCTAATTATAATACATCAGAAAACACAATGTAAATAAACATTTTCCTTTTCCAAATGTCCGTTTAACAACTAAATGTTCTAAACATGTCCTACTCAACTACATCAAGGAGCTTGAACACTCTCATTTCAGACATTTGCCCTAATCGAGTTACCCTTCCTCGTCTGGGTTATCCCTGTTCTCGTGTGAGTAGTACCTTTTTATGATTTCCACATGTTCCTTACCATGCACTCTCTTTGTCCGTGCATATTCCAAGTCCACAGTGTTAGGATGACCAATTTTTATAATCCTGTATGGTTCCTTATAAACGTGGTTGAACTTATGTATTTCAGAGTTTATTTTCTTTGATTTTGCATGAACCTTTACTAGTACCAAGTCTCCTACTCGGTAAGTTATCGGTTTCACTAGCTTGTCGTGTCTTTCCTGTCTTTTTCTAGCCTTCTCCTTCATACTTAATTCCACTAGCTCCAATTTCCTTTCCCAAGTCAATGAACTTCCTGGTGGGTAGACTAGGAACTCACGAAAAATACTGTCGGGTTCTTGATTGAGCAATACTTCAAATGGTGCAAATCCTGTAGAATCATGTGGGAGGTGATTCCTGACCCGCTCAAATTCTTCCAGATATTCTTTCCATGAACCATGCTTCCTATGACAGTATGTTCGGCATAAACGGTTCAATTCCTTCATTGTTCGTTCTGCAGGGTTAGAAGCTGGCCTATACCTAGAAATGGCAATTTGCTCTATTCTGTGCTCATTTAGCATCTCTGTCCACTCCTTTGACCTAAATTGTGACCCATTATCACTCAAAATTCGCTTAGGAATACACACCTTTTGAAAACAGTCTTTCTTAAAATGGTTAATGATGGCTCTTCTAGTGGCTTTCTTCAACGGGTAAAATTTTATGTACTTGGAAACCAGTTCTTCCACTACTAAGATTTGTGTGTAATTCCCTCGTGAGGCAGGAAGTGGCCCAAAGAGATCCACTGCAACTATGTCCTTAATTGCTGTTGGTACAATTGGATGCATATATCCTTTGTGCTGTACTGTAGTCGTTTTAGATTTTTGACAGGTGTCACATGTACTCAGTATCTTACGTATACGCCTTCCCATGTTGTTGAAGGCACAATCTAACTTCAACTTTTCCAGACACTTCTTCGGTCCATAATGCGCATTACTATAGTGCGTATACCAAATTAATTTTTCTACCACATGCTCAGGCACACAGAGTTTCCAGTTCTCCTCACTCTCCTTGTTTCTTTTATAAAGTATCCCATTGTGAATATAATAAAATGTGCGAATCCTTTCCTCTCCTGCACACCTGTATTTGTTTTTAATTGTCTTTAATTTCTCGTCCTCGTTCTGTTCCCTGCGCACATTCTTTAGGAACTTCCTTATGAATTCTTCATACTGTACTCCTTTCATCAGATTAATTCTAACTCCTTCTCCTTCTGGCCTATCCACCAACATTCCTCTCGAGTCAGCTGGTAATCTTGATAAAGCATCAGGTCTCGTATGTGTTGCTCCTGGTTCATAAATTATCTTGAAGTCATAGTCTTGTAATGCCAGGGCCCATCGCATTAGTCTGCTATGCCTCAACTTGCTTGTGGTCAGAAATGTAAGGGCCTTTTGATCAGTCACTACTTTCACATGCCTCCCGGCCAAATAATACCGGAAACGCTTAAATCCCCAAACAATTGCCAATGCCTCCCTTTCAGTAATCGAATATTTCCTCTCCCAAGCATTTAAACTTCTGCTACCGAACGCTATTGTTCTTACACTCTCACCATTTCCGCTCCTCTCCATTTGGTACAAATGTATTCCTAGCCCATAGTCAGAGCTGTCTGCTCCTAAATAAAAATCCTTGGAAAAATACGGGTGGTACAATATGTCTGCACTATATAGTGCTTCCTTGATATTCTCAAACTCGGTTTGGCACTCTGCACTCCAATGCCACGGCATCCTCGCCTTGGTCAATTCTCTCATACTCGGGGCATTAAGTAAAGATCCTTTGACAAATTTTCTATAAAACTCACAAACCCCAAAGAATGCTCGCAACTGCTTCTTACTATGGGGGGGTCGGAAAATTTCTAACAGCCTCCATTTTACTAGGATCAGGATAGATACCCTCCTCGGATATTACATGGCCCAGGAATTTTATCTTTGATTTGCCAAATTCCGACTTGTCCAGGTTTACAGTTACCCCTGCGGTTTCAAAAGCTGCCAAGATTGCATCCAATCTATTAAAATGTTCTTCCCATGATTCGCTTGCTATCAAGAGGTCATCCACATAGACGGTGACCTTCTTAAGTAACTCCTCGCCTAGTATCTTATCCATCGCTCTTATAAATTCAGACACTGACACATTTAGCCCAAATGGCAACACTCTAAATTGATAGCACCTTCCTCTGTAAGTAAATGCTCTATACTGGCGGGACTCTGTGGCCAATGGTACTTGCCAGTAACCAGCAGTTAAGTCTATACTACTAAGCACCTTTGCTCCTCGGAATTTTTGAATCAGTTCTTCAATAGTCTCAGGTTTGTCCCGCTCTGGTTCGATAATTTTGTTCACTGTTCGTGCATCCAAAACTATCCTCACCTTTCCATCCTTCTTATCAACAACAAATAGGGGGTTGTTATATTGACTGTTGGCCCTTTCTATAACACCAAGGTCCATCATCCTCTGTATCCCTTCATCTACTGCTCTTCGTTTCGCCTGTGGAATGGAATACTGTTTTACATTGAACGGTTTGTGGTTCTTTATCTTTAGCTTACACTCCATCCCTTTCATGATACCTGGCCGTTGAGAAAATATTTTACGACGCCTGTATAATACTGTGGCTAATTTCTTCTTAGTCCTTTCATCTAGTTGTGTCATCTCCTCCAACTTTTTACTGATCTTATCCTCTTTATGTCTATCCTCTCATGCTAATCCTTCAAGGTATATCAACACTTCTTCTCCTAGTTCCTCTTCCCGTATCCCATGGTGGGTTCTTCTTCATGACACAAATTTTTTCTTCTGAATTCCTCCTCTTCTTCGATTGCACTCCCCTCAGCAAACTTTAACCTCTTCTCTTCTCCCTTTCTTCCTTTGACCTTGAAAGTACCGTCATCAAAACTCACTACTGCATCAACTTCATTCAACCAATCTATCCCTAAAATAATTGATGTGTTCAATCCATCCACCACCAAAAATATTGCTTCGTATTCTTCTCCCTCTATCTCGAAGGTAATCAACACTTGTTCTTTAATAGGTTTACTCTTTGCACCCAATGCATTCACAATTCTCACTCCACTCACCGGGAAACTAGGCAAGCTAATGTTTGCTTTTAGTCCCTGTTCATATAACCTCTTGGATACTGCACATGCTTCACTTCCTGTATCGACTAACTTCTTTCCTCCAGTAGATCTTCTCTCAGATCTCCACCATTGTCATGTCTTAGTAAGTTTACCCTGGTCCTTGTAGCTCTCACTCCTGACCGGACCTCATCTGGAGTGTCATTCAGTTTTCCGGTCTCTCCGCCTCTTCTATATGCACTGTGTCATTCATTCGCCTATCCCATCCTCTTTCATGATCTCTTGGTTCTTCACTCCTTCTCCAATCATTCCTCCATTGCCGTTCACCACCATGGTTCCTATACCTATGGCCACCACCTCTTCCTCTATAATTAGACGAATTACCAAAATGATTCCTTGGGTCATTACTTCCCCCTCGGTTTTGATCATTAGCTTGATTGTGTTCCTGTGATCGAACAGATTCCAACTGTTCCAGTATTTCCATCAAGGCCTCCCTATCTTTAATTAGGCTCCCGGATACAGTTTCTTGCATTCTCCGGCTCATTCTTCTTTTTATCGCTGATATCATTATGTCATCACTCAGGGGTTGCTCCAAGGTCTCGTTCAATTCCCACAAACGTTCGGCAAACTCTCTCAATGTTCCTCTCCATGTACTAAGTGACTTGCGGTGGAGTAGGTCCTCAATTGCTGCACACTGATGACTTTTGGACCAGTATTTCTTCAAGAATTCCTCTTCAAACTGATCATAACTAGTAGTCCCTTCCTTTTTCCTGACTCCCCAAGTGAAGGCCTCACCTTCCATTCTATCTATTGCTAATTGAATCTTGTCTGAGTCTTTAAGATGTGCTGGGAAAACTCCTTTTAACCATTTCATAAATATCATTGGGTACAACCCTCCTTTCGGTCTAAGTTTCTGCCCTGTATTATTTTGGACGTACCGATTATCACTGCTCATCGAGGTAACGACTCCACCTTCCGCAACGGTTAAAGTGGTATTGCTAATTCGTTTATCGATTTCTTCTGTCTTGCTCTCCAATTGCTGCACTCCCTGTTGTAATTGCCTGACCTCCATCGCAACTCTCTTGTTATCCTCTTCTCGTTGCACGGCTATAGCATTTCTCAGATTGACAGCCAGTTGGTTTTGCCTATCTCCTATCCCCTTAACTGCATCATTGCATTGTTTCTCCATCTGCGTTACCTCGGCGATTCGATGATTGCAATTCGTTTCCACTTCGTTGATTCTTTCTCCCAATTCGGCTTTCGTTTCTTCAATATCATCTTCCATCTTTTTAGTTAACTTTCCTTCCATCTTCTCCACGTCTTCCTGGACTTGGTCTATGCTCTTCTGTAGCTTCCTCTCTCTCTCGTCGATGTCCATCTTCAGTCGTTCTTGTAACTCTTGCATTTCCTTCTTCAGATTACATTCCATCTTCATTTGCGATGTTTTGATCTCTTGTAAACCTTTCTCTAATGATTCTGGGCTATTCTTCCCTCTTCTCTAGTTTCTTGTAAACCTTTCTCTAATGATGCGTTAGTTCCTTGTAAACCTTTCTCTAACGATGCGTTAGTTTCTTGTAAACTTTTCTCTACTGATTTGTGGAATTTTTCTTCCCTCTCTCTAGTTTCTTGTAAACCTTTCTCTAACTATTCTCGTAAATCTTCCTTTAGTGATGCGTTAGTCTTCTTTATCAAGTCTACCAACGTCGACCACCTATCGGCATCCTCTGAAACTGGCCTAGCTCTCGTCGTTTGTCCCGGTGTCTCGGGATAACTAGTTGAATGTGCTGATGGGCTTCCTAATGACAATCCATAATCACTGATTCCCGAATCATCTCTGTCTTCCTGTTCCATCCATTTCCTTTCAACTATTGCCTCACAAACCTGCTTATCTTCAGTAGACATGTTTGGTTTATTTTTAATGCACAGGCAAGTAATACAAAATAACCTCTAGTAACCCAAAACACTCCTAATTACCATGAAACTAATCAAACAGTACCTGCAGTATTTTCAGTTAATCCCAAAATTGATACAATATGCATAAGTACTGAACATAATGACTCTCAAAACCTAATAACTTCAAATATCAATTCTCGCATACACAGCTTATGTAAAATGTTCTAAACAAGATAAATCACACCACTCATAAAATCTATAAATGTAAAATTCCCAAAACCAGTGACCATATCTGTATAATTACCATTTAGACAGCGCAGTATGCATAAATAAGTATGCTATATTTCAGAGTATGTTTCGCAAACTTTTCGGAAATTACCGTAATTGGGCACTTTTACTAATGTGAAATTCCGTTTACCATCGTTTATTTACCGCGAAAACAGTACACTGCAATTTAATGTTATGTCAACCAGTCGTCTTCACTCACCAACTGACGTTACCACGAGTCGCGATGTTTTGACGTTTGAAGTGAGCGTGGCGCTGTACTGCTGCCGGAGCCACGTGAAGTCGCGCTGAAGATCTGCGGCGAGTCGTTGTAGTTCTCCGTCGGCCGCTCCGTGGCGCTGCAGGCGGGCGTAGTTTGTAGTTCGGCCGCTAGATGCCGGGTCGGCGGTAGGTATCTCGAAGTCGCGCTGAAGACCGTCGGTGTAGTCCGTCTGTGCTTGAACTACTCCTTGCACAGGTAGTTGGGATGACGTGTGAAATCACCTCGCAGATTGAAGCTCTTTGGCGCAACTGCTACACGGGTTTGCGTGACGTCACTCAACAATTGCGTCGCCACAATAAATTGTCGTCCGCATAAAGTTTATGGGTCCACATGAAGCTGTCCGATTTTCACTATTCAAAGAGCAATTTCAGTCAAAATATTACCACTAAACACTTCTTTAAAACTTTCTTGACGAATTCTTAGTTCGTTTTGCTGTTGTAATGTTCAAACGTGTCTTTCTTTAGTGTCCACTTTTCACAGTTTTTCCCGCGGATTTACGCATTTGCCCATTATACCACAGTTCATCAACACTATTATTCTTATCTAATATGGCAAGAAAAGAAAGTTTAGCCACAATCGTAAGATATTACTACTTCGTATTGTTCAAAATGCACTGTTTCTTGTCGCGATTTTAAAGTTTATGCTCTGTCTCGATCCAAAATTGGAAAAAATATTTTCTCGCGTTAAGCAAGATAAAATTACCTACTGTTCTTTACGATTCGTCCGAAAATTGCACTAGTCCTTTCACGGTAAGCCAAGGGTGTAACACTCCGATTTAAATGTCTCCCGCTCGATCGGGATCTGAATAGCAGCCCAAATAAATATTAATTAATGTGACCGTGTATCTAATGGGGCTGGCAATCGGAATGGACTGCTGCGGAGTTGTTACATTCCATTTTGTCCTTCTCAAATGCTGTAATAATGAAATGTCTGGTGACAAGAAGAACGCCAACACAGCTTCACTAATCAAGACCTATATTCGTCTCAAAAACACAAGAAAAAGGAGACAGCCACTGCCTTCGTCATACATGTTTAATTACGGCTAATCTCAGCACAGGCTTCTTCGTTATTCATAATCGTCACACGCTAAATACAATCACTGCAATCCAACACTGCAATCCAACACTGCAATCCAAATGATGCCGGCGCGGTAGACGCGAAACCACAAATATCGGCACAGAAATATCACTGATCACTCTCGTAATTATACTTTTTCACTTTCCCGTATTATCCTAACACAAAGGGGTTAAACCGCGGCGATGGCCACTCCCTTTGTCGGTACAGCCTTGCATTATATCAACAGGCCTCCACCCGCTCGGCCCGCAACCAGGGAACTGACTCCCTCTCACTCGCTCTCGCAACCCGACACTATCGATTGTTTGCCCTGTCGACCTGTGCCGAGTGCAAACTTATAGTAAGGACCTACGGACCCCTTACACCAGGAATATACAAATAGTACGCCACAAAATAATATGCAGTAAAATGGACAAAATGAAAACATGAATGTGTGCAAATATCATGTAATAAATATAAAACCGTTACAGTAGAGCGTATACAGACAATACACTACGGAAAAATACCTATTCTGTATAATATCCGATATATAGGCAAACGTACACCTACATGTCATGCAGAAAATACTAAGCTTTGAAGCTGGAAACATCAAAATATTAACGATGGCAAAAAATATGTGGTATGTCCACAAAAAATGTTTCGAGCAACCAGATACGAACAAATAACTATGCTATAATATACCAAGAAATGCATATATACTTCAATGGGTGTTACATTTGTATTATATTTTAGTGTTTTATTAAGTATGAGACATCTTAGGTGTCTGAGGTTAACATATTTTTCTGACCTCCGGAACATAGTTTCGCTTTTACTATTTTATGACCTTACGTGTCTCCCAGTTAAAACCCACATAAATTTTATAACTGTACTCATTTTACTTTTGAATGATTCTCTGACATTGATATAAGATACTGTACAGTTTGGTTGTTGGTAAATATATATAGTAAATTACTGTAAATTACCTTGGAGTTATTGATCTCTCAATTTTTATACCGTTCTTTTACTACTATGATTGTTATTCCTCTACCTTGTCATTGCTTTTTTTACACAGGTGCCAGAAGGCGGCGTAATGGAACACCGAAACTGGTTGCGGGAATAAATGAGACGAAAAAGAGACTACTACATGTGATTAATTTTCATTTAATCTGTGAAATTCGGTATTGTGCCGTTGCGGTGTTGTGCCCTTAAACTTTGAATTCCTACGGTATCGAGGACAGTGACTTCAGCGCTGATGATCCAGACTTACGGCCACTGAGTGCACATTGTCTCTCTTCGTGGGGATACCAGTTCGATTTTACACAGAGTACGCGAAGGAACTTGCCCCCCTTCTTGCCGCGGTGTACCGTAGGTCTCTAGCAAAGCGTAGCGTTCCAAAAGATTGTAAAAGCGCACAGGTCATCACCGTTTTCAAGAAGGGACGTCGAACAGATGTGCAGAACTAAAGACCTATATCTCTAACGTCGATAACTTGTAGAGTTTTAAAATACGTATTATGTTCGATTATAATGACTTTTCTGGAGACTAGTAACCTACTCTGTAGGAATCAGCACGGGTTTCGAAAAAGACTATCGTGTGAAACCCAGCTCGCGCTATTCGTCCACGAGACTCAGAGTGCCATAGACACGGGTTCCCAGGTAGATGCCGTGTTTCTTGACTTTCGCAAGGCGTTCGATACAGTTCCCCACAGTCGTTTAATGAACAAAGTAAGAGCATATGGACTATCAGACCAATTGTGTGATTGGATTGAAGAGTTCCTAGATAACAAAACGCAATGGAGAGAAATCTTCCGAAGTAAGAGTGATTTCAGGTGTGCTACAGGGGAGTGTCGTAGGAGCGTTGCTATTCACAATATACATAAATAGCCTTGTGGATAACATCGTAACATCGGAAGTTGACTGAGGTTATTTGCGGATGATGCTGTAGTACATCGAGAGGTTGTTACAATGGAAAATTGTACTAAAATGCAGGAGGATCTGCAACGAATTGCCGTATGGTTCAGGGAATAGAAATTGAATCTCAATGTAGACAAGTGTAATGTGCTGAGAATATATAGAAAGAAAGATCCTTTACCATTCAGCTACAATGTAGCAGGTCAGCAACTGGAAGCAATTAATTCCGTAAATTATCTGGGAGTAGGCATTAGGAATGATTTAAAATCGAATGAGCATATAAAATTAATCTTCGGTAAATCAGATTCCAGACAGATTCATTGGAAGAATCCTAAGGAAATGCAGTCCGAAAACAATGGAAGTAGGTTACAGTACACTTGTTCGTCCGCTGGTTGAATACTGCTTACCGGTGTGGGATCCGTACCAGATAGGGTTGATAGAAGAGATAGAGAAGATCCAACGGAGAACAGCGCGCTTCGTTACAGGATCATTTAGTAATCACGAAAGCGTTACGAAGATGATAGATAAACTCCAGTGGAAGACTGGCTGGCTCTGAGCACTATGGGACTTAACTGCTGAGGTCATCAGTCCCCTAGAACTTAGAACTACTTAAACCTAATTGACCTAAGCACATCACACACATCCATGCCCGAAGCAGGATTCGAACCTGCGACCGTAGCCGTCGCGCGGTTCCACACTGTAGCGCTTAGAACCGCTCGGCCACTTCGGCCGGCCCAGTGGAAGACTCTGCAGTAGAGGCGCTCAGTAGCTTTTGTTGATGTTTCGAGAACATACCTTCACCGAGGAGTCAAGCAGTATATTGCTTCCTCCTAGGTAGATCTCGCGAAGACACCATGAGGATAAAATCAGAGAGATTAGAGCCCACACAGAGGCATACCGACAGTCCTTCTTTCCACGAACAATACGAGACTGGAATGGAAGGGGAACCGATAGAGGTACTCAGGGTACCCTCCGCCACACAACGTCAGGTGGCTTGCGGAGTGTGGATGTAGATGTAGATGTAGACCAGGGCTCAACAGTGAACTCCTAACTGAACTTCAAACCTTAACACATTGATAGTGAAGCCCGATCTCGCCAGTTTGGTTAACTCAGATTTGGCCTCCGACAGTTATTTATTTATTTCTTCGGTTGTTGGGACGTGCACTACGAAGTGAAGTTTCATCTATGTGTAAATACCACTCTCGAAACTTGACTTTAGGTTCAATCCTTACTATTGCCTGCAAATCGAGTTGTGTAATTACGGGTTTATGAATAATTCAAAACTTGTTGTGCATTGTTTCCCTGGGCTCTAAAATCGTTGGGCACGGAAACATGCCCTTGACTACGGCCTACTGTCCATAAAACAAACTTCACCATTGCCGCAAATTACGGCAAGTTTCGACATGGCACGTCGGAGCGGGTGGCGTGTAAGTTGACTTATATCGCGGCAAGACTCGAGCGCGACTGAGTGGTGTGCATTACACAGCGGGCAGACTTCCCCGAAAAAGCAGAGGACGGTGGCACTGGGTGGAGTGGGAGGGGCTAAGAGTGTAGGAGCTCGCCGGTGGCTACGGTGGCGGTTAAGGGGTACCGACGTGGGGCGGTCCCGGCGCTGCGGCGGCCTGCTCTGCCCTGCCCACGCTGCACTAACGGCCCGTAGATTTAACGCCGCGGTTATCTGCAAGTGGGCCGGACGTAGCGGCCATCTGCCCTCGGACCGCAGTTAACACGAACCGCCGCGTGGCGCCGCCTTGGACGAGAAATACGGCGCAGATCCATTTGCGAGTGCCCGCGTAAATCTGGTCGGCGTACCGACTCGCTTCCTTAGCCGCTCTCTCTTCGGACAGCGGCATGACGCACCGCCGAGCTGCGGTCTACTTTGCCTCCAGCAACGCTCTCCGACAGTTACGGTTTATTTCCAACTCTGGAATCACACTGAGTACGTTGTGAATTACAGCGAACCGTTCCACGAACGTCTTTGCCTCTCGATGTCGAAGAGGCTTGCCTGTGAGCGCAGTGTGGCAGTTGTCTCTGGCTCGGAGAACTGTCGGCTGGTGCAGGTCCCGCTGAGTTTGGAGACGAGGAAGTGAATCAGAGTTTTACACATTCTGATTTTAACCTCTGCATGCTTCCCTATCAGCCAGGCAGCCAAGCTGCGGCACATAATCAGCAGGAGGGGCCGACTGCTGTACTCCCATCTAAGTCTAGCTATGTCCATCCCAACCATGCTAAAGGAGTCTTGCTTTCCTCTCCATCTTCCCGCTGTGCTACATAGCAATTTATTTTGAATGCTTTCAATGCAGTGTCCTGTGTTATGAGTAGGTTTCGTACGTTGATGAAAATACCCACGTACTACAAGATGGGCTCTGTGGAATATACATTGAGGTGCCAAAGAAACAGTTATAGGCATGCTGTAAGTAGGCTATTTAGGTTTTTATGTTGGTAACGTCACCTAGAGTTCTGTATGAAAATCACTGGATGTGCTGTGTGCAGTCTGTGGCTGGTTGGCATTGTTGGAATATTCGCCATTGTACTGTTGGGCAGTTGGATGTGAACAGCGCCTAGCGTTGCGCTGTTGGAGGTGAGCCGCCAGCATTGGTGGATGTGGGGAGAGAGATGGCAGAATTTTAAGAGCGGACGATCTGGACGTGTGTCCGCCAGATAGAGTAAATTTGTTGTACTGGATATCATGAACTATATATATGTTAGAGCAGTTAGAATCTTTTATCTAGCTGGCATTAGTGGCGTTCGCTGTATTGCAGTAGTTCGAGTAACGAAGATTTTTGTGAGGTAAGTGATTCATTAAAGGTATAGGTTGTTGCTAGTCACGGCCATTCTCTTGTAAGAATTTTTGAAAGTCAGATCATGTTGCGCTAAAAATATTGTGTGTCAGTTTAGTGTTGATCAGAATAGGTAAAGAGCGAAATGTCTGAGTACGTTCACTTCTGCTCAGCTGTTTGAAAATCAAATTATGTAGGAGGTTTATCAGCACAGTCATTCATAAATTTTTCTAAGGGGACGTTTCAGTGCGTATTCAAATATAGAGATATGTAAACAGGCAGAATACGGCGCTGCGGTTGGCAACGCCTACACAAGACAACAAGTGTCTGGGGCAGTTGTTAGATCGATTACTGCTGCTACAGTGGCAGGTTATCAAGATCAAGTGAGTGTGAACGAAGGCGTTTCGTCGTCGCATGTGCAATGGGACACAGCATCTCCGAGGCAGGGATGAAGTGGGGATTTTCACGTATGACCTTCTCACGAGCTTACTGTGAATATGGTAAAACATCAAATCTCCGACATCGCTGCTGGCGGAAGAGATCCTGCAAGACGGCACCAGCGAAGACTGAAGAGAATCGTTCAACGTGACAGAAGTGCAACCTTTCCGCAAATTGCAGCAGATTTCAGTGCTGGGTCATCAACAAATGTCAGCATGTGAACCATTCAACGAAACTTCACCGATACGGGCTTTCGCAGCTGAAGACTCAGTCGTGTACACATCATGAATGCATGACACAAAGCTTCATGCCTCGCCTGGGCTCGTCAACACCGACATTGCACTGTTGATGACTGGAAATATGTTGTCTGGTCGGACGAGTCTCATTTCAAATTGTACGGGCTGCTACGGGTATAGAGACAACCTCATAAATCCATGGAGTCTGAATGTCAGCAGGCGAATCTTCAAGCTGGTGGAGGCTGTGTAATGGTGTGTGGCGTGTGCAGTTGGAGTCATTGGGACCCCTGATACATCTAGAAACTACTCTGGCAGGTGACTTAAGCATCCAGTCTCATCACCTGCATCCATTCATGTCCTGTGTGCATTGCGACGGATATTCCAGCAGGACAATGATACAGCTCACACGTCGAAAATTGGTACAGATTGGTCCCAGGAACACTTTTCTGGGTTTAAACACTTCTGCTGGCCACCAGACTCTCCAGACATGACCAATATTGAGCATATCTGGCATGCCTTGCAATGTGCTGTCCAGAAGAGATCTCCACCCCCTCGTACTCTTACCCTTTTATGGACAGGCCTGCAGGATTCATGGTGTCAGTTCCCTCCAGCACATTAGTCGAGACCTGCCACGTCGTGATGCTGCACTTCTGTGTGCTCGTGGGGGTACTACACGATATTAGGCAGGTGTACCAGTTTCTATCATTTTTCGGTGTATATTCATTGCAGGCTAGGAAAGGCACATTTTATTTGTCCTTTCTTTCCTTTTCGACGTATTTTGGGATCATTTATTTATTTCGATATGAACGGTTTTCTCTGCAGCTTCAACCTCTTTTGACTAGTCTATATTCGGACCATCATCAAGTCACCTCCAACTCAAATTTTCTGTAGTAATGGAAACTATCTCTGAAAATCGATATTCTTTGCCCCTAAGAACCTGAACATGTCTGCTATACTGAACGCCAAATAAAGTGAGGGTTTGCAAACCTAGTTTCTGTGTCCTTAGTGAGATCCACATAAATATGACCCCAGTTATACCATTTTAACTACTTTTAATTATGTTGTTTGTCAGTAACAGAAATGTGTTTTATGTAAGTCTGACGACGTACTGAGACGATATATGATATAATTCTGTTTCGATTTTTTTCTTTTACCTCTGCGTTGAGAAAATTACGTTTTCTATCGTTGTATGATAAATGGGTATTGTTTTCTTCATTTTTACTGCAATATCCTTCTGTTCCACGTTCCAGATCAACGATTTTTGAGTGAAACCTGAATTAAACATTGAAATTTTCAATTTCGCTAGAAACGCTGTTCAATGTCGTGCAAAAGACAAGGGGATACGTACGTAAAAATGAAATTTCCTTAGGTTACTTGGCCCTTTTTATATCCTCATTCAGGGTCTAGCTCTGCTTCTGATTTTTAGGAATACCTGGTAAGACACTGATCGCATGCGCAAAGAAAGCCATCGTTATAACGGCTAACAGGTACGGAACACACGAAAAACTACTGTAGTTTACACTTACTTATGGCAGTCTATGGTGGCCTACGGTAGTTTTTCATTCTAATGATGCATCGTCAGTCAGCTGATAACCACGGCTGGATGAAAGCCTCCTATAAACATTTCTATGCATTACGATCTTCAACAGTTGTATCCACACTTTTCCTGCTGGTTTATTATTGCCCCTAGCCTTATTCTCTGATCTGTGTTGCAACTGATTTCACTGCGTCCATTACACTTACTGTTCACTTGCTTCACAGGATGGTACTGTCTGAAAATTGTCTCTGTGGACCATAGTTTATATGCTATATTATTATAACAGAAACCATGGTCAAGGTTTAGAATAAACAGAATTGAGTGCAGCTGTGTGTTGTTTTTCATTCGAGACAATTTCGTAACAATTGCTGTTGTAGCTGCCATGAAGAAAATAATGATATATTCTGGAAGATCATTCGGAGGGACTTACTCAGAAACTATGAAAAATGAGACAGGAAATCTGTTACGAAGAAAAAAGAGCAAAATTCTTATAATTAATAACAGTTTTTTCAGCAAACACTTTTAACTTACTATATACCAAATACTTAGTACAAGCAGTACTATGGTACACCAGTCGGAGTAAGCTAGTGTACATAATCGGATATTTATTCTTGTTTTATGTTCCAATGTCATCTTTCTTAAATTGACACGCAGATAGATTTATGTTGGCCTATAATACATTTTCACTGGTTAAATCAATTTCTGTTAGGGTGTGATGCACTGTTGCATGTGCTACAAAAACTTACTTTCCTATGATTTTGTGTTTTCGATGATTCTTTGCGTGAAAATGTATTAATTAGAGACAAAACTACTCTAAGATGTCATGCTGTGTAGTTTACATGGCGTTTCATTTGCTTGTAGTTAAATGTTCTGCTTTTTTCTCTATTGTGTAAGTGAATGTGATGTTCTACCTAATTTTAACAAGATCTCCATACTTTAAGTAATAGATGTAAATGTAGAAACTCGTGAGTTGTCAGGGTTTATGTTAAGATGATGGTAAACTAATGGAGAAAAACGAGGGTTAAAGAAATGATTTGAACTAACGATGCGCGATTTACGGTTTGATTCAATAATATGGCGTTATGTGAGGTAGTCCTCTGAGAAGTGCATGGTTGAGAAAAGAAAGAGATTTTGAGTTTGTCGTTTTAATAACGTGAATATCCTGAATTCATGTATGAAATTTGAGCAACATTTGATGTATAATTTGATTACTCTGGTAGTCATATAATTGAAAGACGAAATATTAGGAAAACGTAAGTGATGAATAAGACATTTTGGAAGTTAGTTCTGCGAAACCTGAGAAGTTGAAGGATGGGAATAATCTGAGGAATTTGAAGTACAGGTGATGAAAAAGGGTTTATTTTATGCATACATAAGGATGTTTGACAATTTTGCTGAACACGACTTGCTGACATATGACTATGACAGCACCATTTTCCCTTCCCTATACACATATCACGAATACAAGGCATATATCTGAAATTTTGAGGTAGCGTTACACACTGCTTAAACTAACTTATGCTAAGAGCTACACACACACACCCATGCCCGAGGGTGGACTCGACCTGCGGCGGGCGAGTCCGCGTCTGTAATTCTGTGTCATGTAAAAAGATCGCACACCATTTTCATACTTTATTTTGTAATATTTTTTCAAGCACCAGGGACAAAAAAATTAGTGCACACTTTTGTCAGATTGGGTATAACTTGCTGTGTGATTAGTGAGTGAAGGACTGTGTCGTTATGTGCACTGAGATTTTCTGTGCATCACTTGGTTTTTTCTCCAATATGTGACATTAGTAGGCAAAGTTCACTTGTCAGCCAGAAAGCTCAGTCGTTTTTGCAAGAGACAGTTTTAACTAGTGAAGGAATTTGTATTTGAAAAGATGCTAATTCATTATGGAAGGCATTATGCTGGTCAGTGAAGGACTTCTTGTAATATTCCTGATCTTGAAACTTCGCTATTGCTAACAACATGGGCCATGGTTGGCAGAAGACAGTTTTCTATGCTAGTCACTTGGTCAGAATTCAGCTACTGCTTAATGTTTCACAGGAGGAGGAGTTTCTGTTGGTCGCTTGCCTAATACTATTTGGCATTCCACTCCAAGATGAGTTTTGCTGGTCTTTTGGATGAACTCCATCCCTCATAGGTCATTCTACTGTAATAATGATATTACTTCGCGAGTGGACATCGAGAGATTGAAATACTAGCATCATATACAAATATAGTGATGCGTAGTGATTGATGCAACTCATGGACTGTTAAGATGTTAGCTGTGACAGGAATTTATATCAATTGCAATGAAATCCATTCTGCAATGGTATTTTCTTGTGACGATTAAGTGTCTCACTTCTGTGCGTAATCCGATGTTGACAATACCCTATGCACAGACTTTAACGAAAACCACAAGTTAAGTTTCTTTATGTGCATGTTTTCAATTTATATCTTTTGTTATATTTTGTATTTCAATGTATCTTGTCAAATTTTCGTAGTTTTCACATTGTTAGACAACAT
Organism: Schistocerca nitens; assembly: GCF_023898315.1. Lineage (NCBI taxonomy): Eukaryota > Metazoa > Arthropoda > Insecta > Orthoptera > Acrididae > Schistocerca > Schistocerca nitens. Next base: position 847,879,525 of record NC_064614.1, read on the forward strand.
AAAAACGTACGAAAATTGCATCAAATTGGGTGAGGGATTATGACAGGTAGTCTTGTATAGGAGAGCTGGACATTTATTTGCGGATCGTTTCAGAATCAGTGAAAATTTCATGTAACGAGAGCGAAGCTGTCGTGTGTGACATCTGTGGAATAGTCGACTTACGGCAATGACAGTGGTTTCTTTGAACTTGTTTATCTTTAGCTCATTTGTAGAGCGGAGGGAGGTCGAGTATCGGACATGGAGTAAGCTGGCAGAGCTTCCAGTAGGGCATACTGGAGGAGGATCTTGCTGTAAAAAATTATTAGGAATTATTAATCTGATGGAAGAATTTACAGACGCAGCATTTATGGAACAAAGAGAATGGATTTTCATTCTGGATATCTTTTTAAGGTAATAATTTTTGCTGGCGCATACTGATAATGTTAGCAGTTCTTGCAACAGAACAGTCCACCTCCCCACCTCAGTTTAGGTCATTTCAATTCAATTCGTTTCAATTTGCACAATCGTAAAAGCATTGGCTTATTAGACTTTTGTAAGGAAAATAAAAGTTTGGGTTTTTCTGTGAGTTTGATGTTCTTGTGAAATAAGAGTTTAAAATATAACATTGCCATTATAATGAACGGATTAATATATTCATTTCAAGTAAGTTCTTTTTAATGTGAGAAAATCATTCCAATCTTTCTCCCAGTAGTTTAGTTTTACCTACTCATATTTTAGCTGTCGCGATTTCTTCATGCTGTGATGTTGCTGCTGATTATGCTGTAATTTTTAAATGAGAGTCCTTTCATATTCCAAGCGTTTTGTTTGCAATTCATATTTTTAAGAGGATGGCGAACAGTGTGTGTTTCATAGTGTTGCTACGTAATTTCAGTGTTCCGTTTCCTTCTGGGCAGGGCACAGTTTGATTTTGGTAGTGGATTTTGAGTAACAGTCTTGATTTAATTTCCTGTACTGTGAACATCAGCTTTGTGTGTATATAAATGTATGCACTGAAACACTCTTTTCATAATAGTGATTTCAGTTAAACCGTTTTATAACACAGGAAAATACATTCAGTTTTGAATAAAAAGCAGACAAATATTTTAATGCTCTTGAACGAACGAACGATGGCGTCACAACAAATAGCTTACACCAGTGTCACGATAACCGTTGCTTACTGACAAGCTGTCAAAACTTTCAGACTATTTCTTCGTCGAACTCAGATACAGCACAAAATGTTGATCACGGTTGTCTGTACGCCTCGTGTTTGGATTCAATTCCGAGCAGTTTCTTGACTGGACTGCCGAGAGCTATAGCAAAATAGATAATTATTGCTACTTTAATGTGAATTTTGTGGAAAACTTTTATTTCTTCAATGCTATTGCACAGAAAATCTTCTTTTTCTATATCCCTACACTACTGGCCATTAAAAATCCTACACCAAGACGATGACGTGCTACAGACGCGAAATTTAACAGACAGGAAGAAAATGCTTTTAAGAGCATTCACACAAGGTTGGCGCCGGTGGCGACACCTACAACGTGCTGACATGTGGAAAGTTTCCAACCGATTTCTCATACACGAACAGCAGTTGACCGGCGTTGCCTGGTGAAACGTTGTTGTGATGCCTCGTGTAAGGGGCGAAATTCGTACCATGACGTTTCCGACTTTGATAAAGGTCGGATTGTAACCTATCGCGATTGCGGTTTATCGTATGGCGGCATTGCTGCTCGCGTTGGTCGAGATCCAATGACTGTTAGCAGAATATGGAATCGATGGGTTCAGGAGGGTAATACGGAACGCCGTGGTGAATCCCAACGGCCTGGTATCACTAGCAGTCGAGATGACAGGCATCTTATCCGCATGGCTGTGAAGGATCGTGCAGCCACGTCTCGATCACTGAGTCAACACATGGGGACGGTTGCAAGACCACAACCATCTGCACGAACAGTTCGACGACATTTGCAGCAGCATGGACTATCAGCTCGGAGCCCATGGCTGCGGTTACCCTTGACGCTGCATCACAGACAGGAGTGCCTGCGATGGTGTACTCAACGACGAACCTTGTTGCACGAATGGCAAAACGTCATTTTTTCGGATGAATCCAGATTCTGTTTACAGCATCAGGATGGTCGCATCCGTGTTTGGCGACATCGTGGTGAACGCACATTGGAAGCGTGTATTCGTCATCGCCATACTGGCGTATCACCCGGCGTGATGGTATGGGGTGCCATTGGTTACACATCTCGGTCACCTCTTGTTCGCACTAACGTCACTTTGAACAGTGGACGTTACAATTCAGATGTGTTACGACCCGTAGCTCTACCTTTCATTCGATCCCTGTGAAATCCTACATTTCAGCAGGACAATGCACGACCGCAAGTTGCAGGTCCTGTACGGGCCTTTCTGGATACAGAAAATGTTCGACTGCTGCCCTGGCCAGCACATTATCCAGATCTCTCACCAGTTGAAAACGTATGGTAAATGGTGGCCGAGCAATTGGCTCGTCACAATAAGCCAGTCAGTACTCTTGATGAACTGTGGTATCGTGTTGAAGCTGCATGGACAGCTGTACCTGTACACGCCATCCAAGCTCTGTTTGACTCAATGCCCAGGCGTATCAAGGCCGTTATTACGGCCAGAGGTGCTTGTTCTGGGTACTGATTTCTCAGGATCTATGCACCCAAATTGCATGAAAATGTACTCACATGTCAGTTCTAGTTGACCAATGAATACTCGTTTATGATCTGCATTTCTTATTGGTGTATTAATTTTAATGGCCAGTAGTGTATAAAGTTAGTATCTGTACCCAATCTTGCCCCACTAGTATTGTGAGGCCAGGTAGTTTGACATTTTCTATAAAAGAACATCTCATTAAAAAAAAGTGGTGAAACTATGGCTTTTCAGGAATAATGTATTGTGCCCAATTAATGGATGATTATTTTTTCTCAGTCTGACAATCTCTAGGTTAAAAAGTTCGGCTCCAGGTACTTTGATTATTAGCTACCTGACTTTACTCCTTTCCCGCTACAGTGGGCGAACAGCTCCGAGAAACTGTACATTGCTATAAACAGTGCTAAGAGACGCTTAATTTAGTGTGAATAGCGATGCCACAGGATAGTGGATGACTGGAAACTAGTGGCGAATCACGATACACTCAGCGGTAATCCGATGAAAGGGTTTGGGTTTGGTGAATACCTGGAGAATTTTTCATGTCTATAGGCAACATTGACGTACACGGGAAACGGTGTTGCGTTTTAAGGATGTTCTTTCATGGTCATTACACGTAACAGAACTGTAAAGCGGAAGGATCCGATCACATTTAACAGCACTGAGTACTCTGCACAGCAGAGGAACAGTTAGGAGACGACTATTGTTGGTATCAGTTTGACAATGTACTTCGTCATGAAGCAGTGGTGGAAGGCAGGGGTTTGTGGACAGTATCAATCCTGAAATGGACTCGTTTATCTAGAGTCCGGATCTGACCAGACCCGCAGTGTCCATCATAACTACCTTTCTGTTTTGCCTCTTAGGGAACAGTACTCTACATACATAGGAAACCACAATGAATGTGTCCCCAGGAGAGTTCAAGCCATGAGAAACACGATGGGTCTATACACCTTACATGACTAGATCGTGTACATTTGGAATATTATCCGGAAGAACTTCGTTCTGTTTTTCCTGGTACTCTCACACCTCAAATTTTTTCATATTCAAGTCTAAGACTTTATCTGAAACTTTTGTTCTATAATTTTCAGAGTCATAGAGTACATGTTGGCGTTTTTACGTCGGTCGAAAAGTATCCCAAAGAGTGTAGGTATGGTGCCTGGGATGTGCGGCAGCGTCGTGTCTGCTGTGGGCGGTGCCCCCACGTCAGGCGCAGCGCACGAGACCGCGTTGGCGATTGTTGGGGAGTGATTCACCGTTTATCGGGGCCAGCCCCTGACCGGCCCGGCCGGGCCGGGGTGCCGGCCGCCGGATTGGGCCGAGGACACGGTGCGGCGGCGCTGGCGGCGCCGGCTGGACGACAATATAGGCTGGAGATTGCCCGCTATCGGAATCCGATAGGTTATTGCGCTGTGCTGTGCTCTGCTGTGCCGTGCTGGGGCGCACCCGCCTCGCACCGCCACGCCGCAGCCACCACCTGGCCCACCCGCTACCGCCGCCGCCGATACAAACGTGGGCAGGCGCAAACTCTCGCTGACACTTGCTCACTCCGATCTTCTCACCTCTCTCTCCTTCTCTCTCTCTCTCTCTCTCTCTCTCTCTCTCCAAACCTCTCGCTCAACTTTGATTTTGTGAGTAACCGTGTCCACAGATAAGCGCTTCTACGTCGTAACACGCAGCGTGCTATCTTGGGAGACAGGGTGGTGCACGAGACCTGCCGCTCAATGATCGTGTGATCATACACTGGCGTTCCTGAGTGTGGGTTTAACGAAGTTTTCCACGCTCATCGTGGTAACTGTTGGGCTGTTTCCCAAATTACAGCTCAGAGAATACAATACACAAACAGTTATCAAACACTGAGGTCACAAAAGTCATGGGGTACCTCCTGATATACTGTCGAACTTCCTTTCGCCGGGAGTACTGCAGGAGCCTTACGTGGCATGGACTCAAGAAGTTATTGGAAGTCCCCTGCAGATATAACGGGCCTTGCTGCATCTATAGCCATCCGTAACTGTCAAAGTGGTGCTGGTGCGGGATTTTATGCAAGAACTGACCTCTCGATTGTAGCCCATAAATATTTGATGAGATTATGTCGGGTGATCTGGTAGGCCAAACAGTTCCTATGAGTTGTTTGGAAAGTTCTTCAAACCAATTGCGGACAATTGTAACCCATTTACATGGCAGAAAGTCATCCACAAAAATTGCTTTGTTGTTTGGACACGTGAAGTCCGTGAAAGGCTGCAGATAGTCTCCAAGAACCCAAACATAACCATTCTCAGTCAGAGATCGGTTCAGTTGCACCAGAGGATCCAGTCCCTTCTATGCAAAAACAGCTGACACAATTATGGAAGCACCACCAGCTAGCACAGTGCCTTGTTGACAGTACTACGACAGAATTCTGGTGCTTTTTTATATCAATTTGGTGTAGTAATTAACTAAAATGATTAATTAAAAGTACCCATTCCTTCCCTCTCCTCTTAGCCTATTGTTCTGCTGAATGATTTATCACCCTCTGGGATTGATATATAACTCCCTGGGGTTGATTTATGACCCCTTAGGAGTAAAGTGTACTTCTGTGGAACCAAACTCTTCTCTTACTATTCAGTCCATGCTGCGCTGTTGGTGTGAGATCCTTTCACGACATTAAATTGAAATCAATGTCAACTGATATAATAATACATAGTCAATCCAATTTGCATATTCTTTATTTAGTGAGTTTTCAAGAAACAGGTGTCCTCCCCTTCCCTCACTGACTTTGGTAGAGTTCACATCTACTTCCCCCGCCCCCACTCTCCATCATGTAATAATTGAAAGCACCAAGGAATGGTATGAAGTGCCACGTATTAGCGACCGTTTTGCGTCGTCCACGTCTGCCGACAGGCTCGCACTGTGCCGAGCCCACGAGTCTGCACGCCGCAGAGACCGTAAAGCACTCAATGCTCTAATTACAGATCACGACACTAAATACCACTTGAATATCACGAAAGTATTTCTCACATCTACATAGCGTTAAAAAAATGGTTCAAATGGCTCTGAGCACTATGGGACTTAACATCTATGGTCATCAGTCCCCTAGAACTTAGAACTACTTAAACCTAACTAACCTAAGGACATCACACAACACCCATCCATCACGAGGCAGAGAAAATCCCTGACCCCGCCGGAAATCGAGCCCGGGAACCCGGGCGTGGGAAGCGAGAACGCTACCGCACGACCACGAGATGCGGGCATAGCGTTAAAAACGATACTAAGTATTGATCACATGCTTAGAAAGATTGTAACAGGCTTTACAAGTGACGGAAGCACTGACAGCTTTGCACAACACAGTGCATGCCGCTAGTGTTACTTCGGGGCTATCTTGGTGCTTGCAGCTCAGATGAGCTAGTCTACAGAGGGCGTTGGAAGCTGATGGAAACTCAGCATTCTCTCCTCATCCACCTGTATTGGACTGTGGGTGCTTGAAGTTGTGCAGTTATTTATTTTCGAGGGTTTATCCTACAGCAGTCCCTTTCAGCGTCTGACATATATTCACCCCACAAAATTCTCTTCCACACGCTATATTGAGATAGTTTAAGGTGATAAAACAAGTACTTTATACACTAAAGAGAACATCAGTTCTTGGCAACAAAGTTGGGAACGCAGTTTTGCTGTGTGCCCTACTCCACAATACCTCTCAACGAGCCCACTACTTTCGAGGGTGTTACCCTACAGCTGTCTCCACATACCACCGCCTCCAACCTCCCCCGCCGCCAACCCCATTCCGTCATACAAGTATTTACCTACAACAGATCTCTTTTACATGTCTACTGTATGTAATACCAATAAAACATCAACTTCTAGTATTTTTACATAAAAACTAAAGATTTTCCTTGTCATTCAGAAACATCAGTTTGAGTAAAAGTGAGAACTATCTTTAAGCTTTGAAACGTCTATCTTATAAGTTGCTATGTGACGAAAATTTTTAGTGGAACAAAAGTATCTAACGACAACTTACATCTTATAAGGGTTTGGTTATTAAAAACACAATTAATATGATAATAAAGTAGATATGATTCCATGGGATCAGATACAATTGACTTTTCAGTTTTATGGACAAATTGGTATAGTTTAACAGCATTCCCGATGTTCAGAATTAATGTATGTGGAAGCCCTGTAAATAAATTGTCAGGCACGTGGGTATCACACGTATTTCAGATGCATGAAATAACAATATAGAACCGTGTCTTTCACGGATGTCAGGAAAAAACGCATTCATTACCACATTCGACAGCAAGCTATAATGCTAATTTTTGTATCTCCTTGTTATTGTGTAACATCAAACAGGATGAAACTAGGAACAATATTAGCAGCACTCCACCCCTTGTTGAACCTATCACCCAAGAATCTAGAGCAAGACTCTAGATGGTCTCTCACTCTCTCTATGCATCTCGTACGTCTATCTTTGGTTAACCATCCTCGCAACATCGTCTTTGTTGAATTTGCAAATGACCAGAAGTAGGAGTGCACTATATTCACTGAATTCGAAGTCTCATGATGGAAGAGAAGGAGCTGAGTGTCACGTAATCAATATACTTCTATATTTACTTTGGGGCAGAGCGTAATGAATGTTCCAAATTATTTCGTACATATAGCATATTAATTGTACCTAGAGGAATAGCAAACGGTTTAAGTCTCTGCGACACATTGGTTCCTGTCCTTAATACTTGTGCGAAAAGCACTGTTTGCGAGAACCAGCTGTAATTAGGTAATATCTGTATTCAACGGTATGGTAGGGAAAACTGTCCTGGATTGAGGGAAATATGTTTCGCCTGCTTTAATATAGCGCTTTTGCATAATATTTATATCGTCTTCGTTTTAATCTGTGTTACAAATACCCAGGTAGATTGCTGGTGGATGATTAAAACTAAATGCAGACAGATCATAAGTTATAACTTTTCTCGCTCTTGAATGCCAGAGATGTTGACATGGAATCAAAACGCTACAGAACTGCAGTAAAATTCTGGCAAAATACATTCAAACTGCAATAAACTGTTTCCAAAGCTACAACATCCCTCAACACAACTCTCAATTCCTCGACCACTACAAGAACCCCCCTACACCAAATTGGCGTTTTGTCAGCTTATCTATGGGCTTTCTTACTGTTCCATTATCGTCGACGGAAATTATATTGGGAGTACGCTTTTTGAATGAATAGAAAGCAATCTTAAACTTTCACGATGCTGAAATAAGTTTAGAGAAAGAAGGTAAGTCAATAGCTTTGAAATTTGAAGATTGACTCTCAAACTATGACGAGGAAATTAATCGAATTTACCTTCTGTTAGACAACAGTTCGGAATTTTCGACCGAACTAGACACTAACAATCACTCTGCAAGTACTGACAGGGATGATATCGACGGCGTATTTGATACTAATGAGTTAATTCATAATAAAATTCAAACAACTGAGAATTGTAATGACACTGATAGGCAGGACCTTTTTGAGATTTTACAAGCACATTCCACAGTTTTTACTCACAAAACAGGAACAATCAAGGGATTTCAATACCAATTTCGTGTTCGCGAGCATACTAAATTTTGTGTTAGACCATACATAATTCCAGCACATTATAGGGACCGTGTTACAACAGAAATACAATCTCTGCTTGACGAGGGAATTATTGAGCCTTCAGTAAGCTCCTACAACAATCCATTACTTGTTGTTGAGAAGAAAAATGGATCGATGAGGCTTGTCTTAGATTCGTGACAAATCAATAATATCATCATTCCTGAAACAGACAGGCCGCATACGTTGGAAGAACTTCTTCAAAACTGTAATGGTGTAAAAGTGTTGTCTTCCATTGATCTTAGATCCAGCTTTTATCAGATCGAACTTCATCCAGAATGTAGAAAATACACAGCTTTTCTTTGTTTCGGCGTTTGTTATCAATTTCGGAAACTTCCTTTTGGTTTGAACATTTCTTCGGCAGCATTCATTCGTTGGCAAAATTCCATATGATTTGAGTTCTTAAAACGTCACATCACCTTATATGTGGACGATATTCTGATAGCAGAAGCCTCATGGGAACAACATAAACGAATCCTCAACAGCATGTAACATATTTTTACAGAATCTGGAATTAGCGTTAACTTGGAAAAGTCTGAATTCAGTAGGACAAAGGTGAAGTTTTTGGGACATATTATTTCTTGTGAAGGCATTCAGCCAGATCCTGAAAAGTTAGGAGCAATCAGAGCCATTCCAGTTCCATCTACAAAAAATCAAGTCCGCAGTTTTCTAGGTCTCGTAAACTTTTACCTTCGTTTTCTGAATATGCTAATTCTAGTTAGACCAAAACCTAGTTCTCTCACTGGAAAAAATAAGTTATAGCATTTGCTGCTGCTGTTTGCCAGGCATAGTGATACCGAATTTTACTTTGTATTACTCTGTTAAGCCAGTTTTACTACTGATTTATATTTCTTATTGCTTCACATTAGTTGTAATGTTGCATTTGCTCTACAAATTTAGATGTACTGCTGCTAGCTTTGCCAATTTGCAGTTTTTTGTCATTGCTGTTTGTGTTTATTGTTTTGTGCTGCTGCATTGCCTCGTACCTTAGTATATATATCTGAGCTCAGCAGATTTATGTTAGCTTCAGAGGAGGTAAACTATATAAGAACCTAACTATGAAGAATAGGGAGAGAATGCATTGAGAAGTTATATGAAAAAGATTTGGGCAAAAATAAGTATTGTACAATGAGAAATATTTATTTTGAAAGAGGATATGGACAACAGGCTTAGATAGTTTTTTTTTTTTTTTTTTTTTTTTTTTTTTTTTTTTTTTTTTTTTGGCAGGAGCAAATGTTGAAGTAAGAGGGAAGACGTATTGAATGAAGTTTTGGGTTGGACTGCAGTACCAGACGTCTCACTGAAAACAAACCCTGTCCTTTCCTTTTGTGTTATTCCGCTATGTGTTTGTGTACCTTTGTGTATTTCTGTTCTTCCTGTCTTTATATGTTTATCTGATAAGAGATATTTTGTTCAAATGGCTCTGAGCACTATGGGACTCAACTGCTGTGGTCATAAGTCCCCTAGAACTTAGAACTACTTAAACCTAACTAACCTAAGGACAGCACACAACACCCAGCCATCACGAGGCAGAGAAAATCCCTGACCCCGCCGGGAATCGAACCCGGGAACCCGGGCGTGGGAAGCGAGAACGCTACCGCACGACCACGAGATGCGGGCAGATATTTTGTAGAATTTTTCTAATACTATATTATTTCCTTTGTGAAGATGTTTAGACATTATTAATTCTGTTCTGTTTCAATGCTCATGTGTGAAATTAATGTTTCGAAAACTATTATTACACTCCTGGAAATGGAAAAAAGAACACATTGACACCGGTGTGTCAGACCCACCATACTTGCTCCGGACACTGCGAGAGGGCTGTACAAGCAATGATCACACGCACGGCACAGCGGACACACCAGGAACCGCGGTGTTGGCCGTCGAATGGCGCTAGCTGCGCAGCATTTGTGCACCGCCGCCGTCAGTGTCAGCCAGTTTGCCGTGGCATACGGAGCTTCATCGCAGTCTTTAACACTGGTAGCATGCCGCGACAGCATGGACGTGAACCGTATGTGCAGTTGACGGACTTTGAGCGAGGGCGTATAGTGGGCATGCGGGAGGCCGGGTGGACGTACCGCCGAATTGCTCAACACGTGGGGCGTGAGGTCTCCACAGTACATCGATGTTGTCGCCAGTGGTCGGCGGAAGGTGCACGTGCCCGTCGACCTGGGACCGGACCGCAGCGACGCACGGATGCACGCCAAGACCGTAGGATCCTACGCAGTGCCGTAGGGGACCGCACCGCCACTTCCCAGCAAATTAGGGACACTGTTGCTCCTGGGGTATCGGCGAGGACCATTCGCAACCGTCTCCATGAAGCTGGGCTACGGTCCCGCACACCGTTAGGCCGTCTTCCGCTCACGCCCCAACATCGTGCAGCCCGCCTCCAGTGGTGTCGCGACAGGCGTGAATGGAGGGACGAATGGAGACGTGTCGTCTTCAGCGATGAGAGTCGCTTCTGCCTTGGTGCCAATGATGGTTGTATGAGTGTTTGGCGCCGTGCAGGTGAGCGCCACAATCAGGACTGCATACGACCGAGGCACACAGGGCCAACACCCGGCATCATGGTGTGGGGAGCGATCTCCTACACTGGCCGTACACCACTGGTGATTGTCGAGGGGACACTGAATAGTGCACGGTACATCCAAACCGTCATCGAACCCATCGTTCTACCATTCCTAGACCGGCAAGGGAACTTGCTGTTCCAACAGGACAATGCACGTCCGCATGTATCCCGTGCCACCCAACGTGCTCTAGAAGGTGTAAGTCAACTACCCTGGCCAGCAAGATCTCCGGATCTGTCCCCCATTGAGCATGTTTGGGACTGGATGAAGCGTCGTCTCACGCGGTCTGCACGTCCAGCACGAACGCTGGTCCAACTGAGGCGCCAGGTGGAAATGGCCTGGCAAGCCGTTCCACAGGACTACATCCAGCATCTCTACGATCGTCTCCATGGGAGAATAGCAGCCTGCATTGCTGCGAAAGGTGGATATACACTGTACTAGTGCCGACATTGTGCATGCTCTGTTGCCTGTGTCTATGTGCCTGTGGTTCTGTCAGTGTGATCATGTGATGTATCTGACCCCAGGAATGTGTCAATAAAGTTTCCCCTTCCTGGGACAATGAATTCACGGTGTTCTTATTTCAATTTCCAGGAGTGTATTTTATTTATTTACTTATGTCATAATAGCTGTAACACTGATGTATCTGTTTATTTCTTTTCTTTTGTAAAGGCTCTACTACTACAAATGTCATCTGCATTGTTATGTTCTTTAATGATGTATTTTGTACCTTTGTAATTGTATTCTTATGTTGTAAATTTATAATTGTATAGACACCAGTTCTTCAAATTAAGTGTCATTTCACTGCACACGTTTCTGTTGGTCATAGTATATACACAATGTTTTAAAAGGTTGGACTGTTAGTGTTTGCACGTGTGTTAATAATTCAGCAAGGGACTGGTTAACAGCATTGCCGGATCTAAGGACATACCGAAAACTTTGTGAGGGCACAAGTGGTTGTTTATGGACTTGCTGTATTGTCTGCAAGACACTTTAATGGTGACTGTGCACCCGCACAGTCGCAACAGATGGCTGCTGGCCATCTCTACAAGGACTGCAGTGGGTCTGCACCTCTGGTGGTCACCAATACCATAATCTCTACCAGGACTACATTGGGTCTGCTCTGTGATGACCTACCTACCAATATTCTTCAATACTTCGACTGACTCTGCTGTGGGTTTGCTCTGTTGTGGCCCATTACCTGTCTGCATGTCAAGAGTCAGCACTGTCTTTCCGTTGAAAGGACAACACTACTTCTTCAAGACTGCATGGAAATCCACTGCTTCCGTGTGCATTTTCTTTTACTAATTAGACTTTGTGAAAAAAACCGTAATTACTATTGTGATAAATGATCAGGATTGTCTTTATGAGAACAATTTATGCTTTTGACCAACAGTGTATCAATAAGTGTGTTGCATTTGATATCTTTGTTATTGTAATTATGAAAGTTTTTTTTCAAATCTGCATTGGCCACTGCCCCAAACAATTTGTAAATTTTTTTGTGGGGAGCATGTGGGCTATGTAAGTAGGCTGTTTGGGTTTTTATGTTGGTAACGGCACTTAGCACTCCGTATGAGAATCACTGGCTGTGCTGTGTGCAGTCTGTGGCTGGTTGGTATTGTTGGAATAGTCGGTATTGTAGTGTTGGGCAGGTAGATGTGAACGGCGCGTAGCGTTTGGCACTTGGAGGTGAGTCGCCAGCAGTGGTGGATGTGTTTTGAAAGCGGATGATCTGGACGTGTGTCCATCAGAGACAGTAAATTTGTGAGACTGGATGTCATGAACTGCTATATATATTTTGACTTTTGAACACTATTAAGGTAAATACATTGTTTGTTCTCTATTAAAATCTATCATTTCCTAACTATGCCTAAAGTAGTTAGTGCCTTCAGTAGTTAGAATCTTTTATTTAGCTGGCAGTAGTGGCCGCTCGCTGTATAGCAGTACTTCGAGTAACGAAGATTTTTGTGAGGTAAGTGATTCTATAAAGGTACAGGTATTGTCAGTCAGGGCCATTCATTTGTAGGGATTTTTGAAAGTCAGATTGCGTTGCGCTAAAAATATTGTGTGGCAGTTTAGTGTTGATCAGAATAGGTAAAGAGCGAAATGTCTGAGTACGTTCAGTTCTGCTCAGCTGTTTGAAAATTAAATAATGTAAGAGGTTTATCAGCACAGTCATTCATAAATTTTTCTAAGGGGACGTTTCAGTGTGATGACGCTGAGAATAATTCGTTTATAGATAAACAAGAATTTTGCACTTAGCAGCAAAAGTTTCACCACAGAATGGTAGGAAGACAAACTAACAGCTAAGTCGCAGTCTACGTGTACGGCAGTGTGCCCGGGCACAGACTGAGGCAAAATCGACCCGCACAGTGAACAAAACGTAATGCAGACGAGACGGAGCCTGTAGTCAGGACATGCTAGGTGTTGCATCAGCTATCTGCTGCTCCCACAGCTACCACGCCTGGAGGGGCGGGGGCACCGCACGCCGACTAGATGGCGCCGACAGCATAAGGTGGGCGGAACTTCGGCCTTCAGCCGTTCCCAAAGCTACCACGCCTGGCGGCGGCGGGGTAGTGGGGCTCCGAACATATTAACAGGTACGTGAATTTTCCACAAAAGAAATGACCACGAAAGTTCATAGGTAGGCTACGTTGTTGATAACTTGTAACACCATAGTTCTAATGCTCTACTGATTTATTTTACTTTTGTTTCATTTAATATTACATCGTTAAGCTTCTGTAAATACTGTTTGATTGAACGATAACACAAAACTGTATACTCCTTTCCTTGTTAAAACTTCGATGTCATGATTTGATCCTATGCAATGTATTATATCTGTCATTTAAATTCTTTGTCCCATTTGGAGGGAACAAAACTTACTATATATAATTGTAATTTCTGTGTGAATAATTTTCTGTAGAAATGTCAATATGTGCAAATCTTCTGTTTTATTTAATGTGTTTGGTTGCTGTTATGTAAGCTGCTGATCCTCACTTAGGGTTCTTAGTTATTCTGTGTATAAGGGGTAGTGTGGTTCCCCTAGGGAACGGAACTGTGTAGCGCGCGCAAATTGTGTTTGGCCTAAGTAGAAAAGGTGGAACTGAGAGTCAGTGACTAGCTACGAGTCGGGGACGAGCTACCAAACTGTGCACTGCCATGTAAAAATTGCATATTGTGCTGGGTCCGAGAGAGGTTTCTTCCTGCTACTTTCCAATGCCTCGGATGGATGGATAAATAGATGGAACGATTCTGGAATTGGTATTCATCATTGCCAACAAAAAATGACAGAGTCGAGCAATTCTACCTGCGAATCCACCTACCAGCATGCAATCGCCACCTCATTGCGCAATCACTGTAATGGAGCACTATAGTAATGTACATTGAAGGATCAGCTTAATGGATGTGTTAGTGTGCTCAAATATAAGGTAATTTATATCTGAATTTATGTACCTACCTAGATGTTCTCCTTATCATAACACCTCGCAGGTTCCTCTCCGTTTGAACTAAAGTGATATCCGAGTGTCCTTACTGAAGGAACATTAAAGCCCAGTGTTTTGCTAATAGATGCCTCTTGAACATAGTGAAAAGAAAGTTAAAGTTAATGTGGCAAGAGAGTGAGTTAAAGTTAATGATGCTTGCTGAAAATAATTTTCCTAGTAAAACTGCTTATTAATGTGTTGTTGCTAACTTCAAATTAAGAGTTCTTAACACTGAGGCTTATGAAGTTTTGCTTGGTAAGTGATCACATTACTGTCTATTGTAAATCGCAGAAGGTGAGTCAGTATCTTATATGTACGTTAATTTGGTGTCTCACTGCAGTAAAAGCGGAAAACTGCAGTTGTGAAACGTTATATACTCATGTTTGCTAAGTTTTTGTCTCTCTTGTGTATTAGAAGTGCATATTAATAGTATAACAGGATCCACAGTTTGGCTATTGTGTTAATGCTCGGTAACAAGCAACGGAAAGACCACTAATTATGAAAACCATGATGTCTTTATTCAAATGATAGTGAGAAGCAACCTGTTTGTGGATTCCAATTAACTTTCATTTTTAAATAGTAAAGTATTTAACTGAGAGAGACTTAACCTTTGTGCAATTAATGATTCTGCAGTGAATAGTAATAATAACGTTATAAAGACCATTCAGTATGAATAAGCACTGAAAGTAATAGTGTGTTTCGTTATTTGTTATATTTATGCAAATAGTTTGTGCTGCTCTAGCTGTTCGTCCCAACCTTAACGTTAACATATGCAGGTGTCAGAGTTCATTGCACTCGCGTGTGGCCAAGTCTAGGTTGTGTTTGTCCGTTGAAGTTACGCATACCTACTTTCTTAAACGAGAATGTTAATCATTCTCTTGCCTAATTAGGCTGGCGACCGTTTTCTTTATCCGTTAAACAGTGCAGATAGGCAAAATTTTGTTTGTTACTGCTCAAATATTTACGTAATTCTTTCATTTCCTATAAGCCACCTCCGTTAGGTACAACACGGTCAACATAACAAAATTCCTCTCAGAGGGTAACACTGCTCTGTTGCTTTATACCATAATTCCTTTAACAAAATAGTTTTATTTCACGACCTGCTTACAACTTTAAGGTTATGGTATAGCAGTAGCAGACAGGAGTGTTATAAACTGTTTACAAACATAAGCGTTCTAAAATAATCTTGTGTCACAAGAGTGGTTCTAGGCAAACTCAAGTCCGCCCGAAGAGCCCACGAAGGCCCAACGGTACCGACAGGCCGCGGTGTCATCCTCAGCCCACAGGCGTCACTCCATGCTGATAGGGAGGGGCATGTGGTTAGCACACCGCCTTCCCGACCGTACGTCAGTTTACGAGACTGGAGTCTAGGCAAAGGAAACTGATATTTTGTGTCTGAAATTAGCCATAGAGAAGTCGGCAGAAGTGGAGTGGAGAGTAATATAAATAAAACGTCAGTAACACTTAAGTATTGGAAACAGTTTGTCCTGTGCTCACTAAATGCTTTTAGTTAAGAGAAGTGCAGTGACAGAAATAATTTATAATGTAAATATTACGTGGAGGTTATAACAATACCTCCACTAACAGTTAATTGGTTAAAAAATTATCACGTCGCGCATTCAAAGTATGACCTTTTTATTGCGCAAATAAAAGGTCTTTAATGTGACAGGTATTGCGACATCAATTGATTACAGTCACTGAAGAAAATTAACAATAATATCACCTATCTTGTATTTGCAATCCAACGACGATCTCGCTCTGGCTTTGGCTCGTAATTAAAAATGTTTTGTAGGTAGCATGACTATCGCTGTTGGTACGAAAGGCACTCGGATGTTAATTACGCCGACCTGAAGAACTTACAAAGACTACCTTTCAGGATTAATTTGATGATTTACATCTTTCTTTGCAATGTGCTTCATATTTTTTTAAACAATGTTCACTTGAAAATAATTCTTTACATTCACTTTTCACAAAAATTCACATTATTAAACTTTTTATACTTTCGCATGTTCAAAACATTACTTCATCATACAATTTCGCAGCCGTTACGGCTCTTAAAAAAGCTCACAACATACTCAGACTCATCTTCTTATTTCCAAAACAAAGTCAAGACTGTTCATATTCAACACAAAAACCACCCTGTACGCTTCGGCGCCAAAACTCACAAACCAGCATCAAAGCCAACAATAAGTACAAAGATATTCACACTAGATATTATATCGATTTCAACATCTCAAAATATCGCCTTACATACATATAAAAATGAAACCGAATTTGAATAGAATGAAAAATATGAGACATTACGTAGAAAAATATTAATTAATCCACGGTATCGAAAAATAGGGTTGGCGGGTGGTAATGGTTTCGCAAATAAAGAACCATTACAAGGTACATGTGACGATGGTTTAGTGCAACAGCAAGCCATGCATCAGTTGATATAGACGTTTTCTCCTCGTCTTCCTCATGTATTTGGGTACTCATCTTACCGCCCCCAGTGTAATCAAAGTAATACATTTGTCTTTGGCAATAACTGTGCTTCCGTCACAGCGCAACGTACAGAGTACCTGATTGGCTATACAAACACGCTGTGGTACAACGTGGTACAGCACGCTTTCGGCTGTTGCTGGAGCTTTGTAATGGAACGCAGCTAACTGGTCAATCGTAGTCAAACTGGTGCACGCTCTTATTTTGTTCTGTAAGGCTAGAAAATGGCAAAAGAAAATCTATAAATGGACATATTTGACGAATCACTTTTTAAATGGCTAAGGTTACTAGCGGCCAGATTAGGAAAAGATAGAGTGCTCATATGACTGGTGAGGTGCACCAATTTCCAGGTCAACAAACTGTTATAAAACGGTTGTGGGAAAACTAAAGAACAGACAATCCTAAGAGATGTTAAGAGAAATTATATAAGCCAGTGGTTCAGTGGAAAAAGAAGACCAAAGTAATTAACTGATGTTTCTGTGGATATCTGGCATTTATATGATTCTGAAATATTGTTGGTGAAGAGTATCTGTGAGCCTGGAGACACAGAATCAGACATTTGGACCATCCCGAAGATAGCAAGGACATGTAAGTACGAGAATTATCACAGACAAAGCTCATATGTTAGAGATCCTGACAAGAATAGTAAACAGAAGAATGAAAATTTAGTATGTGTTAGATTACGATCGGTTTGAATTTCTGGAAGGCCGCCAGAAAGGCAATTCTGACGATGCGACTGATAATGGAAACAAGATTTCAAAATTATCTAGACCTTTCATAGGATTTGTCGAGCTGAAAAAAGAAGTACGCCAATATAAAATAGTGCAAGGTAACACACGACGGACGTAGAAAGGAGGACATAAAAGGCAGAGTAGCGTAGGTAAATAGGGCATCCCTGGCCAAGAGAGCTTTGCTAGTAGCACACATCGACCTTAATTTGAGGAAGAAATTCCTGAGAACGTGCGTCTGGAGCACAAAATTGTATGGCAGTGAACCATGGATTGTGAGAAATCTGGAAAAGAAGAGAATAGAAGCGTTTGATATGTGGTGCCACAGAAGAATGTTGAAAATTAAGTGGACTGATAAGATAAGAAAAGCAGACATTGTCCTGAGAATCGACGAAGGAAGGAATGTATGGAAAACACTGATAAGAAGAAGGGAAAGGAGTATAGCATTTGCATCAAGACATCAGGGAATGACTTCCATGGTGCACTAGAGAGAGGTGTAGAGAGTAAAAACTGTACGGAAAGAGAGAGATAGGAATGCACCAGCAAATAAGGGAAGTCGTAGATCGCAGGTATTACTCGGAAATGAACACGTTGGCACAAGCGAGGATTTCGTGGCGAGCAGCATCGAACAAGTGAGCAGAAAAAAAGCAAGGTGTTTTTCCAATGCTGCAAGCAATACCAAGAGGTACCAATTTTGTGGCTATTTCACAAATTTTGACATGCGGATATGTTTTTCGAGGACTTTATGATTATATGATACACTTTCAAGTGGTACTGAATCCATACGACAAACTGTTGGTAAAATACGCTGTCTTTACGATAAATTCAACATCGGAAAACTAACAGGCTTCCTCTGAGTGTATGTGCATTCAGAGGATATACTGTGAATTAATGCAGCTAAAGCGGCTGTGTACAACGAAATTGCAAGACAAATATTTTAACCATATCCTAAAGCACCTGTTTGGGTATTACTAAAAGTTACTAACCTTGTCTGGAGTATTAACAGTAGTTTTCCATGCTA
Organism: Schistocerca nitens; assembly: GCF_023898315.1. Classification (NCBI taxonomy): domain Eukaryota; kingdom Metazoa; phylum Arthropoda; class Insecta; order Orthoptera; family Acrididae; genus Schistocerca; species Schistocerca nitens. The sequence goes on from NC_064614.1 coordinate 847,898,052, forward strand.
GCGTTCCTTCACAGCGCATAAAAGAAAAGCGAGTCTTATGAGGCGGGTTATACACAGTCACTGACAATACTGAGAATGATAATATTCCCTTGATTGATAAATACTATTTACAATGCTCGAAACGCTGAACCCCCTTCGAAGACAAATCTTTCCTTAAATTTGTTTCCATTGCTTTCGTTACTATTACGTACTTCTACAATATAGAAATTGAAGAAGATTACTTAAACTGGAATCCGTATGATTCCGTTATGCGCAGCGATCGTTGAATATAGACAAAAGAGAAAAGAACAGCAATCGATTGCGAAATCAATCGCTTTATTACAGTAGATCTAGATTTCAGCTATTAAATAGCCATTTGCAGTGGGTATAACAGGTGACATATACCCAAAGTCACTGATAGTAAACAATAATGGTTGGTGTAGAGCGTTAAGGAGTCTAACGTGAGTTCAGCTTATATTGTTTATTGCGTGCCATTTGGACTAACGTCATCTATTGTTATACGCACTGAAGCTGACTATGCAATAGTTTAAATCGAAACCTGCTGTAATAAAGAGACGTATTTCACGATTGGTTACTGTTCCTTTCTCTCTATGAAATGGAGTTAACCACATTGATGTTCTTTACTGTATGCTGAAAGTTTATAACAAGATAGACATGCCCTTACAAGTTACTAAGGTTTTCGTGTATTGGTCACTAAGTGTTCAGGAGACTCATTTCCAACTTAATGATCTTGAAATGATGTAATCAGTACAGCCCTCTTGAATACATCTTCATCAGATGTTATCAACTTTTATCCCGTTTAACCTGACGGGCTTTGCGTTTGGTTTTCGTCTTTTTCAGTTTCTTTGTTACCTGGAAATTTGTGAAGTTCGTATGCAGAGCTCATCAAAATAACGTGGTGCATAACTAGGACTTATCAAGAGAATATCTGACGCCGTTCTAGTCATGGCGAACTCATTTCCAAGGCCGGCATCAGCAGACACGCGTTGTGACAACTACATTCTACTCACAGGTTACGAAGTTAAACGAAGGCAACAGGTCTTATTGAAGAGCTCCTGTTAGCTTAGGAAAGTGTTTATTGTTTTAGCAGTTTACAACGGCATGATTTACCATTTGTCTTCTTCTAAATAAAAATGCTTTCAAAGTCAAAGAAAGCAAAATGAGGACCTTGTGTACACTAAAGATATTACAGCAATTTAATTTACCACACGAGCTTATTTATTTCCAAACAACAACTGGTTTAGGCCAACATCTGCCATTCTCAGATCATGAAATGCAGGTTACGGTCCGATTCCACCGCCGAGCAGACCACGTTATCCTCGGTAAAACCGGTTATTTCGTTAGAAATGAATGTTCTTTTTGCGGATAATTAAATTATTCCAAAAACAACGCATCACTGAAGTCAACTCTCATTCTTTGCAATACTAAGGAGTGTATTTATTTGAATACAAAAATTTCCTTGCCCCTTCAGAGAAAGACAGAATTTCCTACAGGTTTCGTGTATCTGCAGTTGAGACAAAAAAACAAAAACAAAAAAAAACATGCATCCAAAAATTCGGTTCCAGTCAGATAAGCTATTTTAGCGAATTAATGAAACCCAGCATATGGATCGCTACAGCGAGTGTGGTTGTGCGGTTATCGGTCGGTATGCGCTCACAGCTCATCTATAGCACAAAGACATTTTTAAGTACTGACTGGTAGAATTACAAATTGGATTATCAGATTTGCAAAAAAAAAAAAAACAGTAATTCGGTACGAATTTAGCAGTACTGCTAATAGGAGGCCTATTGATATGTAGAAGTTAAATGCTCTCTCTCTCTCTCTCTCTCTCTCTCTCTCTCTCCCTCCCACCTTCCGTCCGTGCCCGCTCCCTCCCTCTCTTTCTCTCTCTCTCTCTCTCTCTATCTCTCCCTCTCTCTCTCACTCCTTTTTTCTCTTTTTCCTTCTCTTTCTGCGTGTGTGTGTGTGTGTGTGTGTGTGTGTGTGTGTGTGTGTGTGTGTCTGGGAGCGAGCGAGACAGAGCAAAACCGCACATTTTAGAGAGAATCTTTACCGGCGAATCGTTCAAGCTTCCGCTTAATCTCTCTGTACTGCTGTGGGAGCTCATATTTAAATAACTTAATCGGATTTTCGTGTAGAAATACAACAGACACGTACCACCGACGTCCCACAAAGCATCGGCGAAAAGACGAGCAACTCGTCGGCTATTCCACCAGCGCCATCCGCCCACACACACAAAAAAAGAATCTGCTCTGCAGCAATACTCTCGTTCAGTGGGCATCGGATTAAAGCCTGCTTGAACTAGGGTACATACTACCAAAGAGAAAAGCGATTTTAGGGTTTACGACGGATTTGAAACTTGAGACCAGTTAAATAATTTTAGTTGACGGCTCTGCAGGAACCAGGACCACCGTCTATCTTCTACCATCCACTGCTGGTCCTGAAAAATTTTAACATGAGGTATGCCTCGTCCTATACTTCAACAGTAGCTCAGTAGTTCTGTGCCTTAAACACAGTGGCTTTCACATACACCTTGAAAAGAGAAAAGGAAGAATGGAATTTAACGACAACTCTACAGTTGGGCCATTAGTGGTAGCTGCACTTCAAATAGATAAGGGTATGGAAAAGAGGGTCGGAGTGCCACATTGAATGAACCAATTAGGAATACAAATAAGACTTAAATCTGGAGACCCAGGTGGGCACTGGAACACAGGTACTACGGAACATTAAACCGATTGTATAACTTCTGTTCACTGTCGTCCAGTTTACGTCTCCTACTCACCGACGTGTGATGGAAATGAGATCTAGATGTGAAAAAAAATGGTTCAAATGTCTCTAAGCACTATGGGACTTAACATCTGAGGTCATCAATCCCGTACACTTAGAACTACTTAAACGTTACTAACCTAACGACATCAGACACATCCACGGCCGAGGCAGGATTCGAACCTGCGACTGCAGCAGCAGGGCGGTTTCGGACTGAAGCGCCTAGAACAGCTCGGCCACTGTGGCCGGGTAAATGTGAAAAATGTGAAAAACCAAGTCGTGCGAGGCTGAGGGACTGAGCCTCTTACTGTACGATCATGAATCTCAAAACGTACGTAAATGACACACTTAGCAGTTTCAGTTCGTTAAATAATTATGATTTTGAGGAAGTATTAAACTGTCCTTCCGGTGACATTCATTAAATAACATACGTCATAAGAATCATTGCCAGCAGCTGAAATGTTATCGCTGTCGGTATTAAGAAAAAACACACACGTCATCTTATCAGGTTTCCGACTAGTTTATAAGCGAGCTCCCATTCCTCTAACAGTCTAACGCAGGGGCGGGCAAACGTTGCACGCGGCTCATGAGCGCACAGCGCTGCACGTGTGCTGCTCGCGTGCAGGCGTCGACCGGGGCTGTGGCGACAGCCGGCAGGTTGCGGCAGTGTAGTGCCAGGCTAAGCTGCGGACGTTGATGCGAAGCGAGCACTATGTAGTGAACGTAGTACTTCAAGAAACGGAGAAGTTGAGATTTGCTATCTTTTAAAAAGTAATGGGAGAATCATTTTTTCTTTGTGCAAAAACGTGAAAATTCGAAATGTTTAATATGTGGCAGTATTCTCGCTGGTCAACGGAAAATTGGTATTGCAGGCCATTATAATAAATTTCACAAGGACGAGTACACTTTATTGTCGGATTCTGAGCGGATGAGGAATTGACTGAGCTTAAGAAGACCGATCTGACGATACCAGATGAATCTGTCGTAGTTGGGCGGCCGGAGTGGCCGATCGGTTCTAGGCACTACAGTCTGGAACCGCGCGACCGCTATGGTCGCAGGTTCGAATCCTGCCTCGGGCATGGATGTGTGTGATGTCCTTAGGTTAGTTAGGTTTAAGTAGTTCTAAGTTCTAGGGGACTGATGACCACAGATGTTAAGTCACATAGTGCTCAGAGCCATTTGAATTTGTCGTAGTTGCTGATGTCACGAGAGATCTGCGACTTTCTCTCGTCGTGTCTCTCATCTAACTGATCTAACATTTTATGGAGCACTGTTTTCAAGTTTTCAGGACGACAACAATAATAGCCCAGCGGTATGTGCAAGTTATAAGACTGCGCTTAATATAGCGAGAGCTGGAAAACCATTTGCTGAATTAATAAGTCTCGGTTAAGAGCAAACATCAGTGATGAATATTTACGTAACTGTTTGTGTTTGTCTGTATGTAGAAATTTTGTTCCAGATATTAAACGTATTGTAAACTCCACCTGTGATAATTAAATAAAACGTATCGTAGGTAATAGGTACTCTTTCAAACCATGATTTCTTTCAAGCACTCCTACTAACCTTATTGATTCACTCAATAAAGCAAGCTAGGAAACAAAACGCATTACAGAGGAAGGAGCGGACAGAAGGTATGGTGGGGATGGGAGATAAGCGGGTGGCCAGCTTGCCCCTGTGTGCACGCGGAACACCTGTTAACTGCACGCGTGCAAATGCACCGCACATGTGCAGGATTCCTGCCCGCCCCTGGTTTGGCGTCAATGGGCTGCAGACGACCGACGCGTGTGCGTTTGCTAAGAGCACGACGTCACCTGTAACGCCTCTACTTGGCTGGTGGCCGGATCGGTTGGACGCTAGACGACTGGAAGACCGTGGCCTGGTCAGATGAGCCCAGATTTCAATTTGTAAGTGCAGGCGGTAGGTCTCGAATGTGGTGCAGACCCCACGAACCCATGGACCCAAGTTGTCAACAGGGCACAGTGCAAGCTTATGATGGCACCATGATAGTGTGGATTGTGTTTGTTTGGAATGGACTGGGTCTTCTGGTCCAATTGTACCGATGATTTATTGGAAATTATTATTTTCGGCTACTTGGAGGCCGTTTACAGCCATTCATGGACTTCATGTTCTCAAGCAACGATGGGTTAGCTATGGACGACAATGCGCCATGTCTCCGTGCCACAATTGTTGGCGTCTGTATTGGAGAATGTTCAGGAAATGTGAGCGAATTATTTGGCCACCCAGATCCCCAACAGGAATTCCATCAAACATTTATGGGATATAATCGAGAGATCAGTTCGTGCACAAAATCCTGTACCGGCAACACTTACCCAGTTATGGATCGCTATAGAGGCAGCATGGCTCAGAATATATGCAGGGGACTTCCAACGACTTCTTCAGTTCATGACACTTCGAACTGCAGCACGACGCCGGGCGAAACGGGGTCCGACATGATGTAAGGAGGTGTCCCATGACTTTTGTCACCTCCGTGTATTACAGATGCTCTCAGTTTGTTCGCCTCTTCTTTTTCCATGTGTCACAGCGATTGTTAATTGTAGTATTAATAATATGGCTAGACTCTACTGCCCTTCTTTTAAATTGCTTTTAAATTCCGTGTTCTGAATGGTCTTCTACAGCACCGTGAAGACGTTTGAGTTAAATGCCCTAGTTTGAGATGTTGTGCTGTGGATTTTCAACAAGAAAGTACTGGAAAATGTTTTGCCGTTGGTATTGTCATCACACGATGAATATTTGTAGAGATCAGACTGCACTTATGAGGAGGAGGAATTTATAACTAATGGGACGTTACGAAGGAATTTCTGTGAAATGACACAGCTGGTATAAAAAAATCTGCACATATTTAGAAGGTTACATCACATATTTCAGTTCAAGTATATAGGTCAGACTGAAAGGCGTGATAGAGGGCTCATAATCGATTATATTAAGATGCGGAACCAACGATCCGAAATGCATGTTTATTATGTTACGGACATACATAGCATACATCGCATAACAGCAACGTAGCTCATAGTAATTGTTCAAACCGACGCCCACCAGTCTCAGTGCATGTACCGAAACGGCGCCTGCAGTTCCACCGCACTTTTACAAAGACCACGGGTGTCTGGCGTACACCGGAAGACGCAGTGGGTGATAAATAACGTACAGCCCTGAGCACTAAACAGACGTACTGTACACAACTTATCTTAAAGCACGTGTGTCGTGTGACGACCATCAGCATCACATCGGTGCGTCAACCTGTGCCACACGCACACCACTATACCTGGTATCAGTCCTCCATTGCTTTATACAGTTTTTGATGTGTTCATGGTGAGGTGTGTTACTCTGCATGACGCGTGGTCAAAGATGGAATGTTAATCGTCACGGTAGTTGACACACGTGCTCTTAATGTTTGGTGCAGTAGGATACGGTGCCCATAAAGCAACACGAATGTACAGAGAACGCTTTCCCAACAGCTGTCATACTAACTGGAAGAAGTTTATCTCCGTAAATACCAAATTACGAGAGATCGGGTTATTCACGCCACAGAGAGCCGTCCGAGGTTCGGTTCCCGCCAAACATATGTCCGAACACCAGACTTTGAGGATATTGTGCTAAATCTTGTGATTTAGCCAGGAGTGATAATCTTGGATGCTTCTTCATTTCATAGCAGGACTATACTGGCTGTCATCTGTAGACCTCCACAGCACAGCGGTACATCGACGATATTCTACGCCACATTTTGTTGCCCTTTGTGGTAAGCCTTCCTTGGCTTACATTTCTGGAAGAAAAGACATGCTCGCAAGGGGGCGAGTTTCTACTGTTTGTCTTCTTGCTTTCCAAACACTGTTGTCCAGTAAGGTCGCCGAATCTCTCTCTAAATGAGAACGTTTGGAGCATTATGGGCAGGGCCCTCCAACCACCTTGGGGCTTTGACATTCTAACGCGCCAGTTGGGAGCAGTTCGGGTGCAGTAGTCTGCCTCTACAGCGTCCATATTTCTCAGCAATAAACACAACGCGGTTTATTTCTTTGTAATATGGCAGAATGTAGCCATACTGATGGACGAGCCATGTCAAAGGTATATTTTGTAAAACCAACGGAGCCTGTTGATTTATCAAACTTCAGAGGAAACTGTAAACAAACGAATTTGGTACCAGTAATTTATACTATTTGTAATTTAACGAGTCATAGTGAACTGTGCACTAAGTTTGTACTGGTAACGTTCTACTTGTGGTCGCTTGGTTATGCAACACAGGAGTGTACTGAGTGTAGCTAGGTGATGATCAGACAAAATAAGTAAATGAATCTCGTATTTTTCCAGTCCGGGATATGTTGGCTCAGATATTTTTGGTGTACATATAAGATAGTGTTAAATTCCATAGATATGGCAGGCACATGGTCAGTTACTACAAGTGGCAGCATAGCCGCTTCAAAGGATCAAGTGTCACAATGGTCAGAGGAAAATGCTCAACACAGGTTATCACGAGGAACAGGTTGCACATCTAGAACCTGCGAGCCGTTAGAGATTCACAACCGGTTCGAGTGAATTTAAGGCACAGTAGCAATGCTCCTTTTTAAAGAAGATTCTTCAATAGCTAACTTCATCACATCCTGCTCCCATGAAACAACAGAGGACATCATGGTATTCATTACTGATGTATTAGCTACAGCCAGAACGTGTAACGAGTCAGATGAAATTACTCCGCAGATGGCCGATTTACCGCCTTAGTGGTGAAGCCAAGACATGCGTGATGTGTCATGAGACACTTAGCAAGGCCAGTAAATTTGAGCAATTAACGGAAGGTTTTGCGTCAGAAATACCCTTAGCAAAATAATGACAGATTTTTTACGGGAAATTTGAGTGGGTTGATACGGAAGGCGAATGAAACTGTAGTGATTTTTTCAGGCAGAATCAGTAATGAATGCTCAAATATATGAGATGACGCGAAGTACTGACGCGGGGTAATCACGAAGTATCCAAATAGAAAATCAAGATAATCTGGCTGCAGCTCTACGTATTGGCAAACATCGGTAGGTGATAGGTGTTTCTACACAGGTACACATTGATAAGCGACTTTTTGCATCTGAAAATAATTGTCATTGTGGGAAAAAAGGGCATTTGAAGGCGTAATGCAGTCAGCCACAATGTTACGGATGTCGGCATTTTGTTCACAGCGTGGAAGAGTGTTAGAATAAGAAGCAAAGTAAAGGAAGTAATCAATGGAAAACGTTAAACATTAACGGCGGTGTTTTTTCCGTCGGAAAATATTACTGGTAATTCAGGGAACTGCAGACACTACGGCACAGGCGACTGTTGTTTGATGGGTTTTATAAATGATGCGTTTTATAAATGATAAGGGATGTAAATTGCTAGTCAATATTGGTGCACACGTATCTATTATCAGTCTAAATCTTATGGGTAGGGAAGGACGAGGGGCTCCAAGGTATAATTTATATTGAGTGGGAAACAATGTCTTGGTACCATTGGGGACAACAAAGCTCGTTTTTAGAAATTGAGCTGTAGAGTTTCGTGAGCATATGGAAGTGTTTCAACTGTGGTACAGGGGTATTGTGCGACACTTGTACTTGATTTCCTAGACAGGCATCATGCAAAAATTAATCTTTCGCTGCGCACAGCGGAAATTGGTGAGAAATTGTTTCCAATTGGTCCAACAGCTGTAAATGTTTCAGTAACGCAAGGTACACCGATTGCTAAAGTGTCGCCAACTGAGATGCGTACCTGTACGCATTGGTACTGAAAAGATGGTTTGGGTAGCTGTAGATCCCGATGTGCACAGCAGAGATTATGTGTGGTTGTGCCACTGCAGGACAGTGAAACATTAGATGAAATCGTTGCGTGTGTAACCAACGTTAATGGGGAACTCATGATTACGGCAAGCTTGGATAACTTCGGGACAGATAAAGTGAATCGCCCGAAAGAATTACTTACAGCGAGTCTAGAGATACTCGAAGATGAGGATATCGAAGGACCACCCTGTGATCATAGCATGAAGCGAACCGTCAAAGCGTCTGCGCTGTGTGACAAAGTTCGTCACTAGAAAGATAGTGAACGAGAAGCCATGGAAGCTTTATTGTTAGAATATTCAGACTTATTCAGTTCAGATTGTCCGCTACCAGCAACACCTATATCAAAATAACGCATACCAACAAGCGATAATCCTCCAGTTTATAGGAAACCAAACAAGACAGCGAAACACCTACAGCCACGAATAGACGAATTTATAGATCAACAGTTGCGTGAGGGTATTATCAAGCATTGCGGTGGTACTTGGTCGGCAAATATTTTCCTTGTACCCAAAAAAATGAGTTGACGGTACCAGAAAATATCTATTTTGCTGTAACTATCGTTACTTGAGTGCAAGATTCACGACCGATGCATATCAAATACCAAACATAACAGATACATTAAACAACCAACGAAAATGTAAATATTTCTCGTCTTAGAAGTAGTTATCACCAACTACAAATTTTTCCTGAAGACAGACCAGAAATTACTTCTACATCAAATTCACGTCATCACCAGCAATTAAGAATACCGTTTAGATTGAAAAATGCTCCAGCTATCTTCCAACAACTATTACTTGGTGTGCTTCGTGTATTAAAATCGAAAATCTGTGTGGTATACTTTGACGATATAACCGTGTATTCAAAAACTATAGATCCTGTTAAAAATCTGGATGAAGTGTTGAGTACATTGAGGGCAGTACACCTTACACTAAGTGTGGGGAGACACCATTTTGCTCAGACACAAGTAAATTATTTAGAGCATATTATCAGTCAAGACGCAGTCAGGACGGTTCCTCGACTTATTTCCGCCATTCATTATTTTCTGACACCACAGACTACAAAAAAATTACGGGCATTCATTGGGTTACGCTATTATCATCGCAAGTTCGTGAAGGTGTTTGCAGAAATTGCACGAACGTTAACTAAGTTGCTACGAAAATGTGTTAGTTTTCAGTGGACATTACAATCCCAAGAAATGCTTGAGAAACTCAAAGAGATATTAATATCAGATCCTGAGTTAATATTCGCTGACTTTGAATAAGAGTTCGTACTTGGGTATAATGCATCCAACAATGCTTTAGGCTCTGTCTTAAATAAGAATGTTGATGGAAAAGAACACCCGGTGGCATATGCCTCCAGACAATTGAATTAGATTGAAGCTAATTATTCAGTAACTGAAAAAGAAATGTTAAAATTGCCATACATAATCCCTTACTTTCGTTGATGCTTGTATGGTCGTATATTGAAAGTAGTTACAGACCACGGATCCTAAAAATGGTTATTAGCGTTAAAAGTTCCATCAAGTCCATTAGCAAGATGGGCATTAAAACTACTTGAGTTCGATTACGAGGTAATTTATATGTCTGGAGTCAAAAACACTAATGCTGATGTTTTAAGCAGAAAAGTAGCAACTTTGAAAGCAGTAGGTGGAAGCCAGAGAGAATAATTAAAGGTACAGCCAAATGACAGTGAATGTCAATTGTTCGAACATAGCCTCAGTTTGAGGCGCAAGAAGGCTTGATATGCAGATCTACAAAGTGCAGACCTATCACTGTAGTTCCTGTAGCGCTGGAACTAGAAGTATTACATGAAGCTCACGACCATGGATTATGGGGTCACAAAGAAAACAGTCAACAGATAAACATGTAACTGAAATGTTGTGGTGGAAAACACATCACGTTGTTGTAGAATAATATGTAAGAAATGTATGCTATGTGCACAAAGAGCAGATCTGAGTCATCAGAAATTTTAGTTTCAATGACTGTCAGAAGCTGACACACCATTTTGTTTGTTAGGGTTAGATGCCCTGGGACTTTCTAGTAGAACACAAGCAGGTAATAAATACGTGTTTATGAAGTTAGATCAATTTTTATGGTAGCCATTCCAGATGAAAGGGCGAGTATGGCAGCAGAGGCAATGGTAAACAACTGATTATTAAAATTTGGTGAGCCAAAAGCCTCTATTACAGACCAAGGCAGTAATTTTGTATATAATGAAACAGTTACGTCTCTTATTAAAAATTAAGGTGTTACGTTCCAGCCCGTTCCATTGTCACACAAATGAATGGACAGAACGATTTCACCATACGTTATCCAAAATGTTAAGTCGTCACGTGAATTCACAACATTCAGATTGGGATAAATATTTAATTTTTGTCGTCTGTGCGTATAATTCAATAGTTTATACCAGAACTGGGCTCTCGCCGCACGAGGTAGTGTATAGGTGGGAAACGCCGTCACCTTTTGATGTAGTTCAACCTAACCTGAGCCCACAGGGTCAAGCAGTGAAGTTCAAAAAAGTTGAAAGGAATTTGGCAAAGGGTAAAGCATGCCAACACAAAAGCTTTAGAGAAGCAAGAACGTATTGAGCGATGGGCGAGCAAATTGCCACAATACCGGATAGGACACTCGGTATTACTAACTAATCCGTATACCGCAATGGACAAAACGAAAACAAGTTTTACGAGATATCAAGGACGTTGTCAAGTTAACGAAATGACTTCGTCGGTCATTGTCAAATTATGGTTGCTAACTAGAACTTCTATAACACATGTAAGATGAGTCAAACCATTTAAAGGTGAGATTGGCGCATTGCCACAAATTCCTTCAAATCAGAAATGCAAGGAAGCAGGTGCATCAGGGAAACGTACCTTATGTACTTTGATCTGGAATTACATAGCGCAAGTTCTGAGATACAACGCACAAATAGGGCTTGTTTGTTATTTAGGTTAGTCTTAATTTTATTTACTTTCATGTTCTATGTTTATTTATTTGTGTAAATGAGAAAGGGGATTGAAGGTTGTAAGACGTGTGCTTTACCGGCGATGGGCGAGGTATGACAGAATCTCTGACCAGAGAGTAGTTAATCGTTAGTTGTTGCTTGTCGCTAGTCTGCGCTTGTCTGCGCGAGTGGACAGTAGTAGTAGTAGTCTGGTGTAGTCTGGTGGAGTCGGCATGTGTCGGCGCTGTGCTCTGCTCGCGACTCTGGTCAGGACTCTGGAGGATGAGTATTGTTGTAGAAGGTAAAGAAGCAGCCTTGCGCATATTTAATAATGTATGTTTATTGTAATTTAATTTGTTCGGAAAAAATGTCCCAATAATTTTTATAATATAAAGTAACTCTTTTAAAGAAAAGCATTCATTTCAATTTCCAATGCATTATCATTGCTTCCAAGAATAAAAAAAAATATATACGCCAGCATTGCACGAAGCTGTGTCGAAAAATGACTAATTAAGAGCAGATATAATTGCAGTTTTATTGAGGTAAGAATTTTTGCTTTTTTTATTCAGAATACAGGACTGAAGGTCAGCGCCGCTGTTCTCATAAAATTCATCAGGTTACAAGATTTTTTTATTATTTTGGTGTTTAGGAATTTTTCTGTTTCGAACTTGACTTTAAATGAGAAAAGAATTTTTGTGGGAACATTAAATGTGAATGCATTTCTGCACACAGAATATAAATCGGAGCCAATTTTTGTTCAGAGGTTACAATATTAGAAAAATTCATTTCATTTTTATTCTTTGGGAGGTTACACTTGGCTCATTTCCATTTTTATTTAACATTATTTTTTGTGGGGAGGTTACACTTGGCTCCATTTTCATTTAACATTTTCTTGTGGGGAGGTTACACTTGGCGACATCCGGCCAGGATCGTATTTCTTTGTGAATCTTCTGAGAGGTAGTCACATATCTGCTCTTATTTACTTAAATGTAGTTTGCATCTGGCGCAACGCATTTTACTAATTTGTCACTCTTTCTTTCTCAGATCATCGGCAATTTGTTGCTCTCTGTTGTAATTGTGTTTGTTGCATTTTGCATTGTCTTTGTTTCATTTGTGAATAATTTTGATTTGTGAAAAATGCCGCGAAAAACTGTTAACAGTACATCGCGATGTGTGATGAGTGAAATAGCCGACTCGAATAGTTTGACCGATAATAGTTGAGACACTCAGTCTAATGATGAGAATCTCCTAATTGTAGACAACCAGTGCCTACTGACCACTAGTAATGATTTTTATCCTAGTGATGAGCAAACAAATTCGATTGTGTCGTCTGTTAATTTAACGAGAATTGATGACGTGGGACGTTCCATTACAATGAACGCTGCCCAGCTTGACACACCCGGTTTGCAAAATTTACGTAATGAACAGACGAATTATTGTAACGAAAATGAACAGAGTACTCAAAATACGACACATTTATTTAATTCCGGTGTAGAGACCAACAGTGCACATCCGATTGGCAAACCTTTTCAAAAATTACAGAATGACCAAATGGTTACAGAAAACGTGACAATTGCAGGTATGCCATCAAACAGCACAGAGAATAGAGTAGGTAATATTGGCTTGGATCAAATTATGGCAATATTGCTACAACAGAATGAAAATTCCAAACAACAGAATGAAAGACAAGGCAACTTTAACAAACAACTAAGTGAAAATTTCAAACAACTTAGTGAACAGAACAAACAACTTAATGAAAAATTAGACAACAATTCCAGACAACTTAATGAACAGATTACAGCCGTTACCGTGCAACGATATGATACTAAAGAACAATTACGTGACGAAATTGAGGCTCTTGCTAGTAGCAGTAGTGAAGAAATTAGATCTGTTGCACAAGAATTAAGTAATACACATGCAGCGACAACAGAATCTCTTAGAGATGAAATTAATGTAGTCGCTGAACAATGTTCTGAAAATGCGACACAGTTACATGAGTTTAATTTAAAGTCACCAGAGCTTTCACGCACTCTGGATATGGAAGTCGATAAGAAATTTGAACAACAGATCAGCCAAATTCACGAACGTATTAAAGTGACAGAAATGAAAATTGTTTCAGTCACTAACACGTCACAACATACGGCACATTCCGAACATTTGTCACACTTACACAGTCAGTATAACTCAAGTAATTTAAAGAGACTACGCGACTTAAAATCCGAAAAGATACAGACAAAAAGATTCTTATGTAATCGTGAACATGTTCACACATTCAGTGACGATAACGTTGATTATAAGCAATTTATATCTGTAAAAAAATCTAAGGTATTTGAAAATGACAGAGCACAGGTACTCGCTTTGAACTGTATACGACAATTTATTTTTGTACTTTCATCAGCATTGCCTGTAATGCAGAAATTAGAATTAGCATGGATACAGCAATTTGGTTCTGAATTTTTACCGCCATTGCCTGTAACGCAAAAGCTAAAATTTATTTGCAGCGCGTAATAGATCTCAGGGGATTCATTACGCTTTAATGAATATGTGCCGTAGTGTGCACAGGGCCCCGAGACGTAGTAGTGCTGTTTCATCTTTAGTTTTCTGCACTGCTGCCTTCTCTTCTACTATCCTTTATATCTACCAAAACGGCTCTTCAACTATCGCGCTATCTAGTATTAAGAATGAGTAAAGAAAACCCGATAAGACAAGTTTTGACCGAAAGTGATAATATTTCATTAGACGCTCCAGAAATGATAAACACGAGAACCTTAATAACAGATAAAAATTTAATCATCAGTATGTATAGCATTTTCAGCAATCGTCAAAATTATCATCAACAGCGAACGCATTTTGGTAACAATAGACGTTTTTCACCGCAACAGCATGAAAGCCAGCCGGTTAGCATACCTAACGAACAATGTAATGTACAAGGTCAACCAAGCTTCAATGTTTCGCCGTGTACACGTATAGCATCAGCTCCAACAAATAGTAACGCACAGCAACAAGGGAATCAGTACGTACAGAAAACACACTATTTCAATTCCTATCGCAATGCGCCGTATAGAAATGACTATCATGACAGACGTAAAAATAATGAGCACAATTTTCAGCGTACATTTAATAACAGTCGATCTCATCAGCAGCAAGAACATCAGCAACAACATATTATCATGAATGAACCAGACAGTAGGTATCATCCAGAGCGTAATACGTCTGGAAGAAATAACAGAACAGTACAAATAGTGGAAATGCCACAGCATTTCCCGAAAATAATGACACGTCAGATGGAATTTGACTAGATACAGTACAGGTTGCATATTCCAGTAACGCAAGCAATACTTTTGACACGCAGAATCTTGTTCACGAGAATGTTATTTGAAACATGCTTTGTTGAATGCACCACTTTTATCGCAGCCAGATCTTACTAGAAATTTTTCCATTGCCACCGACAGTTCGAACACTGCTTTAGGCGTACATATTTTTCAGGAAATTGAAGAAGATGGTTGTACAGTAATTAAAAACATCGCTTTTGCAAGTCGCATTCTGTCACCTGCTGAACGAAATTATTCTGTTACAGAACTTGAAACATTATGTGTTGCATGGGCTTTTACCAGATTTAGGCATTTCCTTTATGGAAGACACACTAACGTTTACAAAGATCATAGAGCGATACAATTTTTACTTTCGGCTAAATTTACACACGACAGATTAAGTAGATGGAAACTTTATTTGCAGGAATTTAATTTTACAATTGTTCGCGTTCCCGACAAACAAAATATTGTGGCAGACGCACTATCCCGTTCTCTCAGCAACAATCAGCAAGACATCGCAACCAACTTCTGCAAAGCAAATTTCAGCGTCATGTACATTCAACAAGTTGCATTTGAAAATTTCATTTCGTCGTCATTAAAGACATAGCACAAGAGCAGAGTAAAGCCAACGTATGGATTGAAATTAAACACCTATGGCAAGATAGGAATAATGTTACCATTAGAAACCATTACACTGTACGCAATGACATTCTGTTTCGCCGCTCTCATCCTGACAGCAACAATTGGTTATTATGCATTCCTGACGAACTTGTTAACAAATTAATCTGGTATACTCATTTAAGTTATGCACATTACGGAGCCAGAAAATGTTTTCTTATACTGAGACATAACTGTTATTTTACCAACATGGAGAAACGTATACGACGAGTTTTAGCGTCATGTAAGATCTGCCAGAAAACTAAATCAGACGCGACTTCACATATTCCTCCATTACATCCCATTGTACCTGTTAAATTGAGACATATGGCCGCTGTAGACATTTTTGGTCCGATTCCCAGAACTAATAGAGGTTTTTGCTACATCTGTGTCGCTGTTGAACTCACGTCAAAATTTGTTACCTTCACTCCGTTACGCAAAGCTACTGCTAAATCTGTTTCGAAAGCATTTGTAAAACATTTTCTATTTCATGTAGGGCATGTGTTGAAAGTAATTTCCGACAATGGACCACAGTTTCGATCTACTATATGGACACGTATGTTACGAGATAGAAACATTTCTCCGATCTACACTCCTGGAAATGGAAAAAAGAACACATTGACACCGGTGTGTCAGACCCACCATACTTGCTCCGGACACTGCGAAAGGGCTGTACAAGCAATGATCACACGCACGGCACAGCGGACACACCAGGAACCGCGGTGTTGGCCGTCGAATGGCGCTAGCTGCGCAGCATTTGTGCACCGCCGCCGTCAGTGTCAGCCAGTTTGCCGTGGCATACGGAGCTCCATCGCAGTCTTTAACACTGGTAGCATGCCGCGACAGCGTGGACGTGAACCGTATGTGCAGTTGACGGACTTTGAGCGAGGGCGTATAGTGGGCATGCGGGAGGCCGGGTGGACGTACCGCCGAATTGCTCAACACGTGGGGCGTGAGGTCTCCACAGTACATCGATGTTGTCGCCAGTGGTCGGCGGAAGGTGCACGTGCCCGTCGACCTGGGACCGGACCGCAGCGACGCACGGATGCACGCCAAGACCGTAGGATCCTACGCAGTGCCGTAGGGGACCGCACCGCCACTTCCCAGCAAATTAGGGACACTGTTGCTCCTGGGGTATCGGCGAGGACCATTCGCAACCGTCTCCATGAAGCTGGGCTACGGTCCCGCACACCGTTAGGCCGTCTTCCGCTCACGCCCCAACATCGTGCAGCCCGCCTCCAGTGGTGTCGCGACAGGCGTGAATGGAGGGACGAATGGAGATGTGTCGTCTTCAGCGATGAGAGTCGCTTCTGCCTTGGTGCCAATGATGGTCGTATGCGTGTTTGGCGCCGTGCAGGTGAGCGCCACAATCAGGACTGCATACGACCGAGGCACACAGGGCCAACACCCGGCATCATGGTGTGGGGAGCGATCTCCTACACTGGCCGTACACCACTGGTGATCGTCGAGGGGACACTGAATAGTGCACGGTACATCCAAACCGTCATCGAACCCATCGTTCTACCATTCCTAGACCGGCAAGGGAACTTGCTGTTCCAACAGGACAATGCACGTCCGCATGTATCCCGTGCCACCCAACGTGCTCTAGAAGGTGTAAGTCAACTACCCTGGCCAGCAAGATCTCCGGATCCGTCCCCCATTGAGCATGTTTGGGACTGGATGAAGCGTCGTCTCACGCGGTCTGCACGTCCAGCACGAACGCTGGTCCAACTGAGGCGCCAGGTGGAAATGGCCTGGCAAGCCGTTCCACAGGACTACATCCAGCATCTCTACGATCGTCTCCATGGGAGAATAGCAGCCTGCATTGCTGCGAAAGGTGGATATACACTGTACTAGTGCCGACATTGTGCATGCTCTGTTGCCTGTGTCTATGTGCCTGTGGTTCTGTCAGTGTGATCATGTGATGTATCTGACCCCAGGAATGTGTCAATAAAGTTTCCCCTTCCTGGGTCAATGAATTCACGGTGTTCTTATTTCAATTTCCAGGAGTGTATATATCCAGGTACCATGCTTCTTCGAACCCGTTGTGAATGATTAATGAAAGAAATTGGTAAACTGTGTAGAATATACTGCCATAAAAGACATATTGATTGGGACACACACATACTTTCATTCCAAGATGTAATTAATTCCATACCGAATGAATCTACTATGCTATCTCCGTCCGTTATACTGAAAAATGTTGAACCACCTAACAAAATTAAAGAATTAGTAACCTTTCCTACATCTCGTCGACTACGACACCATGAAATAATTGATATTGCGCTGAACAACATCAAACGTGCCGCAGAGCGCCGGAGAAGACAGCAAAAACAGGTTTGTACACGCCGTGACTTTCACATTGGACAGAAGATATTAGTACGTACACACTATTTATCCAATAGAGGAAAAGGTAGGTGTAGTAAATTTGAACTTCTATACGGAGGTCCATATCGGATTCGCAGCATTCCCCACCCCGATGTAGTACACGTCGAAACTTTGAGAACCAGAAAAACCAAAGGGAACCACCACATGTCGAACATCAAACCTTTTATTGAATGAACATACTTTATGATTTATCACACTGTAATGCCATTTCCAAATTTTTTATGACCACTTATGCAATTATATCCACATGAACACTTACTGATGAATATCGTATTTTTTCTTGGCAAGTGCCCGGCGAGGTAAGGTTAGCAGGTCGCTCTTCTTGTTGTTACACATCAGACCGTGCATATTTTTTCAGATGAACTAACACATTTTATGACCACTTATGCAATTA
Organism: Schistocerca nitens; assembly: GCF_023898315.1. Classification (NCBI taxonomy): domain Eukaryota; kingdom Metazoa; phylum Arthropoda; class Insecta; order Orthoptera; family Acrididae; genus Schistocerca; species Schistocerca nitens. Next base: position 847,916,315 of record NC_064614.1, read on the forward strand.
TATGTATGTGACTACTTACTGATGATTGTCGTATTTTTTCTTGGCAAGTGCCCGGCAAGGTAAGGTTAGCAGGTCGTTTTTCTTGTCGTTACACATGAGACCGTGCATATTTTCCATTTTTTATGTATGTATGATTGTTTTCCTGTTTTGTTTGTATGCACTATGAAATAGTTACGATATAACTAACACCAGTTGACTTTAACATTTTTACCATATGGTATCTCAAAATCGTGACTACTTTACTTTTTTTTTTTTTTTTTTTTTTTTTTTTTTTTTTTTTTTTTTTTTTTTGCTGCTACATTGTGATACACTGTGTACATTTTTGCCTCTGAACACTGTCTATGTTTTTGAAATATTACGTTTTCTGTCATGCTATGCTGTATGCTCAATTATGTTACTATAAACCAGTCTTTATTTAATGGGTATATGAATTAAATGCAAGACATTAATCTTTGTTCATCATTTTCAGAAAGAAATAACGTGTAAACGAAATAAATTAAACAGAAATGGGAATTTCTCCTTCGGAATGAACGAAAGAAGATGCAATACCTCGTGACGAAGAGTAAATGGATCAGAATTAACAAGCATTAACAAGAATATACTATACACATCGCAGAATAGCAGTCTGAACAAATTTTTTCTTTCAGAATACGAGGCGATTGATGCAGACTGTCAGACAGAACTACACATCTTAGTTTTAGTGATGAAATATGCTAGAAATAAAGAATAGTTTTATAATGAATAATGAAGTGACTTTTTGGCAGATGATAATGAATGGTGATGAATAACGATGAAGAATATGCTACTATGGACAATGAAGTTTTTTCTTTACAGATGAAAATAATAATGAAGTTTATATATTTACTGTTAGTTGAGAGATGCTATGTAGTTATTTAAGTATTTGTTGCAGTTCGTTTTGACAGTATGTCTTTTATCGCATGGTATCATGACTGAAGGTTTTGGAAAGGACAGCTAGAGAACATATATATTTTTTATACACATTTCACTACCTGTTAATTCGAAGTTCACTACTTTTCAGCATAATATGCGTTTCTTCTTTCAGTTTAATAATCCATTTCTTATATTTTGCAGGAGAAGTTATTCATGAAATTAATGTGCTATAAGCAGTTGTTCATTAAACCTATGTCATTTATGAATGTGATCACATATACTCTACTTGTTTCATAACCTTGCTACAGCTGACTCATGACGAATGACGTTACACATCTTCATTTGTAGCAATAACTCAAAAGCAAATATTGTTTTCCCCCAGTAATTAATTATCGATCCCAACGCAATGCATTGCTAGCACACACAAAAAAAAATGTATTACCAGTCAGAAATAATGCTACCAGTTTAAGAGAGTTCTGAGTAATACTGATCAGCTCTGAATAGTATGTCACTTCAATAATGACTTCTGAACATTACTGAATGATGCTTTGTAATAATGCATAAATACTATGTGCATAATTTCTGTAAATAATATTTTTGTTATACTCTATAAATGCTATGCCAATAATTAACTCTTGTTTTGAATGATCACTTCTGAATAATGTATAAAAAAATACTTTGTAACTGGCCAATGAATGCCACTGATTACTGTAATAAGATGACCTATGATACCAATGATTACTATAAGTAGATGAATTATGTATAAATGCTATGCCAATAATTAACTTATTTAGAATGATGACTTCTGAATAATGCATAAAAAAATGCTTTGTAACTGGCCAATGAATGCCACTGATTACTGTAATAAGAAGACCTATGATGCCAATGATTACTATAATTAGATTAATTATGTATAAATGCTATGCCAATAATTAACTCATTTTGAATGATCACTTCTGAGTAATGCATAAAAAAAAATGATTTGTAGCTGGCCAATGAATGCCACTGATTACTGTAATAAGATTACCTATGATGCCAATGATTACTATAAATAGATTAATTACGTATAAATGCTATACCAATAATTAACTCACTTTGAATGATCACTTCTGAATAATGCATAAAAAAATTGCTTTGTAGCTGGCCAATGAATGCCACTGATTACTGTAATAAGATGACCTATGATGCCAATGATTACTATAACTAAGTGAATTATGTTAATACTATGCCATTCATTAGCTCCTATTTTGAATGATGACTTCTGACTAATGCATAAAACAATGCTTTGTATCTGGCCAATGAGTGCCAATAATTACTATATTCAGATAATTTATGAAGATTATTCTGTAATACTGCATACATGGTAAAGAAATGTTCAGTAACTGGGCGATGAGTGCCACCAATTACTCAAATCAGTTGTTAGACTAGTGTAATTCTCAATGAAGAGTACTATGTGACTTAATGTCCTTCACCTTCTGACCTAATTACCAGAAATTACTGCAATATCCGTTTGTCCTGTCTATCCTCATGATCATGGAGCACTATATTTGGTTTTTGCACTAATTCTACGTTGGTGTACTTTACAAGAACGTGGTGTTGACACGACATGCTGTCCACCACCTTGAGCGATGGAGATGTTATTATGGTCCCACTGTTTGGTGTACCTAGTGTACTACCAAAATGATAGCATGGAATATTATTACGACATTTCAGTGTCTTGGCTACACTGATTAATACTTCAAGGAAAAGAACTTCAGATTGTCTCACTTGCTGTTGTGCTTCTATAGAAAGATATGGACTTTCAGTGCAGCTGCGTGCAACCTAAAGTGCTACAACCATGACGCAATCCTTCCCATTCCTTTCCTAATTCTTGTAAAATGTTAAAGACTTCTACAGTACGTGTGCACTTTATTTCACTCCTTGATATGTTTATTTGTTGTAAAAATGCTAGAGAGTTTTACAGTGCGTGTGCACTTTATGCCATTTGTACTCATTACGTATACATTTTGTGATTCCCAGATATGTTCTGTACTACAGTGCGTGTGCACTTTCGTCATTTTGTTAACATGATTTGTATTCATTGCATATACATTTTTGTGATTTGCTGGTATGTTCTGTGCTACAGTGCGTGTGCACTTTATTTCACTCCATGATATGTTATGTAAAAATGCTAAAGACTTCTACAGTGCGTGTGCACTTTATTTCACTCCTTGAAATGTTTATTTGTTGTAAAAATGCTAAAGAGTTTCACAGTGCGTGTGCATTTTTGCCATTTGTTAATATGTTTTGTACTCATTGTGTAAACATTTTGTCTTTGCTTGATATGTTCTGTACTCAGTGCGTGTGCACTATATTTTATTTCATGCTCTGCACTTATATATATGTAAATATTCTGTGATTGTAAACTTAGTTAATTAAGAAAAATTTGTTGCTCATGGCAAGTCCAATTGACTCACCATCGCTGCCAAATTTTTGCCCCCCCCCCCCCCCCCCCCCCGTGGAGGGTTATGTAAGACGTATGCTTTGTCCGCGAAGGGCGAGGTATGACAGAATCTCTGACCAGAGAGTAGTTTATCGTTAGTTGTTGCTTGTCGCTAGTCTGCGCTTGTCTGCGCGAGTGGACAGTAGTAGTAGTAGTCGGCATGTGTCGGCGGTGTGCTCTGCTCGCGACTCTGGTCAGGACTCTGGAGGATGAGTATTGTTGTAGAAGGTAAAGAAGCAGCCTTGCGCATATTTAATAATGTATGTTTATTGTAATTTAATTTGTTCAGAAAAAAAGTCCCAATAATTTTTATAATATAAAGTAACTCTTTTAAAGAAAAGCATTCATTTCAATTTCCAATGCATTATCATTGCTTCCAAGAATAAAAAAAATATACGCCAGCATTGCACGAAGCTGTGTCGAAAAATGACTAATTAAGAGCAGATATAATTGCAGTTTTATTGAGGTAAGAATTTTTGCTTTTTTTATTCAGAATACAGGACCGAAGGTCAGCGCCGCTGTTCTCATAAAATTCATCAGGTTACAAGATTTTTTTATTATTTTGGTGTTTAGGAATTTTTCTGTTTCGAACTTGACTTTAAATGAGAAAAGAATTTTTGTGGGAACATTAAATGTGAATGCATTTCTGCACACAGAATATAAATCGGAGCCAATTTTTGTTCAGAGGTTACAATATTAGAAAAATTCATTTAATTTTTATTCTTTGGGAGGTTACACTTGGCTCATTTCCATTTTTATTTAACATTATTTTTTGTGGGGAGGTTACACTTGGCTCCATTTTCATTTAACATTTTCGTGTGGGGAGGTTACAAGGTATTTCCCTTTTCTCAGGTAGCATGCCGAGATGCTGACCAGGAAACTACTTCTGAACGTAGCGCTACTATACCTTTGCAGAGGACATGGGATACGGAATCAACCGCTATGGAATGGAATTTCATTCGCTAGGTGATCAGATGTTGTGCTAAGGAGTCACAGATGGACAGTCGCATTTAATCTTTGGGACATAAGGAATGGTGTACGAAGACTGCAAGATACATTTAGAGCTTTACAAAAGGAAATAGAGAAATCAGGATTATTGGAAGATATGCAGAACGAATATCAGGAATAAAAATTCTCGTATGAGAAGCTGTAGACTCTGTTGCAACGTAACTAAAACAGTACTAAACTTAACAACAGAATTAAAACAATATGCTCATAGCACCACGAATGTACTAAATGGTGGTCTAGAAAAAATACAAATCCGTTTAAGCAGCCCAGATGAACAAGTGTTAAAAGCTACATCTTGTGAACCTTAGTAGATAGATAAACCTACGCAAATATAGAGGTCGAAATTCTGCATGAAGAAATACTAATGGGAAACTGAGTTCAGCACTATTAAACTCACATCAAGTGCTGGTGGCATTACAAAAGCACAAAGAGACTTTTCAGAGTGCCTATAACATGTCGTGGCTATAAAAAGTAAGAAAATAGCTTTATTAATCGTATGTGTGATGTAAGACTAAATACTGATCATGCTAGGCTGTACATTAAAATTTTATCTCAAGTAGTAGCAATAAATGCACTCTCTGAGATTCGAGAATTTGGTTGCGAAGCAGCACAATTGTAAACTGGATTTTTAAAATATGAGACAGGCATCGTCTATGTAACAATAAGTAAAGCAGGAAAAAATCAGGAAGAATTTTGTTAAAGCAGTGGTATGTGGTATGGCACAGAACAGTAAGGAGATTAAAATTACAAAGTTTTATTACAACTCATTCACCTTGCAACAAGCAAAGTGCGGTTACGACAGAGACAGAGACAGAATCAGAAAATAAGCGGTATGTCGCAAGTGGGTCAGGCCCCGACACATTAGAACAGCACACCAAGAGAAAGAGGGTGAGCTCAGCAGAAAATAGCACATTCGTATTCGTTAGCTAGTAAGAGATGTTGAAAGAAACTGTGCCTGTTTCATAATGACCAATATCACGGAACCTACACAACAGTTGAGAGCCCGTTAAGCGAATACTCCACACTAAGGAGGACACATGCGGCCGTTAATAACCGAACACCACAACATAGCCTCACGTTATCTCTCTTCAGATACTCGGGCTCTTCAGCTCTCAAGGATTTGATCAGTGGGATCGATGATGGCTTTCACAAGAATAGCACTCCATTGTATGACTACGATACTGTACCGAATCTACACTCATGCTCATAAATGATGGATAATGTTGATACATGATGAAATAACGCTCTGGTGGGAGGTTTGCGCGTTTAAACCGCCACGGGGTATGACTATGCGGTACATTGTACCTGCGATCGTCGTACGGTGGCACTGGTAGCAGTCCACATACGCACAGGTGTGTTGGTGCATGTCAGAGTACGGTGCAGCGAGTAATTGTGCAGACGTTTTCAGACGTGCTTCTGGTGGCTGTGTGTTGAAAATGGCTCAAAGAACACATATTGATGACGTTAGGAGAGGTAGAATACTAGAGTGACTGGAGGCTGGTCAAATACAGCAGGTCGTAGCACGGGCCATCCGTGTTCTACAAAGTGTGATCTCAAGATCATGGCAATGTTTCCAGCAGACAGCAAACGTGTCCAGGCGCTACAGTACGGGACGTCCACAGCGTAAAACACCACAAGAAGACCGATGTCTCACCATCAGTGCCCGCAGACGGCCATGGAGTACTGCAGGTAACCTTGCTCGGGACCTTACCGCAGCCACTGGAACAATTGTCTCCAGACACACAGTCTGCAGACGACTGAACAGACCCTTTATTCGCCCGGAGACCTGCAAGGTGCATTCCACTGACCCCTGTTCATAGGAGAGCCCGTAAAGCCTGGTGTGAAGAACACAGTACATGGTCATTGGAACAGTGGTCCAGGGTTATGTAAACAGACGAGTCCAGGTATAGACTGTGATTCTCGCCGGGTTTTCATCTGGCGTGAATCGGAAACAGATACCAACCCTTCAATGTCCTTGAAAGGGACGTGTATGGAGGTCGTGGTTTGATGGTGTGGGGTGGGATTATGATTGGTGCACGTACACCCCTACATGTCTTTGACAGAGGAACTGTAACAGGTCAGGTGTATCGGGACGCCATTTTGCACCAGTATGTCCGCCTTTTCAGGGGTGCATTGGTCCCACCTTCCTCCTGATGGATGATAACGCACGGCCCCACCGAGCTGCCACCGTGGAGGTGTATCTGGAAACAGAAGATATCAGGCGAATGGAGTGGCCTGCCTGTTCTCCAGACCTAAACCCCATCGAGCACGTCTATTATGCTCTCGGTCGACGTATCGCTGCACGTCTTCAGACCCCTACGACACTTCAGGAGCTCCGACAGGCACTGATGCAAGAATGGGAGGCTGTACCCCAGCAGCTGCTCGACCACCTGATTCAGAGTATGCCAACCCATTGTGCGGCCTGTGTAGGTGTGCATGGTGATCATTTCTCATACTGATGTCGGGTACATGCGCAGGAAACAGTGGCATTTTGTAGCACATGTATTTCGGGACGGTTTTCTCAACTTTTCACCAATACCCTGGACTTACAGATCTGTGTCACGTGAGTTCCCTATGTGCCTATGCTAGTAGTGCAAGTTTTGTGTAGTGACACGTTGTGTGGCACCACATTCTACAATTATCCTTAATTTATGAGCATGAGTGTAGGTCTTAGATACTCCAGGACAGTCTAAGAACCAGCCGAAAATGTACCTGAGATGACGGTCTTCGACTGATGAACTTCATATTGTTCGCCAGCCTATCATTGCTGATGGACAAGCTGACTGTCTTCCGACAATACCGTATTGCGGAGTCCTGACAGCATCGAACCTGAGCGCAGAAAGCGCCAGCACGGCTTCGTGGCGTCCACATTCCTATTCAGTACTTAGACGCCTTCAGGATGTGAAACCTATCTGGCCGGTAGGGAGGAGTCGATCGACCACAAGACTTCTGACGACACCACATCGCAGATGGGTCATCAAGGGTCACTCACTCTTGGCTTGGGCCTACAGACGTGGAGCTGACTCGGCTGCCATCAGCAGGAACACGCAGCTGAATGAGATATCGGTTCAAGATAGGTATGAAACAAAACGACTGTAAACATGGTTAATAAATAACCGAACTTTGATAATGTTTTACTAGCTTTCGGAGCACTTCACAGGTACCCAACTGACCCAACTGGTTCATGGAGAGGTGTCTCCGCTCAGCCCCTCTGTAGTATATACTATCTCTATAAGTTGAAGCCGGATAATGTAACTTTTAAGCAAACTTTGCTTCACTCCTGCCAGATATAACCATTAAGCAAACATTGCTTCACTCCTACGATATGACTCGCTGACGTGTTTCAGCGAGTGGCCAGGAAAAACCAGTAGTTCTGCAGCTAGTTGCGGATTTCAGGTACTGGCTGTACGGGCATTTATGCTTAAGTTTTTGAGTTCGGCTGTTGATAGGGTAGAAATTACGAAGTTCGCACGAGCCAAATTTTTGTAGACGCTGACGTTTAAGACAGTATTTATGTTTCTTTCTTACATATGGAAACAATCTTTGGCTTATTTCGGTAACATTGAATCTAATGTAGACAGTAAACAGATGGTAAGCTTCTTAAAGTTGGAGGAACAGGTATGAAAAGCAAGGTTTGTCACGGAAAAACAAAAAACACCTGAGACGGCAGCTGAGCCTGTTATTGTTACAGTCACACCTTAATCCCTTTGAGTGTCAGCGATTTCAGCCTGAAACAACTATTTTATTAATTTTGTTGTAAAGTACTCGTGCCTTTAGTATGAAAACACCGACGATACTGCTGAAAGACAGTGATACACAAAGGTACTTCTACAAATGTAGTGCCGTGTATCAGTCACTTATATAACATTCAAAGCAATCGCCGGAAAAAAAAAAACTGTGCTACGTGAGTACAGGAGATTGTGAAATACATTTTTTCTTTTTTCTTTTTTTTTTTTTTCTTTGGTGATATTGATGAGATCAGTGGCACTGCCATTAAGTACATGTAGAGTCATTGTAACGTAAATAAGAGTTTGTAATATTGCTTTTATGAGCGGCTTCGCAATGAAACCACTGGGCCGGTATTTACTTTTGATATAAATTTTTTTAAATTTTAGGCCCATTTTTGCTTGACATTTAAGATTTTAAGTTGCTTTGGGCTTTATGAATTCTCAGAAGTTTCGAGATGAGGGATTGTGCATAGGTACCGGCCGCGGTGGCCGAGTGGTTCTAGGCGCTTCAGTCTGGAACCGCGCCACTGCTACGGTCGCAGGTTCGAATCCTGCCTCGGGCATCGATGTGTGTGATGTCCTTAGGTTTAAGTGGTTCTACGTTCTAGGGGACTGATGACCTCAGATGTTAAGTCCCATAGTGCTCAGAGCCATTTGAACCATTATGCATAGGAAAAATGTGAAATTGCTTTCAAGTATATCACACGACATTATGTGTGGGTATGACATGATGTGTGGTTGGGAACTACGTGTCCAAGTGGTTCCAAACTGAAACAACTACGTGTTGAAGTGGTTCTAAACTGAAACCACCTGCTTAAACCGATTGATTGTTTACTTTTAGCAAATGCCTTCGTGTATTCGTTGCTTACTATGATAATAAATGTTACTTTTGCGAAGAATTTTAAAATTATATTTTTTCATATTGTTAGGACTCAAAGGATTAAGCGTTATTCTAATCTTAGACTGGCATTCCATGTTTCGAATATTCTTGAGAGATAGGTCGCTCTACGCTGTTCACATCTGCAGCGGTTTAACATTATTAAACCACGTTTGGAACGAGAAAAGAAGCATGGCAGATGGTGCAGTGAGACAGAGAGTGGAAGAGGGAATTTCCAGCAAAATCTAATGACGTAGAAGTACCACCAACTGCAATGGGTTACGAATAATTGACTGCAAGATAGTAAAATTTATGTCAGATGCACATCTAATCATATATACACCCTCATGATGTTAGTACGTCCCGTTGCACTTAGTAACCTGTCCAACAGTTTCTGAGCAGGAGTTTGGCGTCCTTAAAATTCAGCCAAAGACGAATGCGTTGGAAGTACTAGAACACGACTACAACCGCGCAATGATTGATACTTCACTGTATCCACAAATGACACTGATATTACAGTCAGAAGACTTCATGAAGGTAGAAGTGTATGAAGCGATCAAACTCAAATGCGGATTTACCCCCTAGGGTCAGCCTCACAGCTCATACACGTCATGTTACATAACGTGGTCGCAGACGCATTTTCACCCATTGAAGACCGGAAAATAGTTATGATCTATTACTAGTGAAAGAGATTCGTTTAGTCGAGACATATACTCGTACATCGTTAAGTCCACAATAAAGCTCAAAGTTTATCTCTTTTAAAACGTATAGTGATAAAATAGTTGCGCCGCGGGATTAGCCGAGCGGTCTAAGGCCGCTGCAGTCATGGACTGTGCGGCTGATCCCGGCGGAGGTTCGAGTCCTCCCTCGGGCATGGGTATGTGTGTGTTTGTCCTTAGGACAATTTAGGTTAAGTAGTGTGTAAGCTTAGGGACTGATGACCTTAGCAGTTAAGTCCCATAAGATTTCACACACATTTGAACGTTTGATAACAGAGTGATAATATAGTTGACATTTGTCCTCTCAAGTTCTGCTCCCTCTGGTCATTCACTAATAATGCATTTTACTGTTTCCTCCACTGCATTACAATGATATTCAGGGCTGTGAACAGTACCTCGTTTATAAATGGGTGCTTTATAGTTTTCATGCCGGATTCTGATGTAGTTGAGGTAGCTTCAGGTTTTTTCTTGACAGGTGCACGTTTATGAGTGGTATCATGGGACTAATCTTATTCTCCAGGCGTTTTCCGGTAAACAAAACCAAAAGGAAGACAACATAATCACAATATACGTTCCCGTTCTGATGTAACGTATGATACTGTCGTACAAATCGACAGCATCAGTTGAGAATTCGGCTCTTGGACGACTGCTAGCATAATTAAAGCAGGTTTGCCATGAAGATAGCTTCTCACATCCTCCGGATATCAAAGAAACCGTTATTAAAAGCATGATGCATCGTCGTAACGCTGTATTGCTGCTAGTTGTATACACAAACTGTATTCAATATAATTGTGATACACCCAATATAATACCCATTTTATATATAAAAATTATATTCTAATTTCGTATGTCAATTGTCTGCCCATCTTTCATTTATGCCGTATCATGGCTACACAATAGCTGCTTTAAGAGACTTGTGACATACATGTTTTCGAGCCATCGATATTATTGTTATTTTACCTCGATATATAACATTCATTGTGATCATGCGATTATTAAGAGTGGCTCTGTTCCTATGTTTCAAAATGGTGTTCTGTATTGTAAGTTGGAATATGTAGCTCGTGTCTGTAGAAGAAACACCTTTCAATTTATTAATTATAATATCACCAGATGAACTTGAGGAAAATCTGAGCAAGTGTGCAGTGTGTATGAAAAACACTTATACAGATTTTGACTGCGCTCTCCAAAACTAGAAAATAACGCCTTATTAGTAAATGAACGATAATTCCTCCTCTTTCTGTCATTATTCTGAGGTGTGAAGTGGATCACAAATGTCCAAAGCGCCCTCTGCTTGCTTTTCCAACGTAAGCACTGACACAAAATTCATGGACGGCAAAGATTCCTCATGAAACAATTGAGGCTAAACGCCGGCAGCAATTTAAGGTTAATGCGTGGACTAGAATTGAATCTGACCGTACGGTAGGTCCACAAGTTATTCCATCGTACCTTGCATTTGGCTTACAAATATTTTAGTCAGAACAATATACACAACTTGCTATACAGGGGGAAAAGTATTTAAACCGACAAACTCTGGGTGGTTGTAGGGGACATCAAAACAAATATTTTTCCCTAATGTCATTTTTTCCTATGAGGATTATTTAAACCGGTGGAGGCCGTATTACGCTCTTCAGTTGTAGGCAACTGCTGTCCACCAGTGCAGCAGTGCATTGTCTCTGTTTACTAGTGGAGCGATACACATGGAGTGAGTACTCAGATATGGTTGGTGCGTACTTCGTAGCGCACCACAGCGGACGAGCTGCACAGCGGTTTTATCAACAACAATATCCTAATCGCTGTATCCCGCATCATACGACCATTGCTGCGATGTACCAACGTGTGCGTAAGACCGGGTCATTTAGCAGATTACCTGGACAGGGACGCCGTTGCACGGTCAGAACGCTGCAATTTGAGGAAGCTGCCTTACAACATGTGGAGCGGGAGCCTTCAATCAGCATTCGTAAAATTGAACGTAACATGGGGACGAATCAGACGAATGTAAGAATAGTCCTTCGACAGCAAGAGTTACGTCCATTTCACTTACAGCATGCCCACAACCTCGAACCAGTTGATTATCCACCCAGAGCACAGTTTTCGCAGTGGTACCTGGAACAGTGTGAAATGTATCCCACATTTCCATCCTCTGTGTTCTTTACCGATGAAGCAACGTTCGGGGGTGATGGAGTCTTCAACATTCACAATTCGCATGTTTTGATTGGGGATAACCCATATGCCACAGTTACTCATCAAGTGCGGTTCTTCGTTAATGTGTGGGTCTGTGTCGCTGGGGACTGTTTAATTGGACCGTATCTGCTACCTAGGCCATTAAATGGCCGGCACTATTACAATTTTCTCGCCAGAGCATTGCCAGAATTTCTGGGAGACGTCCCGCTCCCTACAAGACAACGCATGTGGTTCCAACATGACGGGGCGCCAGCACATTTCAACCGTCGTGTGCGTCCATTCCTGGACCGACGGTTCCCAGAAACGTGGAATGGCAGAGGTGGTCGTGTACCATGGCCTGCTCGATCCCCAGAAACGTCCCCTCTGGAATTTTTTGTGTGGGGAGAGATGCGCAACCTTGTTTCTGCAACTCCTGTTGCATCTGAAGAGGATCTGGTTGCCTGGATAGTAGCAGCAGCAGGAACGATTCAGGATACTCCTGGGGTTTTTGCCCGTGTGAGACAGAACATGATCCGACGGTGTAACCTTTGTTCACGTGTCAATGGAGGCATTTTTGAAAATGTACTGTAATTGAAACTGGGTTGTGTTAATCTGTTGTCTCTTGGTCATAAAAATGGAAAAGTGTTTGTTGGCTTAATTGATTTGTCGCCAGAGAAATCTTCCTCTACTGGCTTAAATACTCCTCATAGGAAAAAATGACATTAGGGGAAAAATATTTGTTTTGATGTCCCCTACAACCTCCCAGAGTTTGTCGATTTAAACACTTTTCACCCTGTATGATGTATCTCCAGAAAGAGGAAAAATTAATTCATTTGCGAGTCGTAGGATTCCAGAAAATTTCACTCACGTCGTTCGACGTGAACTGAATCACAGTTGGATAGGTGGGCAGGGAGTGGATCCACGGTCTGTACGTTCTCTCTAACAGAGTTGGATTTTCATCTATTGAGTCGTATGCCTACATCTGCATCTACATCTACATACACACTCCGCAAGCCACCGTACGGTGTGCGAGAAGGCATCCTTTGCCACATCTAGTCGTTTCCTTTCGTGTTCCACTCGCAGATAGAGCGAGAGGAAAACGACTATTTATTTGCCTCCGTATGAGCCCTAGTTTCTCGTATCTTACATTCGCCGTCACCAAGCGAAATGTATGTTGGCGGCAGTAGAATCGTTCTGTAGTCAGTTTCAAATGCCGGTTCTCTAAAGTTTCTCTGTACTATTCTTCGGAGTGAATTTCTTCTTCGCTCCACGGATTCCCACTTGAGCTACCGAACCATATCAGTAACGCTTCCATGGTGATCGAACCTACCGGTAACAAATCTAGCAGCTCGCCTCTGAATTGCTTCAATGTCTTCTTTCAAGCCGACCTGGTGTGGATCCCAAACACTTGAGCAGTACTCAAGGATAGGTCGCACTAGCGGCCTGTATGCAGTCTCATTTACAAGTGAACCACTCTGTTCTAAAATTCTCCGAATACACCGAAGTCGATCATTCACCTTCCCTACCACAACAGCGGTGAGTCATCTCTAATGTGGTCACGATTTATCACCGTGTCATGGAAGTCAATGAAAGCATTAGACACTGTCGGGGGATGTTCTAAAGGAGGAAGAACTCCTTGAGCTAACGTGTACATGCGTGGAAAAATGGAAGCAGGCGACATTTCAGTGTTTATTTTGAGTTTCTTCCATGAGAAATTTCTAAAATGTTATCTCATCCGGCACGATCAATCCTTTTTAATGACTCAGAAATGAAAGTTTTTATGTGTGTGTAAAGATGACGTATTTTCTTATTTTGGGCAGGGGAATATACTCCTAACCATTTTGAGAATATTTTTGGATGCACATAGTATATTTGCCCACTCATGTGTGGATGAAAACCCTGTTACAGTTGTTGAACACTACCACAAGCAATATCGTCTCAGATAGGGGTATGTGTCAAACTTTCTCGTGTCACAGCAGGATTAGATCATACACTATGTGACAAAAGTATCCGGACACCCATAAAAACATACTTTTTTCATATTAGGTGCATTGTACTGCCACCTACTGCCAGGTACTCCGTATCAGCGACCTCAGTAGTCATTAGACATCGCGAGAAAGCAGAATGGGGCGCTCCGCGGAACTCACGGACTTCGAATTTGGTTAAATGATTGTGTGTAACTTGTGTCATACGTCTCAACACGAGATTTCCACATTCCTAAACATCCCTATCCACTGTTTCCGATGTGATAGTGAAGTGGAAACGTGAAGGGACACGTACAGCACAAAAGCGTACAGGCCCATTTCGTCTGTTGACTGACAGACACCGCCGACAGTTGAGGGTCGTAATGTGTAGTAGACAGACATCTATCCAGACCATTACACAGGAATTCCGAACTGCATCAGGATGCACTCCAAGTACTACAACAGTTAGGCGCGATGTGAGGAAACTTGGGTTTCATGGTCGAGTGGCTGTTAATAAGTCCCCACCTGAATCCTATAGAACACTCTTGGGGTGTTTTAGAAAGCCGACTTCGTGCCAGGCCTCACGGACCGAAATCGATACCTTTCCTCAGTGTAGCACTTCGTGAAGAATAGGCTGCCATTCCGCAAGAAACCCTCCAGCACCTGATTGAACGTATGCCTGCGAGAGTGGAAGCTGTCATCAAGGCTAATGTTGGGCCAATGCTGAAACGTGATGGTCTTCTCTCGTTGTGCCCGACTTCAAAACAGTTTTCTCCCTCTCGTACTGGAGCAGAAATGTGCTCAAAGTTGGCGGGGTTTAAAAATATGAAAAATTCACTGGGGTACGCACACAGCGCCTAGCAACGTGGACTTGTTTACGCCCGGGGAGTTTAAAGCCAGTATAAAAACTCCCGTTGTTTCGCAGGAAGCACCCAACTTCGGCGCGAGGAGTTATTCTTCTCATCAAATATATGGGAGCACGGCGAGGGCACCGAAAGACCTCCAAGTTCGACGGAGAGCACCGAGTCTAGCCTTGAGCTCTGCTTGTTCCTCAGCCCAGCCCTCCTCCTCTGTTTCCTGCTCAGCAATCTGTCTGCAAACAACCGGCATGTACATTTCAAATTAACATTAGGTTTTTTTTAATTCGATTTTGGTGTCGCATCATCTACCATTACTGTCGATGGCTTTTAGTTTGTGTGCAATGTCCGAGCTTGAGTGCATAAAATAATTACAGACATTAGTCAAATGCGTTACGTGTCATGCGCTCTGCGGTGCGCTTTAATGAGTAACTGGAATGTGTACATACAAACACCTACAAAAAAGTATTTTCAAGTCCTTGTAGAAACATAATTTGTATTAAAAACCTGTATTAACGTATAAACGATTTTTGGCTCACATTTATTGCATTTTGAAGTAAAATTAATTCCACAAACTTATTCTCAAATGGTTCAAATATCTCTGAGCACTATGGGACTTAACACCTTAGGTCATCAGTCCCCTAGAACTTAGAACTACTTAAACCTAACTAACCTAAGGACATCACACACATCCGTGCCCGAGGCAGGATTCGAACCTGCGACCGTAGCAGTCCCGCGGTTCCGGACTGAAGCGCCTAGAACCGCACGAGCACCGCGGCCGGCACAACCTTATTCTCGCCGAATAGTGGTCTATCAGTCCTATCTGAATAGGTGATATATTTAATTTCGTTCGTGCTGTACTTAAACGCACAGGTTTTAATGTTACACTCACATATTTTGTGAACGGAAGGTTTTGCAAAGAATCATAAGGAAGCGACTGAATCATTCTCCTTGATATAATTGTTCCAGGGGAAGCTAAAGGCACAAGGTAATCAGCAGAGCTGATGATGATGATGATGATGATGATGACGTATGGTTTGTGGAGCGCTCAACTGCGTGGTCACCAGCACCTGTACAAATTCCCAATTATTTCACAGTCCAGTTTCTTTCACAGTCCAATGTAGCTACTGTCACGAATTATGATGATGATGATGATGATGATGATGATCATCATCATCATCATCATCATCATGAAATGATGAGGACAACACAAACACCCAGTCCCCGGGCAGAGAAGGTCCCCAACCCGGAAAAGCTGAAGAGTTTCGGTGAAAGAAGGAAAGTACCGTCAACTGGAGCCCTGGGATAAGTGCTGAAACGTGCCTGCGTAGTTTATTTGGTAATGCCAATGCCCAGAAGTAGCAAGGTTCTGGATGTGCGTCCCTCTTTCGATACGTTCTAAAGATACACTCCTGGAAATTGAAATAAGAACACCGTGAATTCATTGTCCCAGGAAGGGGAAACTTTATTGACACATACCTGGGGTCAGATACATCACATGATCACACTGACAGAACCACAGGCACATAGACACAGGCAACAGAGCATGCACAATGTCGGCACTAGTACAGTGTATATCCACCTTTCGCAGCAATGCAGGCTGCTATTCTCCCATGGAGACGATCGTAGAGATGCTGGATGTAGTCCTGTGGAACGGCTTGCCATGCCATTTCCACCTGGCGCCTCAGTTGGTCCAGCGTTCGTGCTGGACGTGCAGACCGCGTGAGACGACGCTTCATCCAGTCCCAATCATGCTCAACGGGGGACAGATCCGAAGATCTTGCTGGCCATGGTAGTTGACTTACACCTTCTAGAGCACGTTGGGTGGCACGGGATACATGCGGACGTGCATTGTCCTGTTGGAACAGCAAGTTCCCTTGCCGGTCTAGGAATGGTAGAACGATGGGTTCGATGACGGTTTGGATGTACCGTGCACTATTCAGTGTCCCCTCAACGATCACCAGTGGTGTACGGCCAGTGTAGGAGATCGCTCCCCACACCATGATGCCGGGTGTTGACCCTGTGTGCCTCGGTCGTATGCAGTCCTGATTGTGGCGCTCACCTGCACGGCGCCAAACACGCATACGACCATCATTGGTACCAAGGCAGAAGCGACTCTCATCGCTGAAGACGACACGTCTCCATTCGTCCCTCCATTCACGCCTGTCGCGACACCACTGGAGGCGGGCTGCACGATGTTGGGGCCTGAGCGGAAGACGGCCTAACGGTGTGCGGGACCGTAGCGCAGCTTCATGGAGACGGTTGCGAATGGTCCTCGCCGATACCCCAGGAGCAACAGTGTCCCTAATTTGCTGGGAAGTGGCGGTGCGGTCCCCTACGGCACTGCGTAGGATCCTACGGTCTTGGCGTGCATCCGTGCGTCGCTGCGGTCCGGTCCCAGGTCGACGGGCACGTGCACCTTCCGCCGACCACTGGCGACAACATCGATGTACTGTGGAGACCTCACGCCCCACGTGTTGAGCAATTCGGCGGTACGTCCACCCGGCCTCCCGCATGCCCACTATACGCCCTCGCTCAAAGTCCGTCAACTGCACATACGGTTCACGTCCACGCTGTCGCGGCATGCTACCAGTGTTAAAGACTGCGATGGAGCTCCGTATGCCACGGCAAACTGGCTGACACTGACGGCGGCGTTGCACAAATGCTGCGCAGCTAGCGCCATTCGACGGCCAACACCGCGGTTCCTGGTGTGTCCGCTGTGCCGTGCGTGTGATCATTGCTTGTACAGCCCTTTCGCAGTGTCCGGAGCAGGTATGGTGGGTCTGACACACCGGTGTCAATGTGTTCTTTTTTCCATTTCCAGGAGTGTACATTGGTTGTTTGGACTTCTTGATAATCTATTACACACAGACAATTACGTTCAAGTTCTTGCTCAGAAAGACACGGAATATTATGTTACAAATTTGCCGTGCTTTTTCGCCTTTTACAGCGGGCTTAACTGTATTACGTACTGGACAAGTTATTCGTGTTAGTCCATCATCATCTGACGTGCTATAGCTCTCTTATCGTTAAATGACACAACACCGGGCCTTTTAAAACAAATGGGTCAAATGGCTCTGAGCAGTATGCGACTTAACTTCTGAGGTCATCAGTCGCCTAGAACTTAGAACTAATTAAACCTAACTAACCTAAGGACATCACACACACATCCATGCCCGAGGCAGGATTCGAACCTGCGACCGTAGCGGTCACGCGGTTCCAGACTGAAGCGCCTAGAAACGCACGGCCACACCGGCCGGCCCTTCTAAAACAGAAGGATGCTTTGATCACCCATGAAATGTGGTGGAAACTAACACACAAACTCCTTTATAACTACAACAGTTTGAAGTTAATGTTTTCCACATTTAATAACTTACTGTTATTACGATCCTCTGCTTGATGTTATGCTACCTCTTATTAGTTTTTGAGTTTGAAGTTAATGTTTTCCACATTTAATAACTTACTGTTATTACGATCCTCTGCTTGATGTTATGCTAGCTCTTATTAGTTTTTGAGTTTGAAGTTAATGTTTTCCACATTTAATAACTTACTGTTATTACGATCCTCTGCTTGATGTTATGCTAGCTCTTATTAGTTTTTGAGAGAATCTGGGCAGTTTCATATATAACGATGCCATGTGGTACCGTCCTGAAAAACTAAAATTATAGATTCATCCAAGACATAGATTTCATTTATTCCCGGTCCCATAACTAATCCATAATGGAAAGTTTTTGTATATCCAGTGTCCTACCACATACACGGATGAGTACCATTGAAAATACCCGTGTGGCCATCGTTATTTAGTTTCCAGTTGTTTCCAGTAGAGGCAAGTGAATCAGTACTTCCATAAGTACAACCACGGCTGTTTTCAGCATCCATCCACGTCCAATATGATCCGTGTATCGTGTTTAATAGCCTCGACATCGATAAGACGTTAAACTCTAACCTTCCTAGCGTTCTTGTTCTAGTGGGAAACGATACGAGAAAAGCCGTACAGATTGTGATGGGGCTTACTTACAAAAATTTCCCGAGCGGCCGGGAACACTGTACTACACAGTAGATAAAACTGATAACAGCGTAAGAAGACATGACACGAAGTGTTTAACACATTGACCCTACTTTCGGGAGGAATGATGTACAACTCGTAATCAGGCCTCAGGCCTTCCACGGGTGAATTTTCTTTGATTATCACTAGCACCTGTCTTCGATTTTATATATATGTATTCCAATCTCTGTCTTTCCCTTTACGATTCCACATGGAAAATATTTCTGATATCTTAACACAAGGCGTCATCTAATCCCGTTTTATAGTCTTTGTTTTCCATAGACATGAGCTCCTTGTCCAGGCTGTGAAGGCCCAAAGGATGTCTACTGGCAGCAATGTCATATTCGGCCTTGCGGTGTCATGTGTATGTGTTATGGAGCTGCGTGCTGTCAGCAAACCAACCTCCCAGCAAATATTTCACACCGTGGAGCCACTAGTACAGGGTCCAGTAGCTCCTCAATTGGCATCACGAGGCTGAGTGCACTCCACATGAGTCCTACCATCGAGGGAATATCCTTGGCACAACCGGGATTCGAACCGGGTCCACCGCACGACAACCATCTACACTGATATCTCAGCTACGAAGGCGGACGCTCTTCCATGCATTTTCAGAGCTCCATATTTTCCGAAGTACTACATGATAAATCTGATAGCTACATGAGTAGAGCTGTAAATTAACCTGCACTACCTTGAGGAAAAGCTCGCGCGGCTAGCCGCGTGGTCTCACGCGCTGCTCCCCTGGTGGGAAGACGTGCCAATCCCCGGCAGGAATCGAAATGGTTCAAATGGCTCTGAACGCTATGGGACTTAACATCTGAGGTCATCAGTCCCCTAGAACATAGAACTACTTAAACCTAACTAACCTAAGGACATCACACACATCCATGCCCGAGGCAGGATTCGAACCTGCGACCGTAGCAGTCGAGCTGATCCTGACTGAAGCGCCTAGAACCGGACGGCCGCCTCGGCCAGCGGCAGGAATCCGCCCGGCGGATTTGTGTCGAGGTCCGGTGTGCCGGCCAGCCTGTGGACGGTTTTTATAGCGGATTTCCATCTGCCTCGGTGAATGCGGGCTGTTTCCCCTTAGTCCGCTCAGTTACACTATGTCGGCGATTGCTGCACGAACACTGTCTCCATGTACGCGTCCACCATAATTACTCTACCACGCAAACATTTGGGGTTACACTCATCTGGTATGAGACGTTCCCGGGGGATGGGGGTGTCCACTGGGGGCCACAACGCACAAACCTGGGTTCGGTGTGGGGCGGCGGTGAGGTTGGGGACTACTGTGGCCTGTTGCGGGGTTGTGAGTTACGGCGAGACGAAGCCTCCCCTTCGATTCTAGGACCCGATTCAGTACACAATGCACACACACACCTTCTACATCCACATTTACATCTACATTCATACTCCGCAAGCCACCTGACGGTGTGTGGCGGAGGGTACCTCTATCGGTTCTCCCTTCTATTCCAGTCTCGTATTGATCGTGGAAAGAAGGATTGTCGGTATGCTTCTGTGTGGGCTCTAATCTCTCTGATTTTATCCTCATGGTCTCTTCGCGAGATATACGTAGGAGGGAGCAATATACTGCTGGACTCTTCGGTGAAGGTATGTTCTCGAAACTTTAACAAATCCCGTACCGAGCTACTAAGCGTCTCTCCTGCAGAGTCTTCCACTGGAGTTTATCTATCATCTCCGTAACGCTTTCGCGATTACTAAATCATCCTGTAACGAAGCGCGCTGCTCTCCGTTGGATCTTCTCTATCTCTTCTATCAACCCTATCTGGTACGGATCCCACACTGCTGAGCAGTAGTCAAGCAGTGGGCGAACAAGCGTACTGTAACCTACTTCCTTTGTTTTCGGATTGCATTTCCTTAGGATTCTTCCAATGAATCTCAGTCTGGCATCTGCTTTACCGACGATAAACTTTATGTGATTATTCCATTTTAAATCACTCCTAATGCGTACTCCCAGATAATTTATGGAATTAACTGCTTCCAGTTGCTGACCTGTTATTTTGTAGCTAAATGATAAGGGATCTATCTTTCTATGTATTCGCAGCACATTACACTTGTCTACATTGAGATTCAATTGCCATTCCCTGCACCATGCGTCAATTCGCTGCAGATCCTCCTGGATTTCAGTACAATTTTCCATTGTTACAACCTCTAGATACACCACAGCATCATCTGCAAAAAGCCTCAGTGAACTTCCGATGTCATCCACCAGGTCATTTATGTATATTGATAAGAGCAACGGTCCCATGACACTCCCCTGTGGCGCACCTGAAATCACTCTTACTTCGGAAGACTTCTCTCCATTGAGAATGAGATGCTGCGTTCTGTTATCTAGGAACTCCTCAATCCAATCACACAATTGGTCTGATAGTCCATATGCTCTTACTTTGTTCATTAAACGACTGTGGGGAACTGTATCGAACGCCTTGCGGAAGTCAAGAAACATGGCATCTACCTGTGAACCCGTGTCCATGGCCCTCTGAGTCTCGTGGACGAATAGCTCGAGCTGGGTTTCACACGACCGTCTTTTTCGAAACCCATGCTGATTCCTACAGAGTAGATTTCTAGTCTCCAGGAAAGTCATTATACTCGAACATAATACGTGCTCCAAAATTCTACAACTGATCGACGTTAGAGATATAGGTCTATAGTTCTGCACATCTGTTCGACGTCCCTTCTTGAAAACGGGGATGACCTGTGCCCTTTTCCAATCCTTTGGAACGCTACGCTCTTCTAGAGAAGTACGGTACACCGCTGCAAGAAGGGGGGCAAGTTCCTTCGCGTACTCGGTGTAAAATAGAACTGGTATCCCATCAGGTCCAGCGGCCTTTCCTCTTTTGAGCGATTTTAATTGTTTCTCTATCCCTCTGTCGTCTATTTCGAGATCTACCATTTTGTCATCTGTGCGACAATCTAGAGAAGGAACTACAGTGCAGTCTTCCTCTGTGAAACAGCTTTGGAAAAAGACATTTAGTATTTCGGCCTTTAGTCTGTCATCCTCTGTTTCAGTACCATTTTGGTCACAGAGTGTCTGGACATTTTGTTTTGATCCACCTACCGCTTTGACATAAGACCAGAATTTCTTAGGATTTTCTGCCAAGTCAGTACATAGAACTTTACTTTCGAATTCATTGAACGCCTCTCGCATAGCCCTCCTCACACTACATTTCGCTTCGCGTAATTTTTGTTTGTCTGCAAGGCTTTGGCTATGTTTATGTTTGCTGTGAAGTTCCCTTTGCTTCCGCAGCAGTTTTCTAACTCGGTTGTTGTACCACGGTGGCTCTTTTCCATCTCTTACGATCTTGCTTGGCACATACTCATCTAACGCATATTGTACGATGGTTTTGAACTTTGTCCACTGATCCTCAACACTATCTGTACTTGAGACAAAACTTTTGTGTTGAGCCGTCAGGTACTCTGTAATCTGCTGTTTGTTACTGTCCAGCCTGTCTCTGCGGTAAACATTCCAATCTGAGTTTAGGATTTCATTACTGTTTACGTCTGGTTTCAGCCAACTTCCTGTCCCTACTGCTGTATGGGCGTTGTGACCGTTTATTAATGAGAGCAGTTCTGGGACTTTTCTATAGACGCTCCTGCAGTTTACTATTAGCACATTAATATTGTTATTCCCTGTTGCATTTTGCCTACTTCTACCTTGCCGCGTCTCAGGAGGCGTCTTGTCGGGCCTAGGGAGGGAATTCTCTAACCTAATAAACCCGCATGTGCACTCCACACGTACTCCGCTACCCTTGTAGCCGCTTCCGGCGTGTAGTGCACGCCTGACCTATTCAGGGGGACCCTACATTTCTCCACACGATAGCGGAGGTCGAGAAATTTGCACCCCAGATCTTCGCAGAATCTTCTGAGCCTCTGGGTTAAGCCTTCCACTTCCACTCGGCTCCAAACCAGAGGACCGCGATCGGTTCTGGGAACGATATTACAAATAGTTAGCTCTGATTCCACCCCGTGAGCGAGGCTTTCCGCCTTCACCAATTCCGCCAACCGCCTGTACGAACTGAGGATGACCTCTGAACCCAGACGGCAGGAGTCATTGGTGCCGACATGAGCAACAATTTGCAGTCGGGTGCACCCAGTTCTTTCTATCGCCGCCGGCAGGGCCTCCTCCACATCTCGGATGAGGCCCCCCGGCAAGCAGACAGAGTGAACACTGGCCTTCTTCCCCGACCTTTTCGCTATTTCCCTAAGGGGCTCCATCACCCGCCTAACGCTGGAGCTCCCAATAACTAATAAACCCCTCCCCCCGTGTGCCTGCTCGGACCTGCTGAAGGAGCAGCCACATGTCCACTCACAGGCAGAGCGTGCGATGCCACACGGCCAGCCTCCACATTTACCCTCCGCCTCGTGCGCCGCGAACGCCGCTGAACCCGCCACTCCCCTTGGGGAGAGGGTGGCCCAACCGCGCCCGGTACCCGCGAAGATGTCTCGACAGCAGGGACAGTGGGTGAAGCATGTAACACCTGGGGTGTACCTTGCGACGCACCAGACTTCCCGCTGCCGCTACACTCAGAGGCAGCAGCCTGAAGACGGCTGACCGCGGCCATCAACACGTTCAGCTGTTCGCGAACAGTGGCCAGCTCCTCCTGCGTCCGTACACAGCAGTCACACATCCTATCCATCCTAAGGAATCATTTTACTGAAGAGAGTTAATCAACTTTTAACTAGACTGCTAATTCACTAAAGGCGGCTGACTATTGACTAAACTGTGATTGCTAGCCACTTGTTGTAGAAAACAAAGAAAATAGCACTACCTGTCTCTGGACTGTGTTGAAAACAAACACTAGCACTACTGGCACTATGGCTGACTAAAGGGACTCTCTCTGACTGTATTCAAAACAAACACGAAATCTATGGAATACTATTAATAGCACTCGACAAATAAAGCTTCCTAAAAGCAAAAACACACGGAAGAAGAAGTGACAAGTATGAAAAATACAGTTAATACACCTTGACAAAAGGCGACAAATCAAGAAAAGTGTTTTTGTATGTTGAATATGCAAGACGTTTACCCGCTACAACAGCGAAGCTTGCATTCAGAAGGAATTATGGAAAAGAAGTGTCATGTAAGCAGAGCACTGTAGGTTAGTATTGACAGTTTAGGGATTGTCTTTGTCTCTGTAAACAGAAAAATTCCGCCGTGGTGAGCTTGAGGGAAAGCTTCATATGGCGTCCAAAATGGTTAACGGCCCTCGAAAGCCACGAACTTGGAATACTGCAGCAAACTTTTTGGAAGATTTTGCGACAGCGGCTACATTTCTGGCTTCTGGAGTAATTAAAACCGCAATATAACGCCGGCTCCATCAGAATGGAGCAAGCACAACATTTCGCCTCGCAGCTGATGTTCAGCGACTAGGCAACCTACCATGTATCTGGAAAGATTAGTCACCACAGTGTGTGAATATGGGACACTGAAAATCCTAATGAAGCTCTGGCTCATGAACGAGATTCGGCGAAGGTTAATGTTTTCTGTGCACAGTTATAAACGAATCTGTTCGCGCCGTTTTCCTTCATGGAAAGACAGTGACGGGTATCTCATGACCTAGTATATTGCCGTTCTGGTTGTTTCCATAAATGCAGCCGGCCGAAGTGGCCGTGCGGTTAAAGGCGCTGCAGTCTGGAACCGCAAGACCGTTACGGTCGCAGGTTCGAATCCTGCCTCGGGCATGGATGTTTGTGCTGTCCTTAGGTTAGTTAGGTTTAACTAGTTCTCAGTTCTAGGGGACTAATGACCTCAGCAGTTGAGTCCCATAGTGCTCAGAGCCATTTGAACCATTTTGAACCATAAATGCATGCTGATTCTGAGAATTTCATCTTCCAAAAGATGGGGTACTCCTCGTTGGAGCGTCGACGTGTGTCATTAAGTAAATGAAGAACTTCCGCATCGTTACACTGGGCGTAGTGCTGAAGGCGGTGTGGTTCTGTTCTCGCCCCCGCCTCCACCACTCTCATTTTTTATTTTGTTATTATTAGTATGGTAAGTTCTATGGGACCAAGCTGCTGAGGTCATCGGTCCCTAGGACCTACTTAATCTAACTTAAACTAACTAACGCTAAGGACAACACACACACGCATGCCCAAGGGAGGACTCGAACCTACGATGGGGAAAGCCGCGCGAACCGGGGCAAGACGCCCCCACAGACCGCACGGCTACACCGCCCCCCCCCCCCCACCCCCCCTCTCTTACTTAACGTGTTGTGCCTTTTTCCTTTCGAGATTCATTAATGACGCTCACCCCTCACTGTCAAGAACCCAGGAACATCTCAGGGAATACACCTGTGCTGCTGTGATGTTTGCTGGTAGGATATTGCTACGTAAGGTAAGGAACGAACTTGACTACCGCTTGGACTAAGTCGCTGAATTAAAGGAACACTAACAGAACATTTGAACTTAATGACTTTATCGTTCGGTTCCTGCGTCGATTATATTTGTACATTTAATACTTGGGAAAATATAGAGCTTTTATAGCAGGCCTGTATTTCTTTCATCGCCGATTCCGTGAGGAGCTTCCATATTTCTTATCTCATCTGTCCACATAGCTTTCAGCACCTTTCTGTAACACCATGTCTCAGACAGTTTGAGTTTGCTATTTTTCTATTTTACCCTGCATTCCAGCACCGCAGGAAACACAAATGCGTTGCTTTTCTCCCGAACACGAATCTAGCGTGTGAACTACTGGAACTACTGCACCAATTTACTCTGAAATACGAATTCAGTTTGTGTTCGTTGGATGTAGCTGCAGCCTCAGATTAACTTTTCATGCTCAAACTAACTTGTGCAAGCAGCTCGAAAAAGTGCCCAGTGCGAAGTAATATTACGAAGGGAGGTGGGGGAAAGAGCACTTGGCGCGATACTGTACTGGCGCCACTAGGTGCAGCGCGCGAGTTCATCCACCTCCTCGTCCGCCGCCAGCCAACCGCCCTCGCCAGCCGCTAGTAAATTACTTGCAACAAAAATACCGCCCTGCCTCTGCCGCACGGGGTGTATTTTACCCTGCACCGTCCCTCCGGTATCTACAGGCCGGAAAGAAAGCCATCTCTCACCATAAATCTCCCGGCTGACTAATTTAATTTTCCGTCTTCACGCTAGGCGGTCCGCGCCGCGCTGCAGCGATCGCCGAGGCTCTCTGCTCTGCCCTTGCTGTGCGATTCGCAGCGAGGCCAAGCGGCGGCCGCGCCGAGTTCCGTCCGCTTTAAAGCGTGCTCGCAGCCGGACCCCGGTTCGCCGACTCCAGCGCGCCCCCATACTTCCACGCGCGCGTGCAGCTTCGTTATTTACAGTTGCGCCAAATCGTATATTCCTTACCCGGATTTGACATGATATATGCGAAATCGTTCCCATTTTCCGTCCGATTGGATGTGACGTTTCGAGAAGATTCTCTCGGTGAAAACGAGGCCGTGTCGGTCGGGATTTTTAGAGACACCATCAAACGCGAACAAAATTATTCGGCTGGAAATCGGGCAGTATTTCAGCTCTGTGAGTTTCTTTTTTTGTATATATGTATTCTCCGAGCAAAATCGGAACGGTGGAGTCCGTGACTGTTATATAAATGCACTTTGAAATAGTTCATTTAATTGGAACAGGGATATGAATATTTTATTTCATTCTCTACCAGCCACGGACAATCGAAAAAAGAAGTGCTAAACTATATCTTTGACAGAATTAATTTACGGTCATTTCATTTTATATTACAGGCTAAATCCCATGTCGCTCTCATGCTAAAAGAGATAACATACGTTATGATTGTATTTATCTATCATCGCTTCCCATTACCGCGGGATAAAGAAAAAAGCTCTATAACATATTATGTGATAAATTTAAAGCAATAACAGAGGCACTGAAGGCAGACAGGACAAGTGATTGATTCAGATGGAATCAGACGTTAGATCTGCTCTCCTGATTATTACGCACCGTCGTTTTCTGACATTACCAATAGGGACCGGCAGCAATATTTCTACAGGAATTCACTTTACATTGCCATTTGTTTCCAATCATTTTGGTGCTGTAGTACATGAGCAGGTCACTGTTCCAACATATTTTGTACTATGTACAAGTACAACTGATCATTCATTCACAAATTTATGTTTTAGATGAGCATTTCTTAAAGACTAATTACATAAAAGTTTGCTTTGTTGATCATTCCATATCATACTATCTTAAAATATTATTCAACACGTCCAAGGGAAGAGCGATTAATATCCCTCACTTACCAGATTTTTATCAGTAGATCAAAGTCTACACAGACTTGGCGTGACACACAGTTTTGTTTATAAGTTAAGCTTGTCTACTTTTAGAGTCGTTCCAGTATACCATTCAATATGGCAACAAAAATGGACGTGAAATTAGCTCTCCCCTCTGTCTGCTACTTTGTTTGTCACGCATTGTGTGTGAGCTCCAGCAAGCTAAACATTTCCTCACGCTACACCTGTATACTAAAATACAGATCTTTGTTAACTATTTATATCTTGTTTACAGATCAGAGTACGATTATTATAATTCTGAACAATTAGTAATCGTTGCAAATGTTGTTTCTGTCATTGTTCGGTAATGACACATATGTCTGGTAGTGCAAATATTACCAATTGTCGATTACAGCATGAAACTTGTGCTGTTTGAGGCCTTTTCGACTTAATAATTGCCTCATTGTTTCACGGGCGTAGCGTCGAATAAATTTGTGTAGATTCCACAACATGTTCCGACGCGACGCCCGTGAACCATGAAGCAGCATGAAACTTGCAGGTGAAATTGGATATGTCCTATAATTTAAAAATGTTTTTACGCTGAATTTAATAGAATATGGGCATATCGATAATATAAAATGTATGTGCATCGAAGCATAAATGTATGGGCATCGAAGCATATTCGAAAGTTAGAAGGAAAGCTTAAGAATATTTAATGCGCAACTAGTTTCTAGAAGCATAAAATCCTTCCATTATGCTATGAAGAAATCTAGGTGCCCAAATATATTGTCACATAAAATACAAAGAACGTACGAAAAAGAAGCTGATGCAATTCTGTCACTTTTAAAAATTTTCGGATGGAATTTCGAGGATGTGACAGTGCAACGTATTTCTGAGTCTCGGCAACCTGCCAGTTTACACCAGTACGCCACGTTCAGCTCATTATTCCCTATTACTTTCAGACTCGCTCATTCATCATCCCTCTGGTACACGTTACTCACGACCAATAAACGCAAAGTAATGGCATTTACGTAGTTTCTCTCTAGTGAACGGGACACCGAAAACATTTGCCCTTGAAATTTCTGGACTGATACAAAACTAATTACACTTTCTCGATTGAAGGAAGTAGGTCGAGAGCACTATTATTCCAAAAGACATAAAAGAAAGAGGAATTCCTTGGGCTGTACGTTTTGGACAGTATGAACCATAGTGAAGATTATCTTGTTCCTCTACACGAAGCTATACCGACGTGCTGGGTAAATGTCCTGAGAGAAGACAATCAGGATAAAATTAAGGAACAGCTACAGTCTGGCATTCGTGTAGGAAATGAACTCTGCTACATATTTTTGTAGTCGTAGATGACGTTGGGATGCACCAGTGCCTTGATCGTCACATCCCCCAATGTAGTATTCATAGGCTTCCTGATGAAAAAGATATGAAGCACATGGTGCTCCAGACACTTACAATGCGTTTCTGAAGGATATCACATACGAGATACTAGTTCGGCCTGAAATTTTAGGCCTATGTCCTGAACCTTTATCAAATATATATGACAGCAGACATCGGAGGATTTTTGAGACGCACTGCTATCGTAATAGGAACACGTACTATCCATAGTATAATGCCATGGGAATCTACGGAATAAAAGCGACTTAGTTGCCGTGAAAACCTGTTCGGAAAATTCAGAACGTTAATATTCGAGGAACATTGTTCAAGAAATCTGTGCTTCCGTCGTATACGTCGTAAAGTGCCTGTACTAGTAATTAATCGACCACGCGGAGTCACCGCACGGTTTGAGGCAACATGTCACGGATTGCGCGACCCCTCCCGACGGAGGTTCGAGTTCTCCCTCGGGTATAGGTGTCTGTGTTGCTCTTAGCATAAGTTAGTTTCATTAGCGTCTAAGTCTAGGGACCGAAGACCTCAGCAGTTTGGTCCCATCGGAATTCCACGCACATTTGAACATTTTTAGTAATTAATCAGAAACTTATTGAAATTTTCTCATATTAAAATATCCTTTTTATTTCTATGAATGTTGACCCATACCAGTACTATTATGACGCAATTTGACCTAACTTCAAGATTAACATACTATGGGCAGCCCCTACTTCACTCAAAGGTTCAATTGGGCATAGAGATTGGTTAATTTACTTTAATGACTAAGTTTCTGATCAATGGAATTACCTTTCCACCTTGAAAAAGTATAATATAGACGATTTAGAGGAAAAGACATCTTTATCACGTTTGTTGACTTCAAGAAGGCGTACGACTCCGTTGACAGAACACCCTTGGTTAACATCCTTAGGGAGTTTGGAGCAGACAAGAAAACAGTCGCAATTGTCAAAGAAACACTTACGGATACCTATGCAAAAGTAAAGTTCCGTGGTGAGGTATCCAGACCATTCAAAATCAGAGCAGGATTAAGACAAGGAGATGGGTTGTCACCTACCCTATTCAACTGTGTGTTAGAAAAAGTTATTAGAGAGTGGAGGAAGAAAACGACTGAAGAAGGAATACAAAAAATCAGATTAGGAAGAATAAAGGATGGATTAGAAGTAGATTGCCTCGCTTTTGCTGATGACTTAGCGATTCTGGCAGGAAGTTTGGAAGAAGCAGTCAAACAGATCAATATTCTGAATGAAACAGCAGAAAAAGCAGGACTGAAAATCTCCTTTGAAAAGACAGAGTACCTAACAAATGTAAAAGAGGCACCGAACAATATGATTACAAAGTATGGCCAGATAAAGAAGGTTTCTAATTTCAAATATTTAGGGGAAATCATCCAGCCCAATGCTTCAGATAAAGAAGGAAATAAAACAAGAGCAAGAAAAATGGAAATGGCATTCCAGCTAACAAAGAATGTGTACAACAAGAAGTCAGTATCAATTAACACAAAAATAAGGCACTACAACACTGTGATTAAGCCAGAGTGTCTGTATGCATCTGAATGTTTAGCAATGAACACTAACAAGGAAATGGAAGCTATAGCAAAAAAGGAGCGAAAATCATTAGAAGAGTACTTGGGCCGAGGTTTGAGAATGGGACTTGGAAGCTTAGAAGTAATAGAGAAGTGTATGACAAAATTGAGAAAGTGGGAGATACTATGAGGAAGAGAAGAGTAAGCTTTTACGCCCACTTGAAAAGAATGAATGATGAAAGGCTGACAAAGAAAATATTCATGTTTTTTGACAAGAACCCCAGAACCCAAATTACCTGGTTCAAAGAAGTCAAAGCAGACTTGGAGGCGATGGGTATAGGAGAAGATGATATAACCAGCAGAGACTTAATGAGAGACAAAATTCAACATTTTGAAGGATTTGAAGTGAAGAAGAGAATAACTGGAGGAATAGTGTGGACAGAAGACCGAAGGGAGCAGCACAGAGAGAGGATGAAGACATATTGGCAGAAGAGAAAAGAGGAGGAGCGCAATAGGAGAAATGTACATTGAAAAAAAGTTGTTTAACGCGGTCCCTAGACAGCCAAAATCGGATTAAAAAAAAATATGCCCACGCTACTGAGCATGTGTGCCTCATGTATTTAATTCTAAGCATATTTCTACAAGTGCCAGAAAAAATTAAATATTCGAAGAATATTGGCTGGAACGTAACACACCGGGTATTACTTCAAAGATATCGATGGTCGCTCACTTTCTGGAGCCTACAATAATGTTATAAAATACTGCAGGTGATCTCGCTCTGACAGCATGCTCAACATGAAAAATAATTATTATTGAGAAAATAACCAAGCTGAAGGCATATGATCTCAGCTAGATCCCTATCCCCTACTCCTGAATATATAGGACCTTGGTACCTTGGTTCCTTGTAGCGAAGTTTTGCAAGCACATATTATCAGTTTAATGATGGGAAGTTGCGTGAACAAATATGGAACGTTCTATTATCACTAGATTATTATTATTATTATAAACCAAAAGCACAATCGTTTTACATGAATGCAGGGAATCAATGTTACAAGAACCATGTGGTGGCTGTACGACGGCAAGAAAAAAGCTTCGTTCACAAAAAGTTCAAGTAACCCACAAAAAATGCAACGAATCGTTTGATGAATGAAGAGTGGGTATTGATATTTGGTTATGACTAAATTGCAAGCTATGGGAAAAGGGTTTCTGATACACACTAACTGAAACTGTCTTACGCTGCTCACATTCGTTTAGTGCAAACGTAAACATCCTACGTCTACATGGCTCGTCGAGCTACACTTTGGAGCAAATAAAGGGTTGGTATTATTAAACTTCCACTACTTGAGAGGTTCCCCATGGCATACGAGTGATCATAGGATAATGAAACTTCGTGAAAACCCTTATAACGACGTACGAAAGAGAAAAAAAGGAAAAGCCATCGAAAAGAACACATTTTAATTTCCACATGAGAGGGTAAAGTTGGCTAATTGTATACCGTGGTTACGGTCCTGGCAGGTAACTAACGTTTCTCACTTTTAGGATTGTTCTGCTGCCTCCGCCCCCCCCCCGCCCCCCCCACCCCCCTACACCCCTCCACCCCTGCGCGCCTCCCCACTAAAGCAATGGTGGGTCATGGAATGCTCAGCTGTCGTGACGCAGATCGTGCACTGCTTGAAGATCTCACACTGCGTGCAGCATTCTGAGTCATGGCAACAGTAACTTGTTCCACAATTTGTCGCACAACAGACCGTCGGACTCTCCCAGGAGCAATTCCCCAATTGCCAATTAATCTGAATGTCCGATTCATCTCCTTAAACCCCGGTGCGGAAATAGGACCTCTTGGTCAATGTGCCGATAGCCGCGAAGAGCAGCATCACCACTGCTATTGTTTTGATGAAACAGCTTTACGAGTAAGGCCCATGATACTGTCTGCAGCTGTAATCCACAATGATGCCTGTGTTTCACCCTACGTCACCGCAGTAACACCACCATCTAACGGCAGGTCATGACACAGACGCTGCTAACAGCACAAATCCTGCAGCGCACAGTTTCAATGTCATTCCTGTAAGCTCTGGTACCTACACGGTAAATAGTTTTCCGCACCCAACCGGCAGTACTCAGAACATCGGCACTAGCATTGTGTTAATCTGCCGCAGAATACGCCTGCCATGTTCGGTAAAGTCCTGTTCATGCCAGGCACGAGGATGTTTCCCTCAACGAGATACGTAGAACAGCATCAAGATGCCTGAGGCCAACGCCCACCTAAGAACACCACAGCTTGGAGGGGATAGCCCCACCAGATATAAGACAGGAAGTGGCCGCGAACACAAAGAGAAACGAAGTGGAATTAAACGCTGTTCACCCGCTCCATGGACACAAACATCCACCAAGCAAACTGAAATCTAGGATTTTTAGACACCACAGTTGTGTGGAGATAACAGCGATTAATTTACTTATAATCAATTATTCAAAATGACAGTCACAATCGCATTATATATTTTGCCGCCAACCGGTTTCAACCCGTGATGGGGTCATCTTCAGGGCAATTTACGCCATTTGGTCGCTCGCTGGAGCCGTCGCCCTGGCTGTGCACGGTTACCAACCGTGGAGACGTCAAGGCACACCTGACTGGATACGTTTATTTGAAAGAAGAAAGGACAGAGAATGAGGGTGCTTGGAAATCAACGCCACACAATCACTTACGGGGTGTGCAGTGTGTCCTCGTGCTCAAGGCGCTGTTTAACAGTACCCAAAATTCGCCAGGTCTTTGCATTCACTGAACCCTATAGTGTAAAATGTCCTGATCATTTCACAAATTATTGGTTGACCACGTGTCATGAACTTTTTTTAACGCTGCTGTGGATCATGAGGTTTCACTTGCTGCCCCTTCTGGATCTCGTACGGGTACCATTGTAAAAATGGCCTCAAAATTCTGCTTGCTGTTGGCCGTGCAGTTACAACACTGCCGGTGCATGTACTGCATGGTCTGTTGCAGCAACAGCAACCTCGTCAGTAACTTCCAAGGGGTAGGGCGCCCTCCTCTAGCACCTAGCTCACCCGTGCCTCCGAATTTCATTTACATATACTTTAAAATATTTAATAACGTCTAGCATCTCCTCAGGGCTTTCAGTCCGCGATACTATTTCAATGCAGCACTGTAATTGCTCCCGTGCACGTAACACAATTTCACTAACAGGGCACGGTCTCTCTTCTTGATAGTCGTACTGTTCACCCTCGTGATGGCATGTCAAATTGCAGAGTGGATGTCATAAACTCATATAAATGGTGTACCACGCCATGTTTGCACCTAGTGCTCAGACTAGGAACTCCTTTGTTTGCCAGCGTAAATCGGTTCCACGCAAACCTATCATCATACACTACTGGCCATTAAAATTGCTACACCAAGAAGAAATGCAGATGATCAACGGGTGCTCATTGGACAAATATATTATACAAGAACTGACATTTGATTACATTTTCACGCAATTTGGGTGCATAGATCCTGAGAAATCAGTACCCAGAACCACCACCTCTGGCCGTAATAACGGCCTTGATACGCCTGGGCATTAATTCAAAAAGAGCTAGAATGTCGTGTACAGGTACAGCTGCACATGCAGCTTCAACACGATACCACAGTTCATCAAGAGTAGTGACTGGCGTATTGTGACGAGCCAGTTGCTCGGCCACCATTGACCAGACGTTTTCAATTGGTGAGAGATATGGAGAATGTGCTGGCCAGGGCAGCAGTCGAACATTTTCTGTATCCAGAAAGGCACGTACAGGACCTGAAACATGCGGTTCAAAAATGGTTCAAATGGCTCTGAGCACCATGGGACTCAACTGCTGAGGTCATTAGTCCCCTAGAACTTAGAACTAGTTAAACCTAACTAACCTACGGACATCACAAACATCCATTCCCGAGGCAGGATTCGAACCTGCGACCGTAGCGGTCTTGCGGTTCCAGACTGCAGCGCCTTTAATCGCACGGCCACTTCGGCCGGCCGAAACATGCGGTCATGCGTTACCTGCTGAAATGTAGGGTTTCGCAGCGATCGAATGGAGGGTAGAGCCACGGGTCGTAACACATCTGAAATGTAACGTCCAATGTTCAATGCGAACAAGAGGTGACCGAGACGTGTAACCAATGGCACCCCATACCATCACGCCGGGTGATACGCCAGTATGGCGATGACGGATACGCGAGTCGCCAAACACGGATGCTACCATCATGATGCTGTAAACAGAACCTGGATTCATCTGAAGAAATGACGTTCTGCCATTCTTGCACCCAGGTTCGTCGTTAAGTACACTATCACAGGGGCTCCAGTCTGTGATGCAGCGTCAAGGGTAACCGCAGCCACGGTCTCCGATCTGATATTCCATGCTGCTGCAAACGTCGTCGAACTGTTCGTGCAGGTGGTTGTTGTCTTGCAAACGTCCCCATCTGTTGACTCAGGGATCGAGACGTGGCTGCACGATCCGTTACAGATGATAAGATGCCGGTCATCTCGACTGCTAATGATATGAGGCCGTTGGGATCCAGTACGGCATTCCGTATTACCCTCCTGAACCCACCGATTCCATATTCTGTTAACAATCACTGGATCTCGACAAACGCGAGCAGCAATGTTGCGATACGATAAACAGCAATCGCGATAGGCTATAATCCGATCTTTATCAAAGTCGGAAGCGTGATGTTACGCATTTTTCCTCCTCACACGAGGCATCACAACAACGTTTCCCCAGGCAACGCCGGTCGACCGCTGTTTGTGTATGAGAAATCGGTTGTAAACGTTCCTTATGTCAGCACATTGTCGGTGTCGCCACCGGCGCCAACCTTGTGTGAATCCTCAGAATAGCTAGTCATTTGCATATCACAGCATCTTCTTCCTGTCGGTTTAATTTCGCGTCTGTAGCACGTTATCTTCGTGGTGTAGCAATTTTAATGGCCAGTAGTGTATTTACCAACTTTCGCTGCCGTACAATAATTACAGCTCACACTGGACCTCCGTGAGTAGCTGCACTTTAACTATAACCATCTGGTAAGCTGGTACCTCGGCCATGTGGTGAGGTAAAACAGCAGTTATTACTTCAGTGGAGGGGCAGAACAAGACTCTGAATATAGCTGCAATATGGTCCATCATCTCCCTATTATCATCTGTCACGGGACATATCGCCCCTAAGAAGTGAGCTCCACTTTAAAAGTCTATGCGTTATGTGATTTCAGTTTACCCGCTCTCATTTCACTGTACCTGCATTTGACGTCGCGCTCAAAGCGTTCGTTGCAGTAACCCGGACACAGCAATATGCGGCGGAGAGTACAGTGGGCGGCGATGCGCCGCTTTGCGAGTCCCCGTCGATCCGGCAGCTGCCAGCGGGTGGGCGGCGATATGAGCGCAAAGTGGCGGTGTGCGCTGTTGCTCCGCTTGATATGCGCGTCGCTGTTTCAATATCGGAGGCAGCGGCCCAGGCGCCAGGCGACGAGGAGGTGGGAGTAGGGGGCGAGGGTGGGACGGAATGGGAGGGGTGGGGGGAAGGGTGCTTTTATTGGCTGCTGCCGCCCCACCACGCCGGCGCCGCCGCGATTTTTAACTTCGCTCGTTATTCTCGCAGACGCGCATGCCCTCTGAAGCGCCACTCGGTGGCGGTATCCATTACAACTTGCTCTCTTAAGACCTCTCCTGCAAAAATGAATGGGCCTAAAGTACTCTTAGCCGAAGGGGTTCTAAAAAAGTTCCCATATTCCCACAAATACGTTATACAGACACACGAACATTTAGGCCCTTTAATACCTCCTACTCTTAGCATTTACTGTGCTGTGTTCGACTGCGTTATTATTATAAATTCCTCCCATTTAAATGTCGGAAGGAATGAGGCACATTGCGGCACTGCGAAAACTGCAAAAAAATAGCAGTTATTTCATTCGCTACCTTATGTAAAGCATGTAAGAAGACATTTCCTGGCCATTGTACTCGTTTTGTCTGCTTTTGTGGACGCTAGAAGGCAGGAAGGAAGATTAGGGTGTAGTGTCCCATCGACTTCAAAGCAATTGGAGACGGAGTACCAGCTCGGGATATTGCAGGGATGGAGAAGGAAATCGGCATTGCCATCTGAAAGGAGGCATCCCGGCATTTTACTGGAGAGTTTAGGGTAATCACGGAAAATGTACACTGTGTGATCAAAAGTATCCGGACACCTGGCTGATAATGACCTACAAATTCGAGGCACCCTCCATCGGTACTGCTGGGATTCAATATAGTGTTGGCCGACACTTAACCTTGATGACAGCTACCACTCCAGCAGGCATACGTTCAGTCAGCAGCTGGAAGGTTTCTTGGGGAATGGCAGCCCTTCTTCGCGGAGTGCTGCACTGAGGAGAGGCATTGATGTCAGTCGGTAATGCATGGCACGAAGTGGGGGTTCGAAAATCTATAGGATTTAGGTCAGGACTCTGTGTAGGCCAGTCCATTACAGGGATGTTACTGTCGTGTAACCACTCCGCCACACGCTGTGCATTATGAACAGGTGCTTGATCGTGTTGAAACGTGCAATCGACATCCCCGAATTGCCCTTCAATAGTGGGAAGCAAGAAGGTGCTTAAAATATCTATGTAGCCCTGTGCTATGATAATGCCACGAAAATCAAAAAGAGGTGCAAGCCCCCTCCATGGAAAGCACGACCTCACCATAAAACCAGCGCCTCCGAATTTTACTGTTGGCACTACACACGCCGGCATATGACGTTCACTGGGCATTCGCCATACCCATACCTTGCCATCGGATCGTCACATTGTGTACTGTGATTCGACACTCCACAGAACGTTTTTTTCATTGTTCAGTCGTTCAATGTTACGCTCCTTACACCAAACGAGGGGTCGTTTGGCATTTATTGGCGTGATGTGTGGCTTATGAGCAGCCGCTCGACCATAAAATCCAAGTTTTCTCACCTCCCGGATAACTGTCATGGTACTTACAGTGGATACTGAGGCAGTTTGGAATTCCTGTGTGATGGTGTGGTTAGATGTCTGCCTGTTTGACATTACGACCCTCTTCAACTGTCGGCGGTCTCTGTCAGTCAACAGACGAGGTCGGCCTGTACGCTTTTGTGCTGTACGTAAAATTTGTGGTAAGGTCTTATAGGACCAAACTGCTGAGATCGGGAAAAGGGATGGCAAAGAGATAGGAAGGAAATAATGACTGATTATTCATGTATATGTCCCAGCTACTTCGTCACTAGTGGTGTCTGTTCTACCGGACATAGCCATTTTTAGGTATTTCCGACAAAGCAGACACCACTCATTTCTACAATTCTATGGGTGCGATAGTTGTCTGATGAGGTAGTTTCAGCGCGGATGCACAACCGATGGGCGAATTCCTACGAGAATCATGAACCGGCGTCTATGAGGTTAATGGGCTGGGATTGTTGCGGTGCGACATGCGGGAAGTTACGAATATGGACCTGAAATAGTGCTAGCTCAGCGTGTTCGGTCAGAGGGTTAGTTGCCCTCTGTAATAAAAAGAAATGAAATAAAAAGGTAGCTGCTGTCCAGTTATTGACCCCACCTGACGGTGATTAACTTTGGTGATCTGATAGAACTGATGAACTCACCGTGGCACGGCCGATATCATTGTGTGTGGTGTTCAAATGGTTCAAATGGTTCTGAGCACTATGGGACTTAACATCTGAGGTCATCAGTCCCCTAGAACTTACAACTACTTAAACCTAACTAACCTAAGGACATCACACACATCCATGCTCGAGGCAGGATTCGAACCTGCGACCGTAGCAGTCGCGCGGTTCCTGACTGAGCGCCTAGAACCGTATGTGTTGTGTTCTTGAGTTACTTTTTCCTGTTGACTTTGCTCTATTGTCCTATTTTGTTGTTGTTGCTTGGACGCAGCCTTATGTATGAACTCTGTGTTGTAATTTTTTAGTGCATTGCACAGATCTCGGTGTCTTTCTGAAACTAGCTGGATACCTACATTGCTTTAAGTATTGACAGGTGAGAGGTTGATGATATTTATTTAGAGTGATCTAAAGGAGCAGCAGTGCAGTTGACCAATCAATGATCACCAAAACAAATTTGCAGAACAATAGATCGTTTAATTTGTCTCACGTGACAAAGCGCTGGCCGGCCGCTGGTGGCCGAGCGGTTCCGGCGCTACAGTCTGGAACCGCGCGACCGCTACGGTCGCAGGTTCGAATCCTGCCTCGGGCATGGATGTGTGTGTTGTCCTTAGGTTAGTTAGGTTTAAGTAGTTCTAAGTTCTAGGGGACTTATGACCTCAGCAGTTGAGTCCCATAGTGCTCAGAGCCATTTGAACCAATTTTGACAAAGCGCTGCAGATGTGTGGGTTGTGGACGTGGCCGTGAAAAGAACTTCACACTTCGCAACGGAATTTCGCTGGACAGACGACAGGAAAGTTCCACCCGGTCTTCAAAAAAGTACTCCATTTCCGATGTCTAAATTGGCAGCTTGTTTTATTCCCCAAAGTAGGCTTACGGTATTGTGCGTCCAGTGCGAGATCAGTGCTGGCACCAACTTTACCAGAACTTAGATAAACAGAAACGGCAGTTATCATCTGACGGTTATTGGTATGCATTTCTGATTGACGTTGTCACCGATATTCAGTCGTGATTGAAGGGTCGGCGCCTTGAAGTCGTGATAACCGAGTGAGGTGACCCACTGGATCCGTATCCGAGAGCAAGTGGTTCAGATACCTGTACGGCCGTCCAAATATAGTTTTTCCCTGGTTTCCGTTAACCGCTTAAAATAAATGCCGGGATGAATCGGTCTGAAAGGACACCGTCGATTTCCATCCATACCATTCCTAATAATGAGCTGTTGCTATGTTTTTAATCACTTCGTTGTCGACTGGACGTTGTAACCTAATATTCCTTTCTCATAAATGTGTTATTTACTGCCAGAAGCTGAGGGAGCCTTTAGGTTTGCTGTTAGATACAACAGCTTGCTCCATGTTTCAAAATGATTCCAAATGCTGAGCCCCTACCGTATGTAATAATCGTCAGCACCTTATCCAATCAGCAAGGAAGAATGAACACATATCGAAACACTGACTAGGACTATGGAAATGTGAAAAGCAGCATGTTTGTAATGTTGAACCGCTCACAGAGTCGCACGTGCAGGCACACTGATACCGGGATTTTGGATGGCGTGCCGGCTCCGGATTAATTATGAGGACCAGTGTGCTGGCCAGGCTGGATGAGATTTTTAGGCTGTTTACCACATCCGACTACATGAATACCGGGCTGGAACCTATATCCCTTCTGAGTTTACACGATTTGCAAACATTTCGAAAACGTCCTCTCATTTGCTAGACACAACAGATTGGGTACATAAATTCCGTTCAGAAGAAAATGGCTCTGAGCACTATGGGACTTAACTTCTAAGCTCATCAGTCCCCTAGAACTTAGAACTACTTAAACCTAACTAACCTAAGGACATCACACACATCCATGCCCGAGGCAGGATTCGAACCTGCGACCGTAGCGGCCACGCGGTTCCAGACTGTAGCGCCTTTAACCGCTTGGCTACACCGGCCGGCGCCATTCAGAAGAGAAAGGGGCGTGGGGAATGTCACATGAATAAGGCAACTGGAATGCTATCGCAGAAATTTAGCTGGAAAAGATTATTCGTGACATGCAGGTTCGAGACTTAAAAATACAGTGAATACGTCGAATGTGGATCTGCACCTACTCACACCACATCGCAAAAAGGATTCGACTGGAAAGGCTTGTGGTCAGTGCGTCACATGTTCCACTAAATTGAGACTGCATCTGAATCAGGATAAAAAGAAACCCCTAAATGAAAATCACTTTTCCAAAAACTCATACCGCGTGCAGAAGAGTCATCGAAAATCCATTACAGTGACTTTAACATTCTGAGATTCCTTTCATGCTATCCAAGAAGCGTACTGTTGAATTTCTGTAAGGATCCAGACCTTACTGGGCACTATGTTTTTATTTTTCACTGAACCACATTCCGAAAACCTTTTCTACCTGACCGTCTTCAATAACTACTAATTACGGAAAGAGTGTAGTACTTGGTTAGTAATACTTTACTCGGGCAACTACTGTGCGGCTTTCCTTTCTATCTTCCTTATTACTCAAGTTTCACATCACCACGTGCCTTTCCAGAATCTTTGTCTGAGTTCAAGGTCTTCTGTTTTGTATATTAGATATTGTTTCTATTTATAGACAGCCCTTTTGCTTGCCTGAACCTTCTTTAATTAGGATACTCTTTGATCAGCGATTGACCTACGGACTAACATGTCATTGCCACAATTTAAAAAAAAGGATAATCATCCTATTTCCTGTTCGTAATTTTGTGGTCATTAGTAAAGCTTATGCAAGCATATCCTGGTACCAACAACGTTATTGAAGACCTAACTGTCAAAGATGTATTTAGCTACTGATATCACTGAAGACTCATCTTTGGTTGCCGAGTAAAATTGTTGAATACTTTCATGGCACTCTCATTTCATACTTTGACACACTATATTATTGGAATTTTAGAAAATAATGAATATGATGTTTCTGACAGACATTGCGACGTTCTATGCAACTAATTCTAAAAGGACAACAATGGTATTGTCTATTACCAATACACTCAGCATAAATTTTAACGATGTTAATTTTAGTGTTGTAACAATGTACTAATGCTGAAATGTGCATGCCAATGGCCGACCCATTTCAAAATAGCTAGAAAGATGATACTACAGCAGAGTAACACTCAAAGGAGTAAATCATTATCATTTACCCAATGTGGATCAGCATCCAACCCCTTCGAGAACTCAAGTAACGAACGATACGTGAAGGTGAACAACACTCTGGATCTGATGAAAGAATACAACGAGTTGAATTTCTCACTAGCAAAACTTCCGGAGTGTCAGCGTGGTAGTAGAGAAGACGTGCTCAGTTCTCTTACAACAGCAGGGACATAGCGCTGAAATTCTGCGTGTCTAATCGGTGGCCATTCCTAAGGCTGGACTGTAAATCAGTCGTTTCCCTTTTCGTCTGGTGAGGCGCCTCATTGCTGCAGCGACATTCGACAAACCGCAGCCACTACAAACATCGTCTGCTTTATGTCCTTGATATTGAGCATAAAAAGTACCCGTTAGGAGCAGTGTCTTTATCTACATTCAGCAACTTTAACTGGTTTTGCAGTGTTTCCTTAATTTTTTTTTCATTTTCTGGAATTAAGTACAATGAAATGTTTCCAGTTCCTGTTTTTAAACCAGTAGATAATTTTTTCCCTTTGAGCTCTTCGAAGAAATTTTGCTTAACACGCTTGATTTCGATTCACGTCCTTTACATTAACTTTCTCAGCACAGCCACGACATTTAGACATTCGATATGTTCTGTTGTGTTTGATTAGAACCAATTTAGTATTGTTACTAAACTGTGGCAGGTCCTTCCACTTCGTGACAACCTAGGGTTCAAAAAACTTATATAGAGCATCTTCTGTAATGTGCTTTTTTTGAGCTGTAGATCCTTTTTAATTTATATTCCAGAGGCTTTCGTTTTCGGCTATAGCACTTGCAATTAGTGATTATTCCTGTTTACCACATTTCCAACACAAAAATGATTTCCTGCTTTCTAACCACTTCCTCATATAGACACTGACTCCTTTCTCCTCGATAGTATTTTTAAAACGATTTATTCTTTTAGTTGCTATTCTTGTGCATTGAGTCGCTATATACGCTTTAGCCCATCACTGACTTTA
This sequence comes from Schistocerca nitens, assembly GCF_023898315.1. Classification (NCBI taxonomy): domain Eukaryota; kingdom Metazoa; phylum Arthropoda; class Insecta; order Orthoptera; family Acrididae; genus Schistocerca; species Schistocerca nitens. The sequence goes on from NC_064614.1 coordinate 847,957,922, forward strand.
GTCACGAACCTGTGGAGTCTAAAATCCATACCAAAGACGTATGTCACGCTGACGAATCACAAAATAACATCTCTTCGTACAATCATACAGGGTGTTTCAAAAATGACCGGTATATTTGAAACGGCAATAAAAACTAAACGAGCAGCGATAGAAATACACCGTTTGTTGCAATATGCTTGGGACAACAGTACATTTTCAGGCGGACAAACTTTCGAAATTACAGTAGTTACAATTTTCAACAACAGATGGCGCTGCAAGTGATGTGAAAGATATAGAAGACAACGCAGTCTGTGGGTGCGCCATTCTGTACGTCGTCTTTCTGCTGTAAGCGTGTGCTGTTCACAACGTGCAAGTGTGCTGTGGACAACATGGTTTATTCCTTAGAACAGAGGATTTTTCTGGTGTTGGAATTCCACCGCCTAGAACACAATGTTCTTGCAACAAGACGAAGTTTTCAACGGAGGTTTAATGTAACCAAAGGACCGAAAAGCGATACAATAAAGGATCTGTTTGACAAATTTCAACGGACTGGGAACGTGACGGATGAACGTGCTGGAAAGGTAGGGCGACCGCGTACGGCAACCACAGAGGGCAACGCGCAGCTAGTGCAGCAGGTGATCCAACAGCGGCCTCGGGTTTCCGTTCGCCGTGTTGCAGCTGCGGTCCAAATGACGCCAACGTCCACGTATCGTCTCATGCGCCAGAGTTTACACCTCTATCCATACAAAATTCAAACGCGGCAACCCCTCAGCGCCGCTACCATTGCTGCACGAGAGACATTCGCTAACGATATAGTGCACAGGATTGATGACGGCGATATGCATGTGGGCAGCATTTGGTTTACTGACGAAGCTTATTTTTACCTGGACGGCTTCGTCAATAAACAGAACTGGCGCATATGGGGAACCGAAAAGCCCCATGTTGCAGTCCCATCGTCCCTGCATCCTCAAAAAGTACTGGTCTGGGCCGCCATTTCTTCCAAAGGAATCATTGGCCCATTTTTTAGATCAGAAACGATTACTGCATCACGCTATCTGGACATTCTTCGTGAATTTGTGGCGGTACAAACTGCCTTAGACGACACTGCGAACACCTCGTGATTTATGCAAGATGGTGCCCGGCCACATCGCACGGCCGACGTCTTTAATTTCCTGAATGAATATTGCGATGATCGTGTAATTTCTTTGGGCTATCCGAAACATACAGGAGGCGGCGTGGATTGGCCTCCCTATTCGCCAGACATGAACCCCTGTGACTTCTTTCTGTGGGGACACTTGAAAGACCAGGTGTACCGCCAGAATCCAGAAACAATTGAACAGCTGAAGCAGTACATTTCATCTGCATGTGAAGCCATTCCGCCAGACACGTTGTCAAAGGTTTCGGGTAATTTCATTCAGAGACTACGCCATATTATTGCTACGCATGGTGGATATGTGGAAAATATAGTACTATAGAGTCTCCCAGACCGCAGCGCCATCTGTTGTTGACAATTGTAACTACTGTAATTTCGAAAGTTTGTCTGCCTGAAAATGTACTGTTGTCCCAAGCATATTGCAACAAACGGTGTATTTCTATCGCTGCTCGTTTATTTTGTATTGCCGTTTCAAATATACCGGTCATTTTTGAAACACCCTGTACAAGTTAAGGACAACGTCCTGCTGGATTTCTCTGAAGTTTGCTAGAACGTAAGTAATTAATGCAGATATTTGACAAAAGCAAATGATTACGGACACTTCGTTCGTATTATTTGCTTCTTTTGAAGTAGTAGAAAAAAATTACGGCAAAAAATTATCGTCTCCAATGGTGTTCCATATATTTTACAGCATATATTGGACAAATGCTACGTAGTACTCCGGTACCCATGTTTCACTCCAGTTAGTGTCTGGAAAATTATAAATTTTGCATAAAATAGTTAGTTTCATATTTTCATATGTAACCTAAAAAAATGTTCAAATGTGTGTGAAATCTTATGGGACTTAACTGCTAAGGTCATCAGTCCCTACGCGTACACACTACTTAACCTAAATTGTCCTAAGGGCAAACACACACACCCATGCCCGAGGGAGGATTCGAACCATCCGCCGGGACCAGCCGCACAGTCCATGACTGCAGCGCCCAAGACCGCTCGGCTAATCGCGCGCGGCTATGTAACTTAAAAACACATGATATGAGCAAAAGTATCCGGACACCCCGAAAACATAAGTTTTTCATATTAAGTGCATTGTGCTGCCACCTACTGCCAGATACTCCATATCAGTGACCACAGTAGTCATTACACGTGAGAGAACAGAATGGGACACTCCGTCGAACTCACGGACTTCGAAAGAGGTTAGGTCATTGGGTGTCACTTGTGTCATACGTATGTATTCGAGATTTCCACACTGTTGACTGACAGAGACCGCCGACAGTTGAAGAGGTTCGTAGTGTGTAATAGGCAGACATCTATTCAGACCATCACACACGAATTCCAAACCGCGCCAGGATTCACGGCAAGTACTATGACAGTTAGGCGGGAGGTGAGAAAACATGGATTTCATGGTCGAGCGGCTGCTCAAAAGCCGCACATTACGCCAGTAAATGCCAAACGACACCTCGTTTGGTGTAAGGAGTGTAAATGTCGGACGACTGAAAATTGGAAAAACTTTGTGTGGAGTAACGAATCACAGTACACAATGTGGCGATCCGATGGCAGGGTGTGCATATGCGCGGAGTGGCCACGCTGTTTGAGGCGCCATGTGACGGACTACGCGGCCCCTCCTCCCGGAGTTTCGAGTCCGCCCGCGGCATGGGTGTGCGTGTGTATCTTAGCATAAGTTAGTTTAAGTAGTGTGTAAGTCTAGGGACCGATGACCTCAGCAGTTTGGTTCTTTAAGCATTCGCACATGTTTGAACTTTGATTTGGTCTGAGTATGGCGAATGGCCGGTAAAGGACATCTGTCAGCGTGTGTAGTGCAAACAGTAAAATTCAGAGGCGGTGGTGTTATGATGTGGTCGTGTTTTTCATGGAGGGAGCTTGCACTCCTTGTTGTTTTGCGTGGCAGTATCACAGTACAGGCCTACATTGATGTTTTCAGAAGCTTCTTGCTACCCACTGTTGAAGAGCAATTCGGGGTTAGCGATCGCATTTTTCAACATGATCGAGCTCTGTTCGTAACGCACGGCCTGTGGCGGAGTGGTTGCACGACACTAACATCCCTGTAATGGGCTGGCCTGCACAGAATCCTGACCTGAATCCCATAGCATATCTTTGGGATGTTTTGGAACGCCGACTTCGTGCCAGGCCTCACCGACCGATATCGATACCTCTCCTCAGTGAAGCACTCAGCGAAGAAGGGAATTCATTCCCCAAGAAAATCTCCAGCAGCTGATTGAACGTATGCCTGCGAGAGCCTGTCATCAAGGGTAAGGGTGTGTTTACACCATGTTGAATTTCAGCATTACCGATGGAGGGTGCCACGAACTTTTAAGTCATTTTGAGCCACGTGTCCGGATACATTTGATCACATAGTGTAAGTATATTTTCACTCTTCGTGACCAGTTTGAAGGACTTACGATATCTATCTAGAGGGATGAACGAATCTGTACTTGCATTCACCAGTTTTATGTACTGAAGCATATACACATCATATATCGAGAGCTTTCCCAACAGCTACAAATACGTATAGCACACGACTGACTGACTCCCGTAGAGGGCAGACAGAACACGCCCGAGGGGTCTAAAGCGCTGCAGTCATGGACTGTGTGGCTGGTCCCGGCGGAGGTTCGAATCCCCACTCGGTTATGGGTGCGTGTGTTTGTCCTTAGGATAATATAGGTTAAGTAGTGTGCAAGCTTAGGAACTGATGACCTTAGCAGTAAAGTCCCATAAGATTTCACACACAATGTTTTTTGAACAGAACACGCCATGACTCCCAGAGTAATTATGGTTCTAATTATGGTTCCCGTACTTTTCCTACCTAGAGGGAATGACGCAGCAAATAGCGAACTGCGCTTCCCACCGTAGTCAGGGCTAACAGATTCCATTGCTTACGTCATCCACTGAGAGTGAACGAGAAAACTTTAAGCCCTTCCTGAGCCTGGGGAACTCCCATTTCACGAACTTTATCGGTTAACTACGCAGTTTGCCCAATATCAAACCTATGTAGTGGAGCATGGTTGCAGTTTAACCGGCACCACAAGTAATCTGGGTAGCCGTGTGCGGACCGAATCGCCGATTTGTAGGGTGTCTGACGCGAGTCTCGTTTTGAGTGACCAAAATGTACCGCCTCATATGCCAAAGCGCTAACTCGGGACGTGATTGTCCAGTTAGCACCTTCTCCCGAGATCTACAGTAGGGCGTCGACCTTGTCCGCTATTCCTTTAACCGACGTTGCCCAGACTGCGTAATCGCATGAGCTTACGGCAGCTGCAGATGATCTACTTTCCGAATATTGTCACGCGGCACAATTAGGTGGGCGTGGTTAATAATATCCGCTACCCAGCGGGTTTACCAGGCGTCCTCGCCTCCCACACGATGACTATGTGTGTTGACGTCGCGGTTGATTCCAGTGCCCATTTTCGCCTTCCTCGAGCTCGCTTGGTTTCCGCCACTCCCAACGTTGCAATTCCCTCTCGTGACATTTCTCGGTTCCTCAGCATCATTCGCCTTCCGCTAATTGGGCAAGCCGACGGTTCTGCCACGATAATTATTTGCTGCATTTTCAAAGTGATTTCTCGTATGTGGGGGCCGTGTATGGGGTATGCAGTCACGTAGGCCATTTGCCAACTGTTTTTGGTTGTCGGCGGACCGTGGGTCGAACGTCGGAAGCCCTTCTGCTTTCATTGGACTCTGAGGCTGCGTCCTACGCTTCACCTTGTCGCTCTGGCGTATTTTGATCGCTTTGGCCGTTGTTGGGAGACCGGGCGAATTTAAAGTGACATGGGAGCAGCGGTCGGCCACATTAACACAGGTCCATGTAGGATCTTGGGCTGCCCGACGTTGGAACGGCCACAACATCAAGTTATGTCTTATAGATAACAGTGTAAGGTAAAAGCGAGACAGATGACGCGGGAGGAGAGACGCCGCACTTCCAAGAAATTCGTCAGGAGACACTGTTGTGCGCACGACGCTCATTGTTGTTGTAACCGCTGGTGAGATCAGTTTACTCCCAAGGTTTTGTACTTATGGAGCGGAAAATTGAGGAGAAATTTAAGAAAATAGCATTTCGAGACCAAGGTAAGTGCCGGCCGAAGTGGCCGTGCGGTTAAAGGCGCTGCAGTCTGGAACCACAGGACCGCTACGGTCGCAGGTTCGAATCCTGCCTCGGGCATGGATATTTGTGATGTCCTTAGGTTAGTTAGGTTTAACTAGTTCTAGGGGACTAATGACCTCAGAAGTTGAGTCCCATAGTGCTCAGAGCCATTTGAACCATTTTTGAACCAAGGTAAGTCAAGGAAATTATTCACGATTCCTTTTTAATAGTATATACTAGTAGATACGCACATAGTAGCTTATAACTTGTATTTAGATTGTGCAGTAGAAACATTATAGGTTATGTCGGTCGAGTAACGGCCTCTTCCGATAACATCTTTGGTGAAAAGGGGGATGCAGCATCTGTCCCTACGAAAACGGACAGATGAAGCACCATTACTGTGGGACAGATGCCGAAATGATTGCAATGCTAACAGGAGTCCATAAGTTTTTGTTTTACATAAAAATGCCGAGAAAACGCATTAGGATTACAGACAGGGGAAAATGGAGTGCAGGAGATCTATTAGAGGCAGTGAAACTAATCGAAGAGGAAGGTTATGCTGAAAGGAAAGCATCTCGAATGACAAATATACCTGAACGAACATTAAGAAGAAGACTTGCTACGCACAATTTCAAGAAAGCAGGGTGTGGACCATCATCATATTTGAGTGAAGATGCAGAAAAGAAATTAGTTGCCCATATAAAGAAATTACAATAGTGTGGCTTTGTTCCCAAGCCGTCAGATGTCAGGCAAATAGCTTTCAATTTAGCTGGTCAGATGGGATTGAAAAACAAATTCATCAAGGAAAAGGAACTTGCAGGGAAAGATTGGTTTCTCTCATTTTTTTAACGCAATGAGGTCTTAAGCATCCGAAAAGTGCTAGGGCTTTCTGTAGCCAGAGAGATTGGAATGAACAGAGACGAAGTCAATTCTTACTTTGATCTGTTAACATAAACGTTGATCGACAATGGGATTTTGGATACACCAGGTAGTATCTACAACGTAGACGAACCTGGTCTACAGTTAAACAATAAGCATGGGAAGTTTGTTGCGGCAAAAGGAAGCAGAGATGTCCATGTCATTATTTCAGCTGAAAGAGGAGAGACAGTAACATTTATTGCATGCTGTAATGGCGAGGGAAATTTCTTACCACCTTACTGCATTTACAAAGGAGTGAATAAAAACCAAAACGGTGAAGACAACATGCCTCCAGGATCTGTTGTTGTTATGAGGAGAGAATCCGCATGTGCCAACAGTGATATTTTCAAGGATTGGTTCAAAAACCATTTCCTTCCTAGAAAGGCGCCTGGCCCTGCTCTGCTTCTGTTAGATGGTCATGCCTCGCACATGAATTGTGTCACCCTTTTGGATACAGCTGTTGAAAATGAAGTGTCCATAATTTGTTTGCCTAGCCACACGACACACTAACTACTGCCACTAGACCGATCATTTTTCAAGCCGCTGAAATCCTACTTTAAAGAGGCTTGTCATTCATGGATTGTAGGTTATGTAAGCAAAGACAGAAGAATTACATGACAGCAATTTGGAGAGTTGCTCTTCAAAGCATGGACTTGTGCTGCCACTGTCCAGATTGGTGTATCCGGATTTAGAGCTACTGGCATTATCCCGCTTGACAGAGCGGTAATTCCAAACCACACCTTTGTTTCAGACATTCATAATACTGAACTCCCAACTACTGCAGATGTCTCTAATGATCTGACTCCAGATGAGCCATCAACATCACGGTCTGAAACAAATGTATTAAGAGAACACCCTCCTACCTGCAAACTTTGAACAAATTCCGCTGCTCATCTACCAACTGATCAAGGCAACTGCTGTGCAAATGACAACTCAGGGACACATCATGGGGAGACTCCATCGAAACTGATGGAAAAGATTTCACCTGTTACTATACTGCCTCAGAGAAATCAATCCAAAAGAAAGTAATCAGCAACAAATGTAACATCAGACGACTTTATAGCAACGAAAGGAAAAAAATCACCGAAAGAAACAAGAGAGGAAAAGCTCTTGCCCACAAAAATGTAGCAGATAAAAGAAATCAAATCCCCAAAACCAGAGAGAAAAAGCGACCAAAGAGGAGTGTGTTTGAAGACTCAGTTTCAGAAGAAGATGATGATGATATTTCTCCAGAAGGTAGTTCCTCCGATGAATTAAATTTGGAACAAAACGAATGTGTACATTGCCTCGAACTTTATCAAGAAACAACGGCTACTTCTGACTGGATTCAATGTATAGGATGTTCTAGGTGGCTTCATGGATCATGCACACTCTATTAGAACATGTGTCATTTGTGTGGACGACTTATAAATAAACTTGAAAAACAATAATCAAAGTAAATGTCGTTTTCAATGTATTTTGCCATTGGCCATCTGTCCTTCCCTTCTGCGGCATCTTGCCCGCTACTTACTAATTAATTGAAATTTACAAGCCTTTGTACGTCATGATAATGTTCCTTTGTTATAAAGTTTTTTGTAATGCGATGGTATCTATAACAAAATACAATGTTCAAATGATCAATCTTGCCTAATTTTATTGCGATTTAAGTGTTTATATATTGATAAAAATTAATTTGAAAACATGTGCGGCGTCTGTCCCGCCTTTACCTTATTCCGTTGAGAGGACAATTTTCCGACTCCGCACGTTATAAGAATGTGGAACGGCAACTTAGCAGTCATTTCACCATTGCTGCAAATTAGATGCTTTTTCTGCTTTCGACAGATAGTTGAAGAAATGCATTTAGCGTCTCAATCGGTCCCTTTTCAAGCTTTGGATTCCTAATTGTAGTCGTACAACAGCTGTTAGAAAATACCTTGGGCCGGGAAGGAAATCTCGAGGTACACGTTTCATTTAAGCCACTGGCAGTATTTAAATTTTGTCGACGCCCCCCCCCCCCCCTCCCCCCCATTTCACTCTCCAAGCACGAAAAGATAAACGCCGATTTGCAGCGGTAGCAGAATCAACGCTTCGTTTCTTCTATTACGACACGTCAGGGGGCTACCCGTTGGTGGTAACTCAGAAACCAAAGGCGGCGTGCTCCTATGGGTCGACTTCAAACAGACAGTCAGTGCTACATGTGTCGTATATTCGTATTCTATTCGCACACCAGGGAGTTATTGATGAAATATATTTCATGCATGGTCTTGCCCGAGGCCCACGCGCAGCTGCCGTTGGCCGCAGCTTCTCGGACTTTCTTAGGACTCAGTAGCCCTTTTGTGCTGCACCAGTGTAATCGCTTGATTTCCGTTATCTCGTCTGCGCTGGAAATTTATCAACTGTATTTGGAGCAGTTAATTTAGGAAAATTCGTGTTGAGTAAACTACATTGATGTCATTTAGGTTATGAATTCTGCACGAGAGGAGCATGTACGAAAGCTACAGACGTCTATCGACGCCTTCTGGAGAATGGCATTCGTTGCAAGTCGGAGGTGTGTAGCTTTTCTCGCCCTCAAAGTCAATTTATTGGGACATGTACTTAGCAAGTATGGCCTCTTTCTTACAGACGAATACATCAAAGCCATCATCCTGCCGGTGCCCAGGATCCACAAGTACCTGCAGTCATTTTTTGGAAATATTTAGTGCAATTTTGTCTCGAGGGTGCAATCTTGCCCCGTTCGTACTATATACTCACTCTTTACTCATTCTGATACTGAAATCGTCAAGCGTACATTCCCTGTGCCTGTCTGCAGATACCTTCAGAAGCACAGTATTTCGGCTAGCAGTGTCATTTTCGGACACGTTCAGCAACAAAGCGTGATTGTAGTCTGATTCTTAATCTAAATACAGACGACGGTGGTGCTTCTAAGGAGTAAAACAGAGTAGTAAAGCTTTGCAGAAGTCAGAAGCAGACAGCGTGTACAGTATGCTGGCATTCCGTTCGCAGCAATAGGTCTGTTTACACATTCCTTGCCGGCTGGAGTGGCCGAGCGGTTCCAGGCGCTACAGTCTGGAACCGCGCCACCGCTACGGTCGCAGGTTCGAATCCTGCCTCGGGCATGGATGTGTGTGATGTCCTTAGGTTAGTTAGGTTTAAGTAGTTCTAAGTTCTAGGGGACTGATGACCTCAGATGTTAAGTCCCATAGTGCTCAGAGCCATTTGAACCACATTCCTTGATGGGCCAGACTTGGCAATGCATTCCAGGCCACGCATCAGAAAGGCTTTGCCTCGACAGGCCGAGCTAAACAATTATTAAACATCCACGCCATGAAATTGTTGGCGCGTCGGTGGTCTATAGTGGTACGTCATAACAACTGAGACAGTAACTTGTGTATAAACTGGCCGACTTCAGTTAAGATATGACCAGTCCCAGCAGCGACTACTGGGATGAGAGGGCGCGCTGGGTGACGATGGGGCATGGACCAGCCAGCATACACAATCAGTTCGGCCTTCGCCATTGCAGGGTAATCTGATACTGATCGCTCTCCTGGGACTTAGTTCTGTACCACAGAGCGGGCCTCTGCTTGGCCCACTGCAGAAACGGCAGCTTGAGCCCAAGGGGTCAGCGAGTCGCCTCAAGGCCATGCCACTGCCTTCTGTTTTCGCTGGTGCAGCAGCCACAACATCTCGCGCGCCGCCGTTTATCGGAGCGGAACTTATCACCAAGAAGCTGGCTTTTCCTGACAGCGTTCCAGCCACACTGAGTCTCATGTTACTAAGCACTGCATTGGTGTCAACCAATCCGGGTGCATGTCATACACGAAGGCCAGGCAGCTGCTGTAAATACTCTTCACCCGGTGACGGATGACGTGCTGCAAGGGAGCGAGGCCGCTGTACTGTAGCGCCAATCCGTAGCTACGTGAGCCATCGTAAAGGATTTGCCTTGTTACTACTGTTTCACCAAGCCTCCACTGGTCACCATCCTCGTCTTGCACCCCGACTGCCGAACATCCTGGCACAAGAACTAGACTAACAGCCCCGGCCCTACTTCAGCGTGATACTACACAAAATGGCAGAGACTAGAAGAAGCGCATTAAGTTACATGCTCAAATATGAGAAAATGATAGGAGTACGTTGACACATCTTCAAAATTTTAATTATTTCTGTTGTTAATAAATAGTTTTAAGGCAGTTCATACATAGCTTCAAATAAGTGCAACAAAATATAAATCATATGCTACTGTTCAGTTTCAGTACTAAATAACAGCTAAGCAGTAGAGGTAGGCCCGTTCAACACTGGGGCATCGGTGAGTCACCGCTTACGGACACCGGTAATTCTGGTGAACACTCCTGGATCACCGGTGTCCGGCGCCGCAGGTATTACCAGCTGATTAGTTAGTGAAATAGACTCCAGCAAGAAGAAACTTCTGTTAGTACTTCTAAACAGGACGAGGATAATGAAGACAAAAGTTCATTACACGTACATCCACTGCTACGAGGTTGGATGGAGAAAGGATTGTTTTGTACTCTATGTCGGTCTGAAACAAAATGAGAAGAAGTTTTTTCAGTGTTTTCGAATGTCGAAAACTTCATTTGATGAAGAGCTAGGAAAAGTTAAAGAAGAAATCACAGTAATCGACACTATACTAGGTAAGGCTATCCCAGCAGAGGGAAACCTAGCGCTCATATTTAGGTAGGTACTGTAATATTAAGTTATTTTATTGGAAACATATTTCACATATTTGAGCTGGTATTAGTATCCATTACAAATTATTGTAAAACTTTCCTGTGGTCGAATGGTTCTAGGCCCTTCAGTCCGGCACCACGCGGCTGCTACGGTCGCAGGTTCGAATCCTGCCTCGGGCATGGACGTGTGCGATGTCCTTAGGTTAGTTAGGTTTATGTACTAAGTCCAGGGGACTTATGACCTCAGATGTTAAGTCCCATAGTGCTTAGAGCCATTTGAACCATACTGTAAAACTTTCACGGATAGTCTACTTTCATTGTTACTCTGCCTCTGCTGTTGAAAAGTATATTGAGGATTCGTCACTGTACTTAAGAGGCCGTTACGAACTCACAGATGGTAACTGATCGGACAACCTGGACTGTCTTCTAGTGCAGCCTTGAACTGTTCCACGAAGTGCGTGGTCGTGATATGGACCCCCATGTAGTATAATTTGGTACCGGTACAATTCCTATTTGGGATGAAGAGGAAGCGCTGTATTATTGTTGGGCATTAATAATGACATTCATTGAATCAAATTTCACTTTCAGTCTTGCATGACAGGAATTTTTTTTAAATTCATGTACTAAAGACTGCACGAACAAGCTATCTTCGTCAGCCTGTTGCGGTGAATTATGTTTCTTGACGTACTTTTCCTTCAAAATATTATATAGCATATCATCATCATCTTCAAGACCCTTCTTTTGACTTAGCCATTTTTGTTGTCGCACAGCAGTTTTTTTCACACGTTCCTCCTGGTCCAAATTTTCTCCTGAATCAATCTCATATCTGTCAGTATCATCATCATTCTCAATACTAGACGTGGTGCTCTTAGAGTCAGTTGTTAAGAATCGCAGCTGATCGACGTAGATGCACTTCTTCCTACTAGCTGCGGCAGAACCACTCTTTCCGGTCTCCTGCCTTGATTACTCTCTGGTATAACTAACCCTTGCGCTCTTCCATTTCATTTGAAGAATTATCCCTGCAACAAATAAAAACCACCATAGTTCTGTAATAGTATCCTTAGTGTGTGCGTGTGCGTGCTTGTGTTTGCGTGTCTGTAAATCGTATACTTTTGAAGTTTTACTTCATACGCCGTATCTTTTTGTTACAGATACTTGGGGGCCGGATCATCTATGATGGGCTTATACTTTCAGAACAGTACTGGTGTATCAACTATCTCGTATATTATACAAGACTTTCGCTTTGCCATTTGGCGTGAAATGAAGTCAAAATGTTTTTTCCACCTCTCGAAAGAGCTATGGCTTACCTCAGCTGAAGGATTCCATAAGAGGGCGAACTTTCCTCATTGTGTGCGTACAGTGGACGGCAAGCACATCAGAATTCTAAAACCAACTTCCAGTGGTTCACTTTACTATAATTATAAGAATTATTTTTCCATTCTTTTGTTGGCTGTTTGTGATTCTACGTACAAATTCTTCTTTATAGACGTTGGAGCGTATGGTAAATCGTCCGACTAAACTGTGTTTCGTAATTCAGTGTTGAATAAAAGAATACAAGATGGTAGGCTAGATTTCCCTGCACTCAAACCAGTGTCATTAATTTTGAAAGGTCTATGCCATTCATGTTAGTAGATGATGAATGGTTCGGGTTGTAAAAATTTATTCTACTCCCTTTTGGAGGAAAGTATTTAGACGTTAAAAGAAGTGTATTCGACTATAGACTATCCAGAACAGGAAGGTACATCGAGCGTAGTTTTAGAATTCTTTCAAACATGAGGTGCATTTTCCTTGGACCACTCGATGTTAAATTAAATTTAGCAGTGTTTATTGAAAAGACATAATGCCTCCTCCATAATTTTGTGCGTAATGGCGATGGAACGGAGTTTAAGGATAGGTTAACTATTCAGGGACTGCACGACATGTCACCTTGCCTAGTCCGTGGAGGAAATATTGCGAACAGTATCAGAGATGACTTTCCAAACTACCTCGTTAGCCATGAAGGCGAAATGCCTTGGTAGCTGCAAAAAATCTAATTGCTAGAAATGTTATGTGAACGTTAATGAGTTTGGGTCTCATTATTCATCTGGCCTTGTATTTGTGATGTGCACTCAGCAATTATTTCTATGTTAACTGTAACAAGTCATATTGTTGCATTCACTCAACTGATTGGAACATAAAACTAAAATTATCGAGTGCCAGGAACTTGTACCTCAATAATATTATGATAAATAAATAAAATTAATTTTTGTAGTAGCCACATGTGCGTAAATAATTGCAACTAAGAATAATATTTTAACTGTATTTTTCGGACCATAAGGTCGAACTCCTTAAGACGACGATAAGGTGCACTCTTAATTTTGTTATGAAAATTTTGAAATATAAGTAATTTTTTAGACTCTCTCTTCATTCGCCCTGTAGGGGCATAACGGTACACTTGATACTGGTAAACGCAAAAGAAAAGGGGTGAGGGATGCAAAAGTGCTTGAAGGTTACTATCCCCTCGTACAGGGGTATCAACTAACTGGTAAGTTGTATGTTCTTTTTTCAAATGTAATACCTTATTTTTCGGACCATAAAAGACTATGGTCCGAAAAATAAGGTATTAAATTTGAAAAAAGAACATACAACTTACCAGTTCTGCTTTTTCATCCATGCCCCTCTCATTGAAATCAGGCACAAACTTAGTTACAATTTCGTGCCAAGCATTCGTTTTCACCACTTTGTTGCTATAGTCATTGCTTTTGACATCCCAAATATCAGGACGACTTACTACTTCACTTACTAAATCTTAAGTGTTAATCAAACCTAAACTCATGGCTACAATGTGTACACTATAATGTACAATGAATGTTCCGTATCACTGTCTCAGAAAGAACTGCCTGTCTTTTGGCAAATCTGCAGCACTGTGTCTGCGATGTGTGTCGCAGTGCGAACACTAATTCAAACTAATGCATGTCCGGCGGAGACTGCTGTGAACTCAGTGACCTTGTCCGTCACATGTCGCGAGGGTGAGTCACAGCTGCGTCGCAGTGGCACGGTGGGGCAGTGTGGTGTCCCGCTGTGAATGCTTCAGTTCATACGGATGTATCTCTGTAGGTGATCGTCTCTGGTGACCCTAACCAGTGTCTCATTGTCAACGGACCTAACGGTATTTGTTGGGCAGCACTTAGTAAGTGGCTGCAGCTACACCATGTGATGTTGAGCTAGCTTCTTCACATACCATTGATTTACGGCAGCTATTAGATGTGTTATTTTGACCTTACCTAACCTCTTTTACAACCAGATGGACTTAACATGAGAATAACATAAAATAATTTAATCGAACCCGTTGTTTCAGAAAGATGTATATTGATACTAGTTCCAATAAAATGTGCATAAATTTTTAATCTTCACCTTCAAACGACCAGTTTTATCATACACAGTGACATTTCGGACATTGAAAAAGGCCAACAGTGTTTTAACAGCATTCAACTGTTTCATGTAAGGTAATTACTTATTTACTGCTTAAACAACAATAGCTTACGAATACACTCCTTACTAGCCAATAACTAATTTTATCTGTCTTGATTACTTGGACATATTTCAATATATGCAGCTTGATTCAGCTGCCCCTACCGATCGCACTACATCTTTTTTAGAAACGCAGGAAACAGCCACGTAATCGATGTACACTGTTGTACAAAATCAAAACAACAGAAGGAAATTTTTCAAAGTTGCGTTTATTTTGCAACAAAACAGCATAAACCGCTGATGGTAAAGCAGAACAAATGTAAAGAATACAGAACGTATACAAATGCATCGTCCAAAATGGTACACAAAGATGTTTTTCGTTTTTTCCAACTTAAAGGATTTGCACCCACATTGCGACAAGTGGTTAGTGTGCTCAATATGGGGTGTGACCACTTCTCGCAACAGTACAGGCCTAACGATAGTGGGACATACTGTGAATGATGTCATTAATCACATGTTGAGGCAGTAGCGCCCATTCTTCCAGCAGAGCCGCTCATAAGTGTTCGAGAGTGACTGGTGGATGATGACGTGACGCAATTTCTCTCCCTCGTGCATCCATGACATGTTCTATGGGATTCAAATCGGCGGAGCGAGCAAGCTATGCTAAGCATATACTATCTTCAGTTTCCAAGAAAAGTCAGCCATATGTGCTCTATGAGTCGAGCATAATGCCCATCAGTACTAAGTCTGCGCCCACAGCGCCGGCCGCTGGTGGCCGAGCGGTTCTGGCGCTACAGTCTGGAACCGCGCGACCGCTACGGTCGCAGGTTCGAATCCTGCCTCGGGCATGGATGTGTGTGTTGTCCTTAGGTTAGTTAGGTTTAAGTAGTTCTAAGTTCTAGGGGACTTATGACCTCAGCAGTTGAGTCCCATAGTGCTCAGAGCCATTTTTTTTGCGCCCACAGCATCTCCCAACAACCGCCATGAGATCCCAAGATCTCATCACGACACCTAACAGCAGTTAAACCTTGCCAGTACACCCATACAATTCCATAAAGAGATGTTCGAGTGGTACCAGCCGCTGTGGCCGAGCTGTTCTGGGATGTATAAAAATAGTGTTTATGTCACCGAAACCAGTATCCAAGACGACCTCAAACTGTACACCCGGAAAGAGTGTCGTTCTGTGAGGCCGCCAGCCGGCCGTAGTGGCCGAGCGGTTCTAGGCGCTACAGTCTAGAACCGCGCGACCGCTACGGTTGCAGGTTCGAATCCTGCCTCGGGCATGGATGTGTGTGATGTCCTTAGGTTAGTTAGGTTTAAGTAGTTCTAAGTCTAGGGGACTGATGACTTCGAATAGTAAGTCCCATAGTGCTTAGAGCCCTGTTTGACTGGTCAACATAATCACTTCCCACGCTATTAGGGATTCTCCTCGATATCAGTCTCTTTTCATAATGTTTGGGTCCCGAAATTGTGTTCTACGTTATCTCCAGTTGGGAAATCGTCGAGAATCACTCCCAGACCAAATAGGGGTTCACCTGTTAAAAGAACATTGGCCCACGGTTAGATTGCCCAGGTGGCATGTTGACGACTCCACTCTAGATGTTCCCTTCCGTTGGGACGCATCATAGGCGTACATATAGCATGTCTCCGACAATGAAGGCCATTCTGCTGAAGCCATCTGTACATCGTCTGCTTTGATACAACACATCCAGTGGATGCTATGAGGTCAGATGTCAGTTGCCGTGCAGTATTAAGGCGATATCGTCGTGCCCTTACAGCCAAATAACGGTCCTTTCTTTCTGATGCCACGCTTGGTCGGCCTTGCCCTGGTCTCCACGATACTTTTATGGTCTGTGTCACCTGTCGTCACAGCCAAGAAACTACACAACGGTTCACATTAAGCCATCGAGCCCCATCAGTTTGCGATGGTCCTGCTTCCATTTTGTATATGGCACTGCACCACAGAGAGTCTGGTAGGCAACTTCTCTGTGCCGTACTGCACCGTCTGTGACTGCGTACACAGCGACTGTGGATGTGAAACTATCTGGCATACATTACCCCCTTTGACAGGTGCCTTGACATCATTTTTGGCGTGGTTGTCCGTTGACCGGAGTGCCATCTTTCGCTCAGAATGCGATCGTACGAACATCTGTTGATAGTTTGTATGATTATATCGTTAATTAGACACACGATGGGGAAATAGCGATTTATGTCTTTAATTTTGGACACGAGGGTTAGATCCCACTCAGTGCTTTGGATGACTACTAGCAAAATAAAACGTACCGTAAATAATACAAGTGAGGTTTGGGCGTGAGTTACACAGTATTTTTATACCAAGATATACCTTACTTCTTTCACATATGTCCAAGTGTCTCCAACCCCTCTTTCTTTAATTAGCGGTGTAGTCACACAGGTTTTGAATATCTCTGTAACTTTATTCCGTTTATAATACTTCATCTTTCATAAATGGTCCAGAAATATTTCCTTATAAAATGCGTGTCACTGTCGGAAATAACGAAACTAACAGAAGATATCAAAACATGAAGTGTGGAAGTAACAACATTCCGGTATATAACCCAATGAAAAGAGTAAAATACAAGTTGATTCATCTATCCCTACCGATGTCGTTTTATGCAACCCCAGATGACAGAACAAAGTCGTTGGCCAGTCCGCTCTGGAGATTTCAACACGTTGTCGGAATGTCACAGAATAGCTAGTGAAGTATACGAAGACACTTTAATCTTTTCATTGGTTTATATACCATAAAATTGTTGCTTCCAGGCTTTTCATTTTGATATCTCCTGCTAAAACAGTCAACTAAGGTTATGAGAGGGAACTTAAATCGATAATGTTGCTGTCGCCCGTCCGGATACAGTTCCTGAAACAGACGTAGTGCGGGTTGCATATAACGGGTCAGTAGTGGCAACTGAATCACGCTGCGCTGTATGTCTCATCAGCTTCGGGAAATCACTTCATTTATAAAACCACACAGTAAGCCCCGAGATGTACTACAGCGTTACACTTAAAACTATTACAGACTGCTGAGAGAGTTGGCGCAGTAATTAGCACACTGGACCTGCATTCGGGAGGACAACGGTTCAAAACTGCGTCTTGCCATCCTTATTTAGTTATTCGTGATATTCCTAAATCGCTACAGGCCAATACCTTGATCGTTCCTTTGAAGAGGGCACAGCTGATTACCTTCGCCATATTTTCGTAATCCGAGCTCATGCTCCGTCTATAATGACCTCGCTGTCGACAGGACGTTACTCTAATCTTCCTTTCTTCTCCTTATTCGACGTTCATCCGCTTTTGTAGTGGTCGTCCTTGTTAATACATCTGGTCTGCGTCTTAAATCTACAGTGAAAATGTCTTCGAAAAATTATAAGGATTGAAAGCACCTCATTAATAAAGTAAAATTGAAATAGCTTTTATTGTTGAAGGTGCATAGTGTCCTGGTCTCCGCCGAAATGCGTAATATATTTTGATACCACAATATATCTTTTTACTCACGTTTCACTTCATTGTTACCTTGATTCCCTTACTCTTTACTAGCAAAATAAAGAAAAATATGAGAAAACATTATGAGAGAAGAGTGAATCGCCACAATATGTGACTGTTTACACAACGTTCACAGATCTCTACAGTAAAGATCCTGTATGGCTATGTCGACAGCGTCGTGAATGAGAGTATCGACAGCCGGATGATGTTCTAAACCCGAACAGAGACGAAAGACATTCGTATCAAAATTTCGCCCATATTCACAATAGCAATAGAACTCATTTACTTTCGATTGTTGTCTTTTTCCCCTTTGGGAGCACAGAAACTGAATAGCGTACGCGGTCAATGTCCGTATAAAATCTCTGAAAAGTTGTGAATAATAAACAAATTTACAGTTGTTGGCAGTCCTGGATTTAATACTGCATTTGAAAATAAACGTCTGTCATAACTACTGTATTCCCGTCCGGAAATACAATCACGACCTTATGGCAACTAGTTTTTATCACGAAAAGTCAAAAGCGTTTCTGTAATCCACTACAGTACATATGGATTCCACGTCGACATTCTCTTGTTATTACTAATAATATTGGGACTATTTAACTGCTGAAACCGAGTCTCTTACGCGTATCATTAATGGCACGACAAATTCAAAGCCACCAGATAACCAGTATCAATCTCGTGAAACAGACTTCACACACGGAAGCTGTTTATCCTGCTGTGCTAAAATCCCGATGCAATTGGGATTTCGCTTTGTTATTAAAGAACAATTCACGGTGCACGTCATTGACGAACGCGGCGCGGTGTTGACGCGATTGCAGCAGTGTTTGTATATGAATAGTCCGCTGTGGCCATAGCTCGGCGTACGCGCACCATACAAACACACAGGGTAGTGTTTCGGCGCGCGAAAGTTGTGTTCGTAAACAGCAACGACGGCGAAGAACACGCGTAAACATGTAAATGGCCGCTGTGAATCGCCCAATCCTAATGGTCGGATAATTCACAGTTTCAATCATAGCACCGAGCCCTAATAATGCGTTTCCAATGGCCCTCATCACACAAATTGTGAATTACGTGCACGCAGCTGGGAGCCACGGTCTGTATTTGGAGGCAGCGACACCGCATCGCTTGCTTTCATTCAAGCGAATGATCTGTGACCCGTTCAGTGTTATATAGAGAGCGTTCAACTGCTGCGTCCCGACACCGTCGCACTGTGTAGCTTTCAGATTTTTCTCAAATTCCGCTGGAAAAAAACCGTATCTAAATACGTGAATGACCTACAAACACCACTATTGCGAGTTTCGCACATGTACGTCGTAGTTTCTTAAAAAAAGTAATAAATAGTTATTTTTAAAGCGTCTCTTACAATAGCTATAAAACTAGTTTAGGGAATCGCCGCTTTCTTCATACATTGGGGTAAGTAGGTGGAAAACATTTACGGCTACGGAAACCAACTGTGGTTCCTACGAATGTCCATCCATTGTCATGAAAGTTGCTCTGCAGGATTCTAATGCTGCTCCCGTGAACATTTTGTATGCGTATTGATCACTTTTAATGCACAATTTCGCTCAGCTATACCTATGTCTTTCTTTAATGAATCTATTAGGAATACACGCTAGAAATCCGAATTAGTGTTTTTTTTAATCCTACTGGGTGTGTTGTCCAGCCTCTGGTCTTTTGTTGATTTTAAGTCGGAATGTAGAATATTATGGTGAATCTGTGTTCCATCGAGGGTAACGATCTGCTCAGTACTGCTATAATAAGGTTTGAGAGTTCAATTCTTTAGCTTCTGGAAAGAAAATTGTATATTTTTTGAAATATAATAACATGCTTTTTTAATCGATTTTATACTCTTTTTATAGACTTTGTTGTGGCGTAGTAAGACAGCCACGCCACTCGGAAGTAGCCGAAAGGCACGCGCTAAGCTCACGCAGATGGGCGTGAGGTCTGAAACAGGATACGTAATGAATGCTATAAAGAAAAGTACGTAGCTGCTGGAATACTTAACTTTAATCCATCATTGTTGTACATCGCTCTTGTCGATACAAGTGAGACTTTGTAGATACATGCAACTTTACTAATGGCGCCTTGCTAGGTCGTAGCCATTGACTTAGCTGAAGGCTATTCTAACTATCTGCTCTGCAAATGAGCGAGGCTTCGTCAGTGTGCATCGCTAGCTAAGTCGTCCGTACAACTGGGGCGAGTGCTAGGAAGTCTCTCGAGACCTGCCGTGTGGTGGCGCTCGGTCTGCGATCACTGACAGTGGCGACACGCGGGTCCGACCTGTACTAATGGACCGCGGCCGATTTAAAGCTACCACCTAGCAAGTGTGGTGTCTGGCGGTGACACCACAGACTTTTCTACAATCAGTGGCGACTATGACGTCTTGTAAGAAGTTTTACATGACTCTGAACCTCAACCATGGGGAAGCAATACATGTTTCAGAACTGCTCCTTCTCTAAGAAAGAAGTAAATGATAAAATAGCTTCTGGAAAGAATATTCTATACACTCACGTTCGTTCCGCTGCCGGCCGAGCACCTGATCATCGTCACAGTAAATAAAATGGAGAAACAATAGGGAATATTCAAGGTGAGTACCTTAGGTTGCCGCTCTGTACTGCTTTCCTCTAAGAGGAAATTTATCATCAACCTGGCTAGTTTACTCTTAGAATCCCAACATACGTAATGGAAATCTATTTCTCCATACAGGATGTGGGAAATTTATTTCTACGAATGAAGTGCGAAGTGAACGTGTCCTTCTCAGTGGTGGCAATCATCTTCAATACGGGATACTGACTTTCAGGTTCTTTTTTTGACTTTATATAGTGTGGTCAGACACATTCTGAAAAGCTTATAAGGGTGTTGCACGGTAGGTTGTGCTGAGAAATAAGTGTTAAGAAAGAAAAATTCGATACGTAGCGCCATTTCCAATTTAATTAGCATTTAAGGTAGCCAATCAGGTCGTTGTTCAAGCAAATTCAAGCAACTTAGAGATAGTGCCGCCAAAAGTATACTACGTTGGATTTCCTCAAATTCAACAAACAGCTTTTTCTCAACTTGGTCTAGTTTATCCCTTCCAAAGAAGGCACATTTAAATTGCTAATGAGCATTTGAAGAATGGTAACTCACGGATCCACAGATATCTGTGCGTTATCACATTTTCGTGTGTGGAAGTGCTTGACTATTGGCTGACGTTAATGCTAACTGAATAGGGAATGGCACAGCGTATCAAATGTTTTTCTTTAGAATTATTTATCAGTACAACTCATTCTCCAACACCCTTACAAGCTCTTCAGAGTGTTTCTGACCACTGTTTCGTTACGAGACTACGGAATATGCGCACCTCTTGCGGTAATCCTGTATCTTCCCACGTCAGAATGTTTGTTATATTTCGTGACTTTTTGTAAGGTTTTTGGTTGGCGACACTGCAGAGAATGTATTACATTATCGCAAGTAGCGCAGTTTAGCCGTACACAGGATTTTAGAGCACTCTTTGTCTGCTGATAGTGCTTTCTGGAGTAATGTTTGTAGTTTCGTGGACGTGCTTGGCCTAGCGCTCAGTAGCGGGCAGATGGTTAGGAATGGTTTCAGACGGAGAATCCAGTCTTTTAGCTAATCTGGCACACAATGGAAGAAAACGAGGGTTTTTGGACGGTACATAATATACCTAACACTAATAATTACCACTGAGAAAAGCATTTGATGGACCAATGAGAAAATAGCATCGTGTGGCGGGAGCTTCAGATGTAAAGAATTCAGTTTTTCTCAACTTTACGTAAACTGAGTTTTATGTATAGTTTTCCTTACCCATCGTCTGATAGTTGCTCGCTTCTTGGTCTGCATTGATACTTGATTTAGGTTGCAAGTAGCCAACGGGCCGTGGTTGGGCACCCCTTGGTTAGAGTCTGTTGGCATTGTTATGCTCCTGCGCTTACAAATATGTTCTGGAGTTAATTATATGCACCGCATTGGAGCGGGCTTGAGGTTCAATATGAAGTGATTGACGTCGCAGGGTGTCATACGGGATGTTGTTAAAACTGAGTGTAGTTAAATTGTTTTTGAAATGAGTAATAACTTAGATAATAAAGCGTTCTGTGTGTGATCCACTGTTACTGTTGCCGGTCGATCCTTTGATGCTCCGCTTCCTAAAGATAACATTGAGAGAAAATGTATCATTTGATCACTGAGATGGATAGAAGAAAGGTAGCACTGTTTAATATAAGTTCCACATTTTGGTCAGCTTATACACTCACGCAGATAGTGGCTGACCCCATGTAGTATTGCACTTTATATTAAAGGTAAATGCTACAGTTTGTGTGAGAGAGAGTCGAATCTACTTCATACGTTCCAAACAAGCAACTGTCGATGCACTCCGAAGCAAACTGAGCTCCTGTGGTTTGCGGAAGTCAATAACACCTTAAATCAGGTTAAACACACGATGCTTCGGAACAGTTCTTGTGATAAATTGTTTGTGTTTCACTGTGCCACCATCTGTATAATACGAGCTGTGTGGTTTCTGGACTGAAATAAAATTTGTTAAGGAGCGCATGCTTTATATTTATAGAGGTCGTAACAAAAACTACTCAGTACCAGTACTCGGCTAAGGGAAGCTCGGTTGTTAACACAATACAGTACAATCACAAATAGTCGCCCGTCGTTGGAACTGAAGAAACACGTTCAAATACAAAAGAAACGATTTAGTCTATTATGACTGATGGAAGACTCAAATTTTCTAATGATTCTCCTAAAATAATGAGCTGAAATACATTGACGTAGACAAATTTCTAACGCACTGGACAAACGCTGATTAATAAGTTACCAGAAATAGGCAAGTCATAGCTACGGGATACATGAGACTCACTACTCTTTGATCTGAAAATGGTCCTTTGAACTGTAGGACTCACATGGTCCTAATGTTCTAGTGACTAATCGACACACAAATTTATCGTGAAAAATTAAATAAATTTTCTCGTATGTTGCACGAATGTTTCAGTAAGACTACAAGAATAACTTAGGTATCTCTTTAAGATGAGTCAGTTTAGTGCTGACAACTGTAGCTGGTTTAACAACATGCAGCTTTTGGTGAATACTTCATCCAGTTTGAAATACTTTCCAGAATGAACAGTTTTAATCTGCCAGGAAGTTTGAAATACGTTCTTCGCTAGGGCTTTTAACGGCACACTTCTTGTTGTTTCTGTTACTGTAATATTTCCCCAAGTCTTAACAACTTACGTATTTTTAATGACGCACTTTCGTTCCTTACTAAAGAATCTGAAAGAAGTAGTGTTCGTGCTTTTCTGACAACGCGCAACAATTCTTGTAAAACGTACATCCGTGCGTAAACTCTTCTTCAGCTTGCAGAGCACTCCTGCAGTTCTCTGGTTCACACTTCCTTGCCTCAAGTTGTAACTCTTGGCAGTAATTAGGAAGCTCAGTTTGCACAATCGCCGGTTAAGTGAGGTGAGTGAGTGGTGTCTGGAGGGAAGGTGGCGTTGTTTGGGAGACATACGATTTGGTTGATTAAGGGTGTTGAGGGACTAACCAGCGAGGAGTAGTCGTTATGGAGTTAGTGACGTAAGCAAGAAAGTTCATAGAATTGTGGTGTAGGGGATGTAAGATAGAGGCATTGAAACTAATTCTTCAACCAGAGATGGGAAAGAATGTAAAAAGAGGCAAAAGAATAACTCGACTTGATAGCCCTGCGTGTTAGAGCACCGCTTCCGAGACGGGGAGATTCGCCGGCTCTGGATCGTATCCTCCCGACGGATTAACGACGAGGGTCGGTGTGCCGGCAGGCCTGGATGTGGTTTTCATGCTGTTTCCCACATCCCACTAAGTGAAGACCGGATTGATCCCCAAGTCCCGCCTAAGTTACACGATACTCAAACATTTCGAAATCTTTCGCTCACTATCACGTGACTAACACTACACGCACAAGCACACAACTGGGAAACACATATTCTGTTCTATTGCGGAGGGGCGGAGGGGCGGAGGGGGAGGCGGTAACGAAATGGCGGAAAGGAAGGGCATCCGGCAACCCCTTTAAATTAACCACGCGAGATCTGTAAATAACTATACCACCCTGTGCCGGTGCTGGAGAAAGGCACAACGAAAAGAAAAGAAAATGAAGAATATGGGTCGGGCCGGTATGCAGAACAGAGAGCAGACAAAGACTCCCACAGGGATCATTTTCTGTGAGTGGCACCTCCCCAACTTCTGACCAACAGCCGACCCCGATGCACGCGTAAGACACTAACGGAATAAATAATTACAGCCAAGTGCAGAAGAGATCCGTAAAAGGGAATAGGCCGAAAAGATAATGCAGATGTGTAGTACCGACAGTAGTAAAATAAGGTGAGGTAAGCAATAACGTCCGTGGGTGTGTGGTAGCAGTGAAGTGTCCCTTGGGATTTAGCATCCTGCTAGAGCGTCTCTCGAACAACCGTCCCCTCCCTGGCCCATTTCGGTCAACAAGAAAAAATACTTGGAAGAAAAGAAAAGACACATGATTCCAAATTCTTTTCAACTAGTCGGGCATTCCTAGGCGTGCAGACAGTGGTACCGTTTCAAAGGCTGAATGTTTTGTACTGATATTTGTCAAGGTGGCCTAATGTTGAATACAGTTCGTAGTGACATACCAGTTCAACCAATTTGTCTATATGATGTCCATTTGTTAGTTTCCTGTTTCGTATCAGCTAGGTCACTTCTTCTACCGGATAACGCACTACGGTTGCCTGACAGTAACGACTGGTACATCGTGCATGTTTCACATGTAGCGGGAAG
Source organism: Schistocerca nitens (assembly GCF_023898315.1). Classification (NCBI taxonomy): domain Eukaryota; kingdom Metazoa; phylum Arthropoda; class Insecta; order Orthoptera; family Acrididae; genus Schistocerca; species Schistocerca nitens. The sequence continues at coordinate 847,982,463 of NC_064614.1, forward strand.
CAACCTCTACTACGACAGGCCAGCTTCAGGCTACTGCTTTCATGTGGTGGCTGTTCGGTGATGTGTGTGGTACTTGAAGCTGAAGAGTGGAAATTCTACTGACTGGCTCTGTAACGGAAGAACTTCAAGTCGAAGCACCGCTTTCTAGACTACTTGGCTGAAGGTAGACTCTCACAGCACAAGACGAATATGGAAACTTGTCAACTAGGTACAAAAGAAAGAGGACGACGACACCATTGATGATGTTTGTGATATCATCGTGCGCTGACTGAAATCTTTCCTGGAAAGTTTCTAAGATGAAAAGTTCTTCATACACTGTACTTGCACGATGCGTTACGGCAGCTACGAGTAAATTATAAAAACAAAGTGTCAGCAGCTTCTACTCTTATGTTTAACGTTGGCGACTCTCGATCCCGAGGCCCAAGCTTCGATTCCCGGCGAAGCCGCTCATTTTCTCCGCTCGGGACAGGGTGTGTGTGGTGTCCTCAGTATCATTTCATTATAATCTACGCACAAGTCGCCAAAGTGGTGTAAAATATAAAGAGCTGCAGCATTCGACCGAACATCCTAGGTGGGTACTCCCAGCCAGTAATGCCATAAGCTCAATTCATTTCATTTGGGGAAAAAAGTGTTGATTCCTTCACACATTCAGTAATGTAAAGACTTGTGTACACCTTACTGGTGCCATCTCCGCCTCTCACGTGTCGATTTTGGCTTACGTAAGTAAGAAATGTAACTGAAATGTCCAAGTTTCGACTACTGAAAAAGAAATTTGGCAAAATGGAAAAAAGACAGTGATCTTCGTATCGAAGCAGACAACCACATTGACAGCTAAAACGAATCTATGTATTACTTTTCGTAAAAGGTTGCAACCCGTTTCAACCCAGGGACCAGTTTCCAAGTGCCTTCGCCAGAATTTGTAGTGACTAACACTTCCACATACGATGATTTTACAGTTACAGTTGCCACACTCCGAAGGCTTATACACATGCACAGGGCAGGACATGTTTCCGTAGTCTTCGATGAGTACATATGGACACAACAGCAACATAGTCGTATTACTCCTCTTGAATTATTCATTTATTTTGCTGCATTACTCGCACATCTATGTATAAGTTCTCATATTCTGTGGGGTTATGTTGCATTGAGTTCTGAAGACTCTATGCCTTCCTCTCTTTTGAATGTGCAAGTAAAAGGCAGTTAGTCGTAACAGTCGACGATGTGTTCCGATCGATCGTGAGACGATTGCCATTACTTTATGTAGTAGGCACGACAATTTTAGCTGTATGTATAAATTTCATTTGATTGACAATCGATTTCGTTGTTACATAACGCCACATTCAAGCCCCTCTATGTAACCGTGTGAACATGTGGATAAGGGATAATCTTCATTGTACATCCCACAGGAGGTACAAAAAGTCTATATCTACTGTGCTGTATAACGACCACTTGCGAATTCTTGCATGCAGAATTGGTCGCATGCTACCCTGGAATGAATAATGTTTAAACAAATATGAAAGTAAGAAATTGTGTTACATGTTAAGATTGTAATCACGAAAACGTGAAAAAATCACGTTACCATGAACGCGTCAGACGTAATGATGGCCACGTGTGACTCACATGGAACAGAGAACTGAGCGCCATACAGTCTAATTGTGAGCTCCCTCGCAGATGGTATGTTTTAATAATAGAAGCGTGCGCTAGAAGAGTTAATGTTTATATTATTCACGCATGTTTACAGACTGATCAAGAGAAAAGAGATACTGAAACTTACTGGAGATTATGTGTTCTGCTGATTGTAATCTGGTGTCCATGTCTAAAGAAGAAAATGAATAACTTTAATGACTATAAATGATGCCACAAAGTGTTACATGGGATTTGTAAGAAAGGATATGCACTGGGTGCTTTTGGAAATGTCCATAGCATACGTGGACTCAAAGTTATACGTATAGAGTATGGTTCAGCTGCCCCTATGGATTCGTTTTACGCAACCCGCACCACACCTGTATCAGGAACAGCATCCACACAGTCGACAGCCATATAATAGACATAAGTTCCCTCTCAGATCTTTGGGCGACTGTTAGCAAACTGAATCGTATTGAAAAAAAAAAAATAGAAGTGTGAATTTGCCATGAGCTACACAGTATTTCTGCACCAAGATACATCTTACTTCTGCCATGTTACCCATGTGCCTCCAATCTTTCTTTGCGTTATTATCTGTGTAGTCATAGGGGTTTTGGATGTCTCTGAATATTTATTCCACTTATATCACTTAATCATTCGCAAGTGATTCAGAAACACTGAATTTTGAAGTGTATTTCACCATCATAAACGACGGAATTAACAGTAGATATTAAAATGGGAAACATGGAAATAACTTTCTGGTGTATAACCTATGAACGATTATACAGAATAAACTTACAGAGACACCCAAAATCTATATGACTAGACTTCTGATTACACAAAGGAAGATTGGAGACACTTGGATATGTATGGCCGGGGTAAGGTCATGGACAATCATCAGTTGTATTTTTTACAGTATGATTCCATTTGCTAAGAGTCGCCCAAAGCTCTGAGAGGTAGCTTGTACCGATTACGTGGCTATCCCTGTCTGGGTACCGTTCCTGATACAGACGTAGTGCGGGTTGAATAAAACGAATCGATATGGGGAGCTGAATCACCATGCATATTAGCGTAGCAGCCCATTTCTTCTTATCGTACACGTAACTCACGCAGTATTTGCTGCACTTGCGACTAAGGAATTACCACCACGATGCTGAGCCACTGAGAGAAGAAGGTCGTGCGTCTAAAGGGGCGACGCGACCAGATGGGACTGGGACAACAGGGAAATCGGGAACATACCTATGTTTGCTATATCTAGCTAGTACCACAACGGGACACTCGGAGATGAGCGTGTAGAAATAAAGTAAAAAAAATAGTTAATGTAATTTCTTTTTGTTTAGAACACAAATACATGGAACTAGTTGCGACAGAAGTAGTTGGTCCATCCCATTTTTCGTAAGATTTCACCTTTTTCAGCAAGTATTTTGCAAAGTCGGGACAAAATTGGGTCTTGGCGGGATGTGGAGACAAGGAGGTCCATAACGGTGACGATTCCGATATATCGAGACGGATAGAAACCCTATGCATACCTCTTGTTTCATTTATGCTACTTCAGTAAATTATGTGAACGGACAGCAAGATGAACTAACTCGCGTATATGAGATGATTTTTTGTTCGATGTGGGATTGTAAGAAACAATTTCCTGAAGATATTTTCAGTTGAAGAGTACGAAATCTTGATATGAGCTTTGCGTCATACGTTTGAATAGAGTTTTCCTCTGCTCTTGTTCTCAGTACAACGAGTTATTTAAACCCTCGAGCTCGTTCTTCACGCCCGGAATAAATGGAAGTGACCATAACGATTTGTTACCGAAAGCAAAATTTGCAGGTACGCAGTAGCCACACGCAGCTGCTGCTAAGACAGGTAAATTCCTGAGGTGAGTCCATCGACTGGCAGGGTAGTATAATAGCACAGCACAAGGAGGCCGCGGGCTACAGAGTGGCCAAGTTAGGGCTGTGCGGTCACGTGGGGGCGGAAGGGGTGGAATGGGTGTTACGGGGGGGGGCGGGGGTGGGGGTGGTACCGGCAACTCTGGCCACGCTTCCTTCCTGCCGCGGCCAGCCGCAGTCCCGCGCAGGCCACTGCTCACCGGTAGCCAAGCAACGCCCACCTACTGCCCAGCTGCACAGCACCTCTCTTGGTTTTCCAAAGAATATGTGATTGTCAATGAAGCGACTCTTTGGCTGCAACAGAAACAACGAGGACACAAGACAAAGTATAGTGTAGGTAAAATAAAACTTGTATGGATAATTTTTCTAGAAGTGAAGTAGGCTTCGCTGTACGGGGTGATCCGTGATGATGTTACACACTTTCAGGGATGGCGGAGAACTGTTCACGTATGAAAATGGGGGCACCTGGTCCGGAAACGTCGGAGTCGATGATCATAAGGAATAATCATTCTGATATATCTGACGGTGGAAAACATTTACCGGTACTGTTGTAAGTAGGTTACACAACTTCCAGAGGTCGTAGCATGGGCCAAAAAAGGGAAAAAACAGTAATTAAGGTATCTAACATATCTGTCCCATATACCAATTTATTTCCCTGAGTTCAAAGGGATCCGAAATTCCAACATCTCTGGGGTGCCGCAGTCTAGATTTGAATGTATCAACTGTTTGGAGCCAACAGGCTCATTGTTGGGTACCTAATGTGCGAGATATCGCTTAATTGTTTCAGTAGCCCATTGTGTACGGTGTGTTCCGGCAGTTTTATGTAATTTTTTCTGTTTGCAGCAGGGTAGTTTGGTAAAGGTATTATTGTCTCCTTTACTCTGTTTATTAGAAATATACAGATTTGTTAACATATTTACTGTTAAAACACATTTAAATTCTTTTAGTTGTATTTGCTTATGGTCAGTGTGTGTAGAGAACTTCTGTTTATGCCTTTTTTCCATATTTGTGTCTCAGTTTGTACATTTATATATTTTAACCGGTACTATAAACTAATGTTCTTGCCCCTTATTTGAAGTAAAACAGAATACTCCACGAACTCACGATTTATTTTTTTATGATGAATGCTTGCCTTCTCCCTCTCGTTATATTTCTCGCAGTTGAAATTGCCTTAAAAAAGCAAGGTGAAAATAAACTGTAACCATGGAAGAAAATGTAATCACTCTTTCCTCCATTATTACAGTTCCACATGATGAAACTGTTTGCTCTTGCAATGTCCAAAAGAAAATGAGGAAGACGATGCCAACATTTAAGTGACCTGCCGCCAAAGCACGTTTTTCTCTCCGCTGGTCAACCCGATATCCAGTTCCCATACAGGTGTGTACTGTGCTGTGGATGCAGGGCAGGGCTTGATTATTGAACTTTCTCTGCTTTTTCTTGTGACAAATCTCATATATTTCGTCTGGTGAGCAGCAGACAGAACACTAATTGGCTTAGTATCTTGGTATTTGTTTATGATACTTAATTTCTTCTTTTTACGGATCTGAACTCCTAGTAAAAAAAGGTATTTTAAACTGGACGCATACACCTCGCTGAACTCGAGGAGGAATAAATTTAAGGAACCATTTATTCCTCCCCGGGTCCAGGAGGATACACACGTGCCACTTAAAATAATTATAATTCTTCAAAAAACGATCAGAATTTAGAAACGTGGCTTCACATAGTAGCTATTACAAGAACAGAAAACCAATTTTTACGCACTCTACGAAATTTTAACTAATTCCGTTACGATAGAGTTGAGAGCTATGAGCACTTGTTCATTTTCTCTACTGCAAAAGAAGTCTCTCCTATTGAACAAGTACTCATAGATATTAAGGTACGCATTTCAGAGTCCATGTTAACTTGACATTCTTTTTCTTGTTTTGGTCTGTACAACCGCTTCAGGTAGTCGTCTACCCAACAATCTTAGCAACGGCAGTTCTCGTACACGTATTCCATTGTCAAAAGTACCAGAAGGAATTTCAGTTATAATTTTTGACTTACGTCGAACTGAAACATCATACCTGAAAATTTGTAAGATCATCATTCAGTCATCCGGTATGGTGCAGAGAGGCCGGTTTCCACTTACAACTACAGTTTACGTCTCGTTTCTAGCATGGAGAAGTATAAACATGTCTTATCCACAGGACCCATTCTGCACACGAAACCAGGCGTATTATTGTCAAAAAATTTGTCCTACAATGCCGACTAAGTCCACTTAAAAACAGAGTTTTGTTAATATTCATAAAATTAAGCAACCATCTTGTTTTCCAATAGCTTATTCCTCACCTGAAATTCATAATACTCTTTGTATTGACATATCTGTGTCAACAGCTATTTCAAATACCTTCAGTCACCATCCATTGAATATAGTAGAGCACTGTGCAGTTTTCTCGATATTGCCATCAATCGTTGCAGCTCTTAAACGTCTTTCATGAGTACTATTCTCAATAGAAGTTGGGTACATTTGTATTCAGCCACCCATGTCGTAACTGTGGTAAATGAGAGATTTGCTGTCACCTCCACTAACTTTGGATGAAATTCTGTTGATAATTAATGCCGAAAGTAAAGAACTACATGGATTGCACAGAAATATTGAAACAACGTGAGAAATGCACTTCCGAAGATAAATGCAGATGCCAGCCAAACAGGCAGGTGGCTCGGTTCTATTCCATCACGAACGGTTTCTGTGAAATGGCCTCAATATGTTGAAAGTGTCAGTCGTGGTCACATCGGTGTTCTGTATAATTCTGACTGCATTATGTGGGAGCTAAGTGAATTTGAACGTGGACAAATTTGTGGCTGTCGTATGGTGGGTGCTTTGATAAGCAGAGTAGCCCAGGCGATTGGTGTTTTGAAGAAGCATCGTATCGAAGATTTACATCACGTGTAGAGAGAAAACGGAGAAACGCCATTTGCGAACTCATACTGTTGTTCCGGACGAAATAACACTCATCGGTACAGTGGTGGGTTATTAGCTTTAGCCGACCGTGGTGGCCAAGCGGTTCTAGGCGCTTCAGTCCGGAGCCGCGCGACTGCTACGGTCGCAGGTTCGAATCCTGCCTCGGGCATGGCTGTGTGTGCTGTCCTTAGGTTAAAGTAGCTCTAAATCTAGGGGACTGATGACCTGAGATGTTAAGTCCCATAGTGCTCAGAGCCATTTGAACCATTTTTTTATTAGCTTTACTCCTGGAGAGGCCCAGTTGATACCACAACACACAGACTATTAGATCATTTTTTACGTCTTGAACAAATATTAACTTTGACAGGCAGGACATGAGCATTTATTATTCATCATCATCATCATCATCATCATCATCATTTAAGACTGATTATGCCTTTCAGCGTTCAGTCTGGAGCATAGCCCCCTTATAAAATTCCTCCACGATCCCCTATTCAGTGCTAATATTGGTGCCTCTTCTGATGTTAAACCTATTACTTCAAAATCATTCTTAACCGAATCCAGGTACCTTCTCCTTGGTCTGCCCCGACTCCTCCTCCCTCTACTGCTGAACCGATGAGTCTCTTGGGCAACCTTGCTTCTCCCATGCGTGTAACATGACCCCACCATCTAAGCCTGTTCGCTCTGACTGCTCCATCTATAGAGTTCATTCCCAGCTTTTCTCTGATTTCCTCACTGTGGTCACCCTCCTGCCATTGTTCCCATCTACTAGTACCTGCAATTATCCTAGCTACTTTAATATCCGTAACCTCAACTTTGTTGATAAGGTAACTTGAAGCCACCCAGCTTTCGCTCCCATACAACAAAGTTGGCCGAAAGATTGAACGGTGCACAGATAACTTAGTCTTGGTACTGACTTCTTTCTTGCGGAAGAGAGTAGATCGTAGCTGAGCGCTCACTGCATTAGCTTTGCTACACCTCGCTTCCAGTTCTTTCACTATGTGGCCATCCTGTGAGAATATGCATCCTAAGTACTTGATACCGTCCACCTGTTCTAACTTTGTTCCTCCTATTTGGCACTCAATCCGTTTGTATTTCTTTCCCACTGACATTACTTTCGTTTTGGAGATGCTAATCTTCATACCATAGTCCTTACATTTCTGATCTAGCTCTGAAATATTACTCTGACATTCCACTGTATTTGATGAGTTCCGACTTAATTTCATCCACCCCAGCTGCTTTATTACACTGCAATCTTTTGACCATTTTCTCCACTTCCTCAAATGTGATCCTATTTCCATCATCATTCCTATCCCATTCTACCTCAAAATCTGAAACATTACTGATCGTATTTTCACCTACATTGATCAACTCTTCAAAATATTCCCTCCATCTGCCCAAGGCATCCACAGGATTCACCAGCAGTTTTCCTGACCTGTCCAAAATACTTGTCATTTCCTTCTTACCTCCCTTTCGAAGACTGCTATTTACACTCCAGAATGGTTTTCCAGCAGCTTGACCCATAGTCTCCAACCTGTTTCCAAAGTCTTCCCAAGATTTCTTCTTGGATGCTGAAATTATCTGTTTGGCTTTGTTTCTTTCTTCAACATAACTTTCTCTGTCTACCTGAGTTCTAGTATGTAGCCATTTTTGATACGCCTTCTTTTTCCTTTTACAGGCTGCCTTGACTGTGTCATTCCACCAAGCTGTTTGCTTCATCCTACTTTTACACACTACTGTTCCAAGACATTCTTTAGCCACTTCTAGTACTGTGTCCCTGTACCTTGTCCATTCCTTTTCCAATGACTGTAATTGACTACATTCAACTAACTGGTACCTTTCTGAGATCGCTGCTATGTACTTGTGCCTGATTTCCTTATCCTGAAGTTTCTCCACTCTTATCCTCCTACATATGGACTTGACCTCCTGCACTTTCGGCCTCACAATCCCAATTTCACTGCAGATTAAATAATGATCAGTGTCATCAAAGAATCCCCTGAATACACGTGTGTCCCTCACAGCCTTCCTGAATTCCTGGTCTGTTACTATATAGTCAATGACAGATCTGGTTCCCCTGCCTTGCCAAGTATACCGGTGAATGTTCTTATGTTTAAAAAAGGAGTTTGTGATTACTAAGCCCAGACTGGCACAGAAATCCAAGAGTTGTTTACCGTTCCTGTTGGCCTCCATATCCTCTCCAAATTTACCCATAACCTTTTCATATCCTTCTGTTCGATTTCCAATCCTGGCGTTAAAATCACCTATGAGCAGAACACTGTCCTTGTCCTTTATTCTAACAACTACATCACTGAGTGCGTCATAAAAACTATCCATCTTATCTTGATCTGTCCCTTCACAATGCGAATATACTGACACAATCCTAATTTTCTTGCTAGACAATGTCAAATCTATCCACATCAGTCGTTCGTTTACATACCTTATTGCAACTACGCAGGGTTGGTTCCATTTCTTTCCTGATGTAAAGCCCTACACCCCATTGTGATATTCCTGCTTTGACTACTGACAGGTAGACCTTGTATTCTCCCACTTCCTCTTCTTCTTCACCCCTTACCCGAATGTCACTAACAGCTAAAACGTCCAGCCCCATCTTACTTGCAGCCTCTGCCAGCTCTCCCTTCTTCCCAGAGTAGCCCCCAATGACATTAATAGCTCCCCATCTCATTACCATTTGTTTGCCAAGTCGTATCTTAGGAGTCCCTGGTTAGTCAGTTAGAGGTGGGACTCCGTCACCTCCAAAGGTCCGAGGCACTTTGCTCTGATGGTTGCCAGCATCATATTTAAAGTACCAGGGAAGCAGGTTGCTAGCCTTACTTGCCCCGAGTCCCATTGAGTATTACCCCTAACGGTTGAGGGACTAACCGGTGGACTTGGTAGTCTTTGCCGTATGAGCACAAAGGTGACCACGACTCAGAATATGTCCGAGATGCCCAGCCTTATTCCAAAGTAACTGGTATCCCGACTGTCGGGACCACTTACTTGGCCACTCATACGTTTCCCGTGGTTCATGAACTAGGACATGACTACAGGAACCCACACCATGAACCACGCATTTATTATTGTCAACGAATATTAATACATCACTTGATACAGAGCAAGATGCTTGTCTCTCCTCACAGAGTACAACTGTCGATAAACATTTATGCAGAGTTCTGTCTAATACGAGGGTTGTCCAGAAAGTAAGATCCGATCGGTCGCGAAATGGAAACCACTGGGAAAATCCGGTAAAGCTTTGCACAGATGTGTTGCGCAGTGTCTCTGGTATGCCCGTCGATCGTGTCGCGTCGCTCTTTTCACTTTTGAGTGAACAATGAGCACGTAAAGATGCGTAGGGAATAGTGTCTTCCGCCAAGTATGAAGGCCTGGTTAGAGGTTTCGCCTGTGTCATGGAGCCTGCATAACACTACTGTCGAGTAGTCTTTTTTCACGCCAATTCACAGCCGCACACTGCAATGGCAATGAAGACGCTCCTGATGCGTTTCCGGTGAGAAATGTTTGATCGCCCACAATACAGTCCGTAATTGGCTCCCCCTGAGTCTCGTCTCTGCTCACAAGAGCCGCTAGCTATGAAGACAAAATTTTTCCACAGACAACGAGCTGCAGACTGGCCGGAAGGACAGGCGTCTGCTTTCTATGACGAGGATATTGGAAAGTTGATACAACACTACGACAACATTCGAAGTTGGAGCGGCGGCTATATATAGAAGGTGGAAGGTGTGCGTAACTGTTGCAAATAAAATGTTTCTGGGTTTCACTGTGGTTCCCATTTCGCGACCGATCGGAACTTACTTTCTGGACAATCCTCGTATCACACAGCTGGCTCGGTAGGGGGACGATCCCGTCGTCTTCAGCGATGACTGCAGACTAGACTGAGCGATACTGGTTTGAGACGTAAGTATACATGCCGATGCGGTGGCGTATGGAAACACTTCTCGACCTCTCTACACCGGCTCCGCTCATTCGTCCTTGCGTCCGGCAGCGACTATGCCTACTTTTGGCTTCATCGCGAGGCACCAATCTTGCCTTGTCACTTGATTTGTTGTATGACACTACACGCAACGCCGACGGAGGTGTGTGTTGAGTTATCGTGACAGACGGTCATTGAAGAGGATTATGACGAGAAGTAAGATGACTACAGCTGCAAAAGTCACGGTCGAGCTGAATGTCGCACTTCCGAACCGGTCAGCACCAAATCGAAAGAAGCTTCATGAGCAGCGAACAGCAGGACGAACTGAAATTTCAAAACTGCTCGTCAGTGACGTAAATGCCCGTAACAGGAAAGCATGGCGCCGAACCCGTAAAACGTCGAATGTGGAGCAATGGAAGAATGTCATTTGGTCGGATGAGTCTTATTTCACACTGTTCCCAATTTGTGGCCGAATTCCCAATTTGTGGCCGAGTCATCCCAAGACGATCTGGACAGACGTATCGCGGTATTCCATGGGACCCATGAAAGGTCATATTACTGTCAAGGATTGTATGATCATTTTGGCTGACAAGGTCTATCCTATGGTACATTGTTTGGGTTGTTTGGGGGAGACCAGGCAGCGAGGTCATCGGTCTCATCGGATTAGGGAAGGACGGGGAAGGAAGTCGGCTGTGCTCTTTCAAAGGAACCATCCCGTAATTTGCCTGGAGCGATTTAGGGAAATCACGGAAAACCTAAATCAGGCTTGCCGGACGCGGGATTGAACCGTCGTCCTCCCGAATGCGAGTCCAGTGTCTAACGACTGCGCCACCTAGCTCGGTATTGTTTGTTCCTCAATGGTGATGCCGTGTTCCGAGATGACAGGGCCCACGTTCACACAGCTCGCGTCACCCAGGACTGGTTCTTTATATACGAGGATGAATTTTCGCATCTTCCTGACCACCACAATCACCAGATCTCAATATTACTGAGGCTGTGAGATCTACTTTGGCGAGAAGTGTGCGCCATTGCTGTCCACCTCCAACATTTGCCACATTTTTGGAGGAAGAACGGTATAACTACCCCTTTACAACCATACATGATCGGTATTTCCTCGTTCCGAGACTTCTGGAAAATGTTTTGAATGCCAGCAGTTTCCTACACCGTATTGGGCATGAGAATGTTCCTTGTTTCTGGTGTGTCCATATTTTTGTCCATTGCCTGTATCTGACAGCTCGGTATTTCCGCTATTACTTTAGAAGGAAATTCTTAAGACGCTTTAGGAAAACCAATGGGCTATGCCACATTGTGTTTAAATTTACAACAAGAGTGGTATCATTACAAAAAGGTATATCGAATGAATGACCAGCCACGAACCCTTAGAACTTCGCAGGTGAATATTCCAAGTAAATAAAGAAAGCAACGGAAACTGACAAGTGAATGGTGTTATCGAATTCTTAACTGGGCGCCTTGGACACAAAATCTACCACTCAGCTTCGATGGAATCTTATATACGAGTTTCGAATTGAAATTAGTTTAGAATATCTCTCACTGCACTGAACCGCCCAAGCTTTTTCAGACATATACCGTTCTCCCCACGCACCCTCCTCTGATTCTACGATACAATATGTACGTGACTTTTCACTGTCTGCTTAGCGAATGCTATCTGTATTTTTCTCAGTTCTTGCTTGATTCATGCTTAACGGACAAGAGTTGTCTGTTCTTTGCGTCGAAGATAAAAGGGAAACAGACAAAAAATTTTATGGGTAGCTTCTAAATCCGATAGCACAAGTTGCTATGAGTTTTCAGATAAAGCCACCCATAAGGGAATTTATTTTTATCCGCACGTGTAGCTGTAAGAGCGTAGATAAAAAAAAAACGGCCGCTCCCTATCACCTTCGTAGAGCACAAATGAATTCTCTACCACAGGCAATTAAAAACTCGATGTTTTAACTGTTCTCAGTCCAATTACACTTAATAATCTAGTGCTTTAGGTAATTATGGAACTGTAAGTGACAAGATGACCATGATTAATATCAGCAAACTTTATTCTGTACGGTCTGCATCAATCCTAGCGCTATAATGACTTCCGGCTTTTGTTTCTCACACTGCGTACAAACACCACTTGGCTCCACATTTAATGTACGAGAGACGCTCAGTAAGTGAAGCAACATTTTTTTCCTCGACCAGTTTCAGCCGAGAAACCGCGTTATTGTATGTGGAGCATCAGGGAATATTCCCACTTCCGCGCCTATAGTTTCATGAAGTTCCGACTGGTGGCAGCGTTATATGTAGCCTTCAAAATGGTGTCTTCAACGGCAGTGCGTTCCAAGAACCAAATCTCATTGAGTTTATTTGGCGGAAAACCTGAGCATCAGCGATATTCATAAGCGCTTGCAGAATGTGTAAGGAGACCTGGCAGTGAACAAAATCATGGTGAGTCGGTGGGCGAGGTATCCATCATCATCATCATCATCATCATCATCACCACCACCACCACCACCACCACCGCCACCACCAGGTCACACAAACCTGTCCGATCTCTCTCGTACTGGCCGTCAGCACACACCTGTGACTCCTGCATTGTTGGAACGTGTGGACAGTCTCAATCGAAGTGATCGACGAATCACAATCAAACACCTCGCTGATTAACTGGACGTCTCTGTTGTTAGTGTTGACATATTCGTCCACGTGTTGGCGTGCTCAGACGTGTGTGCCCACTTGGTTCCTCGTCGCGAAACTGAACACCATAAAGAGCAACAAAGACCATCTATGAGGAATGGCTTGCGCGTTATGAGGCTCATCATGACAATTTTTTGTCGAACATCGCTACAGACGGTGATATGTGGGTTCATCGCTTCGAACCGGAAGCAAAACGGCAATTCTCCTCCGAAAGAAAAGGTTCAAAGCCACACCATCAACCGCTAAAGTTATGGCGACGGATTTCTGTAACTCTGAAGGGGTTATCTGTTCGATGTCCTGATTCATAGTGCGACGATCAATTCAGAGCTGTGTTGTGCTACCATCAGGAAATTGAAGAAACGACTTCAGCGTGCTCGTCACCACAAAAATGCGAACGAACTTCTGTTTCTCCACGACAAAGTAAGGCATCAGACAAGTCTTCGCACCTGATATGAGATCACAAGACGTCAGTTGACTGTACGCCCTTATCCACCGTACAGCACGCGTCTCGCACCTTCCGACTTCCATTTGTTTGCCCCAGTGGATGATGCTCTCCGCGGTAAGCACTACCTGGATGATGAGTAGTTTATTGATTTAACAAGACGTTGGCTCCGGCGTCGACCAGACCTTTCCAGTAAGCTGGCGTACGGTCGTCGTATTGGAAGGATATTATGTTGAAAAATGGAGGCCTGTAGCAGAAAACAAATGGGAATAATGTGGTGTAATAGAATCCGGAATAAAATCAACTCGCTTTCAGAAAAAAAAAATGTTTTGCATTACTTTTTGAACGCACCTCGCACATTGCAACCCCAAAATTTATTAGTACTATGAAATATTTCCGAGGAATGCATTTCCTCTGGAGATGACTCACACCGTTTCGGAGCCACCTTATAATTTGATATTTTACATCAACACAGTGAGCATTCTCCGTGTTTGAATTGGTCACGGAATTTGCACGGTTCGTATTGCACGTGGTCCCATCTGTGTAATGAATTAGGCCAGTCAAGGTCCATCGTTCCCGTGGAAAACAGTAAGCTACAGCCAGTTCACTTCAGACTATGCCATCTGAAAAATAAGTGCTCCCACTTTAAGCCCACTCTAGTATACAACCACTACCATGTAGGAATTGCAGTACACCCGAAATGGATGGAAATAATCGTTGTAAAATCGAAATCACTCTACACTGATTCAGCAGGAATAAAATCAAAAATATGTCCAGCGATTCTGCTACTCTGCAGTCCGTATAACTACCGACTTCAAACAGTTGCAGATTTCTGGTGACCTGCTGCTCGTAACTATACTTTCGTGTAACGCATTTGAGCCTTTAGTTCGGTAGGTTGACTGTATCGGACCAGTGAAGATGAACCAGTTATAGATGTGGAGAAGAGATTAATGTCGAATTAAAAAAATATCTAACTTAATTTCCAATAAAGCAGAGAGAGGAACTACCATTACCAATGCCTGAAAAGCGGCTGACAGGTTTACCGCACAGGTGGGTAGGAAAGACTCATTGCAACATCGAGATAGCTACGTTCCTTCAGGAAGTACGGAATCCGGATGATATCCGTACAGGGTGGGACCGGCGCTATGCGTTTATTAGGGCGTGAAAAACACTGTTGCGGAACGGAAATAAAACAGGGCTGGGGAACCCACATTTCCGCCGAGCGGGACTGCAGTATAAAAATAAACTAAAACAGTAATGACGCGTCTGGAAACGTCGAGCTTTATTGCTTCTAAATACGTTTTTACGAGACAGCCGTTCACAGATATTTGCATTTATGAAATTGCGCGCAGTTGTTACAGAATTTAGTGATGGCAGCCAATTCGGGAAGCTGATAATATTGGCTACGATTGAGAGCGCTTCTAAACTGATGTACTGTTCTGCTACACGCCGTGTGTGTAAATCGAGTACCATCTTCCTATTTTTCTCTCTCCCTCCCCCCCCCCCTCTCTCTCTCACTCTCTCCCTCACACACACACACACACACACACACACTCTCTCTCTCTCTCTCTCTCTCTCTCCCTCACACTCTCTCTCTCTCTCTCTCTCTCTCTCTCTCTCTCTCTCTTTCTCTACCTCCTTCCTTCCTGTCTTTCCCATTCTGTCTCTTATGATCGGATACAACAATAGTTACATGCTGTTATTTTTCTCCAGAGAAACAGTTTCAAACTATCTGTGTTACAGAAGAAACAGTTGAAAGCTTTTCACAAAAGAAGCATAATATTGCGTGAATTACATGAGCTGCTGTGGAGACCATTGGTTGTTATCGTTAGTCCGTGGTACACCATTCCCTGTAGATGCTGTGGACAGTCCACGTTAACACAGCAATAAGTCAGACAGCTTCATTCACGGTTTGACCATGGGCTAGTCCCAACACGATATCCGCTTTCCGCCATTCTGTCACCTTTTCACGTCCAACGATCTTAACAGCGCCTATTTCATACAGCCGACACATACGAAGCATTTCACTGCTACGGAAAGTGCAGACATCCCGTTACCAGTTCTATACCGGATGTAGAGCCTGAATTTGCTCTTTCAAGTGTGTGACTAACAAGGCATTTGGTACACTGAACTTAGATTGTTATTGGTCTACAATGTTTTTTAATTTCCCATGCGATATTACTTCTTATATTACTAATGTCAAGTTGCTGCGTAACTGTTAAAGTGATCTCAAAGCACGAAACGCAAATTGTTTCCAGAGACGTACTCCAAGAGGACAAGATATAACGTGAAACATTTGCGCTAACCACTCACATTAACGTGAGATACAAACGCAGGAAAATGTTAAAAAGACTTCCGTTGACGTCATGTTCACTTTTCACCACAAGAGTGTGTCTAAAAGTGATTTGAATAAAAAGGGTGATGCCATAGACTGGAATAACTACAAAGCAATAAATTTATTTAAAGCAGTTTACAAAAATTACTCTAGCATCATAAAATGAAAATTAGAAATAGTTTTGAAAATGGTTCAAATGGCTCTCAGCATTATGGGACTTAACATCTATGGTCATCAGTCCCCTAGAACTTAGAACTACTTAAAACTAACTGACCTAAGGACATCACACAACACCCAGTCATCACGAGGAATCGAACCCGGGAAAAATAGTTTTGAAACGCTCTCGAGAAAACAACAGAATGGATACCGAAAGAGGAAGATCACGAGGAGATGGCTACACACTCAAGATGCTAACTGGAAAAAGGAAAGAATTCAGTCTGGGAAACATGTGACTTTTATTGGTGTTAAGAAAATTTTCCATACTTTGTAAAACACCGGCAGAAAGTAACGACCCATCACAAATCATAGAAACAATTCAGAACATACACAGCCAAAATGTGATTCCAATTAGAAGCGGACGACAGCTGTCGGAATGGAAACTTACTGACCGAGCAGTTAGACAAAGATCTGACCTTTCACCGCTTATGTTCAACATTTCTTCTACAGTAGAAAAACTAAGCCTCGCCAGAGCAGACCATAAAGGCCCAATGTTACCGACCGTCCGCCGTGTCATCCTCAACCCACAGGCGTCACTGGATGCGGATATACAGGGGCATATGGTCAGCACACTGCTCACCTGGCCGTATGTCAGTTTACAAGACCGGAGTCGCTACTTCTCAATAAAGTAGCTCCTCAGTTTGCCTCACAAAGGTTGAGTGTACCCTCCTTGCCAACAGCGCTCGGCAGACCGGATGGTCACCCATCCAAATGGTATCCCAGCTCGTCAGATCTAAACCTCGGCGATCAGGCGCGAACCGGTGTTACCACTGCGGCAAGGCCGTTGGCTTCTGTAGTAATAATTGATCAGTAAAACTGTCGTGTGTGCCTGTTTGTCTTTGAACACGCTAATCTCAAAAACTGCTAGACGAATTGGGATTTTTGCAGGTCACTTGAGAATATTTCATCCTAATCGGATCGTGAAAAAAAATATTTTCATACTTTTATAAGAATTTTTGGAAGTATGTATGTATGTTCATCTCCTGCGAGCCACTGGACCGATTTCAGCCATACAAAAGGTGGTGTATCACTTACAGTCTGGACAGAATCGTTGTGGGGGCAAGAATCACCTAGATGTTAGGGGGTGGGGGTGAAAAACAAGCGTAGATCACGGCGGGTGACAACCAGTATTTTATTCATCCAGTATTTGAGAACGAGACCACTGAGTTAAATGCAACAAATTTGACACATAATTTCAAATATTTAGGAAACGGTATTCGCTAGAACCACCCACAAAATGATGAAAGGAAAAAATTTTCTCGGTTAACACTCTTTCGCTGTTAGTTTTCGCTTCAGGCATGACGTTTCAATATCTTACTTCTTTACTAGTAGCTGTATTCGCAACACATTTTACAGACAGTGTTCACATACAACACTGAATGTTCCTTCAAAATTATATCACTGTGCGCCACATAGTTCAGGATATATGACGTCATAAACACTGAGATGTGCGAAGAACTGCTGCATCATACATGGCGTTAAATTTATTATTACTAATCCGCTGAGCCAATTTCGGTCAAACTTGGGTAACGAGATAGATTCATCGCTGAGGAAGAGCAAAGGCTACTTTAGAAAGTGTTGAGTACTAGATACTTTTTTATTTAAAGATTATCACGTGAATCAGGGAACAATATTTAATATCTGATAAAACTATTTTCTGTTTGAGTTTTGAGTTTTATCGTATTTATGAAAATGCTTTTCTTGATTGGTTTGCGCTACGATTCAAAACAATGAATGCAATACTTATGCAATATATAGTATGTTTAATCCCCGCTTCCACATGATTTCTTGCTTATTGCAACGTTGCATAGCTACTATGTGCGCTGTCCACTATTTGAAAACGGTAGCCCTTAGTGACGTCCAACAAACTTAACACATTGTTTCAAACCGTTGCGGTACTTTTTCCTGGTGACAACCCCTCAAAAAATGAAAGGAAAACAGTCTATAGCCGACTAAATTTCCTGTGTTCATGCAGTAAAACATGACGTGATGGCTTTTAGATTTGTTACTTCTTTGCTACTCACTCCATTCGCGACACATTTAGCTATCACTATCCAGACACACTGCTGACTGTGCCTACACAATTATATCACTGCAGGACACCCTGTTCAGGAGATACCAGGGAAGGAGATGGACACAGAAAGGGAAGTGGAAGAGATGGACAGTATGCGGGGAAGGGAGTTGAACGCAGGAGGGAAAGAGGAGGAGATGGGCTGACTGAGGGGAAGGAGGGGATGGGCAGAGAGGGGAGGGAGTAGCTGATGGGCATAGGGCGGGGAAGGCGGATTTGAAATAATTGAACTGAAATAAATACATGTCAGAGCAACGTCTAGTACTCCGCAGTACATTACAAAAATCATCAGTAAATGGAGGCAGAATCCCCACGGCAGAGGCAGGATAAACTTCACTCACTACTGTTTACGTATGGTGAGATAAATTCTGCAGAATCTGAGGATAATTCAAAGAGACCAGCAAAACTGTACAATGTCCCTCAATGACACCAAAATTGTGGTGTTCAGCAGGAAAGACCACAAAGAAAACAAAATTTCAATAGATAACACTACTCTCGAGCAAGATACGTAGGTTTCAACCTCGGCTATAATCAAGAAAGCGATATGCAATGTAAAATCACAAACTTCAAGAAATCACAGGCCTAATGAAAGCCGTCTTCAGACCATCTCTTGGTCACCAACACAACAGACTCAAAGTACACGACCCTCTGAATACATCTACCGTCTGGTATGGCAGCGGAGTTTGGACACTCCGTAGAGATGACGAACGGAGACAAATGAGGGCCGAGATAAAGTACATGAGAAGAATAGCTACCTGCACACTATGGGACAGGAAAAGAACTAACTAACTACTTAAATATCGCAAATTAAAATCAGTCCTCAGTGCAATACGGAACACTTTGCAAAAACCATGTGCTACGGGCGCAGACCGGTCGCACCCCAGAAAAAATGGCTCGGAGCACTATGGGACTTAACATCTATGGTCATCAGTCCCCTAGAACTTAGAACTACTTAAACCTAACTAACCTAAGGACAGCACACAACACCCAGTCATCACGAGGCAGAGAAAATCCCTGACCCCGCCGGGAATCGAACCCGGGAACCCGGGCGTGGGAAGCGAGAACGCTACCGCACGACCACAAGATTCGGACGCACCCCAGAAAATTCTCGAACAGCAAGACAGAGATACAAATAACGTAGGCAGACCAACGAAGAGGTGAACTGAGACCGTAACAGGTCAGAAGATCTAATAATGGACAGGAAGAAGAAGAAGAAGAAGAAGAAGAAGAAGGAGATATTCACTCTATTCGATAAATCCCTCCTCGATGTGTAAATTTAATAATTTATTGGTAATCTAATGTGTTCTCTTGTGGGGCAATAGTCTGATACGGAAACAGCTCGAAGACATTTGAGCTGTCTCTTCGTTTGAAGTAAAATAGAATATCGGTGTTTCACATACGTTATTGCGTGATTGACAATCCTATACGAAGGTCAGTACATAAATGACGAAGGCGACGTCCAAAGCAAATTTCTGATCATTATCCGTATCAGTCTACCAGATTTTGCTGATGAAACTCAACAAAGACCAGAAAGATTTAGTACAGATATATGTGTCACAGAAACATACACTGAAGAGCCAAAGAAACTGGTAGATCTGGCTAATAACGTATAGCGCCCTCGCGAGCACGCAGAAGTGCCGCAATATAACGTGGCTATGGACTTGACTAATGTCTGACGTAGTACTCAAGGGAATTGACACCATGAATCCTGCAGGGCTGTCCACAAATCCGTAAGAGTATGAGGCTGTGGAGATCCCTTCTGAACAGCACGTTGCAAGGCATTCCAGACGTGCTCAATAGTGTTCATTTATGGGGATTCTGCTGGCCAGCGGAAGTGTTTAAACTCAGAAGAGTATTCCTGGAGTCACTCTGTACCAGATCTGGACGTATAGAGTGACACATTGTCCTGCTGGAATTTCCCTAGTCCATCGGAATGCAGAATTAACATGAATGGGTGCAGAGGAACAGACAGGATGCTTACGCACGTGTCACCGGTCAGAGTCATATCTAGCTGTATCAGGGGTCCCCTAATTAGGAACACCGTCAAAAATATTCTAAGTGCTCGACCCATTATTAGGTCTTCAGTGAACAGAAAACTTTATTACCTGCCTCACTAAACAAGAACAATATTTAAGAGACAGAAGTTTATATGTCTCCTGAGAGTCAGAAAATAATGAGAATTCGCACCTGCGTTGTAAGCTGTCCTAAGGAAGTACCTTATACAGTCTGTTTTAAATGGTTTCATGCTGTCAGTGAATTCACTTAGATGTAGTAGTTCTTAAGAGATTTTGCCTTAAACCAATGATGGTCCTTTAACTGTATTTTTTTCGGTGATTGGAATCTATGTTGTTGTTTTTGCATAAAAAATACTTTCCATTATATTTCTTTCAAAGATTAAGGTGGGAGGCAAAATAATCAACATTTTCTTAAGGGATTAAATGTATATGCGAGTTCTCGTAAATATTTTCATTTGGTCTGTTTTAACCGCTTAGAAACTGTAGTCAAGGAGACTATTTGTGATATTCACGAAACCGATGGTTAGAAGCAAAAATACCACAAAAGCTTGAAGAGAGTATATAATACTCGGTATTCCGTCACAGCACTACTGCATAGTTGGCATTTCTTTAAAATATTGCAAACAGAGAGAGACAATCATTTAATCACGCATTGCAGTATTTTCTGTCGGGTACTTATATCGTTTGTGATAATAGTTTTGGGGACATTAGGTCATGATCTATGGCGTGTTTCTGCGCGTAACGTTTCACCTCCAACAACGGAAGATATCCTCAGAGGTTATAAAGACGCAGCTACTTTACTTTCAAAAGTGAACTTGTTTAGTAAGCCAATACTGTTCATTGTTAAAAATCAGAAACAATTAATTTTCGAATATTGGCTACTTCAGTGTGAAACGAGGTGTTCATTGCTACTGTTTGACGCTGTTTATTATTTCAACACTTCGACAGTTTCGGCTTGCTAAAACCACCTTAAGTTACTACACCTTTATAGCCTTTGGGGAAGTCTGATGTGGCTGGAGATGAAACGTTAGGCGCAAAAACATGCCCTAGATCACGGTCTAATGCCCATAAGACCAAACCCACCAAACTATTTTGATGCTACTCTTCGAATGTGTGGGCTCTTCCATGATTCCTATCACATACTTCTAGAAGATAAAGAGTGGACTTAGTTGGTACATAACACGTTTAAGCTCAGGGAGTGGATATTCTGTTGTCTTTACGTTCGTATTGTCATTACTGACACGAAAGTCGCCTGTAGTATCGTCTTTCCACTACTACGGTGACCGCACGGACAGGAACCGAAAGCCAATAACTTGGAATAAATAAATAAAAAAGACTAGTTTAACAAATAACCGTTGTCCAAAACCGGTTAATGACTATATATGACTCAAGCAATCAGTTATCACCAAATGTTAATAATACATCATTATTTCTTCTTCCGATTCGCTTACGCTTTTCACTTCGATTAATGGGTCACTGTAACGTGATTTAGCTGCAAGAAGTAATAGTCAAGTCCTAGGAAGAGTTGGCACCAAAAATTCATTAAAAAATGTTTCGACTCGGTGGCGCACCATCAAGATTTGCTAGTTCCGACCGAGAACATGTCGACGTCCCCTGGTCACGCCAGGCAAAGCCCGCTGTCAGAAGAGCGATGAGTACAGCAAGAGGCAAGTAGGTGCACAATGCGCCTGCGCAATATGAGTAGCGATGTCTCAGCGGCAAACTTTAACCAACTCATTGATAGCGAGATATGTCGCCAGTGTTGGCACCTCATGCTGTAACGTCGATGGCAACATGTCTATGAGTAGCTATGATTTCTCCTAGGGAAGGGAAAGAGACGTTCGCGAGTGAGTTAATGTATCGACAATTACCCGAACATCAGCCGGCCGAAGCCTCAAGATTTCTTTGGCTTTGTGGAACTGAACATCGGATTCCAGGTGGAACAAGGTGTATGGGTTATAGGTTCCACAAAAGTGTTTACCTGTGGGCCTATGTGCACTGAATACCTATTACTGAAAGAGGGTAAAGAATATTACGTCGCATGTAAAGTTTGCATAGTGAACACAGCTGTCGTTATAGCGATCTTTTTGTTCCTGCCTACCAAAGAAAGATAAGTGTTAGCGCCAACGTTAAGGATCTGAAATGATTTTGTTCCCCCTTGTAGCACGGAAGTGATGTGTTTCCCGACATAAAACTTCATCCACAAACTACCCTAGACAGACTGCACAAGTAGGGAATGGAAATGATGGACACCTTTTGTACTAGCCAAATGTCCAATTAAACGAAAGGCATAATACCGTAACATTTCACTGCTGAATTACTGAAGCCATGCGAAGCAGCACTGTTAACGAGTTGCTTACGACTTCTGCAGGGGCAGGATTCAAATTTCTCTCAGCTCATTCAGATTAGTGTCTTCTGTCTTACTACAGTTAACTAGGGCACTGCCAGGATGGCTCTTTGAATCAGATAGGTAACCATCCGTGGGCCCACCCATTCGTGTTCAGTCTCCGTCTGAGCAATGCAGGTGTCGACGGGTCGATAAACTCTAATTTTCGTTCCTACGTCACTTATTTAGAAATAGATAACTATTGACGGCAGGTCCTAGATATCGAAATGATAAACCTTTTACTCCAACAGCAGTCGTTCTAAGTTTATTCTGTCTCATTAACCAGTTCCTGTAAAGCAGTCACTATCGAATGTAGACTCTCGATCTAAATTTATGGGCTCCAAGTATAGACGTGAACTAGATTTGTCGTAGCATCGCTATGCGTAATTTATTCACAAACGTGTCAGCAATGGAGGTAGAAATCATATTAATATTTATAAATATTCCCGATCGGTACTCTTTGCCACTTGTTCACTTTGCATTTGGAACTTGGGGCTGGCAGCGACGCTAATTTCCATACCAAACAGTGTGCTGTGCGCTTCAACAAAGCACCTCGCTCGTCGAGAGCGATCAGTAAAAACAGTTCCATTATCTCGACGGCCGTCAGAAAAAATAATCAGCTGAGTTTTATGGCTGCTCGTCACAAAATAGTGTCGATGCTACGGCCATGATAACTGCGACACACTTCACTGTTGCTATTAAGCTTTCACGAGATAACATTAATATGACAGCCACACCTGCAGCGCCGTTCAAAAGCGCTCCAACAATGCGAATTCAGGATCCTACGCATGGATACATATTTACATCTCATGCGTCATGAGATTAAAGCCATATTTAACATTGTTCCAATATGTATTCTCCTCGCACCCCTGACAAAGATAAACGGTTATTTTATTTTTGCCGTACCAACGACCAAATCAAATAATATTTAAAATTGCTACAATAATTAAAATAGCATGCTGTTGATATCTGGAATTACCAAAGTGACATCCTACGTAGAAGTACCCTCTGTGGTAAAACATCTCATTGTATCAACACCTCTGTAACTACCTCAATAATTAATAAGATGCAGCTTATTCATTTATTTCTGTTACAGCGTTCAGTTCCAAATAAAGACTTTCATTAAATTCTCTCAAACTCAAACTAAAATGTTTTCCATTTTCCCTGCAGCATAGTGAAGAGATATTCCTGTGGTTTACGGTACACTGATACAGTACACAAAACTGTTCCTTATCGTTCAAGCTTTATGTTCTTCAGTCGTTAGTGAAATAAACATTGCTTTACGGATGTTCAAATGGTTCAAATGGCTCTAAGCACTGTGGGACTTAACGTCTGAGGTCAGCAGTCCCCTAGACTTGGAACTACTTAAACCTAACTAACCGAAGAACATCACACACATCCGTGCCCGAGGCAGGATTCGAACCTGCGACAGTAGCAGCAGCGCGGTTCAGGACTGAAGCGCCTAGAACCTCTCGGCCACAGCGGCCGGCCTTTACGGATGTGGGATTATCATTCACATACAGAAATTTTAGTGAAACAGAACTGCTGCTACTGCGTGCGTAATATGGTACTGAGTGATGTGTACGCAGAAGCACATTTAGTTAATATTTCCAAGGAACAAACTTAATGATTATCATCACCATTATTACCATAATCTTTTCCCTCTTAAACATATTCATTATTCGTTTTTACACAAGGATTAAAGGGAGGATACTGTTACATTTTCCACCGCTTCCTTGATTTACTAGGGCCTCCTCTTGATAAGCCAATTCCCCCAATCTTTGCCAGATTACCATTGTAAGGAAACCTCTCCTCCATTATTGTGTTCATTACACTACAGATACTTATTCATCCCCGGTTTTATCTTCCTTTAACATCTCGAAGAAGTCTCGCTTCAACAGGCCACACTCTTGAAGACTGTCCAATTAGCCTTTCAGTACGTGTCTCTTGCTATAACGCTGCAGTCTGGAACCGCAAGACCGCTACGGTCGCAGGTTCGAATCCTGCCTCGGGCATGGATGTTTGTGATGTCCTTAGGTTAGTTAGGTTTAACTAGTTCTAAGTTCTAGGGGACTAATGACCTCAGCAGTTGAGTCCCATAGTGCTCAGAGCCATTTTCTCTTGCTATACGTTAACTTCCATCGCATCTATTTTATTTAGGAGGTTTTTGTACTTTGTCATACGTGACGTTATTGGTTCTGACTATGACATCGATAGTCTATTAACACTTTAATTTTATCCTGGGTATTTGTTATTCGACGGTATTGTCACCAAATACCATTTCTGAATCTATCAATCCTGGCCTTGGACTATCACTACTTTTGGTTTCCTGTCGTGCTTTAGTAGTCCCTTATAGTGATAAAGTACATGCAGTTTTATATGAAATTTTATGTAGTGATACTTGTAAGTCATCTTCAGTTGTATTTTGGCCGAATTTTCTGTGTATAAAATACACTGAAACGCCAAAGAAACTGGTATAGGCCTGTGTATTCAAACACAGATATATTTAACGGGCAGAATACGGTACTGCGGTCGGCATCGCCTATACAGGACAAGAAGTGTCTGGCGCAGTTGTTACATCGGTTACTGCTGCTACAACGGCAGATTATCAAGATTTACATGAGTTTGATACGGTGTTATAGTCGGCGCACGAGCGATGGGAAAAGCGTCTCCGAGATAGCGATAAAGTGAGGATTTTCCCGTACGACCATTTCACGAGCGTACCGTAAGTATAGGGAATCCGTTAAAACATCAAATCTCCGACATCGCTGCGGCCGGAAAAAGATCCTGCAAGAACGGGACCAACGCTGACTGAAGAGAATCTTTCAACGTGACAGCCAACGTGACAGAAGTGCAACCCTTCCGCAAATTGCTGCAGATTTCACTGCAGGGCCATCAAGAAGTGACAGAGTGCGAACCATTCAACGAAACATCGTCGATATGGGCTTTCGGAGCCGAAGGCCCATTCGTGTACCCTTGATGACAGAACGACACAAAGCTTTACGCTTCACCTGGGCCCCTCAACACCGACATTGGACAGTTGATGCCTGGAAACATGTTGCCTGGTAGGACGAGTCTCGGTTAAAATTGTATCGAGCGGATGGACGTGTACAGATATGGAGACAGGGGAATGGAGACAGGGGACTGTTCAAGCCGATGGAGGCTCTGTAATGGTGTGGAGCACGTGTTGTTGTAGTGATGTGGGACCCCTCATACATTTACATACGGCTCTGACAGGTCGTACGTACGCAATCATCCAGTCTGATCACCTGCATACATTCATGTCCATTGAGCATTCCGATGGACTTAGGCAATTCCGGCAGGACACGGCGACACCTCACACGTCCAGAATTGCTACAGAGTGGCTCCAGGAACACTCATCTGAGTTTAAACACTTCCGCTGGCTACCGAACTCCACAGATACGAACATTGTTGAGCATTTCTGGAATGTCTTGCAGCGTGCTGTTCGGAAGAGATCTCCACTACCTCGTACTCTTACAGGTTTATGAACAGCCCTGAAGGATTCATGGTGTCAGTTGCCTCCAGCACTGCTTCAGACATTAGTCTAGTACGTGCTACGTCGTGATGAGGCACATTTGCGTACTCTCGGGGGCTCTACAAGACAGTAGGCTATTGTAGCACCTTATTTGGCTCTTCAGCGTAATATTTCGAGCTTTATCACAATTTGTGTAAATCGCGATTATTGCTAAGCTCTTTAGCTCCTGTGTCGTATGTAAATATTAAAAAGGCCTTGCTGTGCTGGTACTGCGAACGTCTGTAAGCAAGGGGAAACTACAGCCGTAATTTTTCCCGAGGGCATGCAGCTTTACTGTAGAGAGCTGCATCAAACCAGTCTCAGGACTGAAGACCACAACAAAAACAACAGGGGATGAACAAAACGCCTAAATCTTACTCCCTAGTCAGCATTAATTGTTCTGCATGGCGACAACTTAAATCGCTATGCTGCCATAGAGACTTTAGATTACTCTATCTGGGATATCATTACCCAGTTCTAAGTTTAACTCTGCGGACATTATAGAAAATGTTTTGGAAACCTGCTGTGGCCATATTGCCTCGAACTGAGCTGCATTCAGTATCGCGTAGGGTTTTAGCGGCCCTGGTTTTATTATGCGAAAGGCCAATTCAAATCTGACCAACCGCAGTATCATGTCATCAGTAATTATCACATACGGGAGGTTCCAGAAATTTCCTATGATTCGAAATTTTTGTATACAGGAATAGTCAATATTAGTTTCAATAGCTACACTCTTCAATCAGGATTTCAGCTCCGCTCTGCCTGTACGTCGGCGTTTCTAGTACATTTGCTTTGAGTAGTATGTGTGGTACTTCACTGGTGGCCCTTTTGTCGGACTCGGACTTGATTATAGTAACGACGTCACACTGTGGGGAAGCCGGGTACTTCAAACCATCACCGTGGCTTCAGTTACGCAGAGTGCAGTAACGTACAGCAGCATACACTAAGCCGCCAGTAATGACAACAATGTATATCTTCACGTACTTCCGCACGTTTGAATTCCTATGGCGTCTCAGGTTAGGCACCCAAGTGTCACCAGTGGAAACAGGTGTAAGCACACTGGCGGAGGCAGCGCCACGCCGAGGTTTTCTGGGCTAGCCCAACACAGTGGTTGTCAGTCCGGTGGTACGAAACGGAATTGGGGACATCATGAATCCTGCTGTCTAGGATTCCTGTTTACGTTCCCGAGTCGCTGGTTCCGACAGCTGCAGAGCAGGAAAGCCTGGGCAGACGGGTGGAGATTGGCTGCGCTCACTCTGTAGCGGCTGGAATTTTAAATCTACAATACGGAGCTGAAGCGGCAGCATCAACTTGAACCAGCACCTGGCCACGCTGTGGGCACCGGCGGACAGACCTTGGGTTCGGCGTCACTGTGGTACGAAGCGTTGGCCGTGCTTGTGTTTCCTATTGTCGTGGGTGGCATCGAAAACATATTAACACTGGACAAGAAGTTCGAGAACGGTACTGTGAAACCGGCGAAGCAGCGTGGAGGCAGCGGAGAGCTGGATTGCAACTATCACCACAGGGTGTCGCCAGTGGCAGCGCAGACGTCGTCTGGCTGTGGCAGCAGATGGTGTTTTGCCTTCAGACTTACAGAAGATACGCCAGTTGTGAGGCAGAGAGAAAGGGCGAAAGAGAGTTTCTGACACTACGATTCTACGAGGTGCATTCAAGTTCTAAGGCCTCCGATTTTTTTTCTAATTAACTACTCACCCGAAATCGATGAAACTGGCGTTACTTTTCGACGTAATCGCCCTGCAGACGTACACATTTTTCACAACGCTGACGCCATGATTCCATGGCAGCGGCGAAGGCTTCCTTAGGAGTCTGTTTTGACCACTGGAAAAACGCTGAGGCAATAGCAGCACGGCTGGTGAATGTGCGGCCACGGAGAGTGTCTTTCATTGTTGTAAAAAGCCAAAAGTCACTAGGAGCCAGGTCAGGTGCGTAGGGAGCATGAGGAATCACTTCAAATTTGTTATCACGAAGAAACTGTTGCGTAACGTTAGCTCGATGTGCGGGTGCGTTGTCTTGGTGAAATAGCACACGCGCAGCCCTTCCCGGACGTTTTCGTTGCAGTGCAGGAAGGAATTCGTTCTTCAAAACATTTTCGTAGGATGCACCTGTTACCGTAGTGCCCTTTGGAACGCAATGGGTGAGGATTACGCCCTCGCTGTCCCAGAACATGTACACCATCTTTTTTTCAGCACTGGCGGTTACCGGAAATTTTTTAGGTGCCGGTGAATTTGTGTGCTTTCATTGAGCTGACTGGCGCTTTGTTTCTGGATTGAAAAATGGCATCCACGTCTCATCCATTGTCACAACCGACGAAAAGAAAGTCCCATTCATGCTGTCGTTGTGCGTCAACATTGCTTGGCAACATGCCACACTGGCAGCCATGTGGTCGTCCGTCACCATTCGTGGCACCCACCTGGATGACCCTTTTCGCATTTTCAGGTCGTCATGCAGGATTGCGTGCACAGAACCCACAGAAATGCCAACTCTGGAGGCGATCTGTTCAACAGTCATTCGGCGATCCCCCAAAACAATTCTCTACACTTTCTCGATCATGTCGTCAGACCGGCTTGTGCGAGCCCGAGGTTGTTTTGGTTTGTTGTCACACGATGTTCTGCCTTCATTAAACTGTCGCACCCAAGAACGCACTTTCGACACATCCATAACTCCATCACCACATGTCTCCATCAACTGTCGATGAATTTCAATTGGTTTCACACCACGCAAATTCAGAAAACGAATGATGGCACGCTGTTCAAGTAGGGAAAAAGTCACCATTTTAAGTATTTAAATCAGTTCTAATTCTCGCCGCTGGCGGTAAAATTCCATCTGCCGTACGGTGCTGCCATCTCTGGGACATATTGACAATGAACGCGGCCTCATTTTAAAACAATGCACATGTTTCTATCTCTTTCCAGTCCGGAGGAAAAAAAAAAACGGAGGCCTTAGAACTTGGATGTACCTCGTACAACAAGGCATCAGAGTGTCTTGCGCTGCTGAGTGTGTCACACTTGCATTCGTGCAGGTGTTACTGCTTATTGTAGATCTGACGGTCAAAATACGACGACGACGCGGTGCGCCTCGATCGTTAGAATCGTGTTTTGTACAGATGCATTATAGCGAAAAACACAATGCGGCTGTCTTGTGCTCTGATTGTGTGGTAGTTATTGTATTTCAACTATGGAAGAACAGCGAGGACATTTGGTGATTTAACTGTATCAGTACTGATCTTGAATTGTGAAAGCACGACGACCCATGGCGTGATGTAAGTGTGTCTTTCTAATAAACTTTTAAAAAATGGTTCAATGGCTCTAAGCACTATGGGACTTAACATCTGAGATCTTCAGTCCCCTAGACTTAGAACTACGTAAACCTAACTAACCAAAGGACATTACACACATCCATGCCTGAGGCAGTATTTGATCCTGCAACCGTAGCAGCCGCGTGGTTCCGGGCTGAAGCGCCTAGAACCGCTCGGCCACAGCGGCCGGTTGATAATCTTTGAAATCCTATTGCCATATATGCATAATTTTAGTGACAGTGCAGAGGTTTGGGTGGATCTGTGTAGATTGTGCTGTGTATGTGTTTTGTCTATCCAGATTGTGATTGAGTTGTTGGTGGTGCCATGATCATAGCTCTTTACAAGTATTATTCTGTGACCAAATGTAAAACTATTTTTTGGCCTAATCTATTTTCTAATATCTAAACATTTGTTTTAGGATGAAACATTAGTTTTTTCTTTGTCGCCTTCGAGATATTATTATTTATTGCTGTGGGGCAAGTAATATCTCTTTGGTACTTATATTGTTGTTCATCTGATGCTAAGTGTTTTAGAAGTTTGAGTGTAAGATTTTCCTTGTTTCTTCTGCATGCGCTCTGGCACTGTAAATTGTTTTTTAGTAATTTAATAGCCGATGCTTTCAGAACCACCAGCCAAACTCCACTACCACTGGAAACCTAGTCCACATATTCACGGCCACTACGTAACATTTATCCACGTCAAGAGTGAAATAGCAATCCCTGCACGATTCTGTCGTCCTGTGGTCCTTTACAGATCATTTTTCATTTCACTAGTCTTCTGGTGTTGCAACCTTCGAAAAGGAAAGATCGTCGTTAGCGAACATAATCACGCAGGCCCCTTTCTGTGTCTGCCAGATCGGTGCAATCAGTAGTAGCTAGCAAATTTCCATTATGATATCCCCGAAATTACCTTTACAGATTTCAGTCTTGTCCTTTAAGAAATACGTATTGTATTCTGCCTACCAGAAAATTCTGAATCCCATAACAGATTTAGCCCGATACTTGTTAAGTTCGTATTTTGTTCAGATAGAAAGGAATTACAGACATTGGCTATTAGTCGTTAATGATTTAAATCAATGGAGGAAGCTGAAAATTTGTGGCGGACCGGGATTTGAACCCAGCTGTCCTGCTCACTAGGTAGATGCTCTGGCCACTAAGCCACCCGGAGACAGTGGTCACCGCAACTGACTACCCCCAGCAAGCCTCTCGTCAGAGTCTCATTCTCAACTAATGTACACACTACTAACGTAGCGCCCCTCGCCTGTCATTCCCAGCACCCGCGGCATTTCGCCAATTCCTATACGAGTTAAGGCTTGGTGGACATCTACACTGAAGAGATCATTGGCCGTCTCGCCTTTATATACATATGTTCGTCAGGATAGAAGTCAGGAGCGGAGGGCGTTGTAAAATGAAAATTAATTGAGTGGAATGGACCCAGTTTATTCTTGTAATGATGGTACAGTGGTGCCTACGTAGGGCTGAGCAGCCCCAAGAGGGGTTGCCGTCTGCTCATCAGAGAGGCAGAGGCTAGAGGAGCGTCTACTCGGGGCCGAGGTCAGAAGCTAAGAGAGCGCGGAGCTGTTTCCAAGCCGCCCTCGCCGCTCCCGGCCGCGTCCCCACGTGATCACACGATTAGTCTCTGATTGGAGGATTGATTCCGCCAACGCGCCTTGCTAGTAGCGTACCCCCGTCAGCGCAACCAACCCGTGGGACTTGAGTCTGACCGAGGAGCACGTGGCAGGAATGTGCCGACCCTGGTCTTCCGGCCAGCACCTTCCACCACAGTATGCCCAAGCCGGCTACGGCCGAACATTATACATGGAATATTCTATTTAATAAAATTTTGTCGGCAATGATCCCTCTTGGGGGGGTCTCCTCCCTGCACACATATATTCTGCTCTTTCGGAAATGACCGAAAGAGATGTCCGAAAGAACCGATGGCACACATACGTATTTTGTTTATGCAGAATTTATTCCGTGAGGTATCGAATTCATCCCGAAAGTCAAGTACCACGACATTAATCAGGTCACCGTTATCTAAGGCAGTTTATATCACCTGGACGGAAAGTACGAGCTGACTGTCACTAAATATTAGTCTGCGGTAAGTGTGTTTAATTTTATAGAGAATATGTGCATTCTACGAAAATCTCATAAAACAGAAGCTTAAAATATGTTCCTTAATTCAGTATTTTTTGTGGTCTGTCATATTGTCGCTACTGTATTTAGTTCGAAGAATGGTTTGATGCAGCTCTCCACGTCAGTCTGTACTGTTCAATCCTCTTCATTTCTCCGTAACAGCTGTAGCCTAAATTAATTTGAAGCTGGTCACTGTGCAGTCCTCGACCTCTCTCTGAAATTTTTAGCCCCCAAAAGTTCCCTGCGTTACCAAACTGATTATTCCTTCATACTTCAATAATTTTATGTAGAGAAGAGGCTACACTAGTGGGCGAATACATTCGTGCATTTATTCTCACATACATTGAGTGTAATGTGGCTGCTGTCTTAACCCATGGCATATGAAGTTTTTAGTTTTTGTACCAATTGTTTTTTATATCAGTTTTGTATAAGACAAGATCCGCTCCGCTTCAGTTAATTTACCGCCATGTGATGTAGCAATGAGTTCGCTTACCTCACAAATATTTTTATATTATCAATATGTTGTTACATATGTAAGAATAACTTGTAACGGCCCACTCCTTCTGAAAAGAAATTTTCATAAATATGTCCGAAAGGCCAACAGCTAAATAAACCTTTGGTTTGCAACTGGTAGGTTGATTCTTTCCAACCCCTTCACACTATTTATCCACAGAATACCACTGATCTCTACTGAACTGTCATTCCTATTTAAAATACTGGGATTCCAATCAAATTAGACTACAGTTCTACAATTAACAATACGCAAGGACAATCTCTGATACAATGCAGCATCAACCTGAAAGACTCCTGCTTCTCTGATGGTCAACTATACATAGCTTGCTCTTGAGTAAGAAATTCGAAAGAAATTGTAAATATATACCCCCAATAATGAAAGGAGACTGCTCTCGATAAACAAGTACTGTAAATAGTTGGAATACGTTTTCAATAAAATTTCGTACCTCTTACCCTTTAACAAGAATTATAAATAGTTACAATATGTTTTTAATATTTTTTACCTCTTATACTTTAAAGTTCGAATCAACTCCCTGAGCGAAGCTGGATACTGCAGCTAGTTCAATATAAGTGTAATGAACCTTCTCAAAATTCAGTTTAAAGGTGTTAAATACAATACCATGTTAAACTTACACCAAATTAATGTAAAATGCATTATTGCATATATCTAGATAGCCAGTACAAGAGAAAACTGTGTAAATCCAATTAAAAATAAAAAAAATTCTAATTGCCCTGGAAATCAAGTCATTTATTGAAATAAAAATATAAATGAAAATCTAACACAGGCTTAAATCCTTTTAAAGCATCAATAATAAGCTACTAACAAATGTCATCATCAGAGTGGATGATTACACTGATACATCTAATCATTTTTTGAATGAAAATGGGATTTGTGGAATAACAAAAGAAATCACTATGTAGTTCTAAACAGAAGTTATAAGCCTAATACTTGACAATTACTTTTGTTTGTACCAAAAGAGAAACAATATCTAAAAGTGATGAACCCACACTTGTCTACACTAAGAGTGCCACAATGATTGCACCACATGGGTTTTCTGCTTCGACCTAATGTATATAACGTCAACTCTCCCTCTCACTAAACTCATAAGTACTTAAATAATGTATTAATTACTTATACACCTCCAAATAAACATTTACTATCAAAACCAGCTACGAACTGTCCCACGTTATCTATAGCACAGATATTCTTTGTGGTGCTAATTTCGCATCGTTACAAATTAAAAGGCTTCATACAAACATACCCATCAAAGATGTAACTGACATCATTAAGGCCAATTTACAGAAATATATAAAGATGAATGCAAGTGTGCTAGTGGGATTTGAAACTTTGCTTAGAAAATGTGTTGGATTTTAAAATTTTTCAGTAATAAAATATATTGTCAGAAAAGGGTTGACTAAGGGCAGTTTCCTCAATGAGGCAGTTGCAGATACAGTCTTCAGCTACACAGAATGTAAATTTTTGAAGAAAACCTGGAAATTAGAGATAAAGCATCTTTTTATGAAAGATACAACGATGATACTATGATACTTTATAGGGCAATAAAAGTGAAGTCGATAGTGTTGCACAAATTTTAAGAAGTATTCATCATAAGCTGCAACTTCCAGTCGAATACAAAGAAGACAAATGAATTAATATCTTCAACTTGACAACTGGCAATAATAGAGGCAGATATAAATTCGACATATTTAGAAAACCTGCAACTACAGGTGCAGTTACCCTCTGCCAGGCACTTTGTTGGGAATATCAGAGTAATCATACAGACGTAGACGTAATTCAAAATCATGTCATCCTAATAAATATTAAAAGACATTATGTATGTGAATGATCCATATAACTGTGAATTCGCTTTTGTACATGTAGAAATTGAAAATTAATTTGTAAATTTGAAACAAATCTTCAGAGCCAATGACTACAATATTGTAAAAGTGGATACCATTGTTAATAACGTAAAATGGAGACCAATAAATATGTCAACCATAGAAATATCCAGTTTTATCGACATGACTTGAATGAGCAATATTTCATATAAGATAGGAATGTTATTTCGAAATATAGCTATTAATATATGTTATGTCACCAGGAGCTCTTTGTAGATGAAACTGAAACACCCTGTAGGTGACCATGGCAACAGTTTTTTTGACCAGTCTGGTATTAGCAATATTAAATGTAATGATGATGTAGTCCCATACTCCGAGGAGCGTAGGGAAAGATGCGGGAGACCCGCATCGCCGACTAGGCAAGGTCGTAGCGGATGTGGTTTGCCATTGTCTTCCTCCGACCGCAATGGGGATTAATGATGATGATGATGGTGACAACACAACAACGCCCATTCATCTCGAGGCAGGAAAAATTCCCTGACCCCTCCGGGAATCGAACCCGGGGCCCCGCGCGCGGGAAGCGAGAACACTACCGCAAGACCACGAGCTCCGGACATTAAATGGAATGTCTGTGATAAGCAATATGGAGAACACACAGGCCACCATTGCTTTAAATGATTCAAAGGAAATACCACTGCAGTAACAAGTGGCAAATTTATTTGTCGTCGGCACATTACTAATAGTGAGCTCTCAGTAGCCACCATGAACGACAGTTTAAAAATATAAAAAAAACGCTCCAAAAGTTTATTTGTAGATGCTTCAGAAGAAGTAGAAAGTTATAGTCAACATGACAGTTACCTTAAAATTTGTTTAATGAGTATACAAACTTCAAGGAAAAGTGTTTGTAGATTTACACGCTGAAATGGCGGCAGACGACTCCAGCTTTTTCATTTTACAATTTTAACATCCTCTATAATGTAAATACTATTCCATTTCTAAAGCAACATGCTTTTAATGATGTGTGCACACAACAGCGTGATTTTGTAAGGAGACACTATTCTATTAGATTTGTAAAGTACAGATACTAAGAAATAATATCACGCTTAGAATAGTTAGTTTTTGAAGCATATATCAGAATAGCGTGATTTATTGTGGCCACTATTATACGTATTTTACCCTAGTACATTTTAAATTATTTTAGTACTCATGAAGCAGATGTCTATGACAGGAAGTACAAAGGCTATGATTAGATATTCAGTGGCACGATGTGGCCAAACGGTGAGTACTGGCCATTGCATATCGCTAAACTTGACCTTCAGCGACTACAAAAGCTCACTGGCGGCCCCGTGGCGACCGATTTTGGTCTGGCTGACATATTCGTTGCTCAATAGAAAGTACTTTAAATGGAAGTTACCGTGAAAACTTAAACACATCCTATTGATTCGGTTAACAACACGCTCGATGGCAGTATTTTATTTAAACCATTATTAAGTTTTCTGTTATATACTTTAAACCATTTTTAGTAATTTTAACAAGCAGGTTGTCTACGTATGCCAATGGGAGAGTTATGACTAGACACCGCAAAACATCGAGAACCGACTGGCACACGGCTACACGGGTCCACTAGCCATAGGAGCTGCACCTGGGAAAGCTGTGGAAGCAGAGTTGCGTCTCCGTGGCGACTGTTGGCGTTCTGCACGACATAATCCTTGTTTAGTAGAGTGCATGTTCTCCGCTAGTTACCGTGGCCACATATACACTGCCTTATAGCTCAGCTGATTGTAAGACAGAGGAAGGTTTTCAAAATTCTGCTTGCTGATTTCGGACTTAGAGATTTTTATATTTATTGGTAGATTGTGAGCAATACCGTGCTACGTTTTCGTGTGCAATGTGAGGTTTTCCCGTTTTTACAGAAGCTGTTTGTGGATTTTTATCCTTTTTTACTAAGGATCTCTTGAGGAACGATGTCTGGAGCTTCCCTTTATAACCCATACCGTTTGCTTGCTAATCAATAATTCGTGATAAGTACCAACCGACACCGTCCAACTCTGTAGTTGAGCGATCAGAGCGACTAACTGCCATGCGGAAGTCCCGGCGTTGATTCGTGGTAGTGTCAGAAATTTTGCATTGGTGCGAGGATTGAAATTGGGTGAACTCAGCCCCGTGAGGCCAGCTGGAGAGTTACTTGACAGACAGAAATCCGACAGAGACGGTGAGAGTTTGTGCTGACCACACCGCATCCAGTGGCGCCACTGGAAGAGGGTGACATGACAGTCGATCGGGACCGATTGGCCTCTCTAGGAACACGACTTGGAACTTTACCCCTTTTACTGCCGATACTACACAGTGGCTTGGTGCACCAGATCCACACATCTTCTGGGTAACACCTTATCATATATCTGAACTAACGTTTCCTTTAAGTTAGCTCTTCAGGTGGGTAACTGTGTTTCATACATGACCCATACAAATTTTTATACCACGTCAGTCCAAAAATTGTCGAGTGTAGATTAATAAAAAAACATGGAAACGTTGAGTACAATGAACACAAAATTCGCGTCGAACATCCTTTTTACGAATGTTGTTCAAGTTGTTGGTCACGTAGACTTCAAAGACGGATATGTCGTTAAAGTGTCGACCCATCACGTAAACTGTTGTAGTTTCGTATTGGTGACACCAAGTCTCGTCGTCTCTGATGATTTTTTCCAGAAACGAGTTGACCGCATTTTGTAATTTAATCAAGTCGTGGCGTGTAGCCAAGAGTCGTTTTTGTTCGGTAGTCAAATCGTGTGGGACAAACGTCGCACACACACACACACACACGCACACACACACATTTCCCTTCTTCAATACATTCTGGAGAATATCTTGAGCTCTTGATTTATAGATGTTGCTCCAGGTGATTTATGACACAACAATTTTCCACACTATGGTCGCACGTCCCGTACTTAGCAGTGCATGCTCACAAACCGTTGGTCGAATGCACATTTGTTGTGTACAGTTGTTAGTTCAAGCTGCCACCGTAGTTACTGAGCTGACGCCAGGAAGAAAATCAGTCTCGGAACCTTTTGGATGGACGATGTATATTTCAGAGCCTTGGTGTGATGATTGTCTTGTAGAATGATTGCACACCAGAATTAAAAATAAAAATTGGTTGCAGTCCGTACATACGTTTACTAAAAATTAAGAATTTCTCTTCTCAACTACTGCTTCTCTTTCATGTTCTTCAGTTCATAGAAATGCAGTCTTGTTTATGTATGAGTTGTAGACAGCCTTTCCCTCTCTTTTTACCATACCAGCCAATTTCTTTTGTGAAATATCCACATTGATAATTAACAATCTGTGTACACATAGGCGAACGTCTACCCCGAATCTCTTTGAGAATACCTTTGGACGTGACGGAGGTCGTGATAGGTGCCGGAGGGATCGGGCGGACCTCCAGGAGGGTCACTCGGTTGAGAGCGAAGCAGTGTCGCGAGTGCGTGGCGCACCGCGGAAGTCCTGCTCCGGCCGGAAGCCGCGGCCGCTTCATAATTCAGGGGCGCAGGGTCTCTGCTACCCGCTCGGCTCTCTCCAGCCTCTTGCCACCCGGAGCAGGTAGGGCGGCGCTCATGTGGCGACGTCTTTGATATCCTCCATGCACTCTACGCCTCTACGGCCTCGGCACTTTCCACACAAGCAGAGTTACGAGCTATGGGACCTGCTGTTCACATGCCTTTGCCTTGCGTATCCAAACTAGCACTAAGCACACGGTGGTAAGTCTGCAGCGTAACCATCACTGCCCCCGCCAGGATCATACAGCAAAGGAAAGGAAGTTTTTATCTGACGAGTCAGGTAATTCTCCCCTCCCCCTTCCTCCTCTCCCGCACCACCACTAACACCACCGCCATCGCCAACAGCCGCCATGGTCCTACACTTCCCTAATCGTTGGTACCTGTATGACAATAACTACGAGAATGAACGTGTATTTACTTTCTATTTGCACGACTTTAAAATGCCATGTGAGATAAAGTTCGCAGTATTATAAGAAAAGACCGCTGTATCGAAATTTACAAACAAGTAACCTACGTTTATAGAGATGTGATGAACGCCGATGTAGTTCAGAAACGGTGCGTCCACGATAGTGAAAGACGAACGAATATTCATGCCGAGGAACGGTCAGCACTACCTTCCAGTTCTGACTCACGAACTCAAATCGAGGATTAAGGAAACAATTCAACAGGAGAGACCAACCGCTATTGACGGGTTTAGCTTTCACTGTCCCGAAAATTCGCTATCAGTTTTTGTATCAAATTATTATTGATGGTTTGGTGTAAGAAGATTAATGTAGAAGAGGCTGTCCCAGCTGGATTCCTCGGCTTTTTACAGGAGAACACAAGAAACAACGAATGGTAGCTGCACTCATATTTCGAACTCTGTACGACAAGGACGGCGATGAGTTTTTGCGCCACATTGTCGCTGGTGACGAGATCTGAATTTTGCATAAAATTCTAGGACCAATCCGGCAGTCATGCAGTGCATAATTCACGAAACCTAGAAAAACCAAAAAGACCAAATAAATTATAAATTAATACTAACAAAACAGTCCTAGCATGCACAGTGCTCTTTATTGCTTCCAAAATGACGCTTTTCACCCCAGTAGGGCAACCTCAGACTATCTCGTGCGATGTACGACGTGCGATGTTGGCCACATAGAACTAGAAAAACTAATGATGCCGTACTGGGCTGAAACGCGTCGTTTTTGATCCAGTAAAGAGCAGTGCACAATATAGGATTGTTTCTTTAATTTTAGTCACAATATAAGGTTGCTGTACCATCGCGCCACAATGGGCTGTAATAAATTTTATACATCCCTAACTTCTTATGGCCACAGTGTGTTTAGATCGAAAGGGCGCCCAATTCACGTCACCGTAAATGAAGTTGTCTTCGGTCAGACTCCGCGCTGCCTACACCGTGTCGTTCAGAAGAAACGGCGAAGATTCTTATGCCGAGACGTTGTGTTTCTTCTCGATAAGAACCACTAGAATTCTGCATTCTTAGTCGACGGAAAAACTGAATCGGCAGTTTAAGTGAGAAGTGTTTGAACATCCGCCTTATAGCCACGACCTAGGTCCGAGGGATTTCCATCTTCTTCACAAATTTAGGAATTTACGAGCTTTTGAGTCCTGTACAAATGACACACAACTACTGAATCATTCAGCAGCTTGACAGTAACGGAGAGTGCAGAAGGTATATGCGGGCTCGTCAACAGCTACAGCAAATGTTTCATTTTCTGTTGCGATTACCTAGAAAATGTAGCTGATACGTATACAGGGTGTAACGGGTACAACTGCAGATATTCTACTGGTGACTGAGAACGGTACACTGAACAACTTTAAATTCGTATGTATGTCAATTGCAGACTAATAATTATAGCTATTACAAAATGTATGTTTTTAGTTTGCCTAGTGCCTCAAACTACATGTGCTAAGCGCAAGTCATTAATGTTTATTTTCCACTGGGCAGCAGGTCAGATGTTGAAATGTGCACTCATGTACACAAAACGGTTAATCTGTACTGACAGGTGTAGTCCAATTTTGGGTGCAGTTACGACTGCAGAAAACATCAGATCATAATGCATAATGTTCGTGATATGTTTATGGGTGGAATGCTCGACACAGAGTAAAAACAACCAACACAGTGACGTGTCGTTCAGAGACCGCATTAAAATATTGTTTGTCTCTTTGTGAGAATATCATGTTAAGCATTTTGACTGAACTTACCATTTTCACTTGCATTCAGACGTTATGTAGCTATTTCTTCATCTAAAATCAATAGTTATGCGAAGTCGGCGATTCGGTTACTTGTGACATTAGAAAGTGACTCACACTATCGCACTTAATCGTTGTAATTTTTTAAGAGGTTTGTATTGTGCGTATGTGTGTGTGTATGTATGGTAATTCTGTAATTTGAGGCCGGTCGGAGCGGCGCAGCGGTTCTAGGCGCTACAGTCTGGAACAGCGTGACCTCTACGGTCGCAGATTCAAATCCTGCCTCGGGCATGGATGTGTGTGATGTCCTTAGGTTTAATAGGTTTAAGTAGTTCTAAGTTCTAGGGGACTGATGACCTCAGAAGTCCCATAGTGCTCAGAGCCATTTTTTTGTTATTTGAGCAACTGATGCAATTTACAACGACGAAATCAGTTTGTGCTAGCCTGCTCCTCGCAAACCGAGCGAGTTGGTGTAGTGGTTAGTTACAGAATCAGTGTCATATAACTGGACTTGTAATTTATTTAGAAAAAAAAGTAAGTATTTTTCAGATACACAACTCAAAGTTTTTTTGTAAGGTAATGAATAAATGTTTAACCTTTCCAGACGACAAGGGCAACATAACCGACATAAAGTTTTTCTTCGCTGCTGTAGGGTGGTAGAAGCACAATAAATGAATGAATTTGCGAAGTACTGATGTAGAAGAAGATGCAGGATTGTGTTGTACCAGTCCTGGTTGCTGAATCGAAAATAATTATTTCATAAATAAAGATGTGAAAGAAACACTACGATACTTTTACGTGAATGCATTCGAGGAGATAACCATAGGGAATGTGTGATTTTCCCAAAGGGACATTTCATTTAACTGCGCCTCGTGTGTACGTATCAGCAAGAGCCACACAGCCAGCGTCCGTTTTTGCTGCGTGTTTTAAGGGCTGTTTTCTCCCTGGCCGTGTTCACTTTTGCCCCGCCGGTTGCTGCTGGCTGCCCCTCCCCCCGTCCCCACCCCTCCCACGACTCTCCCCTACTGTTTTTTCATGACGTCGTCCATAGCTGTCAGCCGGGGAGCGGCCGGTGCCGACGCGTTATCGGTACAGGTGCACGCGGTAATTGTGAAACACGCTGTGACATCTGCGTGCGTCGGAGTGGCTGTTAGCAGAGGTCGACACTCGCCGGCGCGGGCACAATCGATTCAGGGTCGATCAGCGAGCTACAGACAGCTTTTATCCGTCTAGCCGAGCGGTTCGTCCGTGGTCTGCTGCTCGGCTTTAAGTACCACATTCAGCTATAAGACAGTTTTTATCTCACCTCGCTTCCACAGTTTAGACCTGAGACTCGGCGATTTAGTTTTGTTGGGAATGATGCGGAAAAAAGTAAATCACTTGGTGTCGAATGTGTTGTAGGGGTCTCGGCGTTAGAATCTTACAATTGGCACAGGTGGAAGAAATTAAAAATTAAAGTGATTTATTTAAGTCTAGCCCAAGTACCAGTGAGCCAAAACATTGTGACCACTTATAAACGTAGACGTTGGTGGCCATTGTCACTGTCAATAAATTTTTACATATTGACAATGCGGTCACAAACCCAGAAAATTTTTATTCATTATGACCACTTGTTCAGCAGAGGCTTGGAAAAAATACAACTGGGATCCTGCGTGGCATGGATTCGACAAGTTTTTGATAAGCTGTTTGAGAGTACCCAGACGTTATAACGGCTTCATTGGTTCACGGGTGTCGCGTCGGATGGCGTTGTGAAAGCTGCACAGCATGTCAACGATACCGCTTCTCGTCATCTTCCGTTGCTTACTGACGTGTTGCTGCAAATGCTGTACTCGTCGACTCTCTAGAAAAGCACAGGCGCCGAGGGCTGGGGCTGTAACGTCTTCGTTGACGAATCATAGAGCACGGTGGCGGGGGAGGAGGGGCACTTTATGCCACCATGCTCTATGATTCGTCTACGATGGCGTTACACCCGCAACCCTGGGCTCCTGCGCTTTTCTAGCAAGTCAGCGTACATATCGGCGAGCCAATGCAGAAAAACGTCAGTAAGCACCTGACGATGGCGAGCATTCGTCTCGTTCACATATGAACAGCTTCCACAACATTATCCGAACCAATGAAGCACGGCATTGGTAGGGCTCCGGAGGCTTTAAATGTCTACGCACAGTTCACGTAATTCCCGTAATTACGGTCAGGTGGTTTTTGTACGTCGAGTTGGCGCCCGAGAGCGCTGAAGTGTGTTATGTTTTCAGTTCCCATTGGAGAGGCACGTCCTTTCGTCTACTAATCGCACGGTTTTGCGGTGCGGTCGCAAAACACAGACACTAAACTTATTACAGTGAAGAGAGACGTCAATGAACGAACGGAAAGATCATAAGTTTGCGAAAATAAAGAAAGTAAATTTTTCAGTCGGGGGAGGATTTGAACCATGGACTTCTCATTCCGCAGCTGCTCACGCTAACCACAGGACCACGGCGCTTCTGACTGCACAGCACCCTTGAAGTGACATATGTTGCACGTGGACTACTCAGTTCGTATATTTTGCTAAATTTTTCATAGTTCCACACAACTTCTTCCTGTTTTCTCGATTGATCTGTGTTCAGTTTTTCAAGGCCTATCCACTGTTCTAACTTATAGCTAAATCTGAGGGGGGTGCAATGGGGAGGTTCCCTTGTTAGTTGTGAGTACAGTTACGAAAGAAATATAAGAACGACTATGATATTTACTGATTTATAATGCTTTGTTAGCAGTCAGTTCTGAGCATTATTAGTCACTACGCTCCAGTCTCTAAACTTAGTAACAGAAATGTGAATCAGACGCATTACGTATTAAAGGCCGTAGGAGCCGCGTCTTTGAGGCGCCAGCTATGGTCACTTCCCAGCCCGCTGTAGGATCACATCGGTTCGTCTTCTTCAAGCTGGTACTGTAACTGAGATTTGGCAACAAGGCAAGGTATGTTTGGCAACACTGTGATCGACGAGTTACTTCCTGGTGTGCACGGGATTAAGCCTCAAAGTTAACTTGATTTTTCCTGTCATTTCCATTGAATAATCTGAGTTGTTATCGCTTGAGGTTAACTGAAGATTGTAAATTTACAGTTTTCAGCCCAGGAAAGTAGTTGCACGCGCAAATCGCAACTAATCTCGTCCTTTAAATAGCGGTTTACGAGTTGTAGCCACTATTACCTTGTGAGAGGAAGGCATGACACATAACTCTTCACTGGATCTGCGGTGCTATGCTGCATATGGAGAAACGTCTGTTATAGTTCGTGTTAAATGTAACGTTTTTATCCCTTCTGTGATAGAGCTACAAGCAGTCAGATCGAACATCGATAAGCAAATCGCAAGAAAATACTTTCAGCTCATAGTGGAATGGTGAAAAACTTACAATGCTGCACAACAGGTAACGTCTCTTTCCGCTACTGATAAGCAAATTTTTAGGTTTCTAGGAACACATAACTTTATTTATGAAATGCCACACTTGCTTACCTGTTGAGTATGACACAGCATACCAATTAAACGCAGACCCAATCGAAATCTAAGTGAGTAGTATTTTACAAATTCGTGGCGTTAGAGGCACGCTTGTGTACAGATACTCAGTTTTATTAAAACAGACTTTCGTCGTAAGCTTATCGTGGGTAGTTTCATTTCATTTCTTATAATACAGTGCACAATTTTCGTAAGGTTTCTTTCAGTGCTGTTAATACAATACTAAACATGAGAGAGAAATTAATCATCAATGATATTTGCGAATTCTCGGATGTTATCTATAACAGTCTGACAGTGCACATGCAGTTTATTGATTACATGCATGTAGAAAACTTGGTCTGAGTTAAAGCTGTCAAACAAGGTTTGAAGAACAATAAAATGCCACTACCAGACGACAGCTAATGTAAAAAATACTTTTCTGACTATTTTGGCACGATGCGCTCTCCCCATACATAATACAAAAGTCTCGAGATGCAGCTGCTGCCTGGCCATCTATTAAACCTGCACAGAACAAAATGTCGCAGAAGTTAGCCCTTTTTCCACATGCGTCTATTTTAGGTTGAGAAGTAAAGGCAATTATGTTCAAAGTTCCATTAGATTGATAACTTCGGCAGCCAGCAGCATTGCGTTTTAAAAAAATGTAGCAGTGAATGTAATAGAACTCGCGAGTCTTATCTACAGGGCGCAACACTTTGTTACGCTACTAGCAGTCACGTAATCACACCTTCTCCAGCCGGCCGGAGTGGCCGAGCGGTCCTGGGCGCTACAGTCTGGAACCACGAGACCGCTACAGTCGCAGGTTCGAATCCTGCCTCAGGCATGTATGTGTGTGATGTCCTTAGGTTAGTTAGATTTACGTAGTTCTAAGTTCTAGGGGACTGATGACCTCAGACGTTAAGTCCCATAGTGCTCAGAGCCATTTGAACACCTTCTCCAGAAGTCAACAACAGTTCCTCCAGAACTTCCACATTCCACATTGCTGTGAGATGGCCGGATCTAGACTTCTGAGAGACAGACAGTTACAGCTTATCTTCTTCACTGCACGACGTTTTCAACAACCAGATAGGGCAATAGAATACCTCACGTGGAAAGGAATACTTCCTATGTAAATTTCTTCATCCTACACTGTTGGCAGTTCTGTGTAGGTGGCAGTTATGTTATTTTATTGCGGTGATTTCAAAAGAGTCGAATGTATGCACTGGATAGCAGAGGAAACTAGTTCATGGCGATTCTGTCAACTAAGTACCTCAATGTACTGAACATGCTGATGATAGGTTCATATTCTTATGGTCTTGGTTCGAATCCATCTTCTGCCCATGATTTTTGATAGGGAGAGACAGATTCTATTCGCTTCTGGATACGCCAAGTGAAGAAGGTATAATGGCGTTGTGGTCTGAAATTCACATTAAACATGTTATTCCTTCTCTACCAAGTAGTCATTAGGTTGAACCACAATAAAGTCAGGAGTGGCGACATGTAGAAAATCACCAGTAACCTTTCTTATACAAGT
Organism: Schistocerca nitens; assembly: GCF_023898315.1. Classification (NCBI taxonomy): domain Eukaryota; kingdom Metazoa; phylum Arthropoda; class Insecta; order Orthoptera; family Acrididae; genus Schistocerca; species Schistocerca nitens. The sequence continues at coordinate 848,027,068 of NC_064614.1, forward strand.
TATTTATTTCTAGTGACGAAACAAACGTTATTTAGGATCACAGGACACTTATTCCATCTTTTATTTGAGCTTCTGTATGCCGATAAAATTAATTCTGAACTGGGAATGCAACTCAGACCGTACTTAACGAGGAATTTGATCCATTCGTGACAATACAGCTCGACTACAATTTGTTGTTTGTTCAAAACTGCAGATTCCTCAACATCTGCACATATTGCGCGTGAATGGTTTCGAATCCTGGCCGGGCACTAAGGTTTTCATTATGAATTATCAGGCTCTAGCATGAGAACACCTATCTTCTGGTGGATAGTAATTTTGATTTTTAATGCATTTTCATTCGTTGTCAACACTAACGATATCTGACGTTTCTGACTCCCAGTGAGTCATATAACTATTTGCGAGATCACTGTAGGTTCAAGTATGTTATTCCGAGCTGCTGGTGGAGAAAAATTCGGTAGCTGATGTCTGTTTGTGTGTAGAAACGATATGTGTGGGGTTCAATTCCCAGTCAGCACTGAACTCTTCGTCATATTATTTCTAGTTCAAACATGCTCACTTGTCGCTGCTGGTGTAACAAACCCACATTTAACGTTAGGTTTGTCTAGAACATAATAGCGATAGGTGCCGGGTTGGAGTCTTGGGAAGGAAAAAATTGATGTTTCTTCTCGTCATTTCTGTTAAAACATCTAGCTGAGAAAATCCGATATGTCACAGTTGATTGTGCTTTAATAGCAATCCGATTAGGTTCTGGGTTCGAAACCCTGTCCAACACAAAGCTTTACCTCACGACATTTCAAGTAAGTTACTTGTGAAGAAGCAATATTTAACATCTCCGGTAGTTCGTTAACAGGGACAATAGATGCTGGGTAGGAATTCGCGTCCGTTAAAAATGTTTACTTTATGTAATTTAAAGTTTTTTGCTAACTGATACTGTCTAAAATCGAGGTATATCACTCTGTGTGTGCCTAGTCAGGAATGACTGTTAGTTTCCGTCGGTCACGAAATCTTAGTCTGCATGACCTGGGTTTGAATCCATATGCAGAACGAGACGGTTCGTCGTGTCATTTGAAGTTCATACATATTCTCAACTAGCTTCTCGTGAATAACTTACATTTTTAATGTCGTTTTGTGTTAAATATCAAGTATGGTATGTTACTTTGAAGAGGAAATCATGAATACGACGAACTTAGTTCGTGCGTTACCTATCTGACGTAATAATGAGAGTGGTAACATTTCAGATAAGTCATGTGTTACAATAAATGTGAGCTTACAAGCCTTAAGGTTAGTCTTATCTGTGATAAGATTTTCCCTGATATCTCTAGTGTCGTGGTATTACTTTACATCTTGAGTTATTGCGACACAGAGCAGTGCCTTCTAGTGTTGACTTGTTGGAACCATTTTCAATAGTCAAACGACTGTACCAAGGAGCGATTAGAGGACCTGCCAGACAGCTGCGTTAAGTGGGTTGAATGTGAATCAGGCGAAATGCAATTCAGGTCGTTCGGATACTTTCGAGCATGACTGTTCATGAACACCTTAGGATGGGTAGATCACAGAAATCGATAGTGTGACGAATAAATAACTTTTTATTGTGATTGGTTGCTGAAATTTTTTCTACACCCTATAATGGAACAGTCAAGGAGTTCCTCAACATCCACTATGGATAAAACTCTTCTTCGTACTTCATTACCACCACCATCATCATCATCGTTAGTGTTCTGGCTAGAATCTGGTTTTCATATGGTAAATCTCCCTGCTCTCATTTCTTCTGCCATCATATTCAGGTCCCCGTAATTTCCGCTTCCCTAAATATTCTCCGTCACATAGGATCTTTTTGTTCATCTCAGTCTTCTCCCACAAACTACTCCTCCCAACGCGTTAGTTAGCAAGCACTCCCTTCCCAACGAACGTCCCATCCAGGACTTCTTGCTTTCTCTGCCGGCCGAAGTGGCCGAGCGGTTCTAGGCGCTACAGTCTGGAACCGCGCGACCGCTACCGTCGCAGGTTCGAATCCTGCCTCGGGCATGGATGTGTGTGATGTCCTTAGGTTGGTTAGGTTTAAGTAGTTCTAAGTTCTAGGGGACTGATGACCTCAGTAGTTAAGTCCCATAGTGCTCAGAGCCATTTGAACCAGTTTTGCTTTCTCTTACAACCTGCAGTGATCTTATCGTCTAACCAACCTTGTCAACACCCATCCAGCTTATCCTCTCCATTCTCCTCCACAAGCCACATCCCAAATGTTTCTATCCTATTTTGCATTCTCTCGTCTTAGTGTCAACGTTTCTGCACTATAGAGTGCTTCACTCCAGCCAAAACAACAGCCAGGCATTTTCCTCAGACGTTTGTCTGTTTCATCACTTAATTGTCTCTTTATATTCAATGCGTCCTTGGCTACAGCAGTGCAAGTTTTCACCTTATGATGACGTCTCAATTATTCAGTGATCGTGCTTCCAAGGTATTTAAAGGCCCTTATTTGACTAATAACAACATGCCCTATCTTAATATTTGCCAGTCTCCTTATCGTGCCGATCAATATACTCTCTACTTTTGCAGTACTGAGTCTCTTCCCACATTCTACAGAAGCTTCGTACAGATCTTTTAGCAGTCTGTTTACAGTTCGTTCACTTTCTGCCACTAATACCATCTCATCGACAAATCTTACTTGTTGTATACTTCTCCCATCAATACATACTCCTCTTTATCTACTTAAGTGTTTCGCAACAACTTCTTCCAGGTAAAAGTTGAGCAACGAAGTGAAGGGCAACAGTTTTGTCTAAGGAACCTGTGAACGCTGCTTCCTTGCGACATTTTATTTGCTATCCCTATCTTATTTTCTGTCGAAAACATACAGTCTGTATCGGTCGTATCTCCTTCTAACCTACTACTTTCCTCTTCACGAAGTCCAACAACTTGTTCCATTGAACTCTGTCGTAAGCTTTTTCCAAATAAATACAAACAGCATAAATTTCTTTACCTGCCGCAGTGCATCTTCTCCCTATGATTCTTAACAGACCAATAGTATCTCTTGTTTCTTTTTATTCCGAAATGTTTCTCCCTACTACATCTATGCAAATTTCCACATACCTTTTATTCAGCGTCCTTAGCAATAATTAAACTGGATGAGAAGTTATACTGACAGTCCTTCACATTTTTTAGTATTTCACTTTATCTCAGTTGGCACCATTACCGCTGCAAATAAAGTCATCGGTCCATTCCACTTTATTGGATTAGAACGGATCGAATACCTTTGTAATCAGTGATATTGTTTCATCAAGAATGGTAGGTGAGGGGGAAAGGGTGGGAGGTAATTATTTGTATAATATTCACTTGTTTGCCAGGTATTTCTCTCAGATTTTGTTTTATGAATTATCTGTTGCCGCAGAACATGCCACCGGCAGTAAAGCTAACACTTCGATTCCCTATTGACATAATCGATCAGTCAGGATTGTTGCGATCTGTTTTACGATTAGAAATGATGTCACACCCGCCGCAGGTTACGCTGTACTGCCGGAGTGACTCTGCATCCACAGGAACGTTATTTCGGAAGATGGGCGACCCGCAATACCTTAATCCCTGATACGGGCGCGGGCCGTCCGCCACGATGGTAAAATACCAGTACTGGGCCCGCCGCTGTGCTGTGTTTCGCGCCGTGACGGGGCGCACTTTGTATTATACGGCGCTGGCTGGCTGGGTGGCTGGCGTGCCTACAATTACGCAGCCGCGGGCTGGCTGTATGCAGCGCGCGACTGATTTATTGTTCAATGCAGCGCGCCGGGACTGAAATAATGCTTTAATCTGAACCGAAATTAAAGACCTGTGCCCCGCCACGCGTCCTTTGCCGATATATTGTTCCGCGGTTGCGGCAAACCGCAGTACAGACTAATTGAAAATAGGAATTATGGAGACACTTCGCGTTGCAGGAATCAAGCCAAGTTAGCACAAGTGCCCCGCTCGCCGTCCTTCGAAATCTCTGAGATGAGGAAGCGGCACGAATTCGTATTTTAATAACGTTACCGGACTGACGATATTAAGCCGGCCGAAGTGGCCGTGCGGTTAAAGGCGCTACAGTCTGGAACCGCAAGACCGCTACGGTCGCAGGTTCGAATCCTGCCTCGGGCATGGATGTTTGTGATGTCCTTAGGTTAGTTAGGTTTAACTAGTTCTAAGTTCTAGGGGACTAATGACCTCAGCAGTTGAGTCCCATAGTGCTCAGAGCCATTTGAACCATTTTGACGATATTAAACAGTAAACTTGTTTAGACCATTAAACGCCTAACTCGTTTCGTATAAGTAAGCAGTCCTACTTTTCTTCAAATTTCGTTCTCCTTCTCAGCACTTTGTTCGACAAAGGAATTGTACATTGTAATTACCAATCAGTGGTAGATATAAGAACCAGTGCAACAATCAAAACTGTGTACAAACTCTGTGAGACTAGAAGTGAGCCATTACAGGCTTACTGACAGAACAAAATCCACGCGAAAACTGTGACAGCAGATAAACACTTTAGAAATCATCTGCACAACAGCAGAATTCCTGGGCAAAAATGAACAGGGTGATTCCGCGTGATACAATATCACAAACTTTCAGCCACGATGGAGAAGGGCGAATGTATCGATACGATGTTAGAGGACCTGATCCGGAAACCACCGAGTCGAAAGTTATAAGAAAAATGTTTCTGATGCCTCTTACAGTGAACCTCTTCTAGTACAAGTTCTTTTCTTTCTATCTACATTCTACGATGTGGTACTATGGGCCAAACGCAAAGAAAAATACAGTAAACATGATCTCTAACGTGCATAGCTATAGGGCTATGAGCACTTGTTCATCTCTGCTATGGTGAAACAGATCTCTTCTACTGAGTGCTCATAGATGTTAAGGTATGCATTTTTGGGGCCCATGTTTACTAGTCAACTTTTTGGTTATTTTTGTCTATACTACTTCCTCCAAACATATGGAAAGAAAAGTGCTTGTAGAACAAAAGTTCTACTGTCTGAGTTATCAGAACATTTCCAGCCGTAGATCAGTTTTCAACATTTTGCACGACATTTTCAACATGCTCAAGGCTGCCGTAGAGGTTCCGCAACTGCTTAAAGCCGTTCAAAAGCATTGCCACCAACGGAACTGGTGCGGCTGTGTCACATCAATTCATATGACTTCCTTAGACGCTTGATCCTCGTGGACGACAGCTGGGTGTACGACTGTGACCCTCACAAGGAAAAGCTTGAGTGCGAAGTAAGAAGTCCAATCGTTATTAAGGGTCATTTGAAAGTACTGTGCTAAGAGAAATGTTGGCTGCTAATGACTCACCATTTGTATCTGGAGGGCAGCAGAAATTGTGTGTCTTGGAGGTGCAGAGATGAACCTCTTTTGGGATACTTATTACACTTCGCAAAATGGACTTCGTTGAATTTCAAGAAATGTTCAAAACAAACCATTAAGTTGCCCTATGAACACGGAATGAAAAGCAGTGCGCCACAGTGCTCACAAAGGTTCGCACCATCAAGATCGAAGGCGAACTCCTTGCGAGTTTCAGACAATGGAGGACGTTCAGCTACGTATCCATTCTTTAGGAATGCTTATAGGATCATATTGGTGTAAACAAGCGAAGAGAACTGAGAGAAAGTGATGGCATGCAAACGAATGCGAAACATTCTGTTGTGGAGATTGTCGTGAAACTGGCTGTCCTTTAAGGCGTAGCTGCAGGTAGTGCGATAATATGTTCTACAGACACCGAGAAAACACAAGTCCAGAGGTTGAGTTTGTACTGTGGTTCCAGTGGTGTGAACTGCAACGTCACACACTTTTCAGGAGGGATGTTTGCTCTAAATGAGAGTGATTTCTACATGCAGACCAGGAATCAAGCAAAGGAAAGTTATTTTAAGTTATTTTATCAGCCACTGGCGAAAAGTAGTGCACATACCACAGCTGTAGTCCTCTTACGCCCTTTTCCCACTCTTGCCTGCTGTGACGTAAATGTTCGCTACTGCATTGCCATATCCGGCACACGAGAAAGGATCAAAGTGAGCTGGGAACCACCAGTTTCTCGCAGTAGAATAAATAATTTCCCAGACAGCTTACCATCCAGATCAACAGTCGGTGTAACTGTCTACGAATACGTTTAAGCACTGATGTTATTTGATACTGATAGAGCTGTCTTGGTACCTCTAGCTTCCACGGTTCCTTTCATATACATTTCCTCTTCGAATCCCAATTGGTCGGAGTTTAAAAAAAAATTCCTAGCTGAACGATGGCATGAGTTTCTTTATCTCATCCACAAATTTTCGTGCCGATTCTGCAGTTTGATGTGCATCACCCAGTTGACACTTTGTTTGAAATTTCGTTATGTTACGTCTTCCAAATCCGTAGCACCGTTTTAAGCTATGCAATCATCCACTGCTTCCCTTAAAATTACTGTAATCTATGTCGCGTGCAGTTTGTTGCGCATAACGTAGTAGGACATTGCCAGTCACATCATACACATTCTGTAAATTGTATCGAGCATCCTGCAAACGCGCAGACACCAGCTATTGCAACAACTGCGCCATGAACTCCTATAAATGTCCACAGTTTTTCTTATGCATTACACGGTCATTGTTGCTACAGAGTTACTATAAATTGGTTTATAATTTATTTTACATGGTGTGGATGATCCAGTTATGTTTAATACCCGCATCTTGGAGAATGCTTGCCTTTCATTACGTGTCACTGGAAACGGGATTTGTGGCTCCTCTGTCCGATAAGGATAATAAACTACATGACTCGACGTCTGTTCCTATACCAATTTCTCTTGGTTAGCACGTATCGTCAGCTTTCTACTCGTCATGTACATTGTCCGCACAGTCGGGTCTATGCGACTCCACACATCCCACTGACGCATCTTGCAGAAACCGTAGTATTTCACCTCTCACTTCTTTCTTATTCTGAGAAATTCTCTGAGCTACTTTCTGACGAAATGTCAGCTTCGGCGACTGTTGATGCAGATATAACGCAATGTTAGCTTCATTTATCGGTGCCATTGCTTTGATTTGTATCAGCACCACTAAGTCTGTAGCACAGTTGTGAGTTACTCGTCGACTAAGCAGTTCATCTACGCTCCGTAGTCTCATTCTGTGCTCACCATTGGATACCTGCAGTCCTACCTCTTATTACAATTGGTAGCCACTATTGTGGTTGCATGATAGACAGTACGTACGGTGTCGAATTGTCGAATGCCGTAAACATCATTGGCCTTTTGCGACCTCGTACGCAGGGGGTTCCTTGTGGCACGTGCATATCAAGCAGTGGGAACATGCTGATTCAACACCATCGACACTCCAGTCGTCCAGGTGATGCCAAGTATTTTTGGGACATTTACAGAAATGTATTACCAAAATCTCCTGACAAATCTACGACAGCATTACGGAAAGCATTCCATGCGGTGTTTCTGCTACAATTCAGCTTCCTCTCTCCGATGGAAAACGGATGTGTGTTTGCCTGTGAGTTACGCAGTCTACACTAATGTAATACATATCGTTTGAACCGATGTCCGTACATTGAAACTATAATTTATTTATTATTTTAATATTTTATGCCTTTCGTATAAAGTGCTAATCAGGTTACCATCGGATCAGTACTCCTATGGTAATTAATACATCAGGCAGTTCTTTACTAATTACGGCGTGGAGTGAAGCTACAAGGAACTGTTGGGTATATTTCTCTCATATGGAGAAAGATGTCATTCATTGGCTGCATTCCATTAGAGGGTGGTACACAGTTCGAAAACTTAATGTAAGCGTATAAAAACTAGAGCCCCGCGCGGAACTTAGCCGCCAGCACGCGATCCGCCTTATAGGCGCGACCGATAAACAAGCACGTTTCCAACACCGTGTTCAAGGTCACAAGAGACTCGCAGAGGTACCGAGAGACACCGTGTGCATCCCAGAGTGCCCCTGAGAGCTACAACACCAAGAAGCTCTGTGTGTTAACGTACCGCTGCAATGCGTCGTCGACGTTGTTATCATCGTCGTCTTCGGCAGTATGCTACTGTGTATGCGTCATTGAAAGCAATAAACATTGACCTTACTGGGCAGCTTATTGGCGGTCGCAGTGTTTTTCGTGGACTTAAAATGCAGTTCACGTGTGATGTATCAGCAGTGTTTGGAGGCGGTACATGGTTGACCTTGGCTGTTGCATGGGGCAGTCATGCAGACTATGTTGGCCTTGAAGCTTTTCCTGATGCAAAAATTTTGGCTTGGAAGACTTGGGTTATAGCAGAGAGTACTGGGCTACTACAGAGGGTTCAATATGGTACCCTTGGTTCCAGACAAGCAGTTTTCCATCTTAACTAGAAGAAAGAAGCTGCTTTAATTCTGACGAGTGTCTGTTTATTTGGACCAAAATAGGCAATAACAGTTGTAAGATAAAGATTTTAGGAGACTGTGCGTTGTACTACAGGCAGTAAACTATTTGTATACGAGGTGAGGCAAGTAAGATGCAAATATTGGTCCAAATGGTTCAAATGGCTCTGAGCACTATGGGACTTAACATCTGTGGTCATCAAAAAAATGGTTCAAATGGCTCTGAGCACTATGGGACTTAACATCTGAGGTCATCAATCCCCTAGAAATTAGAACTATTTAAACCTAACTAACCTAAGGACATCACACACATCCATGCCCGAGGCAGGATTCAAACATGCGACCGTAGCGGTCGCGCGGTTCCAGACTGAAGCGCCTAGAACCGCTCGGCCACACCGGCCGGCTGTGGTCATCAGTCCCTTAGAACTTAGAACTACTTAAACCTAACTAACCTAAGGACATCACACACACCCATGCCCGAGGCAGGATTCGAACCTGCGACCGGAACGGTCACGCGGTTCCAGACTGAAGCGCCCAGACTGCACGGCCACACCGGCCGGCTCCAAATGTTGGAAACCTATATATTTTTTTTGACCTTTCTACACAACCGTTTACAAGGTACATTTAGATGAAAACTTTAGCCGCAATGTCACTTGGTTATATCTCCATTACATTGAGTCGCACTTTCTGCAACGACATCGGTAAACACGATACGCAAGAAATAACCATGGACTCTCCAACTCACAGCCCAACACTTACTCGATATCCATTTAAGTAATGTGATTTTTGCGTTAATGTTGAGGATAAGCGCTTACTGCGAATATCATGGAACCAAGAGAAGGTTGTATCTATCTCAGAATGATGTCGCGTGGACAAACCGACTCAAAATATACCTCAAAGATTTTGCGAATACTAGCGAGTATGTTGGTAATACAAGTATCTATTCGCATTTAGCAATAACAAGTAAATGATTATACTATTGAAGATTGTAATTAGTTTCAAAGTTCAGTCTGTAATACTTTATTAACAATTAACGACAAATACGGAGTGCTGTGGTCACATGACTGTAGCCCAGTGTGTCGATAAATTTGGACTCTCTGCAGAATGGCATGTTTGTATATACCTTTCCGATGATCCATGTTTCTCGCATTTTGGTGTATGTTTACGTATGAGGAAGCAAGAACCACGAAAAAGAGCTGTAATGAGCAAGTAAAAAGATGTTCACCAATTTGTGGAATCGTTGACTGTTCTTTTCGTACTGTATTCGAAGATATCTGAAAATGTGAAAAGACCGAATCCAGCCAGTAACGTGAATTACAGACATGGTGCAACATAGACACTTTGCCTACGGTAATTTAAAAATGGATCATCATTTCAATGAGGCTCTGGGCCCGTACAAGATGAAACTGATGTTGCATTTATCAGCTAGACACATCATCCATCTCGGGTCATAGATCCCAAGCCAAGAAGAAGAATATTTAAATGATACCTTAAGTGACAGGAGGGAATCTCCAAACAACATTCTTTGCATTTAATATTAGGAAAGGATCGTTGTTCAGAGATGAAAGGACGTGGATACTCTTGTGAAGGCAATACTCACGGAACATCGCAACGCGTAACACTCGTATGAGTCCAAAACAATACGAGGAAGTTGTAAAGGTTTTGCTTAGCCGCAAGTATTACCATTACAAGATGATTAGTCCAGCACATTGATTGAAGATCAAATAATTCCAATAAATTCGCAACTATCGATGTCTTACCTGCCTTGTGAGAATTCATTCTGGTCAAGAAATTGGGCAGGATACAGTTGTATAATCATACTGCAGGCAGACGATAACTTCAAAGTCAACCCGCAAAAAATACACTAAAGCGCCAAAAAACCTGGTATAGACATGCGTACTCAAATACAGAGATATGTAAACCGCCAGAATACGGCGCTACGATCGGCAACACCTATTTCAGACAACAAGGGTCTGGCGCAGTTATTAGATCGTTTAGTGCTGCTACAATTACAGGTTATAAAGTTTAAGTGAGTTTGAACGTCGTGTCACAGTCGGCGCACGAGCGATGGGACACAGTGCCTCCGAGGTAGCCATGAACTGTAGATTTTTCCGTATGACAATTTCAAGAGTGCACCGTGAATATCAGAAATCAACTAAAACATCAGATCTTCGACATCACTGCGACCGGAAAAGATTCTGCATGAACAGCACCAATAAAGACCAAAGAGAATCATTCAACGTGACAGAAGTGCAACCCATCCTCAAATTGCGACAGATCTCATTGTTGGGCCATCAATAAATGTCAGCGTGCGAACCATTTCAAAGAAACATCATCGAGCGAAAGGCCCACTCGTGTACCCTTGATGAGTGCACGAAACAATGTTTTTCGCCTCGCCTGGGCCCGTAAACACCGACATTGGACACTTGGTGACTGGAAACATGTTGCCTGGTCGGACGAGTCTCATTTCGTATTGTACCGAGTGGATGGACGTGTGCGGTTGTCAAGATAACCTTATGAATCCATGGACCCTGCATGTCACCAAAGAAGTGTTCGAGCTAGTGGAGGCTCTGTAACGGTGTGGGGCGTGTGCAGTTGGAGTGATATGAAACCCCTGATACGTCTACATACGACTCTGATAGGGGAAACGTACGTAAGCATACTGTCTGATGACCTGCATCGATTCATGTCTATTGTTTATTCCGACGAAGTTGGGCAATTCCAGCAGGGTAATGCGACACCTAACACGTCCAGAATTCCGATATCACAGAAACTGTGTTACATCGAAATAATCATGTTCTCTGTAACTCTGTGTTTGAGGCCACAGATGTTGGTCAGAGAGGTTAACTTTCTTTTGTCAGTGGAAGTCAGAGAGCAGCAGTAGCAATGTACTTGGCTTACAAAGTTGCCCTGCTGTGTAGCGGAGGCAAAATTATTTCTAAAGTAATTTTTAATAGGTTTTGAGGAAAATATTGAGCAAATGAGATTATATTAAAGCAAGAATGATAAAAGCCAACTTTTAAAGAAATACACGTTTTTATATTTGTAACTTTGTACCTTCATTGAAGTTTGCTGTAGACGTTGTGTAATGAAGCATATGATCCAGTCTTATAGTTTAAACAAGTGTCAGGGAAGGCAGTTTTACACAGGAGAGTTATTAAGTAATATTTTGCTAACCTATCTAGTTATAAAAACTAGGTGTATTACTGTTATGCCTTAATGGAGTACTTTTAAACTTGGAGCCTTTGTTCTCATTTATCAGCCATTAAGGTTTGTTCCCGATCTCCATTTACTTTGATGAATCGGTTTGCATACTTGCATTACACATCGCGAGCTGTGTACTGAGAAGCATTTATGAAAATTGGTTAGATACCGTCTTGCATTGCACATCGCAATTACGGCAATTGAAACTTTATTTTTGACAGTCACATTATTATTCCTGGCAGCAAAGAGTTGCAGAGCTGACGGGGGTTCCGTGGGCACAGCTAGGCCAATAAAATTAATTACCATCAAAGTTCATGTCGACTGTTAAGCCCAGTGATTGTCAGAGCGAATTTGTGAAAATAATATCAGTATCAGTGCAGAGGCCTAATACTAGTAAAATATTGCAGTAAAATGATATCTTGTGAATTTTCAAGCGTTTCATCACAAAGACAGATTCGTTAATTTTTGTGTTCATTTGCTGAGTACTTAAAAATAACAATTGTGGTATAATGGCAGTTTGCAAGACTAAAGATAAGGGACAACATTTTAAACTGAGATATTTTGTTTAGCAGTTGCATGACATATCTAAATTTCATTGAAAATTTATTGCTTTCTAGCAGACGAATTGTTTGAAGTACGGCTAGTATGGGTTTCACATCGTGTAGCGTGAGCTCCACATATTTCCGTTAAAAAACCTATTTCTGTAACAAAATAAGTTTTACACATTTTTCAGGTTCTATCGTAACACTTTCGAACACGAGTGTAAATATATAAGAAATTTTCAGTTGGCTTGCTTGAACAACCGCCGACATTTTAAATAAGGCGGGACTTCCGTTGTCCTCGACCACATCACGTCACAGGCCACATCAGACTAAGATTTCACTTGCAGTTATAAAGTCTCTGCCAACACAAATAAGAATACCTATTGTGATCACTACTTACCGACACATTACACAGCTTATTCATGTAAGGGATTGCGAAAAAGGGTAAAACAGGTGGTTGATGTGAAACATAGAAATAATTATGAGTAGGAGCGTGTCACTATCCTATCATTCTCCCACTATAGACATATATTAACTAAAAATAAAACAAGACAAGTGTGCTACACTAATTCAGCTACGTACTCCAAATGACAGACTGGGGGCTGAAACATGTCCCTTTCGACCTTAGCTCAAATACACAGACATCTTCTCTTTACTTCTAATTGAAATTTGGCCATCATATCCTTCAGAAGAGGGATGTTTCCGCAGAAGCTCGTGATCGTCGTGTATTTAATTCCGATCTAAATGGAACTAGATAATGATTTTTTAAAAAGGAAACAGAAGTCAAAGCGAATCCAAAGAGAGGTTTCCCTTGTTTTTTCTATTATGATTTCTTCCTTCTATTTCCTCGTCAGAACCGTAGTCTGGTCTAAAATCTCCTGAGTTCAGCCATTGCTTTAGAGGAAACACGGCGCCGTACTGGTCAAGAAGCTGCGTGCCGGTGCGTGCTCACATCGGGTCGCACAGTTTTTCCTGCACTGCGCTACCCCGCCCTGTGTCCCTTGCGCCCCAACGTGTGCCTGTCGCTCCCCAACCAGTCTGATGCTGCTCTACAGTTCATAGATAAATGTCCGAGAGATCGGCGCATTTGCTCCGAAGTCAAACCTCAAGGGACCACATTTGACAGGTGCAACCACTTTCTATGAATACCCACATCAAGCGCCCTAAGTGAAGAGCTCACATTCGCGCTATAGGTAATGTTCATTTGCGATGCAGACGTGGAGTTCAGAGTAAAGTTTGACAGCTTTCCCTCAAAGAATATGGAGTTTTAAATTGAGCTTGCATTTAATTTCAGCTAACTTTTAATAAGTTTTAATTGGGTGGCTTCCAACCTGTTCAGTACTAATTTCACAGTTTATTCTAAACTAACTTCCCAGAGAGCTGTAAACTTGAATCTTTCACTGTAGGTCTGAACTGGATGACAATGCAATTTTAACTCGTTTTCGTGTCTGGTGTGAGGCGGAAGATACTTTGTTTTTCTCTCTGATTGTTTGTTGGGTACAGATTTTGCAATTGATTTCAAACTAATATTCCGATGAGCTAGAGATTTTAAATCTTCAAAATAAGTCATAACTGGATGATATCGCAATATTAATTCATGTTCTGGTCTTGTGTGTTTTTCGGAGGGTAGTCTGTTTTTCTGACTATTTGTCTGTTCGGTACAAATTTTGCAACTGATTTCAAACTAAACTTCTCGTGAGCTAGAGAGTTGAAACTTTCCAGCTGTTCAGAAATGCACTATAATGCGATATTACCTCGCTCTCTTCTCAGTTGTGCGGCCAGGTACACTGTTTTTCCATCTTGCCTGTTCAGTTCAGGTTTTGCAATTGATTTTAAACTACTTTTCCGGTGAACTAGAGACTTGAAATTTTCTACATAGCTCATCAATGGGTGGCAGTGCAATATTAACTTGCCTTCGTAGCTGGTGTTGGCAGAGGGGGCTAGCTTTCATCACTGCTATTTTCCCCTTTACCTGTTCCAGTTGCAAATGTTTCGCAGTAATAATGACTGCTGGTAAGCCTCAGTGTAAGCTCGAATCTCTCTTACTTTTATCTTCATGCGTTTCTCGTGAGATGTACGTAGGAGAAAGAATATAATGGTTGAGGCTCAGATGAAGAGAAACTGAATTAACCCGCAATTTACCATATGCCTCTGTTGTAATATTATCAAAGTGTTTCAAATGGATTGAAAAATTTCACACACATAAAACTGAAACGTTGAATATTATAGTTTAAATAAAAATCTTTGTAACATAACACGTTTTTCAAACGGATTAAAAGTATGTAGTAATTTCTCCCATCCCTGATACTGATACCTGACCCTATACAGACAGTCACAAATATCTGTGCTTGTGAATTTTTAATAACTATTACAAGCGCACAACTGCTTATATGGTTTGCGTTGCAATATAACTATTAATGACTCGGGTCAACTACTCATGCATGCATCAGTTAGCTGTTGCATGTGCCCCAAGATTTTCGTTGGAATTTTACAAGTATTGTCATAACTATTAAAAATTCATGAGCACAGATTTTCGAGACTGTTTGTATAGTGTAAAGAATGAGTACGATACTTGTGTAAGTATTTTATACTTTTTAGTCCGTTTGAAAATCTTCTTACATTCAAATATCTTTTCATTTAAATAATTATCTTAACTGTACTTGATATACAGGAGCCACATATTTTGACAGGTGATCTGATACCCAGGTAATTGTCGATCACATGCACTCCTCTTTGTTTGAATTAAAACGAAATGTCTGTCATTTTCTCCATAGGTGGCCATCCGTGAAAGATAACGTAAACAGGAGAAGGGTAAAATGAAAAAGAGTGAAATAGGGTATCTGTTAAGTGACAGGTGAAGGTAAAAACAAATACAGTTTAGACAAGTCACATGTGAACAATTTGTAAAACACTCATCGTAAGTGGAAATTGTCTGATGATAAATGTATTCGGCAATTGTACGATGTACTAGCTACGCTGAAAAAACCACTCTAGAGTAAATTATCTACACCAGTAATACCCAACCTGGGGGTAATTACCCACTGAAATGGGTAAAATGAATTTTTCTAATATTGTTTATACAATATAAATATTTTCTCAAATAAGTAGCATTGATCTGGTGGGTATTTCAGGTTCCTCACGTAGTCCACCCATATATACTGTGCTTTGACCCGTACATAGCTGATCATAGAAGTGAGACATATACGTAACAAATGCTGAATATCTCAATAACATGTCTTCTCCAAGATGTAGATAGTACCTGAAGGCGTCCAGAAATTAATTCACTACTCACTTCGAAACATTTAAATGAATTAATTGACAGCACGACATAGCAGAACTACATGAGGCTGTACACAATATTATTGTTACTATTATTAGAATTATTAGACTGGTTAGACACAAAGAATTAACGGCCTGAAGACGTCCAATTTGCCCCAGTTCAGAAGTAAGGGGTCCAGCTGTCGAGTGATTCACAAACAGAAAGTATAACGCATGCATCTGAACTAGTTTGATATTGTATGGTATTAGAGTGTGCAGGTCAAGCAAGTGCCGCAATGGAAAGGAGTATTGCAGGGGAACTATGTTTTGTAGCAAGTGTGTACCCTCACTGTGGGTAGTTAATTTTATTAACTGTTTGGGAAGCATTTGCGACGCACTGCAAACTGCTACATTATTCATTCTAAAACACACACACACACACACACAAATACACACACGTTAATTATCATTCATCTTCCACCATCTAAAAAATAGTATTCCAAAAAATGTCTTTCACTCTACAGTTTAGTTAGGTACTAACGTTGCTCTTGATGTGGATGGGAGGCAACAGATGGCAGAAGGGTGAGGAGGAGAGAGAGAGAGAGAGAGGTGGTGGGGTGGGGGGGTTGCTAGCTAATGTCTGCTTGTACTCATTGGTAACAGCTTAAGAAACGCTGGGAACCACTGGTCTACAGAAGACAGGATTTTCAACTTTCATGACAATTTACAAACGGCGCTGGATGTAGTAGGCAGGCTGGGAGGACACAGTGAAAACTGTCATTTTAGTTGTCCGATAATTTTCTTTCTTCTCTGAGAAGTTATTCTCGACGACGTGACGAAGAAAAAAGAAAAACTTCAGGCAATCGTAACTTCTACTTCCGGCTCTGGACTCCAAAAATATCTCCAGGTACCGCTCCTCCACCCAGTGACAGACCCATTCGAACTGACCGATAGCGGAGTCATTCTCCCCGAATAGCGTCACTAGGCGATACTGTTACGTGTATATGGTAAACCGTGCGAGTCACAGTTTGTCAGATCTGGTGAAAGGGGCAACGTTTCTTTCCCCAAATCCCTCAGTTCACCATTTCCCCAAGGTACTTTTATGAGAGATACGTATCTTTAAATGAAGTAATCTCACTTTTTTTCTTTTACAATGAACTCATCTGGTCCAAAAGATAGCCTGTTTCACTCTTTTTCATCTTACCCTTCTCCTGTTTACATTCTCTTTCACGGGTGGCCTCCTTTGGAGAAATGACAGGCACATAGTTTTAATTCAGATGAAGAGGAATGCATGTGATCGACAATTACCTGGGTACCAGACCACCTGCCAAAATATGTGGTTTCTGTGTATCAAGTACAGTTAAGATAATTATTTAAATTAAAAGATATTTGAATGCAAGAATATTTTCAAACGGACTAAATATGTAAAATATTTCATCCAAGTCCCGTACTCATTCTTGTCCCTATACAGACTGTCCCGATAATTTGTGCTTATGAATTTTTTAGAGCCATGACAATACTTGTAAAACTCAAACGAAAAACGTGGGGCACATGCAACAAATAACTGATACATGACATGCTCTTCATGTATAATTTTACCGTTTGCTACGTAAGTAGTGTCACCCTACAATATTCTAAAAACGTTCCCTTGTATTGATATCATAACACTTATCGTCTCATTTTTAAAACTCGTTTTCGAAGACAAAAAGATTTTAATGCCCCACTCACTGAAAATTTTCTACAGATCCCACGTAAATTTGCTACTTTCTTACAGGAAGTACAATTTCATAACATCAAATTTTAATAAGTAGCTCTGATCTTCATAAAATAAGTACATTACACTGTGCTCTTTATTAAAAAATTATAGCTTATATAATTAAAAAATATTCACTTCCTAAATTTAGGCTTTTAATAAACGTCTACTAGAAAATAATCGTGAATACAGGCAAAAGAAAGATTTATTTTTATACCGTATAAAGAACTACTGTTCTTCTAAATAATTAATAGTTGAAACTAATAAAGTGTTTGAGTTATGATCATATGCCGATCACTAGAGCATAAAGATATGAGCTGCATATGGGAAATAAACGTTTTCCACTTTTTATTTTTTTTGTTTAGTACAATGTAAGGGGATGTTATCACTCAGGATGAGAGACATGTAGCGCGTTTCCATTATATGGACATATACCACAATATCAGTAAAAATATTTCACGTTCCCTGTTCACAAGGGTGGGAAGTCATTTATTGATATAAATGTGACATGTTTCTGTTTTAAATGCGGCTTCAAAATTTCTCTCCTAGCTACGTGATATAAAGGGGTCAATAAATAACATCGGGAACTGTAATATTTTCTCAGTTGTGAAATCAGTAACTTTTGCAAACTTCCGTGGTCCAAATTAGTCTCTGTGTATTCGGAGATCGTGGTTCGTGCTACAAAATCATTACATATCTTAACAGGGATAAGCAAAAGTGGTGTAATTCAACAGCAACCTATCATTAAGCTGAAAAAGGTATTAGTCCAATATTTTACATTTTTCTATCGTTTGTACCATTATATACGTGAGTTGTACCATATCACTTATATAAAAGGTTTTAACTAAAAATTTTATACCTTCAGTCTCGTGCTACTAGTAGTTTTTACTACATAGAAAGCACCCACTTTCAGCTTTCAGAATTTCTACAATCTGGAACCTAAGATAGTGTTCTGAACCGGAATGATAAAATCTCCTCATAAAGAAAGTTGAAACTGTAAGTAATTCAGGTGCAGCTAGTTTTACAACGAGTATCTTACCTCGCGAATGTAAATCTTAACGTGCCGAAAGCTAGTGTGTATGTCACTGTCGTTGCCTCGTGTGCTCTAGATATCGTATTGCTTTAAGTGTGCCACTGTATGTATTTTAGAACGAACGACATTCTATTGCCATATAGAATTTCCTACTTTCCCTGATGTGTTGGTGTAAAACAAATAAAGTCAAGGAGCCGGCCGGAGTGGCCGAGCGGTTAAAGGCGCTACAGTCTGGAACCGCACGACCGCTACAGTCGCAGGTTCGAATCCTGCCTCGGGCATGGATGTGTGTGATGTCCTTAGGTTAGTTAGGTTTAAGTAGTTCTTAGTTCTAGGGGACTGATGACCTCAGAAGTTAAGTCCCATAGTGCTCAGAGCCATTAAAAGTCAAGAGGCATCAAATAAATATAATGGCTCTGAGCACAATGGGAGTTAACATCTATGGTCATCAGTCCCCTAGAACTTAGAACTACTTAAACCTAACCAACCTAAGGACATCACACAACACCCAGTCATCACGAGGCAGAGAAAATCCCTGACCCCGCCGGGAATCGACCCCGGGAACCCGGGCGCGGGAAGCGAGAACGCTACCGCACAAATAAATATAAAAAGAATCAACGTGATGTGGTACCGCCTGCATATGTCAAAAAATTACACCGAACAGAACGTTGACGGATCACGGATGAAGCTGCACGTAGATCAGAAAATTCCGCGCGAGTAGACTTTTCGGTTGCATCAGATCAATAAAGGGTAGATGAATGCGTAATTCGAAGAATCAAGTATTATGGTCATCGAAATCAATAATTTATAGTAATTTGATCTGGAGCACTATCTTTGCTGGAAAATACGACAGCTTTCACAACAAATTAAGCAAGCGAAAGGATGGAAATAATGCAAAAGCAACCATTCACGACGGACCAAGTTACTGGACTTTGTTTATGAAGTATGTAGGAGCGAAGTACGAGAAGTGGCATCAATCCTGTTCGGAACCATTCTCATCCCCAGACTATGACGTTTATGTATGTATATTGGGACGCTACCGAAATGCACTGTTCGCCTCTGCAATCAGAAAGATGAGCAGCTCAACAGATTGCCATTTATATTCCTTTATATACCAAGAAAGGATTTCATGAACATAATCGATGCGGCTTTCGCTGTGCCAATATAGGTAATGGTCTTCTAATTACACAAAAGTTCGTGAACACTGCAGGTTCGTGTCGTGTTTACGTGAGGTAACTAGTATATAAAATTTTGATGCAGTATGTATCATCTTCCTATTGTTGTTGTTCCCGATTGTGTAGAAACTTTCATCCACCTTCCAGCTGCTGACAGCAATTGTTAATTTTGATGTACAGTATTCCCCATTGCTGGGCACTAAGTGGATGCAAGCGTACTGAACTTTCACCCCAAGTTCGGAAGCGAACCACTCAGTTAGGAGCCCTTGTCACAGCTCCAGTATGTTTTCACTGGTTGGAAAGAACTAAGTTAAGAAAATTCCTTTACCCTAAAGATGCTAAACGGCGTATAAGTACTGTATTACCGTTTCCATGTGAGTATTGTTCTGATGATATACGAACAGGACTTTTGACTAGAAGTTGTCTGTGACAGCTGCTTTCATGTGAAAGCATACTAAGGGGGGCGCTGCGACACCTTGTGAACTATGGCGATTTCTACTGACCCTAATATCTTGTGTTTACCAATATTCAGATAAACTCTAATGTCTTTTTCAGTTGTTTTGCTGTGACAAGCAAATCTACTTAACGCTGCAAATCAACCCGTTTTACCATTATCAGCTAAGGTCTTGCAACAATTTCACATGTCCTCAAAACAACGGGATATCTTGGGAGGGTGAAATGTACTCATGGGTAACTCATGTTTTCCTTGATATTTTGTACACCGGTTCCCGTCACATCACGAAGTTAAGCAGCATATGGCTTGGTAGGCACTTGACGGGTGACCATCGGGGCGGCCATACGCTATTTACTTATGGGAGTGCACTCAGCCTCGTTATGTTAATTGCAGGAACTACTAGACGGTGTAGTAGTGGCTAAAGGTCACAAAAACTGACAACGGCCGAGAGAGCGGTCTGCTGAGACCCCACGTCGCTCTGTATTTTGCGTCCGAAGAAGCCAGTAGGCTGCAGATGACACTGCGGTGGGAGTTTTGGTATTCTGTAAACTATGGGACAATGACCTGGAAATCCATCTGTGACTGATACAAAAGGAAGCAAACATTCATAGAACTAGTCGTAAAAGTATTAAAAACAATCTGGCTAAGAGAACTCAAGGTGTGTGGACTGTTAACAAAACAGTATTGCTCAATAACTCTGCAGACGTTTGTGGCTTCTTTTTCATGCTCTTCGTTAAACAAAGATACTTTCAAACGTTCGAGAGGTGTGCTTTGCCCATAAGCTTGGTCCTTCTAGTTTGTCACAAAAAGGATTGCAATATTCTGCGTTTCGTAATTCTCTGCTCTTAAAGAAACTACGTAAGGCTCGATGTTTGAAAAAAACTGAAGGACATGCTGAATGTTGATTTCGAAAACATTGTCAAAACCTGGGAAGATGAATAAAACTGTGGTAAAAATGCAACACGCTGGGCTTCCTCATGTAAACTTTAGGGTAATATCATAATAACACTGTGAATTACACTGTCATTAGCAACTGAAATCGTTCTTCTTAAAGATGGCTTATAGGCAGTTATATACACTCCTGGAAATGGAAAAAAGAACACATTGACACCGGTGTATCAGACCCACCATACTTGCTCCGGACACTGCGAGAGGGCTGTACAAGCAATGATCACACGCACGGCACAGCGGTCACACCAGCAACCGCGGTGTTGGCCGTCGAATGGCGCTAGCTGCGCAGCATTTGTGCACCGCCGCCGTCAGTGTCAGCCAGTTTGCCGTGGCATACGGAGCTCCATCGCAGTCTTTAACACTGGTAGCATGCCGCGACAGCGTGGACGTGAACCATATGTGCAGTTGACGGACTTTGAGCGAGGGCGTATAGTGGGCATGCGGGAGGCCGGGTGGACGTACCGCCGAATTGCTCAACACGTGGGGCGTGAGGTCTCCACAGTACATCGATGTTGTCGCCAGTGGTCGGCGGAAGGTGCACGTGCCCGTCGACCTGGGACCGGACCGCAGCGACGCACGGATGCACGCCAAGACCGTAGGATCCTACGCAGTGCCGTAGGGGACCGCACCGCCACTTCCCAGCAAATTAGGGACACTGTTGCTCCTGGGGTATCGGCGAGGACCATTCGCAACCGTCTCCATGAAGATGGGCTACGGTCCCGCACACCGTTAGGCCGTCTTCCGCTCACGCCCCAACATCGTGCAGCCCACCTCCAGTGGTGTCGCGACAGGCGTGAATGGAGGGACGAATGGAGACGTGTCGTCTTCAGCGATGAGAGTCGCTTCTGCCTTGGTGCCAATGATGGTCGTATGCGTGTTTGGCGCCGTGCAGGTGAGCGCCACAATCAGGACTGCATACGACCGAGGCACACAGGGCCAACACCCGGCATCATGGTGTGGGGAGCGATCTCCTACACTGGCCGTACACCACTGGTGATCGTCGAGGGGACACTGAATAGTGCACGGTACATCCAAACCGTCATCGAACCCATCGTTCTACCATTCCTAGACCGGCAAGGGAACTTGCTGTTCCAACAGGACAATGCACGTCCGCATGTATCCCGTGCCACCCAACGTGCTCTACAAGGTGTAAGTCAACTACCCTGGCCAGCAAGATCTCCGGATCTGTCCCCCATTGAGCATGTTTGGGACTGGATGAAGCGTCGTCTCAGGCGGTCTGCACGTCCAGCACGAACGCTGGTCCAACTGAGGCGCCAGGTGGACATGGCATGGCAAGCCGTTCCACAGGACTACATCCAGCATCTCTACGATCGTCTCCGTGGGAGAATAGCAGCCTGCATTGCTGCGAAAGGTGGATATACACTGTACTAGTGCCGACATTGTGCATGCTCTGTTGCCTGTGTCTATGTGCCTGTGGTTCTGTCAGTGTGATCATGTGATGTATCTGACCCCAGGAATGTGTCAATAAAGTTTCCCCTTCTTGGGACAATGAATTCACGGTGTTCTTATTTCAATTTCCAGGAGTGTATTACTTGCAACACGCACTGGAATAATTCTACCTTTTGTCGCTACTGTAAGTTTAAAGTTGTTTCAATTCTAATTTTATTTTAATTATAAATTTATAAAGTTTCGATACAAACAATTTTAATTTAATTCATACATTTTAATTTTCAGTTCAGTATTCTCTGTGACTCATTCTCATATTTAACAAACAATTACTCAGATTTGACTCTAATAACCGTGTTATTGTTCACTCGCCGCTAGACAACAGTAGCTATGAATGCCAAATAAAACAGTCTACTTAATTTCTAATTAAGCTGATTGCTTCCAGCGTATATTACATGCAAATTCACGTTTGCAATCGTATGTTAACAGTCTTTCGCACATACGTGCTGTAGCCGTCAACGACAAACTACAAACCGAAGGGCCCCGTCAACGGGTTTTAGTTCTCACTTAATACCCTACCATCTTGAGCATATCATATTGATGTAGAGAGCTTAAAAGAAAGAAAACAATATACAGTACATAACATATTAAATATGCCACAATAAAAATGAATAAATTAAGATCTATATCTACATCTACATCCACACTCCGCAAGCCACCTGACGTTGTGTGGCGGAGGGTACCTTGAGTACCTCTATCGGTTCCCCTTCAATTCCAGTCTCGTACTGTTCGTGGAAAGAAAGATTGTCGGTATGCCTCTGTGTGGGCTCTAATCTCTCTGATTTTATACTCATGGTCTCTTCGCGAGATATACTTAGGAGGGAGCAATATACTGCTTGACTCCTCGGTGAAGGTACGTTCTCCAAACTTCAACAAAAGCCCGTACCGAGCTACTGAGCGTCTCTCTTGCAGAGTCTTCCACTGGAGTTTATCATCTCCGTAACGCTTTCGCGATTACTAAATGATCCTGTAACGAAACGCGTTGCTCTACGTTGGATCTTCTCTATCTCTTCTATCAACTCTATCTGGTACGGAACCCACACTGGTGAGCAGTATTCAAGCAGTGGGCGAACAACTGTACTGTAACCTACTTCCTTTGATTTTGGATTGCATTTCCTAAGGATTCTTCCCTTGAATCTCAGTCTGGCATCTGCTTTACCGACGATTAATTTTATACGGTCATTCCATTTTAAATCACTCCTAATGCCTACTCCCAGATAATTTATGGAATTAACTGCTACCAGTTGCTGACCTGCTATATTGTAGCTAAATGATAAAGGATCTTTCTTTCTATGTATTCGCAACGCATTACACTTGTCTACATTGAGATTAAATTGCCATTCCCTGCACCATGCGTCAATTCGTTGCAGATCCTCCTGCATTTCAGTACAATTTTCCATTGTTACAACCTCTCGATATACTATAGCATCATCCGCAAAAAGCCTCAGTGAACATCCGATGTTATCCACAAGGTCATTTATATATATTGTGAATAGCAACGGTCCTACGACACTCCCCTGTGGCACACCTGAAATCTCTCTTACCTCGGAAAACTTCTCTCCATTGAGAATGACATGCTGCGTTCTGTTATTTAGGAACTCTTCAATCCAATCACACAATTGGTCTCATAGTCCATTCGCTCTACCTTTGTTCATTAAACGACTGTGGGGAACTATATCAAAGGTCTTGCCGTAGTCAAGAGACACGGCATCTACCTGGGAACCCTGGTCTATGGCCACCTGAGTGTCGTGGACGAATAGCGCGAGCTGGGTTTCGCAATATCAATGTCCACCACTAATTTGATTATTGCTATGTGTGTCCATCTTAGTCTTTCATGGCTCTCTATGAAAGAGATTTTGCTTGTCCTGCATCTTAACACAAGTTACATTTTGTACACTATTCAGTACTCTGTAGCTACTGTATGCTATCTCCTCACTATTTTTTCCTTATGTGTGTAAGATAGCCCTTCCACAATCCTGTCACAGAACACATACACCATCGATAAGTTGATGTGAAACAATTATATGCAATAGTTAAACATCTAAGTGAAAAGTTTTCGAACGGCTGGTCGCGGCTCCCAGGGGCGCCACTGCCATGCAGTACCTGTGTCGCGGTGGTTTCATGAAAATAATAATTTGGTTTAGTTGCGTTATGAATGAAGTATCAACGTGCGCGCTTGTAGCGCTATCTAGCGGTCAGGGCAGGGAAGTTAGTGTTGTTGCTATGGCTGCGGGGTAGGTGGCAGTCGAGTCGTACTGTGTCACATTTGTTTTTATTCAGTCACAATGAGATGGAAGTTAAGTTTTGCACATGTGATTCGTTTTATATGTTGCTTGTTTTCTGTGATTTGTGGTTCTCTGTCAACATGAACAAACTATTAAATGTAAGTACAAATAATCAGGATAACTGCGAACAGGGCTCGCGGCCTAAGGTTTCATATAAACTTAATTATGTGTTAAGATAGTTCGAGATACTCGGTAAGTTTTGCCTGTTAGTGATTCTTCGAGTATTGCTATATAACGTAAGTGGCCGTATCGCTTGAGTGCATTGACACAGAAGCTTTAATTTATTACATCGTGAAGGGACCATATATCTAAGCAGGTGACACTAATTTCAACTTGAAACGTCAACCCGTTCCTGAGGAAGAGGATTTTTAACTGTCAAACACACAGCCGGACAACAAATTGATCCTACAAGAGTTCCGTTTTTATCTACTAAGGTACGAAGCCCAAAACGTATCATTCCCAGTGTATCGTGCAGTTAGACGAAAATCCAGAAGTGTGACGTCAGTTACTTTAACTTCGGGACGAAAATCCAAAAGTGTGACGTCAGTTACTTTAACTTCGGGTTGGAAATGAATAACGACAATAGTGCGTCATTTGTCTCGAAGTCCTAGCTACTGAAAATGTGAATCAAATCACGGTAGTCTGGTAAGGAAACGACATAAATACTTTTCATATAAACTGAAAGAAGTCGCGGAATCACCGTTGTCTGGCAAACAAACGAAAGGAATTCACATAAATTGAAATAAATCACGGAACAAAAGAAAAATTTCATTAAACATAATGTGGTCTAATGCATTTGCGACTAGTGATAGTTTAACGAACATGTGCACTTATAGATTATGTTGTTTTACGATGTTTGAATACGTGTGCCCGCACTTTGTAACAACGTCACGAGTGTAGTTAACAATATTGACAACGACATACAAATGTGTCAGCTTCATTACGCCATAATATCAGCACTTGATAATGGCCTAACGCCGAAATTGCAATAGTGTAATAAAAACTTATAACAGTTGCTGGCATATAGACGATGTCCTACAAACAACAGAAATAAACAGTCTACGATTAATAAAAAAGCCTCCGTTTCACCATGCAAAGCTGCCTACCGAGTAGCAAAGAGCAGGAAAGATCACACCACAGCGGAAGACGTTACTTCACTAGTTACTCTCCACATGGTACGTATTATGATACCTAAGCCAGCTGCCAAGCTACTGGAAAGTGTGCTTTTATCATAAAACATTACTAATCATCGAATTCTAGAAATGGCTGACGTCATTAATGACGCGCTGGTGTGAAAACTCAACGGATGAAGCAACAGAAACCACAAACACATGCGGATGATACGTGACAACAATTTTAAGGCGGATCTTTTTGCTGAAAAATGTCCCTCGGCAGGAAAGTAACAGACCTCTTTGAAAAACTACAACACACTTTTATGGAAGAAAGCAACACTAACTAGGAAAATTTAGTACGCTTGTGTAGAGATGGAGGTTACAGTTCGGTTGGCTGCTACGGTTGATTGTAAAACTCTGATCCGTAAAAAGGCTCCTCATGTTATTTGGTCACACTTGTTGTTGTTGTTGTAGTCTTCAGTCCTGAGACTAGTTTGATGCAGCTCTCCATGCTACTCTATCCTGTGCAAGCTTCTTCATCTCCCAGTACCTACTGCAACCTACATCCTTCTGAATCTGCTTAGTGTATTGATCTCTTGGTCTCCCTCTACGATTTTTACCCTCCACGCTGCCCTCCAATGCTAAATTTGTGATCCCTTGATGCCTCAAAACATGTCCTACCAACCGATCCCTTCTTCTAGTCAAGTTGTGCCACAAACTTCTCTTCTCCCCAATCCTATTCAATACCTCCTCATTAGTTACGTGATCTACCCACCTTATCTTCAGCATTCTTCTGTAGCACCACATTTCAAAAGCTTCTATTCTCTTCTTGTCCAAACTGGTTATCGTCCATGTTTCACTTCCATACATGGCTACACTCCATACAAATACTTTCAGAAACGACTTCCTGACACTTAAATCTATACTCGATGTTAACAAATTTCTCTTCTTCAGAAACGATTTCCTTGCCATTGCCAGTCTACATTTTATATCCTCTCTACTTCGACCATCATCAGTTATTTTACTCCCTAAATAGCAAAACTCCTTTACTACTTTAAGTGTCTCACTTCCTAATCTAATCCCCTCAGCGTCACCCGATTTAATTAGACTACATTCCATTATCCTCGTTTTGCTTTTGTTGATGTTCATCTTATATCCTCCTTTCAAGACACTGTCCATTCCGTTCAACTGCTCTTCCAAGTCCTTTGCTGTCTCTGACAGAATTACAATGTCATCGGCGAACCTCAAAGTTTTTACTTCTTCTCCACTTATTCACCGGGAAAAGTTGCCATGAAAACGTATGAGCCCTGGCCTTCATGAGGTTCTTCAATTTATGGCAAACTTCATTAATAACCAACAACTCAAGAGGCAATACTTTTAACAAATGCCCGTTGATATGGAGGTCAACACATTTCCGTAATTTATTACAGTAATTCTCCCTGTCTTTCAATTGGGAATGTCTTGAAAAGGGTGTATGAATTTAGAAATGAACTTCACTCTTACCCTGTTCAGGAGAAACATTTCATTTCCGATAATTTCGTAGACAGTAACTGTTTTTAAGCTGGCGTAACTTTGTTGCATGTTTGAAAAACTCGTTTCATTGAATGTTTCCCTTCAAAGTAATGAGACCAACATTCTACAACTGTCAGACGAAATTTCAGCCTTCAGGAAGAAACTACCATTCCTTCAAAGTAAGCCGGCCGAAGTGGCCGTGCGGTTAAAGGCGCTGCAGTCTGGAACCGCAAGACCGCTACGGTCGCAGGTTCGAATCCTGCCTCGGGCATGGATGTTTGTGATGTCCTTAGGTTAGTTAGGTTTAACTAGTTCTAAGTTCTAGGGGACTAATGACCTCAGCAGTTGAGTCCCATAGTGCTCAGAGCCATTTGAACCAACCTTCAAAGTAACAGTACGCAGCAGCTTGTGACCGCCAGAATATGTGGAACTGTAAGTTGCTTATATTACACTATATACTGAAAATGAACATTATTATTATTGTTATATTGCATAGTAATTACTGAATGATCAGTTTATTTATTAAATCACCGAATATTGAAAAATTAGATATTTTAGTCAATAAAACGAAGTGAAGTGTACAAACTATATTTTGAAAATCGGTACTTGTTTTTGCATAACCTTGCATCTAAAATTATTAGAAAAAGTATCTAAGAGCATTATAGCATGTAATAAAAGTTCTCTTCCTCCATAAAAAAGTTGAGTTCTGAAAGGGCTACAGTGGAAGAAAAAATCTGATGTCAGAGTTTTTCATTACGTTTCCCCAGCTCTCCACAGTATTTTGGAAGTCCAACGACTTTCAGTTTAGTGAAGAACTGAAGTCTGAGTTTTTATCACTTAATCGACCTCACGAATTCAGCTTCTTTTCCACCGACAAGTGCAGAAAAGATGCATTAAAATTAATTGTAGTGATCAACCACTTAAATATGTGTGACATAACGATCTAGAGAAACTGTGTTTGTGATGTGAAGGTTTTTGTATGATGTTATGTTTTCTCGTTTGTTAGTATTATGGTATAAACATTTATGTGTAATTTATAGTTGTGACATGTATTAAAAATTTATTCTTATCTATTTGTTTGTAAACAGCAATACATGGAGTGTGTAGTAGAACAGCTATTAAGAAAGATACTTTTTAAATCTGATGTTCAAACACTAACAAAAGTAAGATTAGTAGTTGATTAAAATGCGTTATGTCAACAGGGAATAAAAAGGTTAATGTCAAGTGCCAAAGAAGCCGCAACAGTTTGTATTCACGTCAAGGGAGTAATGTAAACTAAAAGTTTAAAAACCATTGATATAAGCATATATTAATAACTCAGTTATAAACATTTACGTTTAAGCGTTAGTTCACTTCACTTCAAATCCGTCCTCCGATTTTTGCGTTTGACACTACGGATATTGGACACAGGATACTCATCCCTTTGTTTTGTAAAAGTTTAAAAACCATTGATATAAGCATATATTAATAACTCAGTTATAAACATTTACGTATAAGCGTTAGTTCACTTCACTTCAAATCCGTCCTCCGATTTTTGCGTTTGACACTATGGATATTGGACACAGGATACTCATCCCTTTGTTTTGTTCTTGTGATTTATCTTTCTGTGGATACAATATTCAAATGTTTTTCTAGAATCACCTTCCTGTTTTTAAACATCTGAGATTCATCTTACAGGCACAGCAACTATAAATTCACTAAAAAGAAGAGGCAAACAAAAATGATGTTCCATTTTTGAGGTAATCTGAACAATATTGAGCAATTAATCATGTGGAACGCCTGTCTTCATAAAACGTGCCATATATATCGTACCAATACCCCGCAGTCTGGAGGCATGATCTCTTCTCCCATTCCTTACTTTTGAATAGTCACTGTTATTAAAAATGTCTCCCGTGGCGTATGATAGACATGTCCAAACCCTGACGTGGTTTACAAAATAATACTTTAATTCAATTTTAATGTTCTGCAATATGCAAAACACCCTTCTGCGTTTCTTAAGCTTGTGTTGCATTGATTATCATTCTTTATTGAAATACCTATAATGTACTATAATTGAAATTATTACTATACAAAGCATATAATTGCTGTTTAACATCGAGACTCCCCAGGAATATAAGTGTATCGGTTGTTGGTACCTCTATACTGTCCCCGTTTATTTTCGCAGACTGCTATTGACTATCAGACATTCCTTTCAGAGTCACGTATTGGAAGCCTTCTGTTTCCTATCTTTTTCTTAATTTGTTTTCCTTTTAAGGTTTATTTTGTGTTCTAATGTGAAAGTAATCTAAAGCTAAAATTGTGACTTCACCGGGAGATCAAAGACGAAGTTAGCGGGAGTCTGCAGTAATTAAATGAAATTGGAATTCGTTTCGTGCTGCCTTTAATCAACTTCAAACATTTTCTCTATACACTCATTTAAGAGTGAAAGGAAGTGCAGGTACTCTGTAGTCAACAGGTTGCGCTCTCCTCTTCGTGTACAGCCCAGAACGCAGTATCTTGTGTCGAAAGACTACATTTTCACTCATGGTTCACATTCTTTATTGTTACAAAATTCAGTTCACCATATCTTTATATTAAAGGACCTTTGCGGTTCGCGAAACAGTATAATACGCAACCCGAGTATTCATTCTCTCTTCTTTTTGTTTTACCAGAAGTTCAGTCAGGGGTACTAGGAGGAGATGCTGAAAAGTTCCTGGCATTTTTGCCTTATAGCAGAAAAAAAACTGGGTGCACATTTGAAAGTTTCAAATCTTTATATCTTGTTATTGTTGTGGTCTTTGGTTTGCTGCAGCTCTCCATTCTACTCTATCGTGTGCAAGCTGCTTCATCTCCCAGTACCTACTGCAGCCTACATCCTTCTGAATTTGTTTAGTGTATTCATCTCTTGGTCTCCCTGTACGATTTTTACCCTCCACACTGCCCTCCAGTACTAAATTGGTGATCCCTTGATGCCTCAGAACATGTCCTACCAACCGATCCCTTCTTCTGGTCAAGTTGTGCCACAAACTCCTCCCCAATTCTATTCAATACCTCCACATTAGTTATGTGATCTACCTACCTAATCTTCAGCATTCTTCTGTAGCACCACATTTCGAAAGCTTCTATTCTCTTCTTTTCTAAACTATTTATCATCCATGTAACTGTGTGTAAATATTAGGTGTACACTATTCGCAGTTTTTTCTGTAGCACGTGATAGCCTACATTGCAGCGTCACAAGCAGGTTTCTGTTATTGGGGTTATGGTCCGTCACGATGTTTTCGTTTTTCGAGGGTAAACCCAAGGAGGACATTCACACTCAGATGTCACAAGAATTGGGAGAGAAGTGTGATTCCTACGGCACTGTGAAAACTTAAATATCAAGTTTGAAATCTGGCCATTTCACTGTTGAAGTAGAGTCCCACATTGGTCTCCTCCAAACCGCAACAGGTACTGCAACATCCGATGTTGCCCATATCTGCTTCTTCATCATTGACTAAGAAAAAGATTGTAGAGATACTGGAAATCTTCCAGGATCGTGTGTTCCATTATCGGCACACCCTAACGGAGACGCTGGACATCGCCCAGGACCTTTAACGCAACATTAGTGACTGGCGATGAAACTTGGTGGCATTCTGTTGGTGGGCTGTTTACCTCAGGGATCTACTGTAATCGGACTATATTATACTAATCTGATGGACCTGTTGAAGTAAGCAATTAAGAGTAAAGGCCGAGTAAACCTGACAAAAGGGCTTCTTTTGTTGTGCGACAACGCACCTGTGCACATGTTCAACATTTTGGCTGCCAAATTGCCGCCCCTTGCCTTCCAACTAGTCAACCATCCTCTCTAGTCGTCAGACCTAGCTCCTCGAACTACCGTTTTCAGGACACTAACGATGTCAAAGAGGCTTCGGAGAGTTGGTGTCTCGACCGGCCACATGACTTATTTTCACGGACTAGAAAAGGAACAACAACGATGTACTAACTGTGTCAGTCCCAGGGCAGAATACACTGAATAGACTGACGATTTCAATACTCTAGCTTTATTCTTTCCAGGTAAAGTCAGGAACTCCTCGGCAGCCCCTCATATTGTTAACGAGGAATGCTGTATTTAAATCTGTTTCAGTTGCAGCTTATCATGTAAAACAATACGTAACGATAAAATACCACATTGAATTATAATTGTCTGTCATTTATCTTCATATAAATATGACCTCCGTATAGACTCTGGACGCACAGTAAAGCGATACTAACCCTTGCTTCCTTCCTGTCAGTGATTTATGTACCGAGAACGCAGTTACACTTGCAAGTCGTATTTTCCGTCGCGGCTGTTCAAGAAACATTTGGTATCGTGCTGTTTATTTTAAAGTCGGTAATGTAGTTATATATTTTATGATGTCATCACCTACTGGATGCTGATCGTACTGTAATTACACATGTATTTTATTGTATACCAGGTCACTAACTGAATTTTAACAAAGTACGACCTACGTCATATTTCACTGTAGTTCAAATGTAATCAGCTAAAGGGATATTCTGTGAAAATTTGTTTTTACTCTATTTTTTTTTCTTCATCAATATTTTTTTTTCTTCATCAATCTTCTGACTTGTTTGATGCGGCCCGTCACGAATTCCTCTCCTGTGCTAACTTCTTCGTCTCAGAGTAGCACTTGCAACATAGGTCCTCAGATATTTGCTGGATGTTTTCCAATCTCTGTTTTCCTCTACAGTTTTTGCCCTCCACAGCTCCCTCTAGTACCATGAAAGTAATTCCCTCATGTCTTAACATATGTCCTATCATCCTGCCCATTCTCGTTATCAGTGTCTACCACATATTCCTTTCCTCTCCGAGTGTGCGCAGCTCCTCCTCATTGCTTACCTACTTCCCTTAGTTACACCAATTGCGCCGCTTGTATCTCAGATGGCTTGCACAAGTGAGTGTGTGTGTGTGTGTGTATGTGTGTGCGTGTGATGCTGATTATGATTATGAACGTGACCATGACGATGAGGTAATGAGTCTCGCATGACGAACAGATCGCCATCAACCGTGTCAATGTGCCCTCACTCCACTATACACTGTGGAGAGATTTGGAGTTTCATTCAGAAATTATGTGTACGGTCTGGCGTTCAGGAAGAGAACGCCACCAGCTCTCCTTCCTCCACCGATGAAATAATGACCATAAAATTCCTTTTCGACGCTAGGAACCCGTTACGTGAGAATCGAACGCCGGCCTACAGGTGTTCGTCAATTATCTCGGCTATAAGAACAGGTACAATCCTATAACAATCCTATAAAAGACTTTCAGTGTGACAAACTCGTTTTATGCGGTAGAAATAAAGCGAAGTGCTTCTCAGCATGTGTTCCTGTTCAGGTTACAGTCTATCCAGCACTATGTAACTTTCTGACAGGGATTTCTGAACACCCTCCACATTCTGTAGAATTACAAATCCATGTAGTGATAA
The DNA here is from genome assembly GCF_023898315.1 of Schistocerca nitens. Lineage (NCBI taxonomy): Eukaryota > Metazoa > Arthropoda > Insecta > Orthoptera > Acrididae > Schistocerca > Schistocerca nitens. Next base: position 848,059,588 of record NC_064614.1, read on the forward strand.
AAACATAACTGCTTTACAAAATGAGCTGCACACATTCAGGTTCACGATCAATATGAAACAGTGCTCAGGAATGGTTGCATACGCTTTAATAAACAATATCGTTTCAATCAGTATAATTCACCGACCACTATGGAGCACTCCGCAGCAACATTACAACGGCGTATTTTTTGATCTCCCATTAACAGATTAAGCGCGTAAGATATTAAATCTAACGGGTGCCGTGTATGGACGTTCCGAAAGTTTTCAATTAGTTTCAATTATGACCTGTTTGTTCGCGATCCATTCGGCATCCGCGGTAAGGGGTTGGGTGGGGGGTGGGGGACGGATGGCAGGCGAACACGTACCGGTGTTGTGCGATGGTAGGAGGAAGGTGGGAATGGGAAACGAGAGTGGGAGCGCGTTGTAGCGCGCTTTTATCGTTTTTCGGGTAGGATTGCACCGCTCACCGATAATTACGTATCGATTGTGGATCGCGGATGGACAGTGCGCCGGTTAATGAAGCCGCTGCGCGATCAGCGGTCGACACTGCACGTATCAGCATGACTAGCAGTGCCAGTGCAGGGGCCAACCAAATGACACATCGCACATCTTGGCACAGACAATGCTCTCAGACCCTCTGCAATCAGCCATGTAACCGTGATTGGCCCAGCGCTTCCAGCTGTTCTTGTGGCTCCATTGAATGGTGAGCACCATTGTACTGCGCCTCACTGGACTCGTATAACGGTGAATCTTGGGTATACGCGGCCGTACACTGATCAGTCAAAGCTTCATGTCCACTGCCCACTGCATGACAGAATGTTGTCTAGTGACACTACGAGCACGTGGCACGTCAAGTGTACGATCTAGTATCAGAGCAGAGACAAATGGGAAATCCTTCTAGCGACGATATGGGTCTCAAGTCGTGGAATCCAGACTGCGGTGACAACAGTCGTGGAATGCCTCTGAATATCGTGTCTGACCTCCTCTTCCCCGGCGTAGGGCATGAACTCAACAAGTCGTTGGAAGTCGCCTGTAGAAATATTGTGCTATGCTGCCCCTATAAACGTCCATAATTGCTAAAGTGTTGTCGGCGCAGGATTTTATGTCCCATAAATGCTCGTTTGGATTCATCTCGGGGGATCTGCGTGGCCAAATTTTTCGCTCAAATTGTCCAGAATGTTCTTCAAACAAATCGGGAACAGTTGTGGTCCACTGATATGGCGCATTGTCATCTATAAAAATTCCACTGTTTCTTGGGAACGTGAAGTGCATGAATGTCTTCAAGAAGCCGAACATAACCATTTCCAGCAGAGGACCTAGTCCTTCCTTCCCTGTAAATGCAGTCCATATCATTATGGAGCCACCACCAGCTTGTACAGTCCCTTGTTGACAAGTTGGGTTCAAGGCTACGTGGGGCCTGCGCTACACTTGAACCCTACCATCAGCTCTTACCGTCTGAAATGGGACTCATCTGACCAGACCGCTGTTTTTCAGTCGTCTAGGGTCCAACCGATATGGTCATGAGCACAGTGGAGGCGCTGCAGGCGATCTCGTGCTGTTCGCAACGGCGCTGGCGTCTGTCGTCTGCTGCTGAGCCCATTAACGCCAAATTTCGGCACACTCTCCTAACGGACAAGTTTGACCTACGTCCCTGCATTGCCACTGGCGGCAGGTAATGTCTTCAATTTGTTATTCTCGGCAGTGTGGATCTCGGAATACTTAATTTCCTAACGATTTCCGAAATGGAATGTCCCTTGCGTTTAACTCCAACTACCATTCTCCATTCAAAATCTGTTAATTCCTGCCATAAGGTCGGAATTACGTGATTCACCTGATTACAAATGACAGCTTCGCCTATGCATTAACCTTTTATATCTTGTGTACATGATATTACCGCCATCTGTTTACGTGCAAAGCGCGGGCTCATGACTTGTGACGGGATTGTACTGACATAAGCAACTTTGACGAAGGGCAGACTGCTGTTGCCTGGCGCCTATTCACGAGCTACAGTCATGAGGTGGTTGAAGGATGGTGAAACAACGAGAAGGTATCTCAGCACGGAACCTGAAGGGTGGACGTTTTCTCGCTCTGTAAAGCAGGATAGACTGTGCTTTGTGGAAGATCTAATGGGAGAGTATAATGCTGGCGAAAGAACAAGTGTTTCTGAGCACACGTTGTTCAAAAAACGCCTCGGCAGCAGTCGGCAGCTACATGTTTCCAATTTTACCCAACTACATCGTCTATTACGACTGCAGTGGGCACAGGACGATCGACGTTGGACAGTAGGCAACTGGAATGTGTCACCTGGTTGTATTAAATCTCTCCCCTTACGTTAGTAAGTACGTTCCACGGTGCCTAGTTGTACTAAGCCACCAATGCAAGTGAGATTTGTGTCTGGAGATGTTTAGAACCGTCACACTTTGCCAAGAATATCTATAAAGGTGTCCTAGCTGGTACTCCTACAGATGACGTCCGTCTCTCAACGGTTGACAGCTCCAGATCGTGAACTCGAAGAGACGTCATAGTACTGTTAAGTGAAGATTGTAGGAAAGAGAGGGAATTGTCTTCAGTAATGAACACATCAAGTAAATTTTAGGGACGCCAGCTTTCATTACTGTCTGCAACTTCAGCCACAATATAGTAGCAAAACAATTTACACTATCTGATGTCACACACCAAATTAATCCACGAGTACCTAGTGACACTTTATAGCATGCAGTGATTCTGGGCCATCACATTATATCTCGTTCAATTACTACGATTTTCAACCCTCTTGCGATTATTCATGTTGAAGACGATAATAAGTTTAATAAATATAATTAAAACATTATGCAGCTCTTCATGAGACCGTGACCGACACACATCCGTTTGCTTGGTCTGACCCTGTGATATTCCGCAAAAGGTGCTAATGGCTTTCCTGACCTCAAATTGTTCTGCCAATCAGAGACCTATATTTTCTTATGTTTCTGTAGCTTTCAGCCAATAGCTAGCGAGGACATTGTTCTGAGACGGGTGATTCCATGACACGTAAGAAAACTGTCATACTTGAAGCTCTATTTCATTACCATAGAATGATCTTGTACAGTACTGAACCACCTTGCTAAATACATTTAACGTAAGTATTACAGGACGGATCATGTTTCTTTCGATGGTCGTCTCTGTATACGCCGTCACACAGGCGAATGGCTGCACGAAACATGACGCCCATATGCAGTCTGATTGGAGGCAGTGTAATGCTAAAATTCACTTGGGCTTCTATGAGACCTATGGTGGTAACCAAAGCCACCAGACAGCTGTGGACTACGTGAACCTCAGTACTTGATGTTTTCATCTAAAGCGATGGCATCTTCCAGTAGGACGACTGTCCATGTCACAAGATCGTAACTGTGTTGCTGTGGGTTGAAGAACGTAATACTGAAAACAGCTTCTTGTCTTGGTCACAAAACTCGATTGATCTGAACCCAGTAGGGCGCTATCGGACACCGGCAACTCAGTGCCCGCAAACCTCCAGCCGATAATGTAGGTGAGCTGCATGACCTGGAAATCAGCCAAGGACGTGCCGAACGCATATCATGCAGAGTTGCTGCACTGCAGATGTAAACACGCGTTTTAAAAAGGGATCATAGTGTTTTCGCTCATACGTATGTATACGAGAGCAAGTGTTTCCTTGAACAATTTTCTAGGAATATTCGTGCCACTCGGTAGCTCAGTGAGAGAGTTCAGATCCTTTGCTTCACGAAATATTAACACTACATTATACCAAGACCGGGAAGAAACGAATTGAATTCAGTATAGAATCTTTGCCCCCTATGAACCATGGACCTTGCCGTTGGTGGGGAAGCTTGCGTGCCTCAGCGATACAGATAGCCGTACCGTAGGTGCAACCACAACAGAGGGGTATCTATTGAGAGGCCAGACAAACGAGTGGTTCCTGAAGAGGGGCAGCAGCCTTTTCAGTAGTTGCAAGGGCAACAGTCTGGATGATTGACTGATATGGCCTAGTAACAACAACCAAAACGGCCTTGCTGTGCTGGTACTGCGAACGGCTGAATGCAAGGGGAAACTACGGCCGTAATTTTTCCCGAGGGCATGCAGCCTTACTGTATGATTAAATGATGACGGCGTCCTCTTAGGTAAAATATTCCGGAGATAAAATAGTCCCCCATTCCGATCTCCGGGCGGGGACTACTCAAGAGGATGTCATTATCAGGAGAAAGAAAACTGGCGTTCTACGGATCGGAGCGTGGAATGTCAGATCACTTAATCGGGCAGGTAGGTCAGAAAATTTAAAAACGGAAATGGATAGGTTAAAGTTAGATATAGTGGGAATTAGTGAAGTTCGGTGGCAGGAGGAACAAGACTTCTGGTCAGGTGCCTACAGGGTTATAAACACAAAATCAAATAGGGGTAATGGAGGAGTAGGTTTAATAATGAATAGGAAAATAGGAATGCGGGTAACCTACTACAAACAGCATAGTGAACGCTTTATTGTGGCCAACATAGATACGAAGCCCACACCTACTACAGTAGTACAAGTTTATATGCCAACTAGCTCTGCAGATGACGAAGAAAAGAAATTATTCAGATAGTGAAGGGTGACGAAAATTTAATAGTCATGGGTGACTGGACTTCGAGAGTAGGAGAAGGGGGAGAAGGAAACATAGTGAGTGAATATGGATTGGGGGAGAGAAATGAAAGAGGAAGCCGTCTGGTAGAATTTTGCACAGAGCATAACTTAATCATAGCTAACACTTGGTTTAAGAATCATGGCCGGCTGGAGTGGCCATGCGGTTCTAGGCGCTACAGTCTGGAGCCGAGCGACCGCTCCGGTCGCAGGTTCGAATCCCGCCTCGGGCATGGATGTGTGTGATGTCCTTAGGTTAGTTAGGTTTAATTAGTTCTAAGTTCTAGGCGACTGATAACCTCAGAAGTTAAGTCGCATAGTGCTCAGAGCCATTTGAACCATTTAAGAATCATGAAAGAAGGTTGTATACATGGAAGAACCCTGGAGATACTAAAAGGTATCAGATAGATTATATAATGGTAAGACAGAGATTTAGGAACCAGGTTTTAAATTGTAAGATATTTCCAACGGCAGATGTGGCCTCTGACCACAATCTATTGGTTATGACCTGTAGATTAAAACTGAAGAAACTGCAAAAAGGTGGGAACTTAAGGAGATAGGACCTGGATAAACTGAAAGAACCAGAGGCTGTACAGAGTTTCAGGGAGAGCATAAAGTAACAATTGACAGGAATGGGGGAAAGAAATACAGTAGAAGAAGAATGGGTAGCTTTGAGGGATGAAGTAGTGAAGGCAGCAGAGAATCAGGTAGGTAAAAAGACGAGGTGTAGTAGAAATCCTTGGGTAACAGAAGAAATATTAAATTTAATTGGTGAAAGGAGAAAATATAAAAATGCAGTAAATCAAGCAGGCAAAAAGGAATACAAACGTCTCGAAAATGAGATCGACAGGAAGTGCAAAATGGCTAAGCAGGGATGGCTAGAGGACAAATTTGAGGATGTAGAGGCTTATCTCACTAGGGGTAAGAAAGAAACTGCCTACAAGAAAATTAAAGAGACCTTTGGCGATAAGGGAACCACTTGTATGAACATGAAGAGCTCAGATGGAAACTCAGTTCTAAGCAAAGAAGGGAAAGCAGAAAGATGGAAGGAGTATATAGAGGGTCTTTACAAGGGCGATGTACTTGAGGACAATATTATGGAAATGGAAGAGGATGTAGACGAAGATGAAATGGGAGATACGATACTGCGTGAAGAGTTTGACAGAGCAGTGAAAGACCTGAGTCGAAACAAGGCCCCAGGAGTAGACAACATTCCATTGGAACTACTGACGGCCTTAGGAGAGCCAGTCCTGACAAAACTCTACCATCTGGTGAGCAAGATGTATGAAACAGGCGAAATACCCTCAGACTTCAAGATGAATATAATAATTCCAATCCCAAAGAAAGCAGGTGTTGAAAGTTGTGAAAATTACCGAACAGTCAGTTTAATAAGCCACAGCTGCAAAATACTAACACGAATTATCTACAGACGAATGGAAAAACTAGTAGAAGCGGACCTCGGGGAAGATCAGTTTGGATTCCGTAGAAATACTGGAACACGTGAGGCAGTACTGACCTTACGACGTATCTTAGAAGAAAGATTAAGGAAAGGCAAACCTACGTTTCTAGCATTTGTAGACTTAGAGAAAGCTTTTGACAATGTTGACTGGAATACTCTCTTTCAAATTCTGAAGGTGGCAGGGGTAAAATACAGGGAGCGAAAGGCTATAAAAATTTTTCAGAAACCAGATGGCAGTTATAAGAGTCGACGGGGCATGAAAGGGAAGCAGTTGTTGGGAAGGGAGTAAGACAGGGTTGTAGCCTCTCCCCGATGTTATTCAATCTATATATTGATCAAGCAGTAAAGGAAACAAAAGAAAAATTCGGAGTAGGTATTAAAATCCATGGTGAAGAAATAAAAACTTAGGGGTTCGCCGATTACATTGTAATTCTGTCAGAGACAGCAAAGGACTTGGAAGAGCAGTTGAACGGAATGGATAGCGTCTTGAACGGAGGATATAAGATGAACATCAACAAAAGCAAAACGAGGATAATGGAATGGGAGTCGAATTATGTCGGGTGATGCAGAGGGAATTAGATTAGGAAATGAGACACTTAAAGTAGTATAGGAGTTTTGCTATTTGGGGAGCAAAATAACTGATGATGGTCGAAGTAGAGAGGATATGAAATGTAGACTGGCAATGGCAAGGAAAGCGTTTCTGAAGAAGAGAAATTTGTTAACATCGAGTATAGAGTTAAGTGTCAGGAGGTTGTTTCTTAAAATTATTTATATGGAGTGTAGCCATGTATGGAAGTGAAACATGGACGATAAATAGTTTGGACAAGAAGAGAATAGAAGCTTTCGAAATGTGGTGCTACAGAAGAATGCTGAAGTTTAGATGGGTAGATCATGTAACTAATGAGGAAGTATTGAATAGGATTGGGGAGAAGAGAAGTTTGTGGCACAACTTGACCAGAAGAAGGGATTGGTTGGTAGGATATGTTCTGAGGCATCAAGGGATCGCCAATTTAGTATTGGAGGGCAGCGTGGAGGTTAAAAATCGTAGAGGGAGACCAAGAGATGAATACACTAAGCAGATTCAGAAGGATGTAGGTTGCAGTAGGTACTGGGAGATGAAGAAGCTTGCACAAGATAGAGTAGCATGGAGAGCTGCATCAAACCAGTCTCAGGACTGAAGACCACAACAACAACAACAACATAGAATCTTAGGTGTGTCTGCAGTAGTAACTGTGCAAACGTAATATATGGAACGAAAACAACTACGAGTTGCGGAAGGAAGTTGTCAAAAGTTCATGATCTAGGTTTCAACCGCTATAAATTGGCCTTCTTCAGATGTCTTACTACGTTTTACATGCTGAACGTGATGTGCCGTCAATAAGCTTAGTCACAATTATATTTGATAACTGACAATTTAATTGTGACTAACCCTATTGGCGGCACATAGTGGTCAGCACGTAAAAAGTAATAAGACTTCTGGAGGAGGTCCATTTGTATCAATTGAAACGTAGTTCAAGAGCTTTTGACTACTACCTACCGCAGCTAGTGCTGGTTTTCATTCAATATATTGAATTCAATACCTTTCCGAATTAGAATTGTTTGTGTATGATTTCTCAAAACTTATGACTATCGTTTCAATAGCGTGCTGGTCCACTTTCAAACACAGTACAGTAGCGATCCTGCTTGATATGGATTCTACAAGTTCTTGACAGTCTTCCAGAAGTATGTGGCACCAGATGTCTACTGACAGGTCACTAAATTCTCGAAAATTACAGGACGTTGGCTCTGGAGCACTCAGTTGGCGTCCGATATGTGTTCAAGTGGATACGGATGAGGGGCATTTGCTGGCTAAGATATGAGTATGAGTTCACTATCATGCTGTTCGCCCCCGGTAGCTGAGTGGTCAGCGAGACTGAATGTCAATCCTAAGGGCCCGGGTTCGATTCCCGGCTGGGTCGGAGACTTTCTCCACTCAGGAACTGGGTGTTGTGTTGTCCTAATCATCATCATCCCATTCCCATCTACGTGCAAGTCGCCGAAGTGGCGGCAAATCGCACGACTTGCACCCGGCGAATGGTCTACCCGACGGGAGGCCCTAGTCACACAACATTATTATTCTTACTATCGTACTCCTCAAACGACTGCAGCACGACTCTGTCCTTGTGTCACGGAGAATTATCCTTCTGGAAGATGTCATCACCATCAGAGGAGGCTTCACCCTTGATGGGATGCAGGTGGTACGCAATAATGTTCACATAGTTCACTAATGCCATGGTGACTTCGAGTACTACTATAGGTCCAATAGAAGTCCATCTCAAAGTACAACATAACATAATTCTGCTCTCACCGGCCTGCATCTGTGGCGCGGTCAGCGTTTCGTGCAGCCTTTCACCTGGCTGATGGCGTGTAAAAACCCAGCTATCCAGCTGGTGTAATAAGAAACGGTATTAATTCGACAGGTGACACATTTGTATTGATGCACGATGATAACTCAGTGATGCTAGGCCCACTGCAATCGTAACGGACGATGTCGTTGGGTCAACACAAGGACGCATAGGGGTCGGGTGATATGGAGCTCCATGTTCGACTGTGGCCTGAACGGTGTGCTCCGAAACACTTGTGCCTGAACCAACATCGGATCTGTACCAGATCGTTGCCTATCCTGTATTACACACTGGAGGATCGTCCGACATCCCCGTTTTGTGTTGAGACGTGGACGTCCAGTGCAATACGCGTTATTCCATCATCTTTCAACCACTTTCCATATATGCTCACGACAGTAGTACGCAAACAGCCGACCAGTTTCGTCGTTTCAGAGATTCTCGTTTCTAGCTGCAGCACCACAACAACGCGGCCTTTGTCCCAAAAGCTTGTAATAGTGATTTCCTCATTTACGGCGGTCCGAATCTTCGCCATAATGACTGCCCATTCCGCTTACATTCCTTTCTTACCGTATCACGTGCCCGAAACACCTCGAGGAGACATTCAGTATCGCTATGGGTGGTGCCCAAAATGTTTTGGCCCATCAGTGTATAACTGCTAGTTGAAGATAGTAAAAAAAGAGAATTGATATAGTACAGTGAATGGTAGGGAAACAAGGCCAACGAAGATTATCATTGCCGGGGGAATGGAAAGGCTAGGAGGTGAATTTAAAATACAATGTCTACAAATGTAACACAAAAAAACTGGTTCAGCGTTAGATTACGAAGCCAAGTGTCTTGACACCATTCCTCAGTAGTTCCTTGTTTTTTCTATCACTTTCATCTTATGTAACTTCTGTAATTGATCAAAATAATAAAAGTACAATAAAATATTATGAAGATAACCGTTAGTCTACAAATCCAAAGTGGTTACACTAACAGACTTGTTAAAAAACGAAAATTCGGTTTTGGTTTCCCCGATTGTGCGGATCTTACCCGTCACACTTCGTTTCTTTTCCCTCTGCCAATTCTTTAGTAACGTCGAAAATACCAGGTTGGATCTTCTTCTGACTTTCATAAATATCTAAGGCTGGAGGTCCCCTTAACAATGGCAGAGGAAGTCGATTAAAATTCAGGAGAAGGAAGGTGTGTACCACCTTCATTAGGACCATGCTTCATAAGGCATTGCAATGTTTAAACAAGCTACAAATCCACGTACGTGTCCGCGAGGAGAAAGAACATGCCAGCCGACAGGTGTCCGGTCCAATCCCTTGGGACATCTTAGGCAACAATGCCACACATTTATATTTTTATTCACCAACTTTTAGGTTGTGACCAGTTTTCCCTTTAGTTTGAAGGCACAGTATTATTGAAGTCACTGGTGACATTTAATAGGTTTACAGTTATTCGATACATCACAATAATGTTAAATGTATATTTGCGTATTATCTTACGGTGAAATGTATCTACAAGTCGAACAGTGTAAATTAAGTCTCTTACATTACTTTCCACGAGTGTTGCATTTTATATATCAATGTTCACAATGCTGGCGTTTCTAGATTCGACTGTATTTCGTGTAACAGTGATTGAGCTGGTCACAAGATATTAGCTAAGAGTTCAGTTCATGTGTACTTGAATTACATTTCAAATTTTGAATATTCGTGATTTACGGTTCAGATACAACTAGCAGCTTACACGCGATGAATGTGACAATGTTTAATGGCACAGAGACAAACCTTTGCTTGCGGAATAGGCACTTAGAGCACGTTACCGCAGCGGTAGAACCATCATCATCCACTTTCGCTCTCATAACACATGCACGCAGCTTTCTGCAAATGTTTTAGAGATTTGTTGCTGAAAAGTACAGAAATCATCCATCAGTATGTATGAAAGTAATTATTCCACGTTGCCTGATATTTACCCCGAAAACACAGAACAAACTATGAAAATCACTAAGTAGTGATTTACCACCAGAGGGAGTTGCTTGCTCGTTGGTCTCAAGATGACAACAGTTGTGGTAGAAACCGGTCACTGGAATAAATAATTTGTGATGAAGACTGTGTTTGATAGTAAAAAGTATTGTGATTCACTATAGGAATTTAAAGCAGACGGTAAATCCCCCCGTTTGATCGCGCACTCTGGGCAGACTCGGGCGAAGAAGATCACTTTGGAACTGGTGGCCAATGATGACGATCGGTTGCGGCCCCTTGTCGGAACGGTTGTTGATAATTGAAGAAATAGCTGCATGATTAAGAGTCTGAGGAGTTCAGTGAAGGGAGGAAGTTTCTATAACTGTGGAAGATCTTCTGTCAATATACACTCCAAGACAAAATAAAAAATGCACCAGGAAAGGGCTATGCAAATTGGGCACAAATTGATATTCATGCTGTAAGTAGGCTGTTTAGGTTTTTTTATTGGTAACGCCACCTCTGCATGAAAATCACTGGCTGTGCTGTGTGCAGTCTGTGGCTGCTTTGCATTGTTGTAATACTCGCCATTGTAGTGTTAGGCAGCTGGCTGTGAACAGCGCGTAGCGTTGCGCAGTTGGAGGTGAGCCACCAGCAGTGGTGGATGTGGGGAGAGAGATGGCGGAGTTTTGAAATTTGTCATGAACTGCTCTATATATATATATATATATATATATATATATATATATATATATATATATATGTGTGTGTGTGTGTGTGTGTGTGTGATGATATCAAGGTAAATGCATTGTTTGTTCTCTATTAATATCTTTCATTTGCTAACTATCCCTATCAGTAGTTAGTGCCTTCCATAGTTTGAATCTTTTATTTAGCTGGCAGTAGTGGCGCTTGCTGTATTGCAGTAGTGGGAGTAACCAAGATTTTTGTGAGGTAAGTGATTTGTGTAAAGTACAGGTTAATGTTAGTCAGGGCCATTCTCTTGTAGAGATTATTGAAAGTCAGATTGCGTTGCGCTAAAAAAAATATTGTGTGTCAGTTTAAGCACAGTCGTGTATAAATTATTAAAAGGGGACGTTTCAATGCAGGTATCGATAGAAAATATAAAACTGCTAACCTTGTCGGCCGATGGGTGACAATGTGACGCTGCAGCACAGCTTTACAGTGCAGGTGGCAAGAACTGTAAACAGGAACTTGTGGATATCGGTGCGAATTTCATTCTACGTACTCAGTTGGGCAGTAGCTACGCCTCGCAGGCAGGTGCGTGAACAATGTACGTAAATGTCAGTATTTCAGAGAGGACGTTTTGTTGGGTTCAAAAAAGCCGGTGTGAGTAACTGGTAAATCGCTCGACATTTGAAAAGGAGCTATGCCACTATTCGAGTATGTTGGCTGGAATGGGAGAACAGCGTCAAGAAGGAAGCAGCCGACCAGGAAAGATGACAGAACGAGAGGATAGAGCAATCGTCAGAGAAGCAGTCAGAGCTCCGGATTTATCATTGTCTTCGATTCGACGTGCAAATAGGCTTCAGTGACACAAGAACCATAAATGTCAACTTTTATACAATTACCGTTGATACTATCGGATATTACAAGAAGTTATATTGTATACCAGTGAGTCAGTTTACCCCTCAGAACACAATTTTCAAATTAAAATTTACGCTATCGCTATATGGAGTGAGGGCTGTGAATCTGCGTATCCAGGATTAGGATCCATTTCCTTGTCTCAAAAATTAATGAACTTTGTTAGCATACAGTTACTTTTAAGACTTCGAATATCATTAAATACAGATCCCTATGAGCTTAGGAAGTAGTGTATACGTTGGTTTCAGGCACAATGTAGAATTCAACAACCGCCCACGTATCTGGATGTAATAATCACCCACCCTGCTGTCTGATTTGTCCGTCAGGCAAGAGAACTTCAAAGGGGGTGGTTGGAAGAGCATCGAGTGGCAGGTAGCTGTAAGACCGAGAACTACGTTCAAAATGTTCAAATGTGTGTGAATTCCTAAGGGACCAAACTGCTGAGGTCATCGGTTCCTAGAATTACACACTATTTGAACGGACTTAAACTAACTTATGCTAGGAACAACACACACACCCATGCCCGAGGGAGGACTCGAACCTCCGGCAGGAGGGGCCGTGCAGTCCCTGACATGCCGCCTCAAACCGCACGGCCACTCCGCGCGGCGAGAACTACGTCATTGGTGTACAGAAACCACCGTCCATAAGTGTATCTCCACTCGAAAACTTGGACTATCCACTTCGTTTCGTGTTTGGAGCTTCCGTGGCGTCGAAAAAAGTTTTACTCCCGGTCGCAGCGAGAATCCATCCACCTTCAATGGTGTGTGGTGCGGGAAACTAATTTCGCGACATACTGCTCAGCATATTTGTTCATAAACGTTAGTTGGCCCATCTACGTCAATCCTCTGCACCAATACTCTTATAATCTAGTGTCTGCTTAAATAAGGCCACCAGTGTCGACTTGACCAACGAGATGCAGTGAAAACTGTTACTTCTTCTATTACTTCTGCACCAGTAATTCGTGCCCTTTTCAATCCCACTAATTTAAAAACACTGTCATATCCGACCATTAGATTGGAAAACGAGGGCCGCCGATGTTAAGTTCACTGTTTCCAGCTGGTTTCTAGCCTCTCCCACCGATAACTTCTCCATAAACGAAACAATATTAGTTTACATATATCACAAGGGCCTGAACGGCTAAACGCCTTCTCCACGAGCCTCTTACATTTTCTCCTGTCGAGTACACTGTTTGTCCATTTAGTGATGATGCTCAACTTAACTGTGTCCTCCAGGAAGTGTATTTCACCACCAAATTCTGCGTTTCTTCTTCATCTTGTTCCATCTACTGTTTTGCAGTATTCTATACTAGGTAGTCTATTCTCCATCACTCATGCTGTATGATCTGCCCAGTCAGCCTTCTCTTCTTTTGAACTTTGACGATGTAATGGTGTCTTCACAGTTCTCAATTCGTCATTTCTTTTTATCCTCCATTATATGTTTTTCCATCACATACAGTCCCAAAAATATTCCTAAGAATTTTTTTCCCAATAGTAATAGTTTTTCTTCTCCTTCCTACCTAAATATTAATGTTTCATAACCGTGTAATGTTACGGGTATAATTGTCGTTTGATACAAAGGGACTTTTAAGTTAGCACTAAGTGGTCCTTTGTCTAGAATTACGATTTCTCACCACCGTTTTCTAACCGTAGATTGCGAACTGAATTTGTTTCATATACCTCCGCTTATTACACGGTACTCTAAATATTTTTCTACCCCCTTTCTCTCTCTCTCTGTTTCTCTCTGTGAACGAGCACATTTAAACTACAGGTGTAATAATATGACATTCATCGATACCCTTTATGGACGGACAATATGTCATGTTTTAATGCCATAGGAAACCGTCTTGTCGTCTTGCATATAATGTGTTATTACGAGGGCGATGTAACAATATCTCTCTTTAAATATTTCGAATGATGCTTTCATTAATTTTATTGCTGTAGACTGACGAAGTAAGAAGACAGTGAAGTGGTTGAAGAATTGAAGAAAATATTGCTGAAACTGAATAATTCTTTTGCGTGTGGTATAGTACATGCAATTTTCGATCTACAGTTATTTTTCATATATGTGAGTACGTTCTGTAACAATTTCCATTACATGTAGGAAATTGGGTAGTGAAGGTAATGATGATAGTATTTATAGTTCTCTTCATGAAAGAAATCATTGAAGGAAGGTGTGTGAGGATAGTTTCGTTGTGTTCTCAACATATATCACCTTAGTTTCTGAGGGTCTGTCATATAAACCGACTAAGCCCGCAGCTCGTGGTCGTGCGGTAGCGTTCTCGCTTCCGACGCCCGTGTTCCCGGGTTCGATTCCCGGCGGGGTCAGGGATTTTCTCTGCCTCGTGATGGCTGGGTGTTGTGTGCTGTCCTTAGGTTAGTTAGGTGTAAGTAGTTCTAAGTTCTAGGGGACTGATGACCATAGCTGTTAAGTCCCATAGTGCTCAGAGCCATAAACCGACTAAGGCGTTCAGTGAAAACTGACTCTTCCTAGCTAGCAAGTTTCATTAGATTAGTGAATAAAACCAACGTATTGGCAATTTTACATTAGGTAAATTTTAGTCAGCATACATAATTTTACTACAGGTTGAACACGTAGCCACTTTTATTACTGCATCATCGTTATTTATCAGGAATGTTCGGCTTTAATCTTTCTGTCACTAAGAATTATGAATACAGATTCTTGGGAGTGCAGTAGGCTAATTTTAAACTTAGCTGTAACAGTTGCTTTCGAAAGACTTTTTCTAGGGAGACAGCTAACTGCATTTACACAACAGGAAATTTTCTTTACGATAAATTTCAGCAGAGGAGATCTTCTATGACTCATTCAAAGCATCTGAATGCGTCGATCACAACATATTAACAAAACAGTTACATTATTTCGGAACACATTATCAGAGTATTGAAACAGGTTGATTTATTTTTAGTATGAATCTTTTTTTCTCTTTCTTTTAATGGGTACTCCCCCGACACAAAATCGACCATGTTCACGTGTGTGTATTGGACGCGTCTACGCATGCTCAGAAGCGTCACGTCAACACACAGTGTATGCATAAAGCGGATAATTACGCTGATTAATGCGTGTGCGTGCGTGCGCGTGTGTGTGTGTGTGTGTGTGTGTGTGTGTGTGTTTGTGTGTGTGTGTGTGTGTGAAATGCGTCCCTAAAAAGTTTTTTACCATAATTCAACAAGCGAAAAGTTAATGACAAAGCAAATTATCGGCTCTGTTATCAGGCGGTTTTAAATTGTCCACCAGTTTGTTGGTACCATTCGATTAACAGCATTACGTGTGTGCTAAACTATCGCTTCAGTAGCACGTAACACGAGACGAACAAATAGCAGCAGTTTGTGTACGCCAGTGGGGGTATTTATACGGTGATGGCGCAATTAATAATGCATAGAACGTCTTTTGTAATACTTAATTACCTACAGTGACCAGCTCTTGCACTCGTCTGTTGCTGACGATCAGTAATAATCTTGGCTGAAAGATATTTTCTTTGAGTATCAATACAGAATGCCTCCAGCATTGGAAGATATTACAAGTGTAATATCAGGAGGAAGATAATACTCTTAAATTATAATCTCTGGTCGGTGATGTAGTATTTCTTCATTCCTCGGTCGGCTATGACGTATCACACGCCGAAGTAAACGAAGCCTGATCCATTACAAAGAAAATTTAACTGCGTTACTCTATCCTTCACAACAAATGATTATTTTTTCTGAAAGAAAGGGTTCTGATTTCTATCTGAGTTTCCAGACGCAGAGTCTTGAAACTGTATTAGATTCTGTCACCGAATCCACCGTGATAAATTACTGCAGAAGCAACTGAATCACAGACTAGTAAAAGGACTATATTTCGTTGTTTTGACTGCTATTCGATCACAATGTCTGAAAGGTGGACTTCATTATGTCTACGAATTGCAGTTGTTGTTCAGCAAACAAATCATTTCTACCTACTTAATGATTCCCACTTTGCACTTGTAGACGTTCTTTGCCACGGTTTCAAGGGCAGTCCAATTACAAAACTGGCGAATCTGATTGGATACATTGCTAGATTCGAGTAGAGGTTGACAGAATATCCTGTGTCTTCACCTCCTACGGTAACTTCTTTGAGTGTACATTAGAGTGCCGATATTGTGCATGAGCGCTAAAAAAATTCCGCTATATTTCTGTTATACGA
The DNA here is from genome assembly GCF_023898315.1 of Schistocerca nitens. Taxonomy (NCBI): domain Eukaryota; kingdom Metazoa; phylum Arthropoda; class Insecta; order Orthoptera; family Acrididae; genus Schistocerca; species Schistocerca nitens. The sequence continues at coordinate 848,075,755 of NC_064614.1, forward strand.
TAAATCGTGTAATATCTGTGACGTCAGTCACAAATATGCTGGATGAATCTGTAATTGTTTTTGTCAAGGTTAAATTGGCATGCAGATTTCCTGGAAAACCTAGAGTAATTAACACAATAGTAGAATAAAATCTAAAGTTACTAACGGAGACAAGAGACTGTGAAATAGGAAAGTTTATGAAATACAGTAAGAGGACTACTGCCACGAAATTAACTACGACAAGGAATATACTGCTATGGGAACTGAGTACACGCATATATTTATGTATGTCTGTTAGAGACTGTTTCCGAATGAATGACGCGATTATCCATGGGGAACATGATGGAAACCGCACGATCGAGACTCTATTTGTCCAGCCGCGTAGTTGGAAATGTTGTAGTTATTTGATAGATTATATCGACATGAACCATATATCCATGAACCATGGACCTTGCCGTTGATGTCGAGGCTTGCGTGCCTCAGTGATACAGAAAGCCGTACCGTAGGGGTAAAAATACCGGAGGGGTGTCTTGAGAGGCCAGACAATGGTGTGATTCCTGAAGAGGGGCAGCAGCCTTTTCAATAAATGCAGGGGCAATATCCTGGATGGTTGAGTGATCTGAACTTGCTGTGCCGGTACTGCGAACGGATGAAAGCAAGGAGAAACTACAGCCGTAATTTTTCGCGAAGACATGCAGCTTCACTGTATGGTTTAATGATAATGCCGTCATCTTGGGTAAAATATTCCGGAGGGAAAATAGGGGCCCATTCAGATCTACGGACGCGGGCTACTCAGCAGGACGTCGTTATCAGGAGAAACAAAACTGGCGTTCTACGGATCGGAGCGTGGAAAGTCAGCTCTCTTAATCTGGCAGGTAGGTTAGCAAATCTACAGAGGGAAATGAAAGATTAAAGTTAGATACAGTGGAAATAAGTGATGTTCGGTGGCAGGTGGAACAAGACTTCTGGTCAGGTGAATACTAGGTTATAAATACCAAATCAAATATGGATAATGAGGGAGTAGGTTTAATAATGAATAAAAAAAATAGGAACGAGGATCAGCTACTACAAACAGAATAGTGAACCTATTATTGTAGCCAAGATAGACACAAAGCCCACGCGTACCACAATAGTACAAGTTTATATACCAACTAGTTCCGCAGATGACGAAGATACTGAACAAATGTGTGATACTATAAAAGAAATTATTCAAATATTAAGGCAGACGAAAATTTAAATTCGATAGTAGAAAAAGCAAGAGAAGGAAAAGTAACAGGTTAATATGGTCTGGGGGTAAGGAATGGAAGAGGAAGCCTCCTTGTACAACTTTGCACAAAGCACAACTTGTTCATAACTAACACTTGGTTTAAGAATCATGAACAAGGTTGTATACGTGGAAGAGACACTGGAAGGTTTCAGATAGATTATATAATGATATGACAGAGATTTAGAAGCCAGGTTTACATTGTAAGACACTTCCAGGGGCAGACGGGGACTCTGACCACAAGTTATTTGTCTTCAATTGTAGATTAAAACTGAAGAAACTGCAAAAAGGTGCGAATTTAAGAAGATGCAGCCTGGATAAACTGAAAGATTCAAATGGCTCTGAGCGCTATGGGACTTAACTTCTAAGGTCATCAGTCCCCTAGAACTTAGAACTACTTAAACCTAACTAACCTAAGGACGTCACACACACCCATGCCCGAGGCAGGATTCGAACCTGCGACCGTAGCGGTCACGCGGTTCCAGACTGTAGCGCCTATAACCGCACGGCCACCCCGGCCGGCTAAACTGAAAGAACCAGAGGTTGTAGAGAGTTTCAGAGAGAGAAATAGGGAACGACTGACATGAACAGGCGAAAGAAATCAAATAGAAGGTGAATGGGTACCTTTGAGAGATGAAATATTGAAGACAGCAGAGAATCAAGTAGGTAAAAAGACGAGGGTTAGTAGAAATCCTTGGGTAACAGAAGAGATATTGGAATTATTTGATGAAAGAAGTAAATAAAAAAAATACAACAAATGAAGCAGGCGAAGACCAATACGAGCGCCTCAAAAATGAGATCGACAGGCCACGTATGGTTGGCTAGAGGGCAAGTGTAAGGATGTAGAAGCATATGTCACTAGGCGTAAGGTAGATACTGCCTACAGGAAAATTAAAGAGAACTTTGGAGAATAGAGAACCACTTGTACGAATATCAAGAGCTCAGATGGAAAACCAGTCCTAAGCAAAGAAGGGAAAGCAGAAAGGTGGAAAGACTATATAGAGGGTCTATAGAAGGGCGATGTGCTTAAGGGCAATGTCATGAAATGGAAGAGTACGTAGATGAAGATGAAATGGGAGATTAATACTGAGTGAAGAATTTGACACAGCACTAAAAGACCGAAAGTGAAACAAGGCCTCGAGGGTAGACAACATTCCATTAGAACTACTAATAGCCTTGGGTGAGCCGGCCATGACAAACCAGTTCTATTTGGTGAGTAAGATGTATGGGACAGGCGAAATACCCCCAGGCTGTAAGAAGAATATAACTCCAAGCCCAAAGAAAGCAGGTGTTGACAGATGTAAAAATTACCGAACTATAAGTTTCATAACTCACGGTTGCAAAATAGTAACACGCATTCCTTACAGACGAATGAAAAAACTCGTAGAAGCCGACCTCGGGGAAGATCAGTTTGGATTCCGTAGAAATGAAGCAACACGCGAAGCAATATTGACCCTACGACTTATCTTAAAACATAGGTAAAGGAAAGGCAAACCTATGTTTCTAGCATTTGTAGACTTAGAGAAAACTTTTGACAATGTTTCCTGGAACAACAGTGTTGTTGCGTCTAATGTATGTATATGTGGACATGCACATTTTTTATGGATGTCATGCGTTGTCCCTTACGCTCTCTTGATTTTCTGTAATGGTACTCTATGTGCTTCCTTTTATAGCCCCGTTGGTTCCATGATTTCACCGAGATACTCGAGGCGTCTGGCCTTTCCATTAGCCTGTGCTGCACATTTAATGTCTGAATGTTAAATTTAGTGCAGTTGAAGTCAGCTTTGAAAACAGTTTTGTAGGTCATCTTTTTCAGCACATTCTTTGAGCACTTCTATCTGTTTGGTTGCATGTCGTTTGACTGTCCGCTAGTATCGCTAAGTCGTCTGCGAAATGTAGGCAGAGGATCGTAATACCAACTTCTGTTCGTTCTAGTTGAGTAAGCTTCCAGAGGTACTTGTTTTTCAGTTCTTTTTCACATTCCCTAATGACATTATCGAGAATGAGCTTGAAGAAGTGGAGACAATCCATCTCCTTGGCAAACGACGGTTTTAACTGCAAAGGGCACATAATTTTTCTCCATAAATTTTACTTTGGACTTATTATCCGTGACTGTTTGCTTGATGGTGCTTACTGAGTTTCGGTCTAGTCCCTGAGCTCCTGGGATATACACTTTTATTGTTTATCATAATTCCATCAGTTGTAGGCTTTCTGAGCATTTTGAAGTTACCTTCTTGTTTATTGATATCCAGAGCAAGGAACTGCAGTTTAGTTTGATGTTCGATTGTAAATTCGATTTTATCACGCAAATTATTACCTTTGTTAACTATTTCCGTAATCTCCAGTTCCCTGCTGACTGTTAATAATATTGTACCATCTGCATTCCACACGTACTTCAAGATGTTATTGAACGGGTGTAGCGCCTTAGTGAGAGTTAAATTTTCTAAAGACAAGCAAAAAATGCAATTACAGCACTACAGTGCGTAGTATCAAAAAATAATTTCACCCATATACAGTACTCAAAATCTCCAAAGACCTAAAGCAGCCAACATACATAAAGACATGACGCTGAAAGGCAACATTTCGCTGTAACAATAAGTTACAAAAAAAGTTGAGATCAAGAAAAAACGACCTTTTTTTTCTTTTGCAAGCCAGATTTCAAAAAAACAATCGTCTTTAACTACATTTAAAATCCAATTGTCATAGAGCTAGCACAGTTGAAAACGCTTTGAAAATTCTACGTAGGATACCATAACACCAAACCATGACCATTTTTCGAATAACTTGAAATTTATGAACACACAAATAGATTGGTGGTTCATTTAACCCTGTTCCAGGCACTTAATTGTGGATAGCAGAGTAATCACAATCACGTAGATGTAGATGTAGATCTAAATGATATCCTAAATGAACAGAGGGACCTCAGACATAAAAGTAACATTTGTATTGTAATATCGCGAATCAGTTGTGAGCCCATGTTAATACTATATAGGAGTGTTGAGATAGCTATTATCGGCGCTATGGTAATAAAGAAACAGCCACAGGTATTTTTGCGGCCACTATTTTTAGTGACGCGTTTAGCAAATATCGTCATCAGATTTAGTTAAGGGAACAGACGCCATATGATATAATGAGTCAGCTTAAGTGTGTCATCTTGAATTCAACATGGCACTCTTAAGTTGACCCAGTACATTGTATGGTGTCTGTTCTCTTAATTAAATTTGATGGTGATATTTTCAAAACGAGTGATTAAAAAGAGTGGTCACAAAAGTACCAGTGGCTCTTTCACTGTTATCATAGGGTCCATAAAAGCTATTCCAGTACTCCCATCTAACATAAAAATTATTTGGGAAACTATTGATGTAATAGAAAAAGAAAGGAATGAACAAAAAAAACAATAGAGAAGATTATAATTTCACATCTACATAATGCACAACATCTCCCGCAAAAAAAAAAAAAAAAAAAAAAAATTCGGTCTGCCTAAGATATTATGTATCCATGAACATAAAGTATAATTCGAAAGATCTGTCACTTTGAAGCTGTCAAAAAGTAACACTAAATTCCTACAGAAAGTAAATACGTGACCCACGTTAAAAATTACTAACGTTACATGTAATGCCGACAGGAGCTCTTGATAATGGCATATGACGAAACAAGCCTGTCGCGAACTTATATAATCAGCAACAAATAAATAATTTGTAGCTAATTTTTTTCGTAAGTATAAAGAAGTATAAGAAAGCTGCAAGCCTAGCAGAGAAGAAGTTACGTAACACTCATTTTTATATAAGTAAGATTCGGTTTGTATTTTCGAATGTCAGTTACAGAATCACTAAACCTCCCAAGCATCTCTTGAAATGTTGGGAGAATAACTTTACAGCTTTGTACAGCATCATTTCTGATCTATAAACACTTATCTCCAGGTGAATTATTTTTGGAGGAAAATGTCGTCCAGCACCTTCTCTGGCTGACGTTCACTGCCAAATTGTCACCTGGTGGTGTTGCTAGCATATGACGCGCTAACAAAAGTATGTAAGTGGAGCAGACAGGGACGGGATATCACCCTAGCGAAGATATGGGCTGCAAGTGCGGAAATTCATTGAGATAAGCGACTATGACAAAGGGCAGATTATTTTTACCACATCCTGTGAACGAGTATCTCGAAAACGGCGAAGCTGGTCGAACGTTCGCATGGTATTGTGAGAATCTACAGAAAGAGGATGAAGGACAGAGAAACTACCACTAGGAGCTAATTGGTGGGACGTCCACGACTCTTCGCAAATCGTGGGGTTCGGAGGCTTGTCTGCTCTATAAAGTAGGATAGATGGTGTTCTGTGGCATCTCTGCCTAAAGAGCAAAATGCTGGTGCACTCTTAAGTATTTCGGATCACTCCGTCGATCGTGCATTGTTCAACATGGAGCTCCGCAGCAGACCACCGCTACGTGTTCACATATTCACCGAGAGACATCGTCGGTTACGACTGCAGTGGGCACGGGAACATGGGGATTCGACCGTTGATCAATGGAAACGTGTCGGCTCTTAACAGTTCTGCTACGCTAGGTCGCTGATCGTCTCCACAAACTCCGTCATCGAGGTGAACGGCGGCCCGAAACGTGCAGTGCGCTATGGACGCAGGCTGGTGGGAGCAATATTATGCTATGGGATCAATTCTCCTACGCTTACGTGGGACCTGTGGTAGTAATCGAAGATAGGCTGACAGCTGCCAATCAACAGCATCGCTTCACGCTTGATGTCTTCCCCGACACGGCGATGTCATCTTTCAGCAGTGTAATTGTCCGTGTCTCGGAGCCAGAACTGTACTACAGTGGTTTGATGAGTATTATAGTGAACTCACGTTGATGTCTCGTCGACCAAATTCATATGATGTAAATCCTATGGAAATCGTCTGGGTCGCTATCCGGCGTCATCATCGCTTCCGCACATCAGCGTCCCGTTATTTACGCGCATTACACGACCAGTGCGTCGACGACCAATGCCACATATCTCAACAAACCTACTAACAAACTTTCTGATCCCTGGTACTCAGAATCACTGATGTACTTCGTTCCAAAGACGGACAAACAGTTGTTAGGCACAACGTTTTGGCTCATTGGTGTATTTCGCCTGACCACTGCACATTATCTTCACTTTGGGGCTCTGACCACTGAGTACCGGGTCGGTGTTGCAGTTCACTTGGCGAAGTGACTGCCGCGTCCAGCACGAGTGGCAGGGCGAGCTGTCTTTCGGCGGCGCCGCAGACGGGCACCGCCTCAATAATTGAGGCAGCCAGCAGAGCGGCGCTGCGCGTGCAACATTGATGACCTTCCTGGTTCCAGGGCGCGGGGCAGCTGCTCGCACAGACTTACACACGTGCACTGCCGGCCGATTGCCGATACCAAATCTCTCCAACCCAGCCTAACTTAGAACAAACTAGTGGGAGCGGAGCAATTCACGTAGCAGGGGACCGGAGCAACTTTGTGCATCGCGCTGTTTCGCCCATTCGTCTCACAATTGTTCCTATCGCACACTGAAGTGGCAGCTTGTTGTACATGTTTCTGGTGACTGAAGTACTGTAGTCGGCCACGGTGCAATTTTCCTCATAGTTTTTCCGAAATTTTGCGCTTATGTTCAAAAGCGATTTACTCGAAAAAACGTCTTCTCAAAAATTTTGAAGTACAGCTATGGTGTGTGTGTGTGTGTGTGTGTGTGTGTGTGTGTGTGTGTGGGTGGGTGGGTGGGTCAGTGTGTGTTTGAGGTGAGGTGGGGGGGGGGGTTTGTTAAAAACCCGTGAAGTCAAGATCGCACTTGAAATCAACCCTATTTGGATTGGTTGCTAGTTTTGATTAGCAATCTAGCTTTTCACCGTTCTTGGCCAGTGCAACTGAACGAGGTACAACAAATTGAAAATATACATTAGTATGGAGATGAGACAGTGATCATCGCCCGGCCCAAACAACTAAGGATAGAAATTTGAAATTTGGTGAAGGTGTGGATCTTATACTGTAGGCGTCGTTTAATAAGGCATTTAGAAATTCCAACCTTAAGGGGGTGAAATATGTAATAGGTCTTCTTATGAAAATATTTTGGTAGGAAAGCACTTTAAAGCTATATCTACGAAAATTTAAATTTGGCTTCTCAGTTAGAAATAAAAAATACGTGTTCCACTGTTTTTGGAAATTCAGTCCCTAAGGGGCTGATCCACTGATTCACCATCGCCCAGCCCAAACCGCTAAGGCTAGAAACCTGAAGTTGGTAGAGGGTGTATATCTTATCTGTTGGCATCGTTTAAGAATGGATTTTCCTAAATATCACTCCCAAAGGGGTGAAATAGGAGATGAATGGCTTTTTGGAAGTATGTCGCTATTGTAGGAATTTTTTAGCTAGAACTAAGAAAACCTATGTTCGGTTTCTCTGTCAGAAAATAAGTAATGCGTTTTTCAGCGATTTTGGGAATTCAACTACTAAATGGTTAAAGTAGCAGCTTGACGCTTTTTCAAAATAAATAATTATTAAAGTATTTTTGAAGCTACATCTATGGCAATTGTATTTGACTGCTAGTTAAAAACAACAAAATAGGTGTTTCATTGTTTCTGAAAATTCAATCTCTGAGGGAGTCTAATAGCGAACGAAAAATTCTAAGATAATATTTCGTGAAATTAACAAATTTTAAGGCGATCTCGATTAGATGTAAAGAAATATTTGCTAGGGGGGGGGGGGGGGGGGGGATTGCCCTGTAAATATTTCCAGAAGAATGTAAAAGCCATTTTATTCTGCAATTAATTCGTGTATATACTCTTGAAGCAAGCTACAATATTATGTGCAGTTTTTAAGCTATGTTATGTGTTGACATGCAAAAATTCTGTTATATATCCTAGATATGAAAATGGCTTGGTTGTTAGCCAAAAAAAGTTATCATTCCACATCAAGATTTCATGTGCGATCTTCACTTCATGGGTTTTAAATCCCTAAAATAAATAAAAAATTGGTAACAAATCGCTTACGCCCTGGTTGACAATGTCAACAAGATTAATTCTGACTTGGCTTAATGCAAACAGCTTTTCAAGTTAGACAGTTTGAAACAGGGTGATTTACTTTGCAAGTGTCGTGCCATATCCGCACATTATTTTTTGACGATCAACTATCTCCTTAAGCTGTGAAAGTGTAGTCAGGTTTCAACTTCTCAGCTATTACAATTCAGTTATTTCGATTAAAAAGGAGAAACAAATACAGGGTGGTCCATTAATCGTTACCGGGCCAAATATCTCACGAAATGAGCGTCGAACGAAAAAACTACGGAAAACGAAACTTATTTAGCTTGAAGGGGGAAACCAGATGGCGCTATGGTTGGCCCGCTAGATGGCGCTGCCATAGATCAAACGGATATCAACTGCGGTTTTTTAAATAGGAACCCCCATTTTTTGTAACATATTCGTGTAGTACGTAAAGAAATGTGAATGTTTTAGTTGGACCACTTGTTTCGCTTTGTGATAGATGGCACTGTAATAGTCACAAACATATGGCTCACAATTTTAGACCAATAGTTGGTAACAGGTAGGTTTTCTAAATTAAAATACAGAACGTAAGTACGTTTGAACATTTTATTTCGGTTGTTCCAATGTGATACATGTACCTTTGTGAACTTATCATTTCTTAGGACGCATGCTGTTACAGCGTGATTACTTGTAAATACCACATTAGTGCAATAAATGCTCAAAATGATGTCTGTCAACCTCAATACATTTGGCAGTACGTGTAACGACATTCCGCTCAACAGCGAGTAGTTCGCCTTCCGTAATGTTTCCACATGCATTGACAATGCGCTGACGCATGTTGTTAGGCGTTGTCGGTGGATCACGATAGCAAATATCCTTCAACTTTCCCCACAGAAAGAAATCTGGGGACGTCAGATCCGGTGAACGTGCGTGCCATTGTATGATGCTTCGACCACCAATCCACTTTTCACGAAATATCCTATTCAATACCGCTTCAACCGTGTGCCGGACATCCATCATGTTGGAAGTATATCGCCATTCCGTCATGCATTGAAACATCTTGTAGTAAAATCGGTAGAACATTACGCAGGAAATCAGTATACATCGCACCATTTAGATTGCGATCGATAAAATGGGGACCAATTATCCTTCCTCCCATAATGCCGCACCATACATTAACCCGCCAAGGTCGCTGATGTTCCACTTGTCGCAGCCATCGTGGATTTTCCGTTGCCCAATAGTGCATATTATGCCGGTTTATGTTACCGCTGTTGCTGAATGACGCTTCGTCGCTAAACAGAACGCGTGCAAAAAATCTGTCATCGTCCCGTAATTTCTCTTGTGCCCAGAGGCAGAACTGTACACGACGTTCAAAGTCGTCGCCATGCAAATTCTGGTGCATAGAAATATGGTACGAGTGCAATCGATGTTGAAGTAGCATTCTCAACACCGAAGTTTTTTGATTCCCAATTCTCGCGCAGTTTGTCTTCTACTTATATGCGTATTAGCCGCGACAGCAGCTAAAACACCTACTTGCGCGTCATCATATGTTTCAGGTCGTGGTTGACGTTTCACATGTGGCTCATCACTTCCTGTTTCCTTAAATAACGTAACTATCCGGCGAATGGTCCTGACACTTGGATGTTGTCGTCCAGGATACCGAGCAGCATACATAGCACACGCCCGTTGGGCATTTTTATCACAAAAGCGATGCATCAACACGATATCGACCTTTTCCGCAATTGGTAAACGGTCCATTTTGACACGGGTAATGTATCACGAAGCAAATACCGTCCGCACTGGCGGAATGCTACGTGATAACACGAACTTATACGTTTGTGACTGTTACAGCGCCATCTATCACAAAGCGAAAAAATTGGTCCAACTAAAACATTCATATGTCTTTACGTACTACATGAATATGTAGTAAAAAATTGGGGTTCCCATTTAAAAAACGCAGTTGATATCCGTTTGACTTATGGCAGTGCCATCTAGTGGGTCAACCATAGCGCCATCTGGTTTCCCCTTCAAGCTAGACAAGTTTCGTTCTTTGTAGTTTTTTCGTTCAATGCTTATTTCGTGAGATATTTGGCCCGGTCACTATCAGTGGACCATCCAGTATATCCTTGAGCTAAATTATTACCACTACTTGATTAATAGCTTGTTGGTCCAGCGTTTCAGCACGTATGTATTCGGAAGTTCTCGGTAGGTTTCCGGAGGTAGGCGACACCAGATGTCTGCACCCTAATCATGGAATTCATGTAAATTACCGGCCGGAGATTTGTGGACGAAGAGCAGCAACCCAGAATGTCTTCCAGCTATTTCACATGAAGCGAATTTGGCAGGAAAGACGTCACTGTAACAGCATTCTGGTCTTGTAATACGGATAGTTGTCCTGCTTGAAGATGTCATTATCATTGTGGAAGACATAAAGCGTGAATCAATTCAGGTGGTCTGCAATAGGGTTCACGAAGACCACAGCTGTCACTGTGCCTTACATTACTACCACAGCACCCACGACGGCCGAGACGAATGTCCCCAAAAGTATAACACTACCCCCATAGTTCTGAGTCCACGGCGAGTTGCATGTTTCGAGCAGCCGTTCGGCTGCATAACGGTGTATTCGTATAAGACTATCGATATGGTGTACCGAGAAACGTAATTCATCCAACAAGGTGACACGTTTCCACTGATCCCGGTGACCCCATGGACACTGCAGCAGTAACTGACGATGTCGTCGGACGAACACGGTAAAACTTTGGGTTCTTTTGCTACCAAAACAATATCCAACATTGTGCGCTCAGCACAATGTTCCGAAACAAATTTGTCTGCACCAGCACTGTACCCAGTCGTCAGACACGCCACCGATCTTCGTCTATACTGCTACACTACTGGCCATTAAAACTGCTACACCAAGAAGAAATGTAGATGATAAAAGGGTATTCATTGGACAAATATATTATACTAGAACTGAGATGTGATTAAATTTTTACGCAGTTTGGGTACATACATCCTGAAAAATCAGTACCCAGAACAACCAGCTCTGGCAGTAATAACGGCCTTGATACTCCTGGACATTGAGTCGAACAGAGCTTGGATGGCGTGTACAGGTACAGCTGCCCATACAGCTTCGATACGATACCACAGTTCATCAAGAGCAGTGACTTGGTTCAAATGGCTCTGAGCACTATGGGACTTCACATCTGTGGTGATGACTCTGAGCACTATGGGACTCAACATCTGTGTTCATAAGTCCCCTGGAACTTAGAACTACTTGAACCTAACTAACCTAAGGACATCACACACATCCATGCCCGAGGCAGGATTCGAACCTGCGACTGTAGCAGTCGCGCGATTCCTGACTGAGCGCCTAGAACCGCTAGACCACAGCGGTCGGCCAAGAGCAGTGACTAGCGTACTGTGACGAGCCAGCTGCTCGGCCACCATTGACCAGACGTTTTCAATTGGTGAGAGATCTATAGAATGTGCTGGCCAGGGCAGCAGTCGAACCTGCAACATGCGGTCGTGCATTATCCTGCTGAAATGTAGGGCTTCGAAGGGGTCGAGCCACGGGTCGTAACACATCTGAAATGAAATGTCCACTGTTCAAAGTGCCGTCAATGCGAACAAGAGGTGACCGAGACGTTCGTTCACCGTGATGTCGTCTAACAAGGATGAGAACATCATAATGCAATCAACAGAACCTGGATTCATCCGAAAAAATGACGTTTTGCCATTCGTGCACCCAGGTTCGTCGTTGAGCACACCATCTCAGGCGCTCCTGTCTGTGATGCATCGTCAAGGGTAACCGCAGCCATGGTCTCCGAGCTGATAGTCCATGCTGCTGCAAACGTCGTCGAACTGTTCGTGCAGATGGCTGTTGTCTTGCAAACGTGCCCATCTGTCGACTCAGGGATCGAGAGGTGACTGCACGATCCGTTACAGCCATCCGGATACGATGCCTGTCATATCGACTGATAGCGATACGAGGCCGTTCGGATCCAACACGGTGTTCCTTATTACCCTCCTGAACCCACCGATTCCATGTTCTGCTAACAGTCATTGGATCTCAACCAATGCGAGCAGCAATGCCGCCATACGATAAACCGTAATTGCGATAGGCTACAATCCGACCTTTACCAAAGTCCTAACACGAGGCATCACAACAACGTTTCACCAGGCAACGCCGATCAACTGCTGTTTGTGTATGAGAAATCGGTTGGAAACTTTCCTCATGTCAGCACGTTGTAGGTGTCGCCACCGGTGCCAACCCTGTGTGAGTGCTCTGAAAAGCTAATCATTTTCATAGCACAGCATCTTCTTCCTGTCGGTTAAATTTCGCGTCCGTAGCACGTAATATTCGTGGTGTAGCAATTTTAATGGCCAGTAGTGTATAAAGAGCTGAAAAGCCTCTAACATCCACGGTCTGTGCTAAGGTGTACATACCAAACTGTCGTCCGCATCGTCACTAGAACAGTTCCCCATTCGCCTCCCCTTTTCTTGTATAAAGGGTGACCCAACAGCCCGTTATCATTTGAAACTGTGTCGGACTTCCTTTTTCCCAGCGTTCTGTAGCAATTCCACGTAGCTTGGACTCAACAATTCGTTGAAAGTCCTCTGCAGAAATGTTGAGGAATGCTACCTCTGTAGCCTTGAATAACCACGAAAGCGGTGGCGGTGCAGGACTTTGTGTACGCATTGTCTTCCCGATTATGTCTCATAAATGTTTCACTGGAATCATGTCGGGCCATCTGGGTGGCCAAATCAATCACTAGAGTCCTCCATAATGTTCTTGAAACTAACTGCGGACAATTGTGAACCGGTGACAGGGGCACTGTGATCCATAAACGTTCCGTCGTAGTTTAAAAACACGAATGGCTCCAAATGATCTCAGAGTAGGAAAACGTAACTATATCCAATCAAAGAACGGTTCAGTCCATTCCTCCTTACCATGTAAACACAGCCGACACCACTATGGAGCAACCACTAGCTTGCACTGACACGTTGGGTCCATGGTTTTGTGGGACCTGCGCCACGCTCGAACCGTACCGTCAGCTCTTACCAACTGACATCGGGACTCATCCGACCAGAACACGGCTTTCGACACGTAAAGGGTCCCACCGATGTAGTCACGAGCCCAGGAGAGACACTGCAGGCGATGTGCTGTCAGCAAAGGCAGTCGCGTAGGTCGTAGCTGCCGTAGCCCATTAACGCCAACTTTCGCCGCACTGTCCTGACGGATGCGTTCACTGTACGTTGTAACCTCCCCGCAAAAATATTCGAAGACAATATTTATTAGAAATGGAGCAAAAATATTAATGACAAAGACAATTAAACAAAATTTAGCAATCTGACTCAAGTATAAGTTCTCCACACAAAATGTAAGATAATCCCATGATAATGAAACTACAGTGATAATCAAAACTCAATTTAACCGAAATGTCGGTCTTTGGCCCTGTGCAAAAATCAGAATTAATTTCTTACCTCAGTATGACTGCATGTCAAAATTCTGCTCTTATTCTGCGCCACAGCTTGCAGTAGATGCATCGCAATAACTAATTTTTTTTTTGAAGTTAATTGAAATTTTTTTGTTTAAAGGAAATGGAAGGAAATCGAATGATTGTTTAGTTAAAAATTGCTTTGAAATCAGATTATTATTGGGGCGATTTGAAAATTAATTACAACGAATATAGATTAGATTATGTGATGAGCGCAAAGCTGCATGAATACTTATTTAATAAAATTATACCTCATCCTGAATCTCGACCATTGCTGTGCCGACGCCCGCCGACTGCTCTGGGCTACCACTACTCACAGACTCCTAGCACTACTGAGAACTGACTACTACAGACAGACTGACTGCTCGCTACTGCGAGTCGAGCGCAACTGCTCTGGTCAGAGATTCTACAATGTCTCAGCATCGCTGCCGCACAACATACGTGTTTCATCACTACTCACAGACTCCTAGCACTACTGAGAACTGACTACTACAGACAGACTGACTGCTCGCTACTGCGAGTCGAGCGCAACTGCTCTGGTCAGAGATTCTACAATGTCTCAGCATCGCTGCCGCACAACATACGTGTTTCAACGTTCGACACCGATTTCTGCGGAAATGTATCGAACGCCTTCCGGAAGTCAAGGAAAATAGCATCTACCTGGGAGCCTGTATTGAAAGGTGGCTACACTGAGCTACAGCGCCAGAGATCGCTAGAGAGCATTGTTCCGCCGCCTCCACTGGCAGTGATTATTGAGATGTCGTAGTGGCAGTGCTTGTCCAGGACTCGTAGTAGTCAGTTCGTGTTCAGATGTGCTAGTAGGGAGTGCTTGCTGAGATGTGATACTGAAAAGTTCTTGTTGAGATGTGGTAATAGCGAGTCGGTGTGGAGATATATTGTAATGATTAGAGTGATTTTGGTCAATATATGAAGGTAACGAAACTTGATTTATTTTTCATTATTTCCATGTTTTAAATAATGCGTCATTACAGGTTCAGTCAACAAAGCATCTGGCTTGTGTTCTTGTATTAGAGTGTAATTCTGGTTTTCTTGAGTAATTATGGTATTTTTATTTTCTTTAATTAATTAAGTATAAATGATATTTAAAATGTCTTGTGTTATTGAAGAAGAACCGTGCCAGATGCGTACGTTGAGTCATACTTCCACACACAGAACAATCACACTTGTGCTTTGGTTTCGTAGGTTTTATAGTTGCTGGGGACTTAATTAATTAATTGTGTTAATGAAAATTTCCATTTCATTCTTTGTTGTTGTTCTATGCAGTCAGATAGCGTAATAATACTAGTCAGGGCCAACCGTTTACGAGACTCGTAATCGGACAGACAGCTACTAAAGCAAAAATTAAAATTATTTGCATTTCATTTTAATTAAGCCCCCATGCACGTGGCGACCGCTGCTTCGGATCGTCCCTTGGAATTCTTCTGATTGTAAAAATAGTAGACAGTAGCATTGTTGTAGTAATTTGTAGTTTAGTAATTATAGTCTATTTTGCATGTGTAGATTTGGTAATTGTCATTCTTATAATGGTATTTTTTCTCTGAATTTGATTTGTTGTCTTGTATACGCGTTGACGATTTAGCGCAATTATTTCAATTGTTCGTTAATCGTGTTTGAGGGAAACATTTCGAGTGAATGGTATTGTTGATTATAAAGAGTCATTGTGTGTAATTTTCGTACTGTGACGAGTTTTGTATGTTTTGTAAATGATTACGCGATCGATGAAAAAGGCAAAAATGATGGATAGTCAGAATGACGAAATTGTTGACATGGCGAACTCGCCAACACAGGACAACAGTACGATAAATAATGAAGTTGAAAACAATTTAATAAGCAAGGAAAATAGTCCAGAACCCTTTCAAAATTTTTCTCAATCAGAAAATTCACAGAATACGAGATTAACGATAGAAGATTCTGGAATAGTATCGAACACAGATAGCTTTACAGCTATGACGAAGGAAACTGGTTTTGCGGGAAATGTTAGGGGCGAAAAGAATTTCGAACAAGTTAGTACGGAGCAGTTGATGAGTGCAATATTAAATTTGGGATCACAAATAGGAACAATTAAAACTGAGATGGGAACTTTGAGATCTGAATTAAAAACAGAGATGGGAACAATGGGATCACAGTTACGATCTGAATTAGAAACAGATAGGGGAACAATGGAAACACGGTTTGACTCACTGGGATCACAGTTAGGATCTGAATTAAAAACTGAGATAGGAACAATGGAAACACGATTAGATTCACGAATAGGGACATGTTTCAAAAACATGAAAGATGAATTAAAGAAAGAAATTAGAGAGGAAGTACAACCGATTTTGAATTCTCACAATAATAGATTAATTGCAGTAGAGATTAGACAAAGGGAACAGGATAGAGAACAGGAAGAAAGAGATCTCGTGATAGTACAAAAATTTTCAGAGCTAAATTCACAATGTGCACACGATAAGGAAGAGATATTTGAGAGAATCGAGGAATCCGTACCAAATGACAGAATAAATAATCTAACACAACAATATGAACAGTTAACTACCAAATGTGACAACACTGAAACCCGAGTCGCGACACTTACGGAAGACGTAAGTAAATAGAAAGAAAAAATAGGTGACTTATCGGAAAGAGTTGAGGAGATTTCTGATAAATTGACAAATCTTAGTTTACATGGGGACAGAGATTCGGATGATACAGCTCCATTACCATTTGCAGAAACCGAAGAGTACCAGAACATAAATAAGCATATTGAAAATCAGGGAAAATTTAATGAACGCGTTAAAAGGGAAGTTGAGGCATTACGAAAGCAAGTCAAACAAATTGAAGGCGAAATCGTAGGAAAAGACAGCAGAAGAAATTTAGAATCACAGATAGCAGAGGGCTTTGAAGAAGATAATTTGTTTCATTTACGGGACGCAACAAGAGAGCGCCAGGCGCGCGAACTTGACAATAATCGACATTCAAACTGGGACAGACGCGGTAGGTCTTTGTCGCCACGAGGCGAAAACTTTGACTATAAACACTTTTTGACTGTTCGGAAATTTAAGATCTTTCGCAATTCTAAGAATGACATACATCCATGTGCATGGTTAGATCAATTTATGTATGCACTCCCACCAAATTGGCCACTAAGTCACAAACTGGAATTTATGTGTGGATATTTAGAAAACGAACCGGCGACGCGGATGCGCGCACTCATTAGAGTGTAATAATCTGAATGATTTTTATCATGCATTTCTATCGGCATATTGGTCCGAAAACACACAAGACAGAGTCAAACATAGTCTGATTATGCAGCGTAATTTTAAACAGTCTGAGTTCCGCACGCCGGCAGAATACTTTGAAGACATGATTCGAAAGAATCAGTTCCTGTCCAACCCTTATAGCCCGACTGAATTAATTCGCATTTGTTTAACTAAGCTGCCACAATCCATAAGACAAATTGCTTTAGCTGGAAGATGTAAAGACGACATTGAGACTTTTAAGACTTTGTTACAAGAACTTGAGTATGACAACGACGACGGGACTTCTTGTAACTTTTTCAGTAACAGTAATTACGATAGATTTTCAGAGAAAAGGGATAGTGATCGGAAAGGGCGTTATATGGGTAATTTTGAGAATGACAGACGTAACAGACAGGACAATAGATACCAGCCTTATGACAACAACAGACGTTCTAACAGAAATTACACAGACAATTATAATAACGGTAATTCGTACCGGAATGATCATTCATACGGAAACAGTAATCGGTATCATCAAGACAGAAATTATCCATACAGTAATAGAAATTCTTACTACAGAAATAACCAGGGTAGTAGGTCTAACAATAATTTCAGAAGTGACAGTCGAAATTATACAAGAAGTAGTTATGCAGACAGACAGGAAAACAGAAATTTTAATAACAGACACAACCAAGAATTTGCATCTAACAGACAGGAAGGACCTAATTGGCATCCTCCGCGTGACAGAAATTCAGAGAGACAAGTGGAAATAGTAGAAATTGATCCGTGAAATGTCGGGAATAATCAAAGACGTGACGCAAACAATCGACAATGACTAGCAGCTTCGGCTTCTGGCAGCAATATAGACGGTTGAGAAAGTAATGACACTACAGCTTTACACTACGTACGCCTGGAAGACATGAGAGACATTTTGCTAGATGAAAAGGAAAATAATGTAGACGCATTTTTACATCCTGTTATTGAAGTATGTATGGGTAAGAATAAGTTCACTGCAGTTTTAGATTCTGGGAGCCCACTGAACGTCATTAGTGAATCAGTTTTTCGTATATGTGAAAGAACTATTGCCTGTCCTGTGTTACCTATTTCTAAAACTACAATTCGAGGAGCGATTTCTGGAAAAGGTGTGGAAGTTAAACAACAGACCAACCTAAATTTCATTTGTCAAGGATACGAATTTTCGGCTAATTTTATTATTGTTCCATTACTCAGTACACAGATTATATTAGGTATGGAGTTTCTTAACACACATAAGGCAATTTTGAACTTTAAAGAATGAAGTGTGAATTTGACTGTTGCCGGAATGCCGAAATGTTTGAAATTTTTCGAGTGTTTAGCAAGATCTGAATCAGATACAAAATGTTTAAGGTTTCTTACTTCTGATGCTTTCGTTGAGCATTATGACGACAGTGTGTTTATTCATGACAATGACAATAGATACAGAGACGCGATGGAGGATATAATTAGTAGCGAAGAATTAATTAATGAAAATATTAAAAAAGCTGAAGTGCCAGATGACGTTGCAAGAGAAGAGCTGCACCATATTTTGACTTCACATGCTACAGTGTTTAGGCATCACACAGGAACTATACAAGGCTTACAATATTTATTTAAAGTAAAAGAACACACACCATTTCGCGGGAAAACGTACGCTATTCCTTTGGCTTACAGAGACAAGGTTAAGAATGAACTTCAATACATGTTAGATCAGGGCATTATTGAGCCAGCAGTCAGCCCTTATACCAGCCCATTACACGTTGTTCTTAAAAAGGATGGGTCAATTCGTTTGGTTCTGGATTCCAGACAGATAAATAATATAATTATTCCTGAAACTGACCGTCCACAAAATTTAGATGAACTTCTTCAACATTTCCATGGAATTAAAGTTTTATCCACGATTGATATGCGCACAAGTTTTTGGCAAATAGAACTCCACCCTGATTGTAGAAAATATACTGCCTTTTTAGCCTTTGGTAACTGTTACCAGTTTCGGAAATCACCGTTTGGACTTACTGTATCTTCTGCAGCATTTATTCGCCGTTTAAATGAAATTTTACCTGTTTATCTTCGTGACAATATTACTTCTTATGTTGACGACATTCTTATTGCTAAACGTTCTTGGAGTGAGCACAACAAAATTTTGGATTCATTATTACGTATTTTTGCAAGAGTTGGCATTACAGTGAACTTGGAAAAATCTGAATTTGTCGATCTCAGGTGAAATTTCTCGGTCATATTATTTCTACAGGCGGTATTCTTCCTGATCCAGAGAAATTAGACGCTATTCGTAATTATGCTGTTCCTTCCACAAAACGTCATGTTCGTAGTTTCCTTGGTGTCCGTAATTTTCTTAGACGCTTGATGGATTGGACAATTTGGCCACACCTCGTTTATGCAAATTATGTTAATAGGCTAAGCCGCCAACTATTTCTCACAAAGCACCGTTGTTTCCTATCATTCCAGCGAAATTAAAGGACATGGCTGCAGTCGATTTGTTCGGTCCAGTGGTTCGTTCTACTAATGGTTTTGCGTACATTTTCGTAGCAGTGGAATTGACATCAAAATATGTGTGTTTTACACCTATACGCAAAGCAACAGCTCGTTCAGTATCTAAAGCTTTCATCAAACATTTTCTTAAAGAAGTTGGTCATGTTGATAAGGTTATATCAGATAATGGATCACAGTTTCGCTCTAACATTTGGCTTCGTACTCTACGGCGTCGTAAGATTAAACCAATTTTTATTTCACTTTTTCACCCTCAATCTAATGCTTCAGAAAGATGGATGAAGGAAATCAATAAATTGTGCCGTCTTTATTGTCATCAGAATCACAGAACTTGGGATCAGTGTCTTCATATTTTTCAAAACATTCTGAATGAACTTCCTAATGACTCAACTTCTTTACCGCCTATACTGATATTAAAAAATAAAGTACCAACAAATCGCATTTCTGAAATCGTTCCTTTCCGCCTTCACGGAAACTGCGGCATTCTGAAGTTGTCAACCTGGCTCTACGAAATATTGCATCTGCGGCTGCTAGAAGAGAGAAATCAGCTAAACGTCCTGGTCGTTTAAAAATTTTGTCAGTTGGTCAAAAGGTATTAATTAAATCTCATCGTTTGTCTCATAAAGGAACAGGCTTATGTCGCAAATTTTTTCTGCTTTATAACGGTCCATACAGAATTCGCAAAATTATTCATGATAACACTGTTGAAGTAGAAACTCTTAAATCTCGGCGCTCTAAGGCAATACATCACATATCTAACGTAAAATTTTTGTGGAATGACATACTTGTGAGAAACTAACAGCTACGTAAACACACGGAGAGTACAAGGATACCGCGCTGTGTTTTGGCGGCAGCACATACTCAAAGCAACAGTCAGTCTGCGCGCCGCACAAGGCTGTCGTTGACCGCAAACAATCACTTCCTACGTCACGCGCCTACAGCTGATCGAGCGCTCAGTGCGAATGCACTGACAGCCGTAAACAAATACACGGTCTAATTTCACCGACTAAATTCTGTATAAAGCTATGGTGACTTCATAAATTATGTTATTAACGTTCAGTATTTTTCAGGATACGGTTGTGTAAAATATTTAAGACCTTCAGGTAAATTCTGTGCGTGTCCGACGTTAAGACGACTTGCTATGGAGAAAATTTCAGGAAGAATGGAATTTCGAAAAAAAAAGTAATAAATTAAAAAGGGTAACTATTAATTGAGTTTATTTTTCAGGTAACATAATTCCACTTAGGTACGTACTTTAGATGTAATTTGCTGCTCGCGATTACGTGATTCATTCTTTGTGCTAAATTTCATGTTCTATGAATTTACTAGTGAAGCGACGTGCTTGCGCACATTAACTGATTTTGACAATGATTGACTAATGAACAGGGTTGTTATTTGTATATATTATGCATTGCTTGGCTGCACTGCTTTTTCACTGATGTCATATTTTTTAATTATGTGCCTGCTGTGCTTATTTATTTAAATTGTAATTGTCACCTGATTAATTGTGCTGATATGGTTATGTATGTAGGTTACACTTTGTGATTTATCTGCTTGCGCCTTCATGTTTATTTATTAAGATTATGCTGAATGATGCTAATGACTTGTCTATTACGTAAGATATATGTTTGCTGCTGTGCGTATGGATTGCATATTAACACATTTCCTTTTGTTGTCATAATTACTCTTCAATTTAGAACATAGCAATGCTGATGTACAGTGTACGAACATAGAGTTTAGGTTACACTGTGGTATTAATTATAGATTGTTCGCTTGGCAGAGCCTCGTTGTAGGAATTGTGCTGCATCCACTTGTTGACATTCTGTTCGCTACTGGTATATTTACTCGCTATTGCATGTTTTGCCTACGCTCAGTGCCTTATATTTTTAAGATAAGAAAATGAACTGCTATAATTCGACGAACGACATTATTGCAAGAAACTTCATAGAAGTCACATGAGCTGGAGGTTTTATAGAAGCTGTATAAATTTATCCTAATAGGAAGGAAGCTAACGACATGACATACCAACACTAGGTTTAGACTATTAACAGTTATTACACTGCATTCTTCGTGAGCAATTGAAATAGGAAGTGACACTTGACACAAGAAATACTCCACATGTTTGCTTCTGCTTTGATTCTTGAAGTGGTGTACACACTGTGAAATATTATGATCATTCACACTCCGTAATCGTACTTAATTACTGAGAGTTATTCGAACTAAAGTCTGTTAGAGGTCATGTATGCATTTCTTTTATTTAATGATGGACAAGGTAACCAAAATATATTTTATGATTCATAATGAGTAGAAGATTTGGGTCAGATGGATTACACAGAGGTTGTGTGTGGACACTGTGTCTTCGGATTGCATGAGATGATGAATTGAGGTTTGCACTAGGATTTTATCTGTACTTGTTCGAGGAGACTGACTAGAGGAAAGAGTTGTTATGGAAGTGAAATGATATTGGTGCTAAGGTTTATATGTATCGATGTATTGATGCTGATGATTATTGGAGTTTTGGTGGATAAGAGGTAAAGTAATGATGATGATTATTGGAGTTTTCGTGGACAAAGGTTTATATGTATCGATGTATTGATGCTGATGATTATTGGAGTTTTGGTGGATAAGAGGTAAAGTAAGTGAGGAGCATATTTTTTTTGTTGGTCTATGTGGAACAAGGAGGATGAAGATGGCAGACTAGAACACTCAAGTAGAAAGAAGATTATCTACACACACTTTGTCAAGTCACTAAGCAGTATATACTTTTTTTTGAGAGAAGAAGCATTTGCATATCTTGGCTCACTGACAGTTGTTCAGCAACCGTACATTTTGATCTGGCTTGGCAAACATTGGTGTTGACATGATGACTATGACGTTGACTAACTATTATTGACTGTTATACATTGCTGCCACTACTACTTGATACAAATGATGAACATAAAATTTTGACAGAATTGCATTTACACAGTTAACACTATTCAACTACACAGTAGCACTAGATGTGGATGAAAGATGAGTGAGTGTGTTTTGTGTGTTTTCCTTTTATAATCCCAGAGAAGTGATCCCAACCTATCTCCTAAATATTATTTTACTTGTTTGTTGTGGCTTGCACTGACACCCATAAACATTATAGGTTTACTGCTATTTGTGTATTGTAATAGTTAATATGACAATTATCTGATATCATTTGTGTGTTTATTATTATTTGTATGATGAACTGTCTAATTTGTGGTAGGGAAAATTTTGGACTGTTATTTGCACTTTTTCTACATGATTGGTGCCACTAGGACATGTTTAATTTCTGCTGATGAACTGTGTGATTAGTGATAGGGAATAGTATGGACTGTTATTTGCACTTTTTCTACATGATTGGTGCCACTAGGACATGTTTAATTTCTGCTGATGAACAGTGTAATTAGTGATAGTGAATTTTATGGACTGCGGTCAGCACCTGCTCAACATTGCTGGGTGCCACTGATGGACTGCTTCTACTGAAAAGATGTCACCTGTTGATGTCTGCACCTGCTCAACATTGCTGGGTGCCACTGATGGACTGCTTCTACCGAAATGATGTCACTTGTTGGTGTCGGCACCTGCTCAACATTGCTGGGTGCCACTGATGGACTGCTTCTACTGAAAAGATGTCACCTGTTGATATCTGCACCTGTTCAACATTGCTGGTGCCACTAATGGAACTGCTTATACTGAAATGGTGTTACTTGTTGATGTCTGCACCTGCTCAACATTGCTGGGTGCCACTGATGGACCGCTTCTACTGAAAAGATGTCACCTGTTGATGTCTGCACCTGTTTAATATTGCTGGGTGCCACTGATGGATTGCTTCTACTGAAAAGATGTCACCTGTTGCTGTGTGCACCTGCTCAACATTGCTGGTGCCACTAATGGAACTGCTTATACTGAAATGGTGTTACTTGTTGGTGTCTGCACCTATTCAACATTACTGGGTGCCACTGATGGACTGTTTCTACTGAAAAAATGTCATTTGTTGGTTTTTGCACCTGTTGACCATTGCTGGGTGCTACTGCTGGAACTGTCAACTACTTGTTTCTTGGGCTATGGAAAGCGTTTATGTGAATATTTGTAGAAACTGATTCTTTGTGTATTACTGTTTGTGAAAAGTTATGAGACTCTTACCTGCACATATTCGTCATTGCTGACGCTATTGATTGAACTGTTTAACCACATAATACTTGTGTAAACTGTTATGTAAAGTCACATGTATGAAAGAATTTGTATTGCTTACTGTATTTTATATATTAGGTTATTGAAAGGTCAGTGCAAAGCCAAAATTTTATCTAGTTATATGATATTTACGTATTAATATTATCTTTTATTTTTGTCTGTATTTTTTTGACGAATTTGGTGGTATTTTCACCACCAATGCTGGCAAAAATACCATCAAATTCTAGCCGTGGAGGAAGGGCATATGAAAGGTGGCTACACTGAGCTACAGCGCCAGAGATCGCTAGAGAGCATTGTTCCGCCGCCTCCACTGGCAGTGATTATTGAGATGTCGTAGTGGCAGTGCTTGTCCAGGACTCGTAGTAGTCAGTTCGTGTTCAGATGTGCTAGTAGGGAGTGCTTGCTGAGATGTGATACTGAAAAGTTCTTGTTGAGATGTGGTAATAGCGAGTCGGTGTGGAGATATATTGTAATGATTAGAGTGATTTTGGTCAATATATGAAGGTAACGAAACTTGATTTATTTTTCATTATTTCCATGTTTTAAATAATGCGTCATTACAGGTTCAGTCAACAAAGCATCTAGCTTGTGTTCTTGTATTAGAGTGTAATTCTGGTTTTCTTGACTAATTATGGTATTTTTATTTTCTTTAATTAATTCAGTATAAATGATATTTAAAATTTCTTGTGTTATTGAAGAAGAACCGTGCCAGATGCGTACGTTGAGTCATACTTCCACACACAGAACAATTACACTTGTGCTTTGGTTTCGTAGGTTTTATAGTTGCTGGGGACTTAATTAATTAATTGTGTTAATGAAAATTTCCATTTCATTCTTTGTTGTTGTTCTATGCAGTCAGATAGCGTAATAATACTAGTCAGGGCCAACTGTTTACGAGACTCGTAATCGGACAGACAGCTACTAAAGCAAAAATTAAAATTATTTGCATTTCATTTTAATTAAGCCCCCAGTAGTAGCTGTTTATCCGATTACGAAGTTTCGTAAACGGTTGGCCCTGACTAGTATTATTACGCTATCTGACTGCATAGAACAACAACAAAGAATGAAATGGAAATTTTCATTAACACAATTAGTTAATTAAGTCCCCAGCAACTATAAAACCTACGAAACCAAAGCACAAGTGTAATTGTTCTGTGTGTGGAAGTATGACTCAACGTACGCATCTGGCACGGTTCTTCTTCAACAACACAAGAAAGTTTAAATATCATTTATACTGAATTAATTAAAGAAAATAAAAATACCATAATTAGTCAAGAAAACCAGAATTACACTCTAATACAAGAACACAAGCTAGATGCTTTGTTGACTGAACCTGTAATGACGCATTATTTAAAACGTGGAAATAATGAAAAATAAATCAAGTTTCGTTACCTTCATATATTGACCAAAATCACTCTAATCATTACAATATATCTCCACACCGACTCGCTATTACCACATCTCAACAAGAGCTTTTCAGTATCACATCTCAGCAAGCACTCCCTACTAGCACATCTGAACACGAACTGACTACTACGAGTCCTGGACAAGCACTGCCACTACGACATCTCAATAATCACTGCCAGTGGAGGCGGCGGAACAATGCTCTCTAGCGATGTCTGGCGCTGTAGCTCAGTGTAGCCACCTTTCAGTATCTAATATTTTCTGGGTCTCGTGAACAAATAAAGCGAGTTGGATCTCACACGATCGCTGTTTCCGGAATCCATGTTGATTCCTACACAGCAGATTCTGGGTTTCCTAAAACGACATCATACTCGAGCAAAAAACATGTTCTAAAATTCTACAACAGATCGACGTCAGAGATATAGGTCTATAGTTTTGCGCATCCGCTCGACGACCCTTCTTGAAGACTGGGACTACCTGTGCTCCTTTCCAATCATTTGGAACCTTTCGTTCCTCTAGAGACTTGCGGTACACGGCTGTTAGAAGGGGGGCAAGTTCTTTCGCGTACTCTGTGTAGAAACGAATTGGTATCCCGTCAGGTCCAGTGGACTTTCCTCTGTTGAGTGATTCCAGTTGCTTTTCTATTCCTTGGACACTTATTTCGATGTCAGCCATTTTTTCGTTTGTGCGAGGATTTAGAGAAGGAACTGCAGTGCGGTCTTCCTCTGTGAAACAGCTTTGGAAAAAGGTGTTTAGTATTTCAGCTTTACGCGTGTCATCCTCTGTTTCAATGTCATCATCATCCCGGAGTGTCTGGATATGCTGTTTCGAGCCACTTACTGATTTAACGTAAGACCAGAACTTCCTAGGATTTTCTGTTAAGTCGGTACCTAAGTGGAAATGACAGCTCCGCCAATGCACTGCCCTTTTATATCCTACCGATGCGATACTAGCACCATCTGTATACAAAGGTTGTTCAGAAAGTAATTTCCAGTCGGTCCCGAAATGGAAACCACTAGGAAAATCCGATAAAGCTTTGCACAGATGTGTTGGGCAGTGTCTCTAGTATGCCCATCGATCGTGTCGCGTCGCTCTTTTCAGTTTTGAGTGAACAACGAGCCCGTAAAGATGCGTAAGGAATAGCGTCTCCCGCCAAGTATGAGGGCCTGGTTAGAGATTTCGCCTGTGTCGTGCAGGCCACATAAAACCTCTGTCGAGCAGTTCCTTCTTCATGCCAATTCTCGGTCGCATACTGTAGGGGCAATGAAGACGCTCCTGCAGCGTTTCCGATGAGAAGTGTTTGTTCACCCCCAATACAGTCAGTAATTTTCTCCCCCTGAGTCTCATCTCTGGCTATGAAGACAAAATTTTTCCACAGACAACGAGCTGCAGACCAGTGCAGATAACTGGGCGGAAGCACAAGTGGCTGCTTTCTATGACGAGGATATTGGAACGTGGATACAACACTACGACAAAACTCGAAGTTGGAGCGGCGACTATGTAGAGAAGTAGGTGGAAGGTGTACCTAACTGTGGCAAATAATACGTTTCTGGTTTTCACTGTGGTTTCCATTTCGCCACCGATCGGATCTTACTTTCTGGACAACCCTCAAATGCCCATATCGCTATCTAATGACTGCTGCTGTCTGAGTCTACTAAGGAAGAGGGATTGTTACTTGAGTGTAATTCAGCAAATAGTGTAGACAGAGGTAAAACTTGATACACATTCGTAAGACCAGTGCAATAACTGGTTAATAGTAGCCGCTGGACAGCAACATGTCAGTACGCAGCTTGAGAATCGTGTATAAAATGAGCGTGATCGACAATAAACAATTTCGCATCTGAGACTGTTTTTACTCTGGAACACTTTTATACCGTTTACTGTAACAACCTGCCAAGATAGAATGGAAATTTTTTTTATAAAATGAGCCATAGTGAGAGATGGAGTCAGATGCCCCAACAATCGCGGCATTTTGACTTTACCAGAAAACGCACTATTAGTGAAACATTAGAATTAGAAGGGATAATCCGGTACTATATCTTTTCGATCCTATTGCCAGAAGAATGGTAGTCGAAAGCGTAAAGGTGCTGTGACAAGTGACGCTGTGTAGCCACGGGTTGTATAGACGATCGGCCTCGTAATGGGCGACCAGACAGAGGTACTACTGCTGCTCGGATAGTTGAGGAAGAAATGAAGACTTTAGTATGTTCATCTCTGCAGGGCGAGGTCAATGGTCGTGATGTCGTAAGTCGCACCAGCAATCCACGCACTACTGTTTTGAGAGCACTAAGTCTTAGTCACCAATGCTATCCGTGCAAAATCCAGCGTCACCATGGAATGTTAGCCACCAACTTTGTAAGACAAAGAGCATTTGCAGTGTGAGCACCGTAGTCTAACACGTGCACCGACAAAGGCCATTTCACACCCCGAGGGTCTGTCAACAGCCACAAATAAAGAATCTGGGGTACCGAAAATCCTGGAACTATCGTGGAAACCCATCGCATGACGTGAAAGTCACGCCATGGTGTGGATTTGCCACATCAGATGTGATCGGACCATTTTTCATCGAGGAAATGCGAGGTGGTGCTTTTCAAACTAACAAGGTGATGGCCGGCCGTTGTGCCCGAGCGGTTGTAGGCGCTTCAGTCCGGAACCGCGCTGCTGCTACGGTCGCAGGTTCGAATCCTAATGATGCACTGTACGGTATTATTCACAACATTATCTCTCGACTACACTTATTGTTGTTCAAGGACGGCGGAAATGTTCAGAATTTCTACACCTACATTTACAAAGATACTCCGCAAGACAGCGTACTGTGCTTGGAACAGGGTACCCTGAACCACTAATAGTCATTAACTTTCCTCCTTCACTCGCAAATAGAGCAAGGGAGCAAAGACCGTCTATATGCCTCCGTATGAGCCCTAATGTCTCGTACCCAATCTTCGTTGCCTTTCGGCGCAGAGTATGTTGGTGGCAGTAGAATCTTTTGGCTGTCAGCTTCAATTCTTGGATCTCTAAATATTCTCAATAGCGTTCCTCGAAAAGAACCTCGCCTGGCTTCCAGGGATTCCCACTAGAGTTCACCAAGCATCTCCATAACACTTAAATGCTCTTAGAACCTACCGGTAACAGATGTAGCAGCCCGCCTCTGAATTTCTTCGATATCTTTCTTCAATCCGACCTAGTATGGGTTCCAAACACTCGAGCAGTACTCAAGAACAGGCCGCACCAGCGTCCTATATGCGGTCTGCTTTACAGACGAACCAATCTTTCCTAAAATTCTCGCAATAAACCGAATTCGACTACTCGCCCTCCTGATCACAGTTCTCACATTCTCGTTCCGTCTCAAATCGCTTTGTAATTTCACTCACAGATATTTAAACGACTTCACTGTGTCAAGCAGGAGTCTCGTATCCAATCATTACAAGCTTCTTCTTCCTACTCACCCGCATTAACTTACACTTTTTCACATTTAAGGCTTGCTGCCATTCAGCACTCCAACTGTAAATTTTGTCTAAGTCGTCTTGTATGTTCCTACAGTCACACAACTTTCCGTACACCACGGTATCACCAGCAAACAACCGAGGATTGCTGCCCATCCCGTCCACCAAACCATTTCTGTATACAGAGAATAACAGGGGTCCTGACGATACTCTTGTATCTCGTGTATACTCGCCGTCGAAGACAACATACTGGGTTCCATCAATTGTTATACTACTTATTGCTTTTGGTCATATGAAGCGTAATTTGTAGGTCACTTTGTGCACTTTTTTGGTTTCAATAAAACTCCTTTTCATTCCAAGTATGTGTGTTAATTTTTACCCCTCTGCCCATATTATTCTGTGAAGTATTGAATTTTCGACTGTTAACGGACTTTTGGATCAGTCTGTACTTTTCCTACCGCGTCAACTGTGCACAACGTCAGCAGGTGGCCATGAATCTCTCTGTGGATAGTGATCATAATGTTATCAGTTCATGAGTGTACGTACGACTATCAAGCGTATCGCGTAACGCAGGATCTGTTACTTCTTTCCGACTTTGAAATGAGTCATTATGCTATTTGACAGGTATCAGTTAAATGCAGGTGACTGAGACTGGCGTGCCTGTATGGAAGTGTCCTGTTTGTGGTGTATGATGATAAGAGAATTAAGAGCTCTAAGCTCGATACAGGCAAATAGTCTACTCTCGAACTCCACAAATAGAGGCGCTGATGATAACGTCCATAAACGAAAGACGCATCACCACCAGTTCACAAACTCCCTTCATGAGGCACCACGAAGAGATTTGAAATTTAAATCAGTACTGTGGTGTAAATTCTGGTGGTTAGGAAGTTTGCTCAACGCCTAGCTTCCACTTGCTATCGAAGTGTTACTGGAGAAAATTCGTTTGACTACTAGGATTTGAATCTGTCTGCCTCCTAGTCGAGTGCCACAGCACAGACGTGTGTTAGGAATTTTGGCCACGGAGGCGCATTCAGTAGCTGTAAGAGTCAAACGGCACACGGAAGAAAATACGGTCGCCCTGTGGACCCCAAGTAGGCGAGGTGGAGAATCCTAAAGTTTCTTCATATATGCCATATACGGCGGAAGTAGATAATTACGAAAGGAGCCTCCAAATTGCGGGGATATTGATTCCTATTTTTATATTCTGCACCAAATATGGGTAATTAAGTCTACCAATCGAGTTGTGATACGGGGATAATGTTCATCCAACGAGGGTAAATTAAACTTATTGTAATTCTCTCATGGTGACAAGCTGTTCTGGTCGTAAACTGTGTTTTAGAGTTGTATGCGTATGTATACACAAGCCGTTCCCCGCACTATTTGAATCGAAGTTCAAAAATGGTTCAAATGGCTCTGAGCACTATGGGACTCAACTGCTGTGGTCATTAGTCCCCTAGAACTTAGAACTACTTAAACCTAACTAACCTAAGGACATCACACACACCCATGCCCGAGGCAGGATTCGAACCTGCGACCGTAGCAGTAGCGCGGCTCCGGACTGGAGCGCCTAGAACCGCACGGCCACCGCGGCCGGCGAATCGAAGTTCAACTTTCTATAATTATGCATGATCCTTGCTAACACACAGTGATAAGATTGACGTAAATATATTTCATCTTCTTCATGACAAACGTACGAACCCATCCACTTGAGAAATTCAGCTATACGATTACTTGTAATCATTTTTAGTCACAAGTCACTATCATGTTGTGTGATTACAATTACTGTTTCCATTATATTTTGCTTTCTTTGTTTACGAGAAGCCTGATCCCATGTTATTAATATAACTGTCTTACATATCTCATGATGACACGACTTTTCGTAATTTCCTTTCTTTGTATCCACTTGTCACGATCGTATTTTTTAGTCACATTTACTTACTGTTTTGCGTGTGTAATGGCGATAGGACTTCTGGTAAACATTAGATTTTCTTCCGCTGTGTTCTAAAAAGTTCCTCCGTTATGCTTTTGTTTGTTTACAGATTTTGCAGATTTTTTGAATGACTATGGTTGTTGATAACGACGAAACATTTTTGTTCTTGAAGCTCATTCTGCAATGTCCACTTTTCCTCGGATTTTAATTTACAGGAATCCTTTAGGTTGTTCTTTCATTTCTCTTACAAACAAGTAAGAGTCAACAATTCCAAAAATCCATGTTCTAGTTTTTATTCGTTGTTACTTACAGTGCTGAAACGACTGCACTCTGGACCTTACTGCTCAGCGGTACAAAGTGACTCACTACTACAACTGACAGTTACAACATTGCCATCCAAGTAATTTTTCTCTGTATGTCCCTCTTTTTAGAGATGGCGGTAGGACTCGGCTGTTCGATACATCTGCCGACTTTTGTTCTTGATGATGGTTGAATTGGTCGCTACAGAAAGCAGAAATCTACTCATACCGGTAATTGGTCCGCCCGGTTGGCCGTGTAGTCTAACGCACGGCTTTCCGGGCTGGGAGGAGCACCGGTCTCCGGCACGAATCCGCCCGGCGGATTTATGTCGAGGTCCGGTGAGCCAGTCAGTCTGTGAATGGTTTTTAGGCGGTTTTCCATCTGCCTCGGCAAATGCGGGCTGGTTCCCCTTATTGCGCCTCAGCTACACTATGTCGGCGATTGCTGCACAAACAAGTTCTCCACGTACGCGTATTCCACCATTACTCTATTACGGAAACATAGGGGTTACACTCGTCTGGTGTGAGACGTTCCCTGAAGGGATTCACTGGGGGCGAACCGCACAATAACCCTGGGTTCGATGTGGGGCGGCGGAGGGGTGAAGTGAACTGCGATATTCGTCGTGGGGTTGTGGACCACTGCGGGTGCGGCGGGGACGGAGCCTCTCCGTCGTTTCTAGCTTCCCGGTTAACAGAACATAACGCAATACCGGTATTACTGGCCCTTGTTTTGACCGGAAACGAGGTGAAATCTTCTTCCCACACGTCGGTCAAGGGCCTGAAGATGGCGTAGTAAATCGCCAAAACCGGTAGCCAAATAAAATAAGTTTGGGAACTAGACGGCTGAAACGTGTTTGACTTGACATCAAGTAATTTTTAGCATCAAATGCTCCAGATGAACTACTTTTACATAATTATTTTCTCAATTTTACGTCCTTTTTATACAAAAAAATTTCGGAAGATGTTGAAAAACTTTATTTTTCATTAACATTTTTCTCATTGGTTGCAATATACATTGACGGAAAGCAATCGCGACACCAAAAAAATAATTAATGCAGAGTAATGAAATTTCTTGAATATACTTGTCTGCGTATAATACTTAAGTGATTAACATTGTAAGATCACGGGTTAATATAAGTGCGAGATAAGCCAATACAAATGTAAAATGCTGCTGCATAAATACCCAGTGTAGCCGTCAGAATGTTGAACGCAAGCATGCAAACGTAGATGCATTGTGTTGCACAAGTGCCACATCTCAGTTTGTGGGACGCAGTTCCAAGCTTGTTGCACTTGATCGGTCGATCCAGGGACAGTTAATGCTATTTGTGGATGACGCTGGACTTGTCGTCCGATTGTGGCCCATATGTACTATATTGGAGACAGATGTGGCGATCGAGCAGGCCAAGGCAATATATCGATAACCTGTACAGCATGATGGTTACAACAGAGGTACGTGGGCTCCGTTATCCTGCTGGTAGAAAGCACTCCGTGGAATGCTGCTCATGAACCGCAGTGCCACAGGTCTAATCAACAAAATGACCCACAGATTTGCATTCAGGGTGCGTGTAATAACCACGAGACTGCTCCTGCTGTCATACGAAGTCTCATTCCAGATCATAACTGCAGGTGTAGGTCCATTGTGTCTAGCATGCGGATAGGCTCGATGCAGGCCCTCAACTGGCCTTCTTCTAATCAACACACTGCCAATACTGGCACCGAGGAATAAACAGCCAGCCGGCCGCGGTGGTCTAGCGGTTCTGGCGCTGCAGTCCGGAACCGCGGGACTGCTACGGTCGCAGGTTCGAATCCTGCCTCGGGCATGGGTGTGTGTGATGTCCTTAGGTTAGTTAGGTTTAAGTAGTTCTAAGTTCTAGGGGACTTATGACCTAAGATGTTGAGTCCCATAGTGCTCAGAGCCATTTGAACCAGCCAATAAACAGCCGTCAGAAGAAAAACAACAGTCCCCCACTCTGTCCTACTATGATCTCTCCGTTCAGACCAGTGGAGTCACAATTGGCAGTGGTTTTGGGTTAGTGGAACGCACGCTACACGGGGTCTGGCTCGGAACTGTCCTAGAAGCAACAGATTTGTAACAGTTTGTTGTGTCGCTGTGGTGCCAACTGCTGCCCAAATTGCTGCTGCAGATGCAGCACTATGCGCCAGGGCCATACGCCGAACACGATGGTCTTCCCTCTCGTGACTGAAACCTAGTTATCCGGAGCCCAGTCTTCTTGCAACAGTACGTTCTCGTGACCACCGCTTCTAGCAACCCTGCACAGTGGTCGCATTCCTGCCAAGTATTTCTACAATATCACAGAAGGAAAGTTCAGCTTCTCGTAGCCGCCCGGGGTGGCCGAGCGGTTCTAGGTGCTACAGTCTGGAACCGCGCGACCGCTACGGTCGCAAGTTCGAATCCTGCCTCGGGCATGGATGTGTGTGATGTCCTTAGGTTAGTTAGGTTTAAGTAGTTCTAAGTTCTAGGGGACTGATGACCTCAGAAGTTAAGTCCCTTAGTACTCAGAGCCATTTGAGCCAGCTTCTTGTAGCCCTATTACACTACCTCGTTCAAATTCAGTGATGTGTTGACAATGGCGTCCTTGTGTCCTTAAAGTCATTTTTGACTAAAGTCAACTCACCACTTCCAGCCTCAAAGGTAAATAACACTCACTACCGAAACAGCTTCTATTTAAAGCAAACATGATTTGCATCCTCATACTGCCGGTACTAGCACAACTCTCATGTGAGTGGCACGAAATCTAACTAGACACCGTCTTTCAGATGCAGTAACACGCATAGCAAATTTCGTTACGTCGTACAACTTCTTCTTGGTGTCTATAGAATTATAACTTTATAGATTCTGATTTGATTAGGTACTTACTGTTGCCAGTTTTTTAAGTAAAACTTTAAGAGTTTTAGGTATTGAAAGTTAAGTAATTTATTTCTATTTATTAAAAATCAGTTAAGTGAAAGGTTATTTTACTGAAATGTGTTATTTTAAACTCTCATACGGCAATCCAGTTTTTTAGCAGCTGTCCGTTTCTTACCAATACTTAAATTTAAATACATTACTACTATATAACGCTATTATCCACGCAGCAGCTATTGTCACTTTTCTGTCCCTTTTGTGCTTCTAGTTCCGTAGTGCATGTTAGCAATTTTCCTTCAAGAAAATGTTATTTCTGAAATGAACGTTCTGAATCTTCTTCATTACTACAATGAATTTGATTTCCACCATACATAGTTAATAAGTCGAGTTAGATCATTACGTAATACTCACAACCTGGATAAATCTTATTTTACAAATTTTTCGATTGAGTCTCGCTCCTATTGGTTACAGATATTCATACTGTGGCAAGTGCAGTGCATTTGCGACAGTTTAAAGTAAGGCGAAGTAAGGCAGAATGAGTGACTCCTTCTAGCTATATCGTAAGTTTAGGACTCTAAAACTTCTTCCTTGCCGCAGGGAGCAAGTTTGAGGACCCGACGCAAACTCGCCATCGACAGGGAACACTCGCTTCTGGAATACCGCGCATGAGCGGCCAAGCAGTCTCTTCAGCGCTTTACTTACATAGTGGCTCTGCTCGCATACTTCCGCCAAAGTACCAAGATTCACTAAATTGGGGTGTTCATATATATAATTGCTTTATCCAAAAATCTCACTCCTTTTCTTGAGACTTAGAATTTTAATCGTCAGTGTGTCAAAACAAAGTTTTTGATTTAGACATAAGTATTAGAGCGTGTTTCTTTAACGAAACGACGAAAGAAACTAAGCTAGTGTGTGTGTTTACTTGAAACAGAGGACGTGAATTCTGAGACAACCTCGAAGGACATTTACAGTACGCAGTGTGATTCATAACGATATAATCTACAAATATCACAAGACATTTCAAACAGCTAATGGAATTAACTCTTCGGAGAACCTGTGGTTGTGCTGTTTGTTCCGTACGGCTATAAATACAGGAAAGTTCATCTTCCACTAACAACAATTTATAATTTAAATATTCAGTGACTGAAATTAGAACATTCGTAAGCTACATCAAAATTATATCTTATGTGTTCAAGAAACGTAATAGTTGGCTTAGTGTGTGTGGGTTCAACTGCATCCCTCTCTCGCAGTTCTGTTTTTTTGTCAGAATGGAAGATACGCTACATAATAAGTATAATAGATCCTCAACTGCTAATTACTGAACGCAAATTTAATTAAACTGAAATATTAAGAAATGCTACTGACCACAAGTTCAATCTCCTATATTTCCTTTAAATCTGTTTATTGCATTATGGACTGAAATTACATCCTACTAGTGTTCCTAAACTTCATCTGCCTCAGTGAGCACATTTCGTATACAGAAATGGATTCTCAGGTCCTCCTCAATTCTCATCGCCATACCTGATCACAACTGCACTTAAAAAAAGACTCATGCCAAGCAACAACATTCAGATATTGTATTCCTGACATTGGTTTGATAGCACGTTCCTGCAAAGCACCGTCCACCAGGAATAATGGTCTTCTGTCATACGTTAAGGAATTTCGTTCATGGATGAATGTTGAATTTGAACGTTATACTACTTTATTTCAATTTTCTTGCTATTCCATTTTTAAATGTAAGCTTCGTACACCTTCGTACACCTTCCAAGTATGGTGTCCCAAAATCTGGTATTTAAATTATTGTCCAGGGTTGGATTTCTTGAAATCATCTCAAATTCCGTGTAAGACCTTATTTCCTCCAGAAGTAATTAATTCTGCCATAGCTGTTGATTATTACGACAAAAAGCGGACGTTGGAGACTTGTGGCCAACTTTTACCAAACATAAAAACATTTTTTGATACGTTAAATACAGATACCCTCTTGCGAACAGAAAATTGTATGGACTAGAGCAATCCCAAAACTAACAGTAAAAAACGGATTCTGTCATTCTAGATTACTGAAGAAAATTCAATGAATTTTAGAAGTGACTGACATTTCAAAAGTAAAATAAACAAACTAATATGAAAAACACATGCTTTCAGGAGTCGCTGCTGCAATGAAGAATGATGTATTCATTTCCACAATAAATGTGAGCCTGTATACAACAGACTAATGACAATCACCGTGTGCAAATAAAATACAGTCACTAATTATTGTACACTTTCCATTCATTGTTGAAACTAAAACTAACTGCGAAATGTAGACAACTCACGAGAAGGGCAAGAAGAAACAGAACCTAAATTTTCACAAAACCACGTCAGAGTCCTGCTATGAGACTTCAGTGAATAGCTAAGCAAAGACCGGAACTTCAGGTAAACATTTGGAAAACTCCCAGCACATAAACGTACCAACCAGAACGGAAGAAGGTTAGTTGTACTCTGCAGGATATATAGGCATAAAATCATGTCAAATCTCTTTAAAAAGATACCTTCAAAACAGATGACAGATCTCTAAACAACTAATTGATGAATTACAAATTGGCCATGTAGGATTTTTTTTATTGAAACCACAGAGTAATTATGAACGTCCGATCGGAAAGGGTGCAACAAAAATTCAGCTCATTACCTGACAATAATGAAACCACGTTTAAAGCCACCAAGTTTCGTAAGAAAAGAAGACACATATATACAAATTTGATACTAGTGGGTTCCAGCCATCTCTCACGGAAGAACTAGAGAAAAGGCAGTCAAACAACTGGTCACAACTGAAAAGCAAATTAGTCGAAACAGCAGAAACACTGATTTCTCTGCAGAAAAGGAAAAAGCGTCCTAGGTGGAATAAAAAAATACACACTTCAAAAACAGTTTTGCATCACCTCAGTTCCCAGCACTGCTGAACGTAGACATTGACTGTGGATACTGTATCACAGACACATTCCCTTTGACTGTTCAGAGATGTCACTAAAACCGCTGTTTTGGGATGGCATTATGTGGGGCCGACGTACGCCGCTGGTGGTTGTGGAAAGCGACGAAACGGCTGTACGATACGTGAATGCCATCCTCCTACCGATAGTGCAACCATATCGGCAGGATATTGGCGAGGCATTCGTCTTCGTGGGCGCCAATTCGCGCCCCCATCGTGCACGTCTTGTGAATCACTTCCTTCAGGACAACTATATCGCTGGACTAGAATGGCCAGCATGTTCTCCAGACATGAATCCTATCGAAACATGCCGAGAATAGATTGAAAAGGGCTGTTTGTGGACGAAGTGACCCACCAACCACTCTGAGGGATCTACGCCGAACCGCCGTTGAGGAGTGGGACAATCTGGACCAACAGTGCTTTGATCAACTCGTGGACAGGATGCCACGACGAATACAGGCACGTATCAATGCAAGGGGAAGTGCTGCTGTGTTATTAGAGCTACCGGTGTGTGCAGCAGTCTGGACCACCACCTCTGAAAGTCTCGCTGTGTGGTGGTACAGCATGCAATGTGTGGTTTTCATGAGCAATAAAAAGGGCGGAAATTATGTTTATGTTCTGTACAGGTTCTTGAACTCTCGTAACCGAGGCGATGTCAAACTTTTTTTGATGTACTCATTTTACTAGGGTTTAAAGCTACTCTTTTCGTTCTTCTGTGTTTGTGATTTAAAAACTGGGTTGTGTTGGAAATCAGCTTTATGCAGTCTCCATTAACTTATTTTTATATTTACCCAGGCATGTTTCGACACCATTGTTTCATGTTCTGTGGGTCAAATTTTTATTTCTGTGAAGTACAATATCACATTTGTAAGAAATTAACTGCTGTAGGCCTAAGAAATACAATATTTGCAATTTGTATAATAATACAGTTCAGTTAGTGATGTAATTTTAAGGTGAGTGACTAAACTAAACGAAGCAAATAGAAAATAATTTCTTAGGCCTACAGCAGTTAAATTATTACAAATGTGATTCTGTCCTTTGCAGAAAAAGTCTATGACGCAGTTCACCGTGAATCACATTTACAGTTATTACAAGTACAATGTACTGATCTGAAAATGTAGTTACAAAACAGACACTGATAGATACAGATACCAAGGTGCTAAGTTTGTGTGACAAATTTCAGATCTTTTCGAAAACAAAACAATAGGAAGACAAGAAGATGGGCTATTTCCGTTACCTTTCAAAGTCGTCATTGAAAAATCGATATAAGAATGTCGCAAACAGAAATTATTCTTCAGTATTGACAAACCAGTCACCTTAGGCAAAGGAAGCTGTCTACAGATTTCCCAGCATTTTCGGATAACTTGGCCGTGTTAACACGCTATATTTCACGTGCCCCAAATGTGACTGAACTCTTGAAAGAAATAGTAGGAAAAGTCATCTCCCTAATCGTATCTTTTGAAATGACAGATACATGACCTGCAACACACAAGCATCAAAATTCACAGAAGCGAAATGTGGATTAATTAACGGAGTTCCACAGTTGACGTTTCTCAGTAGAAAAGGAACAAAAGCAAATGTATTTAGATTCCAAAAGGTGGAAACTGGATATCGACATACCAGAAAAATGTACAACAAGGAATGTATACCCAAGTACACAAAACTAACTTATTATAATACAGTAATTAAACAAGAACGCCACTATAGATCAGGCGCACTAATTTTTAACGGGAAAATAGTCATTGAAAGCGTGTTCTCAGGGTATTCAGACACTGAAAACAATGAGAAAGAGGAGCGTAAAATCGTAGAAAATTCCTGGGCCCAAAACTTGTAGGCGAACAATGCCCACTCAGAGGCAAACAGGAAATCAAACTATACACAAATGCCCTTAGTGTCACTGACAAATGCAAGTTAAGGTTCTATGGACACTTCAAAAGAATGAACCCACGCCGATTTAAGAAGCAAATAATCGAATGCTTTGACAAGAGCAGTAAAGTCAAAACGGACACAATCAAATAGATTGGCGAGATTAAAAAAAAAATCTGCAATCGTGAGTAATGACACCTGATAGTGATCAAAACAGCAAAACTTCAGCTTCAAAATTCAGAAACAAAAAAGTTGACGAATGGGAAAAACCAAAGAAGAACACTGTGCCAACATAGTCTGATGAGAGAAAGAAAG
Source organism: Schistocerca nitens (assembly GCF_023898315.1). Taxonomy (NCBI): domain Eukaryota; kingdom Metazoa; phylum Arthropoda; class Insecta; order Orthoptera; family Acrididae; genus Schistocerca; species Schistocerca nitens. The sequence continues at coordinate 848,114,533 of NC_064614.1, forward strand.
CCCGGAGGAGGAGAATGAAAGAATTACCACAAAGGAACGCAAATGTCAATCTCTAAGTACTTTGCGTTGTCTTAATGAGTTCTTTCGCAAATAACAAATAGAAAGAAATTTTGTTCAGAAACAATACTGATCAAAGCGACGCCGATGTATCGAATCTTCAATGTAATAGCACAAAAACATGCCACAGTAGCGATATCACTGAAGTTACAAAGCTTTAATTATAGTGGACATTTCCAAATTACTTAGTCGTACACGAGAAAATTCATGATTTTGATATTTAGTCACTCTGTGAACACAATAAACAAATAAAATAAAATAAACAAAATTCTAAAGACATCAAGAAACGCATTTAATGCGCCAGAACATTACAACAATTATTTGGAACTTTCTTTCGCATGAAACTACCTAATCATCGGAATGAACATCATTGGAGGCTGGTGGCAGACTATGCAGCGCAGCTTCATGATTACATTCATGTTGGTGACATTTCGAGGACATATTTCACGGTTATTAAGGATTCTGAATGGTTGAGAAAAGTAATTTTAATATTTTTGGGAACCGTTTTTGTTTTACGGGCCATAATTTAATCGAAACGCATCTGTTTCAAGAGTCACATGTTTTAAGAATTAAATATAAAATTGAGTAGTGAAAGTAAGATTGAAGTAGCTCTATTTTTCTGCAATATACCAATGTGCAAATTTCCTTTATTCTATTATCACATTTTAACCCTTTAAAGTACATAAGAAAACTAAAGTGCTAGTGATTAAAATTTTTGTATCTCTGTGTTAACTGGAGATCTTATAAGCAAAATATGTTATTATTTCAAACGTTTTTATTTGTACTGCTAAAAAAAAGCTGTGACGTATTTGTCCCTGTGGTCCTTAAAGGACACTTAATACATCAAAAAATTACAGAGCCTCTGTATATGTTGTCTATTTGATGTGAAATTATGCAAAACTGTTTCTGCTTGAAGTAAAGCATAAATTAACACCTAAATTAACACCACACTGTTCACAAATATTGTCAGTGCGATTTTCAACACACTCTGAAGCACAATGAACACATCTCTTCTTATGTCTGATTTTACCATTCGGTGCTCTGGACTCTTTGGATTGCAACTGGTCTGCAACCTTCTTAATGTTTTCACTACTGCTGATAAATTCCTTTGTCGACTTGAATAATTTCCAATTAGATTTCTCGCAATGCATTGTCTGAACTCTAGGTATGAAAGTGTTGATTTGAATCCTGATTCTTCTGCCAATTTAGAATATATTACATACGCATTGTTTACACCAATGTCAAGAAGATCAAAGAAAATTCTCAGGTAGTATCTTTGCCTTCCTGTCGATCTCATAAGTCACTTTCTTCTGGTCCATAAGGTCCACCCCTCCCATCCACTTGTTGTACTTTCTTATCATAAGAGGACACTGAACATTAATCTTTTCAGAAGAACCAGACTGACACCTCTTCACTGTCGTACGTGGTATTTGGGGAAATAAAATTAGACAGTAGAAAAACTGGCTTGTTAACCATCCATTTGACGATTGTCAGGCCATTGCTACTGAGACTGTATGCATCACCTCTTTTCATTGCCTTGTCTGGAGGGAATGTCTTTGGGATGTTTGTACGTTTGGTTCGTACTGTTCCACATGATCTGATATTTTGTAAACCAAGGTAATACTGCAAAGCTGGGGAGTTAAAAAAGTTATCTCTGTAAATTTCGCATTCCAGTCCGGATAGTGATTTTGTCAGTTGCAGAACTATTGACTCACCAAGCCCTACTTCAGGACGTCAGGTTTTTTTGCCAGTGTATAAATCATACTCAAATAGGTAGCCAGTTTCCGAATCACATCTGCACCACATTTTGAAACCCCATTTGACTGGCTTATTTTTAACATACTGTCGCATAATATATGTCCTTTGAATCTGATAATATTCTCATCTACAGATTGAGCCCTAGTTGCACTAAGAGATTCCTGGAAGGTTTTGTTCAAATGGGTAATTACAGGTCTCACTTTGTATGTGCGGTCTTCCTTTACTGACTGATCTGCAGTGCTGGAAAAATGTAAGTACTTTCGAATTTCTTCAAACCGATGTAGTGGCATAATCTGAGCTACATAAGAAACACATAAATCGGGTTCAGTTGCCCAGTAGCTTCAAAATGTAGGCAAAATATTGTACCCCACTACTAGGTTCATACCAAGAAATGCCTTGATTTCATCTTCATTTGTGCTGAATGCGTTGCCTGATTATTCTGCATACCGAATACTTTCAGGAATTAATATATCATGCATCAAATCTTTTAGGCCAATAGTGGAAGAAAAAATTTCAAATGGCTGTGGTATTTCACGATTTTCACTGACACTAAACAAAAGCACATTCCCAAATTCAAGATTCATGTTATCACTGAACTGTCTTGGTTGTTAAGTTCTGGACCATTTAAATTCTGGTAAACCTTATAGACATTTGCCCACCCACTCATTACTCGCGCACTCTTGGCGATTATCGTAAGAGTTTGGGCAACTTGTGCGTATTCGCACAGACGAAGGTCAATGGCTGGTTAGCCTTTTTAACTATATATACTATAAGGTACAATACATATGTAGAATTGTGGACAGTTGGGAATGTGAGTCTCACGGGAAGCGTGCAAGGGATAAGTCCTTGCAGTCGCGCTATTCATCTGTGTCCTCCGTAGCTCAGATGGATAGAGCGTCTGCCATGTAAGCAGGAGATCGCGGTTTCGAGTCCCGGTCGGGGCACACATTTTCAGGTGTCCACATCGAGGTATTTCAACACCACCTGTCGGAAGCTGAGGTTGTCAGTTAGTCATCATTTACTTTCATCAGTGATGAAAAATTCTCTTTTTCATGAGCACATGACCTAAAAGCATACATGAAATTATACCAATGCAAATTTTTTCCGCTTATTTAATAAAATGACAGATAATATATTTTCAACCGAATTTTAAATACCATTCTGCTCGTTTTTTTTACGTAATAGTAACGACTTCATGACATTCAAAAACAAGTACACAAATTACCATTGTGGTACATTGGGACAACTATGTCCCAAAGAATGAAAATGGTAATTGTTGCCACCAAAGATGTACGATATTAAAGAAAACAAATATCTCTGATTCAAGTAGAGGATCTGCAGCACATCAACTGTGATTACAGTCCAATTAATAAGGTGATTTATATGTGGGACAAATGTGTCCCATGTACGTGAAAGGGTTAATTGTGCAGCACACAGATGTGGAAGGAAGAAATAGCACAAAATATATGGCCGAAACCCTATATACTAACGTGAAAGAAGGGTGCCAGCCACCTCTAGTACTGCTGCTACCCGACACTGGACAACGTTGTGGTAACGTTTTTATACCTGCACTTAAGGGTGGCAGCAACTACCGCACTCATGACCACACATTGTGGCTCAAACCGGCGCTGGAGAACCCAGTGGCCAGATAGCGCGCGTACACGTGAGACTTGTAAACAAGAAACTAGCGCTGAAATACGAGAGAGCGACGCTCGCGGTGGTAGGAGTACGAGATTGCAGAGTACTGGGAGGTAGTTAGCCCGCAACACACGCCGTGCAATGTATACAGGCGGCGCACGTGGAAGTGCAACGCGCGATACAGCCGTCTAGAACGTCGCACTGAGACTGGATGTTTGTAGTGTTGCAGTGAAATCGTCCACAAGAGCAGTATCTCTTCGTAAACTTGCGGCTGTTGCATGTACGAGTCAGAGAATTGCTATAGGTAGAAAGAACTGCTAAACCCGGTATCTTTAGAGACGAGGGGGGGGGGGGGGGCGGTGGAGGGTGTCGGAGCGCGCTAACCTTCCTGAGACTATAAAACGTAAGTGCACGTTGCTGGCTTAGACTGGAAATATTCACGCGACATTGAGAACTATGTGACATGTGAACGTGACAAAAACTTTTCTGTACTTCGTTCTACATTAATACTTGTGAGCAACTGACTAAGACACTTAGCAAGTAACGTATAATGAACATATGGTGTCAGTTCCGAATTTGTGCCAAACAAACACTGAAATCCCGATTTCCTGCTTATCATTATTTTATTTATTTATTGATTTTTGTTATATTTCAAATATTAGGGCTTGCAGCCCCTCTCTCACATGTAAGCATAGTTCGTAAGTGAGTAAACATTACACTTAGTATTATATATGTGCAATGTGCAATAATAATAATAGACAGAGTATATCACAGTTGCAGAGAAATAAACGGAAACTGATTATAGAGGAATAAAAAGACTACTAAATTTAAATAGCTAGATGAAATAACACGTGACTACGAAAACGAGCCTTAAATTTCAGGCGTACAGGGACAAGATCCACAGGAAGGCTAAGAAGGAGAAGGTTATATGCTTGGAAGAGGTCTATAGCCAGGAACAGCAGGACAGAAGGAGAAGTAAAAATAATTTTTTTTCTCAACTTTTATCTTTCAGAGCTTCCTGCCGTTATAATTTACGTAAATCAGAAACGTTGTCTGATAATTTGCCTTCAACCAGGTTAATCACAATTGATTATTTTAAAATATATTTTATTAAACTGTCATAACAATCTAAATTAATAGTGCACAGGTAAATCGGTCCATATGCATGAAGTGCAGAGCTTGACAAGGAAAATGAAACAACCAGAAGCTGAGGTGAAACTAAATGAAATTTCAAGGATTGCGACGGCATATGAGATTATTTCTCTTATTGCAAAACCGAGTAAAATTTACGAGGTACTTGGCAGTATTAGTCCTCATGTCTTCATGACGTTGAAACCTTTCTATTCTGGATGCATGCACTGATTACACCGGGAAGTGACAAATATTGCAAGTGATTCCCTATTTCCTATACACTGGCTGTGGACGGTGTTGACGTCCAACCTGGATCCACAGATGTTCTACCAGTGACATATCTGGTGATCTTCCTGGACACCGGAGTACCTCGACATCACGCAGACAGTTCACACAGACACGTGCCATGAATGGACGACCATTTTCCTGTTGAAAAATGACACCACGATACTGTCTCCCGAGAGATAGCGCATGAGGACGCAGGACGTCCGTGATGTACCGCTGAACTATCAGAGTTACCTCACTCACGATCAGCCGTAATCTGATGACTGCGCTATGTATCGTACCGCAAGCGAGTAATCTTCAACAAAATCAGAAACATCGGAGGAAGACTGCAGAAAGGTGTGGAGATTGCCTCACACCAGAGCCATTATTGTTCTTCTTAAGGTACACAACAGCAGATATAAGTCACGGTTGTACCGGTCGTCCCGCAGGTGACTCTCATGAACATGTCCACTCAGATTACTAAATTGGCGACTGTCCTGTCTTACGGGCTTTGGCGGGGACGTGACTGTTTTCTACTGGAAGATGATCTTTTCCTGAGTGATGCAGACGAAAGTCGTACCACATCATAAAGTATCAGAAAGTGTTAGATTCTGAAACACAGTGCATTTTCAAGACTGCAAGTCATAACCGAAAGGCAGATAACTACAAGATTCCACTACATTTCGAAGAGCACTGTTATTGACCAAAGTCACTTATTCATTATTATACGTAGAAAAAACTAACAAGTGCATGTTTGAGGAAAGTTTCCACGTTTTCTCCAAATTAGGACTTCATAAATCTGTCCCACCAGCCGCTTATGAAAACGATTGGAAAGCATGGGATAACTCCAAAAATATTTATTTCAACTGTATCAAAAGCTGCCAAATGCTGTCTGTTTCATGTGCTACAATGTATGTAATGCACTTATAATGACAATTTCTATCAGTTTAATATGACTGCGCAATGAAAACTACGTCATGCATAATGGAAGGCTTACCCTGGCAGTCAAAACCATACGGCGTAACGGCGTAAAAGACTGATTACAGTGCGAATTGCTACGAAGTGACTAAAAAAGTAAGTTACACCTTATTATAGAAGGCCACCTCACTTCAAAGTGACACAGATTCATGACAGTATTTTTCAGTATTGTGACCACATCTCCGCAAACAACAGTCACTAAGTCCCACTAGTTGATCAATTTCTCGACGATAGAAATTGTCCCCTTGGCCACGGAACCATTCGAGAACCGCTGTGTAACCTTCCACATCATTGGAAAATCTGAGAGACATTTAACGAACTTCTGCTGAACGTCGACATTGGTTCTCAGGAGGCTAATATCCAGACGATTCTTTAACGATCCGAAGCCATGGGAATCGATTGTTGCGGTAATGTACTGTACCAAAACAGTCGGAATAGAGCCCTCAGAATCACGCGTAACTACGGTCGGATGCAAACTGGCGTTATCGTGCAACAACAAAATACCTTTCGACTGCCAATCCCGTCGTTTCCTCTGAATATGAACTACCATCACAAACCATCCTGTACGTGTCTAGTAGAATCACGGCATAGAAGATAGCTGTGAACCGACAGAGCACTATTCGTAGTAAATTAATACTCTCGATTCCGTGTAATGCTACAGAAAATTTAATAATGAAACTAAAATTTCATCTACCTGTAAAATTTAGAATCGGAACAAATTTATTGTACCCGCTAACTTGCGGCAACAGGGATGTGTACAAATTCAGCATATCTCCGACTTGACGCCGTCATCTGTTGAAAGTCGTTGGCCCTGCAGGAGGTGACAAGAATACTGTGATATTACAGTCTAACACGGCAAACGAGCGCCCCTGCGCCAAAACTGGAACTTCTCTTTGTCTGAAGCAGCAACGGAGCTGCCTTGTGTTGTTTCGCCGTCTTCCCAGCCTAATTACGGAGGGAAAAGTTTTCACAAAGTTTTTGTTGCGAAGCACCTTACTTATGAGAATATCAGACAGGCAGTTTCGGCTAAAGCAGGTACAAACGTAAAGGCGAGATTCTCAAGCAGTGTAGTAAATTGATACATTTACGTAACTTCAATTACCCTGTTTTTTGTTCTCACAATTAGTTTTCGAGTTAATTAACGTGTTGCTACGACACGTTCCATGAAAGTAGTTAAAGTCTTAAATGCGTTAAGCAACCTATTTTGTTACTCAACAAACACTTCGTAGAGAATAAGTTCTAAGACTTCATGAATTACTAAGCACTCACTGAAATGTTCATTTTCAAATAAATTTTGAATCTTTGTTCTTAGTGTTTTTTGAATTTTTATAGCATATTATTCCGAATTGCTGCCTGTTTCCAGTTTTAACTATGACGCTGCTGTAAGACGTAGTTTTTTGCTGAAAGACAGCAGTTTTAAAACATGGGACTGAAATTTTGAAGGGTCCGGATTCCAGTAAGTCCAAAAGCAAAAAGTCATTCGAAGTTTTGCTCAGAGATCTATGTGATATCGGTGTTACCGATGTAGAAATTTCAATTAGGAAATGCTGTGACTTGTTCCTGCCTCGCTATATGTTTGGGGATGTCTGAAACCGCAGCTAATCATTCTGGAAAAAAAAAAAATTTAGTTAATAACCAACGAGGAACACGTTTCATCTCAACTCATGCGGTTTCCGTGCTTTTACTCATATTTTCTTTTTCCTTTCGTATCCTCCCGTGTTGTCTCCTTGTATCCACCCTTCCCCGGATGGCTTACTTGCTCCGATTTTCAAAAATAGCTCTGAGCACTACGCGACTTAAATTCTGAGGTCATCAGTAGCCTACAACTTAGAGCTAATTAAACCTAACTAACCTAAGGACATCACACACATCCATGCCCGAGGCAAGATTCGAACCTGCGACCGTAGCGGTCGCTGGGCTCCAGACTGTAGCGCCTAGAACCGCACGGCCACTTCGGCCGGCGCTTCGTTTAACCATGTGGGTATCTGGAATAATGTAGCATACCATTTCTGTCGTTATATTCTCGATCATTTCAGTTTGTAAAAATAGTTTCTCTCCTGATTTATTTAGTGTTTCAGGTACCAAAGCCAGTATTTCCTTTTTAGAAAAACATGTAAATACTTTCAAGTTCAACCTTCCATCACCCAATCTGTAAGGATGAGCAAAACAATTTTCCGGTTCGACAAATGGCTCTGAGCACTATGGGACTCAACTGCTGAGGTCATAAGTCCCCTAGATCTTAGAACTACTTAAACCTAACTAACGTAAGGACAACACACACATCCATGCCCGAGGCTGGATTTTAACCTACGACCGTAGCGGTCACGCGGTTCCAGACTGTAGCGCCAGAACCGCTCGGCCACAATCGGCCGGCCCGGTTCGACAGTACTCTTTCTTATTTCCTGTACACTTCGAGAAATTTCCTCACTCTTCCTATTTTATGTCCTTCATTTTTGTGTGTCGAATACACTTGTTCCTCCAGTACAAAAAATAATTGTAATTCTCTGGTTTATACTGGTTACACTGCACCATTAAGCATTCACGCGCATCGAACACTCTGGTGTAGCATATCAGAGTAATGTCGGAATTTCATGTTAGGCAATGTGTAATCTGTTTCTACTCTACTGATTCTCTGTCCTACTGTAGACGCTAGCAATCGATTTTTGAAAGTAATTTTCTTCCAGTTTTATAGCTGTATCTGCTAGCATGTATTAAAGGACTAGCTACGTTCGTTGCTTACTCTGAAAGCTTTAACAGTTGTTGGAAATATCGCAAATGCATCTACGGAGTCTAGTAAATTTATTCTTTCATTCGGTTTAGCCCGGTAATGACTAGTTTAACTTGAAGACCTTCAGTTTCTGAATTAGAGACGGTTAAAATTTTCTCAAACACACATTATAACAGTGAGCTTACACTCTAGTCGTTACGAATTACCTTATTCTAATTCTTGTTTAATTGAAACATTTTCTGCGATTACATTACGAAGACGTTTCTGAAACAGAGGGAAGTTGGAATAAGTTGTGTCATGGACGCTAGTGCCAAGAAGTCACAAGACCTTATTTACGAAATTTACTCAAATTGTTACCCACAAAATTCAGTGTAAGCTAAATAGGATTACTCTAACCATGCCGTTTCTGTATTGCATGAAACAATTTGTAGAAAGCACCAGAATTTATGGTGTCGGAGTAATTTTTGAATCTAACAGTCTCTGTGAAAGACACGAATAAGAAATGAGGAAACTAAGTAAACATAATCATCCCTAGTTCTTAATATTCCCTGGCGATTGCTAACGTACAGTCATCTAGATCAACCTCTGGAACCAACACATATAACTTTTCTACAGTTTGCCCAACACCACCACTGTAACGTGATTTAACTTCTTTTAATAACGTCACAACCTGATTTTCCCCTTTCCCATGACAGATAAGGGAGCAAATTGAATCTAACAATTTATTGTCTTTGGGAAAAACCAAAGCTATTTAACGAAGGATGTTCCAATAATGTAAACATACTTATCCCAAAGAAAAGCAAGATATTTCAGTCGTGTTGTCATCTATAAGTCACAGAATATCTTTCATGCTAATCCCAAAGAAAATGTTTCAAATTTTCTAAAATTAAAATTACATATCAAATAGCAAATCAACACTTTGAACCTAGCTTTCTTGATCTGAAAGAGTTTAACAGATGGTAAAATGAATTTTCACATTTGAAGGAAATCCAGCGCAAGAGATAAAGCCATTCATATCTGTTCTTGTAACACTTTTAAGTACAAATTGCGCTCTTTCACAATATTATCGGCTGCATTATTGAGATGCCCCTAAACCTCTCCTGATATTGCAACACAGCTTAATAATTTTAAGTATATGGTGATCAAAATCGGATATCAAGCAAGCGTTGTAGAAAAACGTCATAAGAATGTAACCAACAATAATATAATTTCCTTTATACTCAATAAAAATTACTGTACTGTTATAAAATAAACTAGAACTCCATTTCTGGCTGACATCTTCTATCATGTAGCTCCTTTGTTTAAAAAATGGCATCACTCTGTCCTTTATCACCAATGACGACAACAAGTTGCTTTTTGTGTATAATGGGAAACCTACAACTGACCAAATTGTCAAATTTTGTGTGTATGAAATACAATGTAATATGTATCCGAATTTTTGTATAGAACAGGGAGGGCACTTAAGATCAGCTTTCAAGAACACTTGCTCATCAAAGATAGTGAGAGTTCATACAACTCAACTTTTACACAACATCTCAAAATCGAGACACACATTCACACTCCTTCATCGTTGCTTAAGATGGAAATTTTGCATATAGTTGACAACGGCTACATAACGAACCTCTTTAGAGAATTTGAAATACACTCCTGGAAATGGAAAAAAGAACACATTGACACCGGTGTGTCAGACCCACCATACTTGCTCCGGACACTGCGAGAGGGCTGTACAAGCAATGATCACACGCACGGCACAGCGGACACACCAGGAACCGCGGTGTTGGCCGTCGAATGGCGCTAGCTGCGCAGCATTTGTGCACCGCCGCCGTCAGTGTCAGCCAGTTTGCCGTGGCATACGGAGCTCCATCGCAGTCTTTAACACTGGTAGCATGCCGCGACAGCGTGGACGTGAACCGTATGTGCAGTTGACGGACTTTGAGCGAGGGCGTATAGTGGGCATGCGGGAGGCCGGGTGGACGTACCGCCGAATTGCTCAACACGTGGGGCGTGAGGTCTCCACAGTACATCGATGTTGTCGCCAGTGGTCGGCGGAAGGTGCACGTGCCCGTCGACCTGGGACCGGACCGCAGCGACGCACGGATGCACGCCAAGACCGTAGGATCCTACGCAGTGCCGTAGGGGACCGCACCGCCACTTCCCAGCAAATTAGGGACACTGTTGCTCCTGGGGTATCGGTGAGGACCATTCGCAACCGTCTCCATGAAGCTGGGCTACGGTCCCGCACACCGTTAGGCCGTCTTCCGCTCACGCCCCAACATCGTGCAGCCCGCCTCCAGTGGTGTCGCGACAGGCGTGAGTGGAGGGACGAATGGAGACGTGTCGTCTTCAGCGATGAGAGTCGCTTCTGCCTTGGTGCCAATGATGGTCGTATGCGTGTTTGGCGCCTTGCAGGTGAGCGCCACAATCAGGACTGCATACGACCGAGGCACACAGGGCCAACACCCGGCATCATGGTGTGGGGAGCGATCTCCTACACTGGCCGTACACCACTGGTGATCGTCGAGGGGACACTGAATAGTGCACGGTACATCCAAACCGTCATCGAACCCATCGTTCTACCATTCCTAGACCGGCAAGGGAACTTGCTGTTCCAACAGGACAATGCACGTCCGCATGTATCCCGTGCCACCCAACGTGCTCTAGAAGGTGTAAGTCAACTACCCTGGCCAGCAAGATCTCCGGATCTGTCCCCCATTGAGCATGTTTGGGACTGGATGAAGCGTCGTCTCACGCGGTCTGCACGTCCAGCACGAACGCTGGTCCAACTGAGGCGCCAGGTGGACATGGCATGGCAAGCCGTTCCACAGGACTACATCCAGCATCTGTACGATCGTCTCCATGGGAGAATAGCAGCCTGCATTGCTGCGAAAGGTGGATATACACTGTACTAGTGCCGACATTGTGCATGCTCTGTTGCCTGTGTCTATGTGCCTGTGGTTCTGTCAGTGTGATCATGTGATGTATCTGACCCCAGGAATGTGTCAATAAAGTTTCCCCTTCCTGGGACAATGAATTCACGGTGTTCTTATTTCAATTTCCAGGAGTGTACATAAGCATTTCCACCTAAATTCTAAAGATTTCCTGAATGATCAACTTGCATTAAGACATGGAAACTATTTTGACTGCATAGCTTCTCTTTAAAAATGTGAAAATTAGCCGATTTCTTTTATATAATAGAAATATGAGCCATGTTTTTGAAATGCATAGTATAGGTTAATTATACTTTTTATATGTTTTACATGTTATTTTACATGTACATAGATGTGATTCAGTTATTTTATACTTTAGATAAGTGTATAGCCAAGGCCCAAAGATTTATTATATACATAATTTTATAGGTTTTGAAGACGACAAATTAATTAGTCGAAAAGCAGTAAAGCGAAATAAAATCATATTTGTAACTGACGGATGAGCTTTATTCTGAAATTTGTAAAATGTTTCATGGCAACCATATTTATGACTGTAAAAAAGAACAATTAATTGTCACCTCCTGGAACATTACATTATTAGTACATCAAATTTGGAGCTATAGTAAAATTTTTGAAAATGAAATTTGCACTAATAAATCTAAATGTGCTCAGAAATGTTTGAACCGAAGTGTATATGAATTCAAGTTAGTTGTCGTGTTAGAAGACTAACATGATTAGATTTCTGCAAGATTTGGGGAAATACAGGATGCTAAATTTAGTAGATAGAACTACCATCTGTGGCAGGAACAATGATTGCAACGCAGAGTTGAACTTTCTTGTAGATACACCGATCCAGGTACATCGTTCCACGGTCCTTCAACCCTCTGCCAGATTTAACCAATCAGATTCGCAGTCGAATGGTGTCACTCTGATCTTTCGTCAGCTCAGGACCAGATGTTTTCAGTGGTTCGGAAATTTAGGAAATGTGATACCCAGCGCAAAAGTAGAGCACCCTTGAGTCGAGGAAGAGCAGCAGAGCGCGGGTAACATGCAGTTATTTGTTATCTTTGATGGACGACAAGGTAAGACGATCTGGAAGATAGGGCACATCCAGCGGTGTCAACGCGTCGAAAATGTAGATCGTACTGTTTTTGTTCCCAACTGCGCTAACCAGGGATGATAGTGCTATGTACCCAACGTAACCTCATGTACTCGGCCTGTATGGTGATGACGAGAGCCATCAGAAACGTACGTTCTCACTGAGTAGAACCGGGACTCGTCTGTGCTGACCATATGGTGCAATTCCTGCGACGAGTGTTGTCGTTAGGTTTACCATTGGCAGTGCAGTTTTTTCTGCTGCCATGTCAAGAGAAGCCTAAAAATGGTAATCATGCTCATAGTCTGTCGTGCTCGAACCGTCGCTTCACTGTCAGTATGAATACTTGTCTTGCTGCAGACAAGTCCATTTTCTGAAGTTGCTGTCTGGTCCCACAGGGGCAAGTTAACAATTTGTAGTTTATTCAGGCGCTAGTCGTATCGAGCCGACATGGTCCTACGTCACACTGAATACGGTAGTCCTCAACATATCAGTTCCACATTTAAGTCACAGTCGTGGTATCCCAATCTACGTGAGCAGCAACAGAATGAAAGGACGAGTCACAATCTCGATAGACATGTTCTTGCCACTGCCAAATGTCGAGACCTGTTGTTAGACGTTACTCTTTTCACTTGAGGCATAGCACGATCGTCTCCCCAACAAATAACGTTCTTCCATGAAGCTATACGGTTCCAGAAATCTTTTAAAGTCTCAAAATTCTGTGATGTATATATGCAGACTGGAATGATGAATAAAAATTTCTACAAAGCCTGATATTCGAACTCGGGTCTCCTGCTCGCTATGCGGATGTGTTAACCAACACGCCACTCTGGCGTTAGTCCGTAACTTTGTGCAAAGCCACTGTGACAGGGAGGTAAAGTGGTCCGCACATATGCCAAGTGAGCAGAAGGCCCGTGTTCGAACACGAGCCTTGTTACAAATTTCAACCTGCATTATGTAAAACAACATTCTGAGGGGAATCTGAATGAGAGAGTCGGCTGGGTAGTCCTCCTTAGGCCATTTCTACTGTAACATAGTGCCATGTGCTCTTTCTGAATGGACACATTCGTTACAATTTCCCGTCCTCTAACGACGCAGGCATCAGCTTTCTTTCGCACTTGCAGGCGCTATTTAACCTTAGCCTGTAGCTTAATCGACGTAACTGTGATTGAGTTACTAACTGAAAGTGATAATATGTAGGGAGAATACAAAGCTACATAAATAAGAGTCGTAGACAGAGTCGAATAAACAGGTATACTGAATAAAACCCAAGTTTTCTGAAACCAGATGCTCACTCATTGATTTAATCTGATTGCTTTGACTGACATTCTGTAGGTTCATAATAAGAATACAGGAAATTTTAAAAATAATTTTATGCACACAGAGCGTGGAATATACAAAATCACTAGCGACTGTGGCAAAATCTACGGAGCGAACCAGAACCGCACCGACAAGCTTTTGGAGGCTGCTCAGCGATACATTCAGAATATTATTTCATAAGCGATCCACGCTCTCCTGCGGCTCGTTACAGACTTATTGCACTTCGTTTGGTTTCTTCCCGCCTTGTTAGTTTTGTATTTGTATTACATTGAAACAAATGCACAACAGTGAAATTGTCAATGGTATGCGCTGTGTGCCTTGTTCCCATTCACTTACGTTATCTTCTGTTGACAAGAGTAGTACCCATTTTACTACTCGCTTTCAAGCTAGCACTGAGTACCGCTCGGTTCTGTCTTGGGTTTCTTTTTCGGGGAATGTGAAACGCAGTTGTGTGGATGATTTACTGATAAAGATTTTGTCGATAATAACGCAATGGAAGAGCTGCCGACGATACTGAGCAGTTCCCGCAGCGACGGCAGCCACATCTCAGTACAGTGTTTCGTGTGAGGGCTGTTGTTTCATAGCTCTGTGCTGTGTGTTGTACGTTTTTCTAAATGCATTATAGTGTATTATAGGCTCCTTCCCTGTTGTCAGGCTGTTTTCACAGAAATAATTGCGACTGCCGTAAAAAAACGAGTAAATCAAAATTACGTTATTACTCTGTAACCAGCCGCCTGAGACCATGAGTCCATTATATCAAAACGCTCAGAAAGTTTTCTGAACGATCTCTGAATGTTTGTCTGTGGCTTTCTAGTTCATCCAGTGTAAAGGCCAGTTTGGCATGGGAATATCTGCGCAACTGAAAGAAAACCGTAGCAGTTCGGTACTAAGAAATGGAGACTCTTTCTTTTCTGGCTACCTGCTTAATGAAGGACGCAGTTACAAGACGCAACATTAAGTAGTGTACAACATCCACAAAAGGGAGGAAATTGCTACTTGCTCAGACCTGGTACCGAACGATCGGGCACAGGTCCCGTACTCACTATTTACAGTCACAGATATTACGAACAGACCCACCCAGACTGTTTAGTAAATTACTTTACCTGCTAGTACGTCACATTTTTTACATTGTTAGGGTTACTGTGGTTTCAGAACCCCTATAGTTTTTCTTTCTAGCATTACAATTGTTTCGATTACCGGTTTCGTCCCATCATGTGTTTTGCCGTAGTGGTAACATCGGCTCCCGTCACATCCCGAAGTTTAGCGCTGTCAAGCTGGGCTAGCGCTGTTGATAAGCGAGGTGCACTCAACCCTTGCGAGACAAACTGAGGAGCTACTTGAGTGCGAAGTAACGACTCCGGTCTCGTAAACTGACATATGGCCAGGAGAGTGGTGTGCTGACCACATGCCCCTCCACATCTGCATCCAGTGACGCCTGTGGGCTGAAGACGATTCGGCGGCCAATTGGTACCATTGGGCCTTCATGGAGTGTTCGGGAGGAGTTTAGTATAGTTTTATAACTTTTTTAGTCACGCCCTTGTAACATGTCACGAAAGGTACACTATGTTACTCATGTTGTTATTCTTCTCTGAGCACTTGTTTTAATTTGTAATGTAGGTCATTAACCCACTTTCTCATATACTTTATCTACGCTAAACCGTTGTTATTTCTCATCTTTCTAGCTTTAGTCTTATATCGAACCTTAGTAATTGTCATCTCTGACAGCCTACTGAGAGGGTCTTTGGAAGAACCTGGTTTGAAATCTTGGTTTGATTTGATTTGATTAATATTAGTTCCATGGATCATGAATACGATATTTCGTAATGATGTGGAACGAGTCAAATTTTCCAATACATGGCATAATTAAGTTAATTTAACAACATAATTAAGTTAATATAACAACTTTTTTAATAATTTTTTTGTTTGTTTTTTTTCTTTTTTTTCTTAATTTATATCTAAAAATTCCTCTATGGAGTACAAGGAGTTGTCATTCAGAAATTCTTTTAATTTCTTCTTAAATACTTGTTGGTTATCTGTCAGACTTTTGATACTATTTGGTAAGTGACCAAAGACTTTAGTGCCAGTATAATTCACCCCTTTCTGTGCCAAAGTTAGATTTAATCTTGAATAGTGAAGATCATCCTTTCTCCTAGTATTGTAGTTATGCACACTGCTATTACTTTTGAATTGGGTTTGGTTGTTAATAACAAATTTCATAAGAGACTATATATACTGAGAAGCTACTGTGAATATCCCTATATCCTTAAATAAATGTCTACAGGATGATCTTGGGTGGACTCCAGCTATTATTCTGATTACACGCTTTTGTGCAATAAATACTTTATTCCTCAGTGATGAATTACCCCAAAATATGATGCCATATGCAAGCAATGAGCGAAAATAGGCGTAGTAAGCTAATTTACTAAGATGTTTATAACCAAAATTTGCAATAACCCTTATTGCATAAGTAGCTGAACTCAAACGCTTCAGCAGATCATCAATGTGTTTCTTCCAACTTAATCTCTCATCAATGGACACACCTAAAAATTTTGAATATTATACCTTAGCTATATGCTTCTGATTAATGTCTATATTTATTAATGGCGTCATACCATTTACTGTATGGAACTGTATGTACTGTGTCTTATCAAAATTCAGTGAGAGTCTGTTTACAAGGAACCACTTAGTAATTTTCTGAAAGACATTATTTACAATTTCATTAGTTAATTCTTGTTTGTCAGGTGTGATTACTATACTTGTATCATCAGCAAAGACAACTAACTTTGCCTCTTCATGAATATAGAATGGCAAGTCATTAATATATATTAAGAACAACAAAGGACTCAAGACCGACCCTTGTGGAACCCCATTCTTGATAGTTCCCCAGTTTGAGGAATGTGCTGATCTTTGCATATTATGAGAACTGCTTATTTCAACTTTCTGCACTCTTCCATTTAGGTACAAATTAAACCATTTGTGCACTGTCCCACTCATGCCACAATACTTGAGTTTGTGTAGCAGAATTTCATGATTTACACAATCAAAAGCCTTTGAGAGAACACAAAAAATTCCAATGGGTGGTGTTCGGTTATTCAGATCATTCAAAATTTGATTGGTGAAAGCACATATGGCATTTTCTGTTGAAAAACCTTTCTGGAAACCAAACTGACATTTTTTTAGTACTTCATTTTTACAGATATGTGAAGCTACTCTAGAATACATTACTTTCTCAAAAATTTTGGATAAAGCTGTTAGAAGTGAGATTGGACGGTAATTGTTGACATCAGATGTATCCCCTTTTTTATGCAAAGGTATAACAATCGCATATTTCAGTCTGTCAGGGAAAATGCCCTTTTCCAGAGAGCTATTACACAGGTGGCTGAGAATCTTATATTTTGAGAACAAGCTTTTAGTATTTTGCTGGAAATGCCACCAAATCCATGTGAGTTTTTGCTTTTATGCAAGTTTATTATTTTCCTAATTTCAGAGGGATAAGTGGGTGAGATTTCAATTGTATCAAATTGCATAGGTATGGCCTCTTCCATTAATGCCTAGCATCTTCTAATGAGCACCTGGATCCTACTATATCCACAACATTTAGAAAATGATTATTAAAAATATTTTCAACTTCTGACTTTTTGTTCATAAAATTTTCATTCAATTTGATGGTAATACTGTCTTCCTGTGCTCTTGGTTCACCTGTTTATCTTTTAATAACATTCCAAATTGTTTTAATTTTATTATCAGAGTTGCTGATTTCAGTCATGATACACATACTTCTGGATTTTTTAATAACTTTTCTTAATATAGCACAGTAGTTCTTATAATGTTTGATAGTTTCTGGGTCACTACTCTTTCTTTCTGTCAGATACATTTCCCTTTTCCGGTTACAAGATATTTTTATACCCTTAGTAAGCCATGGTTTGTTACATGGATTCTTATGAGTATATTTAACTATTTTCTTGGGGAAGCAGTTTTCAAATGCATTTACATAAGTGTCATGAAATAACTTATATTTTAAATTGGCATAAGGTTCACGGTACACCTCATCCCAGTCTAACTGCTGTAGGCTTTCCCTGAAATTTGCAATTGTTAAATCGTTGACTGAACGTACTACTTTGGAGGACTGTTTAGTACTGCTGAATGGAGCTATGTCACATATTGTAACTAGCTGTGCACCATGATCAGAAAGACCATTCTCAACAGGCGGAGCATTTACCTGGTTAAACTTATCTTGGTCTATAAAGAAGTTATCTATCAGTGAGCTGCTATCCTTTACCACCCAAGTAGGAAAATCAATAATGGGCGTCAAACTGAAAGAACCGAGTAAGACTTCAAGCTTATTTTTTCTATTACCCTCTTTCAGAGAATCTACATTGAAATCCCCACAAATAATAATTTGCTTCCTCCTGTCTGACAGATAGCACAACAAGGAGTCCTAATTTTTCAGAAATAGATTAAAATTTCCCGAAGGGGACCTATATACAGTTACAATTTATTATAAATGTGCCTTTATTTAATTTAAGCCCACAGGAACATGCTTCTATATGTTTCTCTACACAAAACGTCTTTGTTTCTATACTTTTTGCACAATGATAACTTTTGACATATATGGTAACTCCTTTCTCCATATTTTCTCTAATTACATGTGCAGAGAGCTTATATCCACTTAGATTTACCTTATCCATATCAGTAACAATGTGATGCTCAGACAGGCATAGTATATCTATTTCATCCTCAGCTTCTAAATCTTCTAAACAAACCAGAAGCTCATCTATTTTATTCTTCAAACTCCCTATATTTTGGTGAAATATACTTACATTACTTTTAATTATATATTTATGAGAACCTTTCCTTATTCTAACATTTGCTGTCTGAGTTTCTCATTGTGCTTAGGCCTAGTTCTTATACCAGTGGTCACATGGTGTTCAGAGAGGCGGATTATGTCAGCTGGGTTGGGTGACTTTAATTCATCAATGCAATTACCTAGGACTCAGATACAGCTTGGTGGAGATAAAATTTCTGGTGATTGGTGAAAATTTATAATTGGCAGCTGTGATTGGTGATCCAATGTGCTAGAATTGTGCTGTTTAATTTCTTTCCTAAACTGAAGATTTGTTTCAATCCTGACCTCTCGTAGAACTTGACATCATTCTGTCTTACCTATCCTAAAAAAGATGCTGCTCCAACACCTGTAACCACTGGTATTTTACCATTCATGGCAGTGCCTCCCCCCCTTAAATTTCCTGCTATTACCCCAGCCAGTTTACCCTTCCCTTTCCTGTTGAGATGTAGGCCGTGCCTGGTATAGTCCCATCTACTGAGAAATCAACAGGAACCACACCAATATGAACCCCCGTACCCGCCCCAAGCAGCCGTTCCAACTCCAAATTAACTCTCCCAACAGAAGAGTTCAAATGAGGCCGGTCATGGCGTCTGAGGACAGATACAAATTCAACATTGGTGTGTCTCGATGCCGACGCAATCTTTGCCAGGTCACACTCTATACTGTAACCAGGATCTCTGTCGATACTGTTCCCTGGTCCTCCCACAATAACCACAGTGTCTTCCCTGGTAAATCCTTCACTGAGTGAACCTAAATTCTCTGTCACCTGATCCAGACTAGCACTTGGTTTGAAAAAATTTGTGACCTGGTATTCTGGTCCTAATTCCTCCTGCAGAAGTAGGCCTACACCTCTGGCATGCAAACTGCCTAACAACAAAACTTTCTTCCTTTTCGATGACTTCCCTACATTCTTTATCAATTTCCTATTGAAAGTTTGTTGTGTCCTGTCTACACCTACCTCTGCTTGAGGCTCATCAGTTTCTAACTGAAGCAACTGGTCAAACTTATTTTTGACATTCACCGCAAAACTGTCAGACTTAGTTCTAGGCCTGTTTCTTCTGTTACCTGTTGCCCCTTCGCACCTCTCTTTGCCCTTCTCCGTCCTTAACCTGTCCAGATCTTCCCTAGCCTGATCTAGCTCAGCCTGAAGGGCAGCAATTTTCCCCTCCTGTTCCACTATCTTCCTATCTCTGCTGCAAATCCTACATAACCACTGATGAGCCTGATTCACTTTCCCGACACCCACGCCACTGCAGTCCCCCCAATGAAAAAAACTACTGCATCCATCACACCAAACCCCGGAACTAACAATTCTACGGCAAGTCAGGCACTTCTCACTCATGGCAAAAATAACACTTTAGCTAGAGTAAATCAATTAAATTACCGAAAATCAAAAAAGACGTTACAAGAATTAAGCCTATTCACAAATGTATATAAGCAAGTTTCTGATTTAAAATTCCGCTGTTTTTCTGAGATCTGTATCAAAACAAAGAAGGTATACGCTATTTATTATATATTTCACTCGATGGAATGGAAAAAAGGACAATTAAACGAGATGCTTTAAGTTTGATTCTCCAAAAACGTTACGAGAATTAGGCCTATAAACAAATGTATATAAGCAAGTTTCTGATATAAAGTTAGCTATTTTTTCTTAAATCTGTATTAAAACAATGAAGTTATACGCTATTTACGGTAGTTTACTTATTTGTTACCGAGAAACTAGTAAAATTACCGTGAAACAAGAAACAAACACGTTTACAAAATTTACGCCTAAACGCGACTTCGCGAAGTTACGATCTTTTCGTGTTTTCTGAAAAAATACGTAAAGAAAAGTGAAACCTTTAACGGCAAGAGTAAACGATGCACTAATGCACGTATTTAATTTGTTGTCGGTGTTAAACTAAATTATATTCCTGTATAAATCACTTAACTTTCTGGAAATAGTTTCTGACGTCACTTACTCGGCGGCCATCTTGGATCTCACAAAACCTACAGCCGTACGTTTTTATATTTGTACATAACGACGGGCTAAAGGCCGAAAAAGTATTAAGGAAGTAGTTAATATTGCAGAATACCACACGTGTCATGTGATTTTTATTCAAAATTAATGCTATAGCGCTGAAGCGATTGACAAAGCAAACTTAAACTCCTCAGTAATTACGGATTAATGGACCAACTATCAGTGGCCGATAAGGGGACGATGTTGTAATACATGTGAAAATGAAACTAAACTAGTGAGAGATTATCCTAATAGATGTTTGAATGGCAGTTTAACTTTTAGCCGTACCTCCGTACCAGAGAGGCGACACGGATAGCGGAAAGGATTCGGTTGCCGTAGAACTTTCGAACTGTCATCATAATGTTTGTTATTCAAAATCGGCAGCCTTCCATTACCTTCCGAGGCCTCGCCACGTATCAGAAAAGGTGACACATAGCACTTAAAATGTACGTCCATAAATGGCTCGGAGAATGACTGTATGCATCAGGCAAGTACTTTTTCTTTTCTTCAAGACGGTTCAGAAGTGAGTCCCACCACCCACTTTGAATGCTGTTTAAATCGTCGACTCCAAATAAAACAATAAACAGACCAAAGTGTCACTACTTTTACGGCCAGTCTGTGTCTTTCGAAGCGGTACTGGAAAGACCAGTTTGGAATGTTACTTTGCTAGACCGCAGTGTCTTTTCACGCCCAGCTTGGAGCAGCAGGTGTATCCATGCATATAAAAGCATTCCAATACGTGTAAGAACTTAGTTTTAAAGGAATTTTGCAACTAGGTACTGGCCAAAGGAATAAGGGGAATATACCTCTATATGCATCAACTCATCATTATCATTTCGACTACAGCACAAGCAAAACTAATACTGCCACTCACTAATAACTGAAATTTATTGTTTAAATTTGAGCAACAAGTGCTAGTTTGAAATACCCCTTGATGGAATTTTGACACATAAAACATGTATCCAAACCGCAATATTCCACTCGAGAGTGGAGACACGGAGCTCTAAACTGTACTGAAATTCCTGATATGCACATCATAACAAAAAAAAGGGAAGTACACAAGAGAAAGGAGACGAGGAAGCGGTATGAAACGTCACAGGGTAAGTGGGTAAGTAATTTTATCTCAGTGATTACAAAAGCGAGTCACATTTACAAAGAACTCGGCCGTTGGAACCCATTTCTCAGCAAGACATTGTTTGCCGTCGGGCCCGGATACACGTCCTGATTCGGTCGCGAAGGGTGTCATAAACCCATTTCATCCTCCTCTGAGGAAAGGTGGCCCAAAGCTATCGCAATTTGTTCCCAAAAAGTTTCTATCGGGGACCTTACTGGCCTCGGAAATACCTCAGCATCACGCGGACTGTTCGTAGAGACACATGCCATGTGTGGATGAGCATTGTTCTGCTGAAAAATGGCACCCAGATACTACCGCCTGAGAGGTAACACATGAGGACACATGATTACTGTGGCCTACTATTGTGAAACCGTGACCTGATGTCATACCCGAGGCCATCCCCCCCCCCGCCCCCCCCCCACTCCACACCATGGCTTCAGAAGTAACACCACTGTGCCTCTCAAAAACAATGGAAAATTGGACCTGTCTCTATGCTGCCGACATACTCGCAGACGGTCATCGCCATGCATAGTGCAGAACCGCTCGTCATCGGTGAACACGACCGCAGCTTGCGGTCTAGTGGCTAGCATTGCTGCCTCTAGGTCATGGGGTCCCGGGTTCGATTCCCAGCCGGGTTGGGGATATTCTCTTCCCGGGGACTGGGTGTGTGTGTTGTCCTAATCATTTCATCATCATCATCATTCATGACAGTGGCTCGATTGGATTGTGTAAGCAAATTGGACTGTGTGAAACTTGGGAATTTGTGCGGGAGCTGATTTTCGCGCAGTTGAGGGCCCCATAAACTAAACATCATAATCACCATCATCGGTGAACACAATGCGAAGACATTCTTCAGCAGTTGATTTATCCAGGTCGTTCCATCAACTCAAATCAAGGCATTTAAGTTTTGGTGTTAAAGGCAGCCCACACATGGATGACAATTCCTTACTACAGTTTGTGTTAGTCTCCGACCAATGGTGCGGAATGATAAAGTATTTTGCAGAGATTCCTGTTTGTTCTCGGATGGCAGGCGTTGTTGTGGAAAGTTGACGATGGGCTTCGTGCACAATATGGCGATTCCCCTTCGCGGTGGTCAGACGTGGTCGTCCAGAACCTTGACTACAACAATGCTCGACTTCGCGTTTCTAAGGAAACCAAAAGTCAGCCACTGTCACTGTACATATGTCCCACAAACTAAATAATGCTCGAATGAACAGCCGACAAAAGGAACGAAACTTTAAGACTCTGTCAATTGGTGGTAACTCACGAATGTGACGTATCTGTACATCGTTCACAGTGTTTACTCAACATCAGACGCAGTTCGTGCCCCTTCTACACTCTAGGAGTTATGGTAACGACACTAAGCACGTAAGAAACTAATGCACTATGGCTGTCGTTCTGTTTTTTACGGAGAAACGCAAATCTGGCCGGCCGGAGTGGCCGTGCCGTTCTAGGCGCTGCAGTATGGAACCGAGCGACCACTACCGTCGCAGGTTCGAATCCTGCCTCGGGCATGGATGTGTGTGATGCCCTTACGTTAGTTAGGTTTAATTAGTTGTAAGTTCTAGGCGACTGATGACCTCAGAAGTTAAGTCGCATAGTGCTCAGAGACATTTTTGAACGCAAATCTGATCATTTACGTACCCGCCAACGATGTGTTCTTGTACGAAGTTAAACTGACATCGGACCATATTTTCTGAGCTGTTCACATCTTTGGTCCATTAGAGTACGTCTTTCCACAATTTTGCTTTCTTCTTCAATCAGTTGCAAATACGATCACGTTTCTCGTTGTCCATTTGCTCTGCGGGACTGGCACGTAACACCACACAACAAGTGAGAGCATACTCCTCGTTTGTTCCTCATTTTTATCCTTCGTGGGAGACAAGTGCAAATCATTCGGCAGCAGAAGTATTTTCATCAAGAGAGGACCTACTCGATGTAAAGGATACAAGACGAATAAAAATGTATAATACTACTGAAAAAAAAATGATCGTATGGCATTGTTGGCCGGGAGGCCCCATGCGGGGAAGTTTAGCCGCCGTATTGCAAGTCCTTTTTAGTTGACACCACTTCGGCGACTTGCGAGTCAATGATGATGAAACGCCGCCGGGAATCGAACCCGGGACCCCGCGTGCTGGAAACGAGAACGCAATCGCAAGACCACGAGCTGCTAAAAATGTGTAATACTACTACTAACATTACTATAAAATACTAACCAAAACAGAACGTTTTATGTCGCATGCAGACGAATTGTGTGATATGACAGACTGAAGGCTTACTTTTGTGCTCATATACACAGGTGGCTGTACGTAGTATTTTTCTATCTCAGAGGACTATTGAGGAAGAGGTTGCCAATAACACGCACGCACCCACGAACACACACACGCACAGAGAGAGAGAGAGAGAGAGAGAGAGAGAGAGAGAGCCCTGAGTGCATGAGTGCGTCGAAATGATTCTATTCAAGCAATTTAATCTTTTGTAACTTTTCCATGACGTATGGAAGACAGTGTAGTGTTGAACAGTGCCTTTTAACGTTATTGCAAGTATGCTATGAACGGTCTCGGTAGCGGCACAAGCAAGCTCGGTATGCACAACTGCGAAAGTAAACACCCGCATAGACTCGATTATTTGGTTACGCGATGACAACTAGCGGCGGAAAATGTTCTCCCGATACGTACAGCAATACAGAGAGCGGCTGCTCGAAACAATTAATTCACAACGATGACGTGTCATTAAATTTTAATGGCGCTGTTACTGGTGGAGCGAGCGGGAGGCTGCAGGAGAGGAGAAGAGACAGGCGCCGTTTCTTTTAATGGCCTCTCTCAGGCCAGAGAGAGTGGCTTTCTCGTGACGTCATCCGCTGCCTCGCCTCTGGTTCGGAGGGGCACCTCTAACACACGTCGAATCTATTAAGACTTCTACGATAAGCGCACAACTCATTTGGGAAGCAAATTCCCAACGGGTCAACGATTTTGCTCATCTCTCCGACGATTGTAGTGAATATCTAGGTAGATGAATTATTTTTATAGTCAAACGCACGCCTGGCGAGCGTGGCGTAAGGCCCGTTTTACACGGGGGATAAAATCGACTACTCGCCTTTCGTGCCTGTGTTTAAAGCAGCGGCTTCATCGCGAGTGTGTCTTTGGAGTCAAAATGGCTCTGAGCACTATGGGATTCAACATCTATGGTCGTAAGTCCCCTAGAACTTAGAACTACTTAAACCTAACTAACCTAAGGACAGCACACAACACCCAGTCAACACGAGGCAGAGAAAATCCCTGACCCCGCCGGGAATCGAACCCGGGAACCCGGCGTGGGAAGCGAGAACGCTACCGCACGACCACGAGCTGCGGACCTATGGAGTCAAAGATCTATAGAGTAGTTCGGGTCTGGAGTTATAAATGTAGTATGTTATACATTGCTCATGCACAGAAAAAGGAGACTTTGCTGGCCTTTACTAACATCGTAAGGTAACCTATCCTGACCGTGTTCAGTCGTGTTATATAAATGGATTTTCTGCCTTCGTTTCGTTTTAATCTGAACAGCGCTTAGACTGTTTGCAGATGATGCTGTTGTCTGCTGTCTTGTGAGATCATCAAATGATCAAAATAATTTAGACAAGATATCTGCATTGTGCAGAGGGGAGCTGTTGACTCTAAACAATGAAAAGTGTGAAGCCATCCGCATGAATAATAAAAGAAATCCTTCTCACTCCCACATACAATAAATGACACAAATCTACAACGGCTAAATTGGAACTATCACAAAGACAGTGTTGTGCAGAAAGCAAGCTAAAGATGCGATTTATTGGCATAACACATGGAAAATGGAGTAGGTCTGTTAAAGAGAGTGTTTACAATACGTTTGTTCGTCCCATGCTAAAGAACTGCTGGGCATTATGGGATCCTTATCAGACTGAATTGACGGATGAGAGCAAGAAACTTCAATGAAGCGCAGATCGTTTCGCAATATCGCGGAATCGGGGAAAGAGTGTTACGGACATGATACAGTACGTTAATTAAGGTGGCAATCATTAAAACAAAGGTCTTTTTCGTTGTGGCAGGATCTCCTCGTGAAATATCAATAATCAACTTTTTTCCTCAGAATGCGATTTTTTTTTGTGGTACCATGTTTGATCACACGCATCTGTTCATATCCATTGTGCATTCTGACGGACATGGGCAAATCCAGTAGGACAATCCGACACCCATCGCACCCAGAATTTCAACAGAATGGTTTCAGGAACACTCTTCTGAGTTTATACACTTCCGCTCTCCATCAAACTCTCCAGACATGAATACTATTGAGCATATCTGGGATGCCTTGCAACGTGTTGTGCAGAAGAGATGTCCACCCCCTCGTACTCTTACGGATTTATGCAGAGCTCTGCAGGATCTATGGTGTCAGTTCCCTCCAGCATTACTTCAGATATTAGTTGAGTCCGTGCCACGTCGTGTTGCGATACTTCTGCGTGCTCGAGGGGGCCCTACACGATATTAGGTGGATGTACCAGCTTCTTTGGCTTTTCTATATAG
Source organism: Schistocerca nitens (assembly GCF_023898315.1). NCBI lineage: Eukaryota > Metazoa > Arthropoda > Insecta > Orthoptera > Acrididae > Schistocerca > Schistocerca nitens. The sequence goes on from NC_064614.1 coordinate 848,140,924, forward strand.
CTTGAAAGTAGTTCGATTAACCCTGTGCGAGGCACTTAATTGTGAATTGCGGAGTAATCATGCAGACGTTGGTGTAAATGTTAGGTGTGTTGTTAGCTTTATTTTCTGGACGCATCGTAAAGGTTGCACTATGTCCTACTAATTTTCCTACCTGCGCCGTTCAGCAAAATCCGAAAGCAAAAAGTTATTTTCGGTTTACAGATACACAGCCTACACTGTGCATAAATAAGAACATAAACAGATAAATGTATTTCAATGAAAGTTATTTCAACAATGAAAAAATCGGAGTTACCTGACGAGAAAAATAGTTTTCGACGTTATTTGGTACTCAGGAACAAAACAAGATATGAAGCATAAAGTACAAATGCGCTACTTACTGTTTTCTAACTATCGTTTGATGTGTTTGCGATGTGTGTATTTTTCAGCAAATAAATGCATATTTTTTAAATCTTTCAATGACATCTGATCTTTGACAAGCAATTCCACTAGTTCTTTTAATTTAGCCATTACTGAATTCTATTAATACTGTTTGCTGTTACGTTTTGTTACTATATTTAGATTATTTCGTGGAAAGGATGGAGCCCTATAACCTCACTCTCACGCCTCAGACGCCAGACTTCGCAACAGACAGCTCTCTCACCATGCGCACTATTAGCGCTGACTTGTAAAAGGAAATGGGATCACTGCAGGAATAAAATGCGAGGGGCGCTAGACTACACTCACTTTATCTCGATTGGTCAACTGAAAGATGAGAGTCAGCAGTGTAAAAGGGACTTGGAGGCGGTGGGCGCTTGTCCACACTCGGACAGACTTGAGGCTGGTCGGATGTGGCCAAGTTTATGTAGTCGTGCTACCAACCTCAGGCCAATGATGCGTTGTGGTCAAAGATACGTGCTGTTGCTTGGGACTACTGGTCTGGGACCAGCCGTCGATGCTATCCCAACTGGGTTTTCACATTTGATAATTTGTTTGTTGCTGCATTACTCTCTTCAAGGACTTTGATACGGATAAATTTATTATAACGTTTGTGACGACAACTGCTTTGTGGGACTTTCCATCCGAAGAACGTTAAGATAAAAGCCATAAAATTAAATACTGGAGAAAACCACTATGACGTGCAATGATAGCGAATGTACAAAACCACGCGAACAGTGTAAGTTCTTTTACCATTACTAATACTTTATTAACTCAACGTGTATTTATACGAGAGACTTTCAGTAAGTAATGCATCACTCTCTTCTCTCGGTTAATTTTGCCGGCCGCTGTGGCCAAGCGGTTCTAGGCGCTTCAGTCCGGAACCGCGCTGCTGCTACGATCGCAGGTTCGAATCCTGCCTCGGGCATGGATGTGTGTGATGTCCTTAGGTTAGTTAGTTTTAAGTAGTTCTAAGTCTAGGGGACTGATGACCTCAGATGTTAAGTCCCATAGTGCTTAGAGCCATTTGAACCATTTTTCGGTTAATTTTGATTGAGAAATGGGGAATTTGTTGTGGGGCCTGGAGGAATCCTTCCGCTTCAGCCCCCAAAGTTTTGTGAAGTTCCACAATTGACAGTGCTTTATGCAGATTACGAAATGGCGTCAGTAGCGGAGGTAAGTTCCAAGCAGAGAGCTGTCATTTAGTTTTTTATGTCGGAGAACTAAAGCATCGCAGATATTCATAGCCGCTTCCAGAAAGTCTACTGGAGCCTGGCAGTGAACAGAGGCGCGGTGAGTCGCTGAGCGTAGCGTCTGCCACCATCGCAACGAGGTCACACAAGTCTGTCCTATTTCCCGTTTTTCGGCTGACCGCACACAGCCGTGTCTCCTACAATGTTGAAACGTGCGGACTCTCTAATTTGAGATGTTTGTCGCCACAAAAACGCAAACCAACTTCTGTTTCTTCATGACAACGCAAGGCGTCACACAATTCTGTGCACCCGAGAGAAGTTCACAACACTTCTTGATTATTCTTCCTCTTTTAGCCGACACCACGGATCTCGTACCTTCCAACTTTTCTGTGTGACTCAATGAAGGATGAGCTCGGCGGGAAGCAGTACATGGGCAATGGTGAGATAATTTATGCCGCAAGACGTTGGCTCCCACGTCGACTAGTAGAGTGGTACCGCGCCTTCACACAAGCCCTCGCAGTAAAGTGGCGTAAAGCTGTGGCATTGATCAGATAATACGGTGAGAAATACGTTTTGGCAGCTAAAAGAGTGGGGAATAATATGATGTACTGGAATCCTGAATAAAATCAACAAGTTTCAGAAAAAAAAGTTTTACATTACTTACTGAACGTCCCTTGTAATTCAAAGAATGTTATCCAACTGCATGGCGTGGAGCTTCCATTTACAAACTGACTGGTAAATACGTTTCTGTAGTGTCAAGTGGGTCTATGACTGCGTATTCGTTCTATAACATCCTCATGAATTGGGGGATATCCATACAGTGTACAATATGTAAATTGAATTCCATCCCGATTCGTACGTAGCTGTGTAAATGAGACATGCGTTAACAATGTCTACAGAGAAATCAACGTCTATATTCAGGACCTTGTGAAACATCCTCTACTCTTTTACAATTATCGCCAACGCACACTGTGCGAAACGTGTAGCTCTAGAATGACGATAATTGAGTACAAAGTTCCATTTATAGAGCGGGATTGCAACGTGGTTTGTACCCGCTGTCTTTCCTTCTTTCATTTCACCTCACGTTTCCAGAGGTACGCAGCCGTAGTGGCCTGAGCTGCGGCCAATCGCCTGCCAGCCTCAACACTGGTCGTAGCAGATGCGCCCGTGCTCAGCTACTGATTGTGTCCGTGGCCGCTCTAGAGCTCCTCCTTCCATAGCGGAACCACCCATGGCAGCAAATCTCCCTCCAATCATTTGCATCGCCACAACGAATGGCGTTTCTTTGATAAGGAACAAAACTAATAATGATAATCAATACATAATTACAATAACGTATAGTACCGTATTGTGTTGATACGAACATTTGTTTATGGCTACTATAACGCAGGTATCCCAGTGGAGTCATAATGGACTGTATGTGATTCGAATAATGTACACTGCATTTGAGTTGGCTTTGAAGTGTCAACAGGAAGCAGCTGTGTCACTTACTAGTGGAATGAAACAGCACGCCTTCTTCTCTAACTGCTATTTTGCATATCACTTCATTTCGATATCATAAGTGACCGAGCTGTAAGTCAACAGTTCATAACGGCTCAGGACGCTCATTCGTTACTGCACACCTCAAGGAGAAGTTTAAAGTCTTATTGAAATGGGTCCGTTACTAGGAAGAGATGGCAGCTAACTCTGAAACAAACGCTTTTCGGTTGTATTGGATTCTTCAACGTCATTTTAATCGGACTGTAAAAACCACTCAGCGTAATCGGTTTCTGAGATAATAGATATAAAAAACAGAAAATCGGTTATTTCCTGTAATAGACGTAGAAATCGAACAAAGACTGAAAGATTTTGACTCCCTCAGTTTCAAGACACATCGAATCAAAATATTAAATTCAAAAAGCAAATAAAAGTTTAATTCGACCACTGTTCGCTACTCTTCTCGAAGAGGTGTGAGTGGTTGACTATTACAAAAACTCACCGTTATTTACCTATTGAGTCTAATTTTTTGAAATTCTGATCTAAAATTATGTTGTAATTGAAGGTAATGCCATTATTGGTACATTACGAGTAGTCACCGCTAAAGGGTGAAAACTGACGCTGAAGAACTCTATTTTTCGTATCTATTTGTTCGTTTCCAAGAGATATAAACAGATAAAGGCATGTCGTGTAGTCCGCAGCTCGTGGTCGTGCGGTAGCGTTCTCGCTTCCCGCGCCCGGGTTCCAGGGTTCGATTCCCGGCGGGGTCAGGGATTTTCTCTGCCTCGTGATGACTGGGTGCTGTGTGATGTCCTTAGGTTACTTAGGTTTAAGTAGTTCTAAGTTCTAGGGGACTGATGACCATAGATGTGAAGTACCATAGTGCTCAGAACCATTTGAACCATGCCGTGTAAACACAGACAGCAGATCATCTGCTTTCTGTTCTTAGAGTAATTGTGATTGAACTGTTAAGCTGTAAGTCTTCTCCTTATATTGTTGTTGTTGTTGTGGTCTTCAGTCCTGAGACTGGTTTGGTGCAGCTCTCCATACTAATCTATCCTGTGCAAGCTCCTTCATCTCCCAGTACCTACTGCAACCTACATCCTCCTGAATCTGCTTACTGTATTCATCTCTTGGTCTCCCTCTACGATTTTTACCCTTCACGCTGCCCTCCAATGCTAAATTTGTGATCCCTTGATGCCTCAGAACATGTCCTACCAACCTATCCCTTCTTCTAGTCAAGTTGTGCCACAAACTTCTCTTCTCCCCAATCCTATTCAATACCTCCTCATTAGTTACGTGATCTCCCCATATAATGTTCAGCATTGTTCTGTAGCACCACATTTCGAATGCTTCTATTCTCTTCTTGTCTAAACTACTTATTGTCCATGTTTCACTTCCATACATGGCTACACTCCATACAAGTACTTTCAGAAACGACATCAGGACATTTAAATCTATACTTGATGTTAACAAATTTCTCTTCTTCAGAAACGCTTTCCTTGCCATTGCCAGTCTACATTTTATATCCTCTCTACTTCGACCATTATCAGTTATTTTGCTCCCCAAATAGCAAAACTCATTTACTACTTTAAGTGTCTCATTTCCTAATCTAATTTCCTCAGCATCACCCGACTTAATTCGACTACATTCTATTATCCTCGTTTTGCTTTTGTTGATGTTCATCTTATATCCTCCTTTCAAGACACTGTCCATTCCGTTCAACTGCTCTTCCAAGTCCTTTGCTGTCTCTGACAGAATTACAATGTCATCGGCGAACCTCAAAGTTTTTATTTCTTCTCCATGGATTTTAATACCTACTCCACATTTTTCTGTTGATTATTTACTGCTTGCTCAATATACAGATTGAATAACATCGGGGAGAGGCTACAACCCTGTCTCACTCCCTTCCCAACCACTGCTTCCCTTTCATGTCCCTCGACTCTTATAACTGCCACCTGGTTCCTGTACAAATTGTAAATAGCCTTTCGCTCCCTGTATTTTACCCCTGCCACCTTTAGAATTTGAAAGAGAGTATTCCAGTCAACATTGTCAAAAACTTTCTCTAAGTCTACAAATGCTAGAAACGTAGGTTTGCCTTTCCTTAATCTTTCTTCTAAGATAAGTCGTAAGGTCAGTATTGCCTCACGTGTTCCAACATTTCTACGGATTCCAAACTGATCTTCCCCGAGGTCGGCTTCTACCAGTTTTTCCATTCGTCTGTAAATAATTCGTGTTAGTATTTTGCAGCTGTGACTTATTAAACTTATGTCACAATTTTGTTGTGGCTTCTCCCACTTTTAATCTTTTAAACCAAATGGAGCGTTGTACTTCAATGACACCACACTTCATAAAATACACTCCTGGAAATGGAAAAAAGAACACATTGACACCGGTGTGTCAGACCCACCATACTTGCTCCGGACACTGCGAGAGGGCTGTACAAGCAATGATCACACGCACGGCACAGCGGACACACCAGGAACCGCGGTGTTGGCCGTCGAATGGCGCTAGCAGCGCAGCATTTGTGCACCGCCGCCGTCAGTGTCAGCCAGTTTGCCGTGGCATACGGAGCTCCATCGCAGTCTTTAACACTGGTAGCATGCCGCGACAGCGTGGACGTGAACTGTATGTGCAGTTGACGGACTTTGAGCGAGGGCGTATAGTGGGCATGCGGGAGGCCGGGTGGACGTACCGCCGAATTGCTCAACACGTGGGGCGTGAGGTCTCCACAGTACATCGATGTTGTCGCCAGTGGTCGGCGGAAGGTGCACGTGCCCGTCGACCTGGGACCGGACCGCAGCGACGCACGGATGCACGCCAAGACCGTAGGATCCTACGCAGTGCCGTAGGGGACCGCACCGCCACTTCCCAGCAAACTAGGGACACTGTTGCTCCTGGGGTATCGGCGAGGACCATTCGCAACCGTTTCCATGAAGCTGGGCTACGGTCCCGCACACCGTTAGGCCGTCTTCCGCTCACGCCCCAACATCGTGCAGCCCGCCTCCAGTGGTGTCGCGACAGGCGTGAATGGAGGGACGAATGGAGACGTGTCGTCTTCAGCGATGAGAGTCGCTTCTGCCTTGGTGCCAATGATGGTCGTATGCGTGTTTGGTGCCGTGCAGGTGAGCGCCACAATCAGGACTGCATACGACCGAGGCACACAGGGCCAACACCCGGCATCATGGTGTGGGGAGCGATCTCCTACACTGGCCGTACACCACTGGTGATCGTCGAGGGGACACTGAATAGTGCACGGTACATCCAAACCGTCATCGAACCCATCGTTCTACCATTCCTAGACCGGCAAGGGAACTTGCTGTTCAAACAAGACAATGCACGTCCGCATGTATCCCGTGCCACCCAACGTGCTCTAGAAGGTGTAAGTCAACTACCCTGGCCAGCAAGATCTCCGGATCTGTCCCCCATTGAGCATGTTTGGGACTGGATGAAGCGTCGTCTCACGCGGTCTGCACGTCCAGCACGAACGCTGGTCCAACTGAGGCGCCAGGTGGAAATGGCATGGCAAGCTGTTCCACAGGACTACATCCAGCATCTCTACGATCGTCTCCATGGGAGAATAGCAGCCTGCATTACTGCGAAAGGTGGATATACACTGTACTAGTGCCGACATTGTGCATGCTCTGTTGCCTGTGTCTATGTGCCTGTGGTTCTGTCAGTGTGATCATGTGATGTATCTGACCCCAGGAATGTGTCAATAAAGTTTCCCATTCCTGGGACAATGAATTCACGGTGTTCTTATTTCAATTTCCAGCAGTGTACTTCTAGACTAGGGATGGTGTCATTCCGTAATACAACTGATGTCCGATGACGACAGTGAGAATCTACAATAGTGACCAGATGGGACAAGTCTTGCACACTGCTCGTACACGTGTACCATCTAATAACCCACGCATATGGTAACCGGTACGTTACTGTCTCAACAAGGCTGTACAAATTCTTATGCCATGTGTTCGTTGCTAATTTCTGTCGCATTGTTATTAAAATAGAACTGATTGCATTTCCTATTTTCTGTAACAACACAATAGCTCAAAGCAATACAAATTTTAAGAATAAAAATTGCTCCTTTCTTAAAAAAGGTAATTTAAAAACAAAAATTTTGCACTGCTTCTATGGCTAATTGATATTTCGATTTTCTGACCCGGTTATGACTAAAAAGCAAAAACATTTGTTACAACTACCTAAAAATACGGATTATTCACAATTACTATAGCGGTATCAGTTTTAAACTGTCGGTTTTTGCCGTCTCTATTATAAGGTCCTTCAATGGCAATTGAAGAAACATCATACGAGCAGAAAAAATCTCCCATCCACCCGTGAATCGAACCCGGACCCTTAGGATTGACATGCTGTCGCGCTGATCAATTTTCTTTTTTTTTCTTCTTTATGTTGTTCATTGTTGATCGTTGTGGACATCCCACGACATCCGTTAAAATTCGTTTGTTGATCCTTCCACTCAGTTTTTTTATTACAGAGGCCAACCAGCTCTCTGACCGAACACGCTGAGCTACCGTGCCGGCATGGCACCACGCAGCTACCTGGGGCGGGCACGTTGCTCCATGAATAGCGTTCTCGTATAGTGTCCAGTAAGCTCTTACAACTTTGAACCCGATATTCCTAGAAAATTCTTGACGAGTGCATCGTAAAAGACCGGAATTTCTTACATTTTAGTATGCGCTACAACCATGCGAAATATTAACAAAACTCGTTACTCCACAGACTTGGTTTCCTCATGTGGGACTCCCTTGCCAGCGTACGTTGCAAGATGGAGTAATTGCACTGAACTTCAATAGAAGAAGCGATATAACAAAGTAAATCCCTTACGTTTGTGGCAAACCGAGTCACTTACGCTTGAGTAACAAGATGCTGACAGGCGTAATACGAGGGGCGTTCAACATGTAATCATAAACTATTTTTTGGCCGATTTCAGTTGAAATAATGAGGTAGTAATTGGCAGACATCGTGGAATATTCACGCCTTAGCCCCTATACTTTCATGAACTCCCGATAGCTGGCGGCGCTATATGCAGTCTTCGAAATTGCGTCTGTAACGGGGGTGCCTTGCAGGCAGAGAGCTGTCATTGAGTTTCTTATGTCTCAGATATTCATAGGCACCCCCCCATGAACCATGGACCTTGCCGTTGGTGGGGAGGCTTGCGTGCCTCAGCGATACAGATAGCCGTACCGTAGGTACAACCACAACGGAGGGGTATCTGTTGAGAGGCCAGACAAACGTGTGGTTCCTGAAGAGGGGCAGCAGCCTTTTCAGTAGTTGCAAGGGCAACAGTCTGGATGATTGACTGATCTGGCCTTGTAACAATAACCAAAACGGCCTTGCTGTGCTGGTACTGCGAACGGCTGAAAGCAAGGGGAAACTACGGCCGTAATTTTTCCCGAGGGCATGCAGCTTTACTGTATGATTAAATGATGATGGCGTCCTCTTGGGTAAAATATTCCGGAGGTAAAATAGTCCCCCATTCGGATCTCCGGGCGGGGACTACTCAAGAGGATGTCGTTATCAGGAGAAAGAAAACCGGCGTTCTACGGATCGGAGCGTGGAATGTCAGGTCCCTTAATCGGGCAGGTAGGTTAGAAAATTTGAAAAGGGAAATGGATAGGTTAAAGTTAGATATAGTGGGAATTAGTGAAGTTCGGTGGCAGGAGGAACAAGACTTCTGGTCAGGTGACTACAGGGTTATAAACACAAAGTCAAATAGGGGTAATGCAGGAGTAGGTTTAATAATGAATAGGAAAATAGCAACGCGGGTAAGCTACTACAAACAGCTTAGTGAACGCATTATTGTGGCCAAGATAGATACGAAGCCCACACCTACTACAGTAGTACAAGTTTATATGCCAACTAGCTCTGCAGATGACGAAGAAATTGAAGAAATGTATGATGAAATAAAAGAAATTATTCAGATAGTGAAGGGAGACGAAAATTTAATAGTCATGGGTGACTGGAATTCGAGTGTAGGAAAAGGGAGAGAAGGAAACGTAGTAGGTGAATATGGATTGGGGCTAAGAAATGAAAGAGGAAGCCGCCTGGTAGAATTTTGCACAGAGCACAACTTAATCATAGCTAACACTTGGTTTAAGAATCATGATAGAAGGTTGTATACATGGAAGAACCCTGGAGATACTAAAAGGTATCAGATAGATTATATAATGGTAAGACAGAGATTTAGGAACCAGGTTTTAAATTGTAAGACATTTCCAGGGGCAGATGGGGACTCTGACCACAATCTATTGGTTATGACCTGTAGATTAAAACTGAAGAAACTGCAAAAAGGTGGGAATTTAAGGAGATGGGACCTGGATAAACTGAAAGAACCAGAGGTCGTACAGAGTTTCAGGGAGAGCATAAGGGAACAATTGACAGGAATGGGGGAAAGAAATACAGTAGAAGAAGAATGGGTAGCTTTGAGGGATGAAGTAGTGAAGGCAGCAGAGGATAAAGTAGGTAAAAAGACAAGGGCTAGTAGAAATCCTTGGGTAACAGAAGAAATATTGAATTTAATTGATGAAAGGAGAAAATATAAAAATGCAGTAAATGAAGCAGGCAAAAAGGAATACAAACGTCTCAAAAATGAGATTGACAGGAAGTGCAAAATGGCTAAGCAGGGATGGCTAGAGGACAAATGTAAGGATGTAGAGGCTTATCTCACTAGGGGTAAGATAGATACTGCCTACAGGAAAATTAAAGAGACCTTTGGAGATAAGAGAACCACTTCTATGAACATCAAGAGCTCAGATGGAAACCCAGTTCTAAGCAAAGAAGGGAAAGCAGAAAGGTGGAAGGAGTATATAGAGGGTCCATACAAGGGCGATGTACTTGAGGACAATATTATGGAAATGGAAGAGGATGTAGATGAAGATGAAATGGGAGATAAGATACTGCGTGAAGAGTTTGACAGAGCACTGAAAGACCTGAGTCGAAACAAGGCCCCCGGAGTAGACAACATTCCATTGGAACTACTGACGGCCTTGGGAGAGCCAGTCCTGACAAAACTCTACCATCTGGTGAGCAAGATGTATGAAACAGGCGAAATACCCTCAGACTTCAAGAAGAATATAATAATTCCAATCCCAAGGAAAGCAGGTGTTGACAGATGTGAGAATTACCGAACAATCAGTTTAATAAGCCACAGCTGCAAAATACTAACACGAATTCTTTACAGACGAATGGAAAAACTGGTAGAAGCCGACCTCGGGGAAGATCAGTTTGGATTCCGTAGAAATACTGGAACACGTGAGGCAATACTGACCTTACGACTTATCTTAGAAGAAAGATTAAGGAAAGGCAAACCTACGTTTCTAGCATTTGTAGACTTAGAGAAAGCTTTTGACAATGTTGACTGGAATACTCTCTTTCAAATTCTAAAGGTGGCAGGGGTAAAATACAGGGAGCGAAAGGCTATTTACAATTTGTACAGAAACCAGATGGCAGTTATAAGAGTCGAGGGGCATGAAAGGGAAGCAGTGGTTGGGAAGGGAGTAAGACAGGGTTGTAGCCTCTCCCCGATGTTATTCAATCTGTATATTGAGCAAGCAGTGAAGGAAACAAAGGAAAAATTCGGAGTAGGTATTAAAATCCATGGAGAAGAAATAAAAACTTTGAGGTTCGCCGATGACATTGTAATTCTGTCAGAGACAGCAAAGGACTTGGAAGAGCAGTTGAACGGAATGGATGGTGTCTTGAAGGGAAGATATAAGATGAACATCAACAAAAGCAAAACGAGGATAATGGAATGTAGTCGAAGTAAGTCGGGTGATGTTGAGGGTATTAGATTAGGAAATGAGACACTTAAAGTAGTAAAGGAGTTCTGCTATTTGGGGAGCAAAATAACCGATGATGGTCGAAGTAGAGAGGATATAAAAGGTAGACTGGCAATGACAAGGAAAGCGTTTCTGAAGAAGAGAAATTTGTTAACATCGAGTATAGATTTAAGTGTCAGGAAGTCTTTTCTGAAAGTATTTGTATGGAGTGTAGCCATGTATGGAAGTGAAACATGGACGATAAATAGTTTGGACAAGAAGAGAATAGAAGCTTTCGAAATGTGGTGCTACAGAAGAATGCTGAAGATTAGATGGGTAGATCACATAACTAATGAGGAGGTACTGAATCGGATTGGGGAGAAGAGGAGTTTGTGGCACAACTTGACCAGAAGAAGGGATCGGTTGGTAGGACATGTTCTGAGGCATCAAGGGATCACCAATTTAGTATTGGAGGGCAGCGTGGAGGGTAAAAATCGTAGGGGGAGACCAAGAGATGCATACACTAAGCAGATTCAGAAGGATGTAGGTTGCAGTAGGTACTGGGAGATGAAGAAGCTTGCACAGGATAGAGTAGCATGGAGAGCTGCATCAAACCAGTCTCAGGACTGAAGACCACAACAACAACAACAACAACATTCATAGGCACTTTCAGAATGTCTCCGGAGACCTGGCAGCTACAAAACCACGGTGAGTCCATGAGCGAGGTGTCTGTCATCGCCCGAACAATGTTGTGAGAAGGTGTGCGATCTCCCGGGTGCCGGCCGGTCGCACACAGCTGTGACTGCTACAATGTTCGAACGTGCGGTCACTCTCATTCGAGGTGATCGACGGATCACAACGAAGCACCTTGCTGCAGAAATGACGTCTCCGTTGGTAGTGTTGACACACTCGTCCACCAGCTGGGGTACGTAAAGGTGTGTCCCTGCCGGGTTCCTTTCTGCCAAACAGATAACAATGAAAGATGCACTGCGTGGGAAGCATTACGCAGATGATGTGGAAGTTACTGGTGCAGGAAGACGTTGGTCCCACGTCCACTAGTAGAGTAGTAGAGTAGTACCAAGCGGGCGTACAGGCCGTCCTTGTAAGGTGGCATAAGGCCGTCGCATTGAACGATGATTATGCTGAAAAATAGGGTTTTGCAGCCAGGAGAGTGGGGAGTACTGTTGTGTGTTGGAATCCTGAGTAAAACAACCCCCTATAAAAAAGAAAAAGGCCCCTCGAATACTGAAAAATGGAAAAGAAAATTGAAAATCCATTATACGGGAATCAGTTTGGCTTTACGATAGATAAAGTGACTATGGAGTCAGATCAGAACTGTTTTAATAATAGATACAAGGCTTAAGGTAAATCGAGACTCCTTCATACAATAGTGCAAGATGTTTGGAATTCGCATAGAAATAGGTGTAATCTACAGGAAAAGACGTGTAACAGCGATAAACAAAAGAAGGTTCAAAAATGGGGTTAACATTCAGGATGAAAGTGTTAAGACTCACTGCTGATAGTGATATCCTGATTGAAAGTGAGAAAGAATTACGGGGTGTATTAAATAGAATGAATACTCTAAAGAGCACAGAACATTGACTGAGATTAGACAAAGAGTGACGGATGAATTGAGGAGTGGCAGGAATGACATTGGCGATAAACTTAGCATCAAAACTGAGAACGACAAAATAGACGAAGTGAAGGATTTCTGTTACCTTGGAAGCAAAATACCTCCTGACGGATGAAACAAGGAGGATGTAAAAAACAAATTGAGTCAAGCGAAGAGAGAAATCTTGGCTGAGAGAATTATGTTTCTTTCAAACAAAATTTTCATTCTGTGAAAAGTAATTTCCCTGCTTTATATAAGAGTCAGTCATGGAATGAGGACGAACCTGAAAAGATGAGGATCCAATAATTTAGGATGTGGTGTTACGGAATGATGCTGAAATTTAAATGGACTGGCTAGTAGAGACATATACGGAGATCACTCAATAGAAGAAGGGGTAGGGTGACAGTAAATTTGTTTCGACAGCAGGAAATAACTTCCATGGTAATTGATGGATCCGTAGAAGGCGAAAACGGTAGGGGAGGACAGAGTCTGGAATATATGGGACAAATAATCGAAGGTGCTGGAAGTACACACTAGTCTGTAACTGAGAGGTTCAAAACTATAAAAAATATTACTGGATATTGTCCGAGGATTTCTTTCCGTTACAATTCACCAAGATTTAATTTGAATGTTTAGTCCTAGTATTAGCTCCGTTCCGAGTTTCTATATTGGTATTTGATTGCAGACTCCGTTTAGTGACTAAAATATACGGTGTTCTTGTTCATAGCTTGAAACGTGTGCAGTGAGCGATCTAATTAACGTAGATAGTGCTCTCAGAAGTAGTTGCACGTAGTGGGAATTTTATTACGACTCGACGACCATTGAGATAGCAATTAAGACGTTGTGCCCCTCCTCTGACTACAGCTCGAAGGCACTACGGACAGTTTGAAGTAGTAATAAACCAGGTACAAAGGAAGAGCCAAGAGGTACTTACAAAGCGTGCTACAAACCATCAATGTCTAAATTACAGAGGCGGTGGATGACTGGTTATTTCGATGTAAGGGACGAAAGATCGGAAATGGATACCTCAGACGTGACGTGCTTGGTGACGAATGCGTCTGGGGGACATGTCTGTAACGTGCAAGGGTCTTTTCCGCTGCACCCCGTCAATCCAAAATGTATCGAGACTGGAATATTAAAAAATACAGCAAAGATAAGACGGTAGTTTTAGTGCTTCAGGTGTTTTGCGTTTTCCCCCTTCACTTGAGTACAATAAGCACAACAGTTCGTACAACCCTGTGGAACTGACAGAAAGGTTTTTCTTTGGGACTTCGTTAAATTCGCTCGTCACATTGGATTCCATGTCTGTAATGTCGTCAAAGGTTCACTCTTCAAGTATATTTGTGCAGTTTGTTGTTCTGTGATAGGTGTTGGTAACACCAGGTCTCGTGACCCCTGAAGATATTTTGCAGAAAAGGAAAGTCTGCGTTTTGCGTTTCAATCGAGTCGCAACAGGAGGCATACAAGCATTGCTTTTGTTCATGAGCTAAGGTATGTGGGACGAAGTTAACACACACTTTTCACTTCTTCAAAACGTTGTTGAAGATGCCTTGAACACTTAATTTAGAATCTCCAGCAAGCTTGAGTAGCTGTGGGTCAGCAACTTCTGTTAATCAGTACAACGAAAAACCAGTCCAATGTTGCAAATTTTACTTTTTCTGTTCACCCGATGACTAGCTTCGGGCTGAGACCCATTTTCAAATCATCGTAACATAGTTAAAAACAGTATTTTAGAAGATGTGACAACCATGTCAAAAATATGCAACGAACAGTTACAGCGCATACAGACGGTTGCACTACTGACGGCACTGCACAGTTCGGGCACTATGTAGTTCAGGACATATTACGTCATAAACACGTGGATGAGTGAAAAAAGCCGCATCATGAAGTTATCGTAGTGCGCTGTAACTGTTCGTTGAACATTTTTGACAAGTTCTTCACATCTTCGGGAATACCTTTTCGGATATAATACGATATTTTCAAATTGGGTCTAGGCGCCAAACTAGTCATCGAGTGAATAAGAAAAGTAAAATCTGCAACTTTGCACTGGTTTTTCGTTGTACTAAAATTAGATATGTTGCTCCATTATGAATTGTGACCAAACGAAGTTGACGCATTACGGTCGCACGTTCACTACTTAACATTGCACTCGTCAAATGCACATCTGTCATTTACAGCTCTTACCTCAAGTTGCCACCGTAGTTACTGCGCTGACGTCGCTTATACACCAGTTCTAAAATCAGTGTTTGGTGTGCTTTAAGAGTTGCCAAGACAAGCGTAGGTAAGAATATCAGCAATATTGGTCTGACGTACCTACTTTCGTACACTGTACAGCGGATTGTTGAATATATATGTAGATGTAGATATTTCATAACAAACAACATCGTATCACAGCAATGTTGGTGGCCATTCGCTGAAAACGAATATACAATCGACTGCAGAATGTGCATGGTAGAGTTTTTTACTGTTCAAGATAAGCTGTCGTTACAGGAATTTAAACCGACGCATTTAATATGTGGTGCAGCTTGGAGAGTCGAATTTACGCACAGTACACGTTTTCGTAGTTGGAGGACATCTATCACCATGGCTACAAATTTAAAAGAAACCGGCTCATTCAAGCCACACGGACATCATAGAGGCTCTGTACAAGGAATTTTTCTCACAGTAGCAATTGAGGAGATGGTAACAGAGCATGTGGGAGCTTTAATCCAGAAAAATTATGAAAATGTATGTACGTATATACGTACGTACGCATGTCTGTATGTATGTTCCACATCTCATCCTGAACCACTGCACCGATTTCAATCGAACTTGTGTGTGTGACATCTTATAGGAGTTAACTGCTCAAGACATCAGTCCCTAAGCTTACGCACTATTTAACCTAAATTATCCTAAGGACAAACACACACACCCGTGATGCGCATTCAAGTGCTGGTGGAGCAGAACTTACACTCCTATCATAAACTAGATGTCTAAGCATCAGGACTAAGTGATTTTTAGATCAGAGTTTGCTATTATCCAAAAGAAATATATAGGCGTCACATACGAGAGATATCACACTAGTTTATGTATAGGCCTAAGTTGAGACAGAATGCCTCATTTTTATTGTTAAATAAGTAATTTTTGTGTATATTATGTTTTATTGTATGAATATATTGTAGAATTTTAATCAGATGAGAAGCGTGCCACTGCAACCTTGATCCGCAGAGAACGAGAACGCTCTCCAGCAGAAATACCACACTGGTCTCGGATAAAAAAAAAAAAAAAAAAAAAAAAAAAAGACATAGGGTTCCGCAAAAGGAACTATAAGAATGTCTTACTGTTATAAAGAGAGAAATAGCGCTGTTCGTTTGCTATTGTACCATTGTATTGTGACAGGATGCTGGGAGACGTTTAATTAGCTGAGTGTGAGCTGTCTGTAGTGGATGTGTTTAAGAAAGCACACGTACTGATCAAGTTAGGTCACGACCGTAATAGGATCTAGCTCCATATATGATTTCAGTATTGGAAAAACAGTTCAGCCCCAGTTACTTTTAAGCGTAATATGACGTAGTCAATGACTGCGTACTCTACCTTTATGAGTGTAATGTCTCGAACCGAATTTACATAAGGAAATAGAGGGAACTGTAATCGAAGTGAAGAGTGTAAACCGAAACTGTTTTTTTTTTCCTTGAAAAAAAAATTCTGGCGGCGAAGAGGCTCACAATAATATAAATGTTGATTGTCGTAATGGTTAAGACTTCTCCGACTCAGTTTACATACTGAGGAGAAGTAACCTTGGACGGAGACAAAATGACAGTTCCGATTTCTTAAACTGTAGGAAGCATTCATCAGCATTCTTTTCGCTTTAAATGAAACTGACTTGACATTCCAAATTCACATCAACTTACGTTCTTCTGTGACATTCAGTTAACTAGAATTCAACTCCTCCATTTATCATTCAAAGTTTACGTATTGAAAATAGGGACAGTTTTGCTCAAAAGGTAATATCGCAATCAGATCCTGATTTTTCAACTAAACATATTCGAGTGGAAGGTAGGTATCATTCTGCTTCATGCAAAAACGCAAAAACGGGTAGGTAATTGTGAGCCACTGATAATAGCAAACTTCATTGACTGAAGCTACAATGTAAATCTGAAAATTAGGACACTGTGAAGCCCTCTTCATACAAACTGTAAAATATGCGTGACATTCAAAAAAGAATTATATTCTACTTACTTTACTGAAAAAGATATAATTCTTCGTGATCCAAATACGAATGGTAGATGGCAGAATTAAGCAGAGTAAATATAAAGTAAATCTCTTCTTATTATTACAGTCGACTGAAACAAGAATCATTTGAACCAGTTAGGTATTTCATATTATTTCTGCTATTACAAGACGGCCGGCCGGTGTGGCCGAGCGGTTCTAGGCACTTCAGTCTGGAACCGCGCGACCACTACGGTCGCAGGTTTGAATCCTGCCTCGGGCATGGATGTGTGTGGTGTCCTCAGGTTAGTTAGGTTTAAGTAGTTCTAAGTTCTAGGGGACTGATGACCTCAGATGTTGAGTCCCATAGTGCTCAGAGCCATTTGAACCAGTATTATAAGACGTATCTAACAACTTGCCTATTTATTACACGTGGGACTCCTGTCCGTAGCAGTGTTAGTAACAAGATACAGGGCATATCAACGGAGCACCAGAAGCTCAAATGGTTCAAATGGCTCTGAGCACTATGGGACTTAACTTCTGAGGTCATCAGTCCCCTAGAACTTAGAACTACTTAAACCTAACTAACTTAAAGACGTCACACACATCCATGCCCGAGGCGGGATTCGAACCTGCTACCGTAGCGGTCGCCCGGTTCCAGACTGAAGCGCCTAGAACCTATCGGTCACTCCGACCGTCCCAGATGCACAGTATCAGCATTTCTTTGTTTTATAATTCATGCACTGAATCTGGGAACCATATGTTGAGCAGATAATACGCGCTTTATTAATTGATATAACTTGTTCAAGCCAGTAAAAAGTTAAAAACTCATTTCAGGCCATTAGTTTCTTATCCGAAAGTATTCAGTTAGAATCCTCATTTACCTACCGTAAAAGTTTGAGACACCGTACGATATAACGAAAATATCTGGGGTGAGTCCCAAAATGGCAAGGTTCTCTGAATATGTCGGATCGAGATGTTCTCTATCATTATGTTGCGACGCCTTTTATTTACGTCAACCTCACTGGAAGCGGACAGATGTACTCGTACAGATTCTGTACGAATAATCACACTCTCATACAAGCGCCAACCAATCTGGCAACACGTGAAGGATGTTTGGAGGTGACATGTGAACAATTCGTCGACTTATCACATATGAATTTAGAAATACTTCATTGCTCGTATTCTACTGCTGTGTAACGGATGTCTTCTTAGAAAAATTAAACATGTCTGATTTTCTCCTTTGTAGAGGTTTTTGGCACCAACCAATGACCAAAATAGATAGGTATGTGATCACTTACAGCTGCCTTATTGACGAGAACTATTTACACTATTGTGATTTAGAAACGGCACTAACCATGTTCTCATTTGAGTAATACCTTCTACGTCAGAGACAGCATGTGTCTTACTAGTTTCTCATAGTTATTTCCAATTACACATAGTATCATTTCACCATTCTTACAGGGTGAAGTTGCGAAATTCAAATACTTTTGTGTGATGGTTGTAAACTTATAAAAAAACACACACTGAGGTGACCGTAGCAATGGGACAGCGATATGCACATATACAGATGGCGGAGGTATCGCGTACACAAGGTACGAAAGGTCAGTGCGTTGGCGCAGCTGTCATTTTTCAACAGGTGAAAGGTTTCCGACGTGATTAAGGCCGCACGACTGGAATGAACAGACACTGAACGCGGATTGGTTGTTGGAGCTAGACGTATGGGACATTCGGAAGTAGCTAGGGAAGTCAATATTCCGAGATCCACAGTGTCAAGAGCGTGCCGAGGATATCAAATTTCAGGCATTACCTCTCACAATGGGCAATGCGGTGGCCGATGGCCTTCACCCAACGAGCGAGCGCAGCTGCGTTTGCGTAGAGTTGTCAGTCTTAACAGACAAGAACCACTGCATGAAATAACCATAGAAATCAGTATGGGACGTATGACGAACGCATCTCCGTTGAGACAGTGTGACAAAATTTGGGGTTAATGGGCAACGGCAGCATACGACCGACGATAGTACCTCCGATAACAGCACTATATCGTCTGCAGCTCCTCTCCTAGGATCGTGATCATTTCGGTTGTACGATTGACGACTGTAAAATCGTGGCCTATGCAGATTATTTCAGGTTTCATTTGGTGAGAGTTGATCGTAGGATTCAAGTGCGGCGCAAACCCAAGTTGTCAACAAGATACTATGCAGGCTGGAGGTAACTCCATAATGGTGTATGTTTTGTTTACAGTGAATGGACTAGGTACTCTGGTCCAACTGAACCGATCATTGACTGGAAATGGTGATGTTCGCCTACCTGGAGACCATTTGCAGTCGTTCGTGGACTTCATGTTCCCAAACAACGCTGGAATTTTTATGGATAGCAATGCACCATACCACTTGGCCATAATTGTTCGCGTTTGGTTTGAAGAACATCCTGTACAATTCGAGCGAATGGTTTGGCCACCCAGATTGCCCAACATGAATCACGCTGAAAATATATAGGACTAATCGAGAGGCCACTTCGAGTACGAAATCCTGCATCGGCAACATTTTCGCTATTATAGATGCCTATAGAGTCAGTATGACTCAGTATTTCTGCAAGGATCTTCCAACGACTTGTTGACTCCATGCTACATCGAGCTGCTGCACTACTCCGGTCCAAAGGAGGTGCGACACGACATAAGCAGGAACCCCATGACTTCTTTCAACTCGGTGTATCAACATAGCTTTGTCAGACTGTTATGTTAAAGTTCGTTCATCAGATGCAGTTCGTATTCCTAACTGCAGCTGTTACGTGCCATCATTATTTCTACGGACAGCATACAAGTTTCATTCCATGATACATTCTTTTGGCTTTGGTAATCGAGTTTACAGGGGTCTAGGGACAAACTGTCCTCCAAGGCCGCAGCTGACCTTTCATAACATGAACGTTTTGTAGTTGTGTTTTTGTGGTGGACTGAATGCCGTACTGGAAGTGCGTTTCTATCAACGCTAGGACACAGCCTACCGCGTCTTTTTTGCTGGACGAAATGCGTAAAAATTAAGGATTTAATGTGGTAGTCAATTCATCCCTCGAAACTGCATACTCGATTAAGAGAATGGATTTTAGCAGATACACAAATGAAAAAAAAGTTTTGCATCACCTTGGTTCCGGGAGTTCCAGAACCTGTACAGAAAATTGGAATAAAGATCAACATGAACATCATTTTCGACCTTTCTATTGCTCATGATGACCACACATTGCATGTTGTACCACCATAAAGCGAGACCTTCAGAGGTGGAGGTCTAGATTGATGTACACACCGGTACCTCTAACACCCAGTAGCATGTCCTCTTGCATTGATGCGTGCCTGTATTCGTCGTAGTATACTCTCCACGACTTCATCAAGGCACTGTTGGTCCAGATTGTCCCACTCCTCTACGGCGGTTCGGCGTAGATCCCTCAGAGTGGTTGGTGGCTCACGTCGTCCGTATACAGCCCTTTTCAATCTATCCCAGTCACGTCAGATAGGGTTCATGTGTACGGAACATGCTGGCTCCTCTAGTCGAGCGATGTCGTTATCCTGAATGGAGTGATTCACAAGATGTGCACCACGGGGGCGGGAACTGTCCTCCATGAAGACGAACACCTCGCCGATATGCTAGCACTATCTGTCGTAGGATGGCTTCCACGTATCGTGCAGCCGTTACGGCGCCTTCCATGACCACCAGCGACGTACAGCGGTCCCACAAAATGCCACCCCTAAACAGAAAGGAACCTCCACCTTGCTGCTCTCGCTGGACAGTCTGTCTAAGGCATTCAGCCTGACCGGATTGCTTCCAAACATGTTTCAGACGATTGTTTGGTTGAAGGCATATGCGACACTCATTGGTGAAGAGAACGTGATGCCAATCCTGAGCAGTCCATTCGGCATGTTTTTGGGCCAATCTGTACCGCCTTGCATGGTGTCGTGGTTGCAAAGATGGGCCTCGCCATGGACGTCGGAAGTGGAGCTGCGCAACGTGCAGCCTATTGCGCACAATTTGAGTCACAACACGACCTCCTGTTTGTGTACCAAATGCTTTATTCAACACGGTGGCGTTTCTGTCGGGGTTTCTCCGAGCCATAATCCGTAGGAAGCGGTCGTCCACTGCAGTAGTAGCCTTGGGTGCCCTGAGCGAGGCATGTCATCGACAGTTCCTGTCTGTCTGTATCTTCTCCATGTCCGAACAACATCGCTTTCATTCATTCCGAGACGCCTTTCATTCCGAGACGCCTGAACACTTTCCTTATTGAGAGCCCTTCCTGGCACAGAGTAACAATGCGGACGCGACGTAACCGCGCTACTGACCGTCTAGGCATGGTTGAACTACAGACAACACGAGCCGTGTACTTCCTTCCTGGTGGAATGACTGAAACTGATCTGCTGTCGGACCCCCTCCGTCTAATAGGCGCTGCTCATGCATGGTTGTTTACATCTTTGGGCGGGTTTAGTGACATCTCTGATCAGTCAAATGGACTGTGTCTGCGATACAATATCCTTAATCAACGTCTGTCTTCAGGAGTTCTGGGACCCGACGTGATGCAATACTTTTTTGATGTGTGTACTTCCTGAATGTGTAAAGCGCTGGACCTTAGATTGCTCCCGATATGTGAGTAAGAAACTATGCAATATTTACAGATACATTATCCGATCAAAAGTATCTTTATACCCCTTTGTAACGCAAAGCTTACCACTAGAGATCATAAGAGGGACACCTGACAGTAAAAGGAGTTGCGGAGTACTTTGTTGTCAGAAGAGCAGCAGTAACAGGCAGAACGGGTCAGTCGAGACTGATCACTGTTTTCGAACGTGGACTCGTCTTGGCATGTAAGAAAATGTTCAAATGTGTGTGAAATCTTATGGGACTCAACTGCTAAGGTCATCAGTCCCTAAGCTTACACACTACTTAACCTAAATTATCCTAAGGACAAACACACACACACCCATGCTGGCATGTAAGCTAAGTAACAAACACGCCAGATGTTTTAAAACCCTCTAAAATTGTACTAGTGGCGTAAGTAGGCTGTTTAGGTTCTTATATTGGTAACGCCACCGCCACGTAGCGCTCTGTATGAAAATCACTGACTGTGCTGCGTGCAGTCTGTGGCTGGTTTGCATTGTTGTTGGCTATTGTAGTGTTGGGCAGCTGGATGTTAACAGCGCGTAGCGTTGCGCAGTTGGAGGTGAGCCGCCTGCAGTAGTGGATGTGGGGAGAGAGATGGCGGAGATTTGAGACCGGATGATCTGGACGTGTGTCCATCAGATTGAGTAAATTTGTAAGACTGGATGTCATGAACTTTATATATATATATATATATATATATATATATATATATATATATATAATGACTTTTGAACACTATTAAGGTAAATACATTGTTTGTTCTCTATCAAAATCTTTCATTTGCTAACTATGCCTATCAGTAGTTAGTGCCTTCAGTTGTTTGAATCTTTTATTTAGCTGGCAGTAGTGGCGCTCACTGTATTGCAGTAGTCCGAGTAACGAAGATTTTTTGTGAGGTAAGTGATTTGTGAAACGTATAGGTTAATGTTAGTCAGGGCCATTCTTTTGTAGGGATTTTTGAAAGTCAGATTGCTTTGCGCCAAAAATATTGTGTGTCAGTTTAGTGTTGATCAGAATAAGTAAAGAGAGTAATGTCTGAGAACGTTCAGTTTTGCTCAGCTGTTTGAAAAGCAAATAACGTTAGAGGTTTCAAATGGCTCTGAGCACTATGGGACTTAACATCTGAGGTCATCAGTCCCCTAGAACTTAGAACTACTTAAACCTAACTAACCTAAGGACATCACACAACACCCAGTCATCACGAGGCAGAGAAAATCCATGACCCCGCCGGGAATCGAACCCGGGAACCCGGCCGTGGGAAGCGAGATCGCTACCGCACGACCACGAGCTGCGGAGGTAAGAGGTTTATCAGCAAAGTAATTCATTAATTTTTCCAAGGGGACGTTTCAGTGGACAGTTGGTGATGTGAATGAGAAGCGGAAACGAGAAGGAACAACCGCATCTACACCAAGACTGACGGACTGGAACCATCGAGCACTGCGGAATCGTTGAAAAAAATCACATGAAATGAGCGGAAGAAATCACTCGTTAGTTCCAACGTGTTGCCAGCAGCTCAGCTAGCACACTGACTGTGCGTAGGGAATTAAAAAGAATAGGGCCCAGTATTTGAGCAGCTGCTCAAAAGCAACAAATTTCTGTAGTAAATGGGAAGCGACGCTTGAAGTGGTGTAAAGAGCATGGTTGCTGGACAGTGGATTACTGGAAACGAGGAATTTGGAGCGATACATGACGCTACGCCCTGTGGCAATCCGAGTTGATGGCTTGGTTTTGGTGAAGGTCAAGAGGACGTTACCTGCCGTCACGTACGGCGGAGGTGACGTTACGGTATGTGGCTGCCTTACGTGATGTCGTCACCTTAATATGAATACATTTTACAGCATTTTGTACTGCCTGCAGTTCAGGAAGAGTTAGGAGATGACGGCTCTTTGTACGAACAGGACAGTGCACCTTATCGTAAGACAGCATGTGTGAGACAATCGTTTGTGGACAGTAACATTCCGGAAATAGACTGCGCTGCCAAGAGTCCCTACCTCAACCCATCGGGATGAGTTAGGACATCGATTTCGCTCGAGACTCAAGCGTTCAACGTCACTGTTTTTTCTCACCTCGGCCCGCATCTCGTGGTCGTGCGGTAGCGTTCTCGCTTCCCACGCCCGGGTTCCCGGGTTCGATTCCCGGCGGGGTCAGGGCTTTTCTCTACCTCGTGATGGCTGGGTGTTGTGTGCTGTCCTTAGGTTAGTTAGGTTTAAGTAGTTCTAAGTTCTAGGGGACTTATGACCACAGCAGTTGAGTCCCATAGTGCTCAGAGCCATTTGAACCATTTTCTCACCTCGGCTCTTGGAGAAGAACGCGCTACCAGTCTTCCACAAACACCCAGACACCTCACTGGAAGTGCCGTGAGCGGAGTACAATTTTCCATAAAGGAGAAGAGTGGACCTACCCCATATTAGTGTCCATTAATAGGTGTCGGTATACTTTTTATCAGGGAGTACATTTTAAAATTTGAAACGCAGAGAAACGACGCAGGTTCCGTTCCTACTCTTTTCCGTCTCTCTCTCCGTCCTTCCCTCTCTCTCTCCTTCTCGTCCCCTCTCTCTCTACCTGGAGTAAAAACAGTTCTCGTTTCGGATTTCAGTGGAAACAAGAGTCTATGCGCTGAGTCTTCCTACAGTCTTCACATTTTCAGGAAATTGAACACTAAATGTCGGTGATTTCCAAATTCCTTATCGATATTTAGACGTTTTTGTTTTTAGGATACGGAAAAGAATGGGGAGACCAAGGTAATTTTGTCAACTGGTTCACGAAGTAGTTTCATACCGTAAAACACAAATGTTTTGTGCTTCGCATTGATAAATTAAAAATTTTTCTATCAGAAAGCGACGGAATTATCCGTTAACCTGACACAGTCATAATATCTAATGTTAGTTGAACGCTAATTGTACTTGCGCTCAACGCTCAGAATGTAGTTAGCACACAGAGTTATGCACTAAGTGTGCTTCTCATTCTGTAGACCACTTACAAGAATAGATTTATCGCTTGACTGGCAGTCCGACCATCTGTCGAGATGATTCAGAGGCGTCCAACTTGTCAGTGTAATAGCGAGGGATGTCGCGCAAGTTCTGTGTCCGCAGCGATAGGCTCATTAATGTGGCGTTAGCGATTACCGTAGCGCCATCCTAATTGAGGAGCAGGGACCGTCTCTCGGGACCGTAGTTGATTGCTTTATAAAAGATTAATTACGAAGCGCTTAGGCGAGTTCTCTTCCTCCCTGCCATTTTTATTGCAGAAACTGGAAGTCACAATCCTCTAAATCAAACAAAAAAATTTTTTCTTCATAAAATATTATAAACCGTTCATAGAGAAAAGTACTATTTGGGTAGTTCCATGTGAATTCGGCGATACAATGAATGTCATACTTGGTACTGCCGAAAGACAAAAATGTTCCGCTCAAAAATTGCCAGAATGTGAGGAGCAATGCTAATTTACACGAAATAAACGCACATGCAGTGAATATACGTTACTGTTTGTGAAAACTGCAGTGTAATACGGTAAGTGCGGGTATGATATTCCACTTGCAAAAAAGAAAATGTAAACAGTAACTGACACAGAAATTTAGTTGCATTGTATTAATGGAATGGCAATCGTGGTCTGTTAGGGATAACACTGTACAGAGAAAAGTGAAGGAACATTGAAAGATGTGTAAGAAAGGACTCCCGCTTGGCTTACTGAGTACGCATGAGACGCCGTAGACAAGAGTCTCATATTCTGAAGTACCATACCCACCGTCTATACGTAACTGTACCCGTTGAGGTGTGCCGAGGTGTGGCGACTCCAGATCTTCCAAATTTGAGGCGTTGTGCTGTCCGTAGCGATTACGACAGCAGGTGAATTGTGTTGGCCTAGGAGTACAATTACTTTAACACTATAGTCGAACAGAAAATGTTGTCCTGCACAATACCAGAAATTCTAACGATTGCACTACGCATTACACGTTGGTTAATTTCTGGCTGCTTCTTTTTCGAACGATACTTAAATGCCTGTAACATTGTTATCAAATCTGTCTAGTAGCAAATCCAGTTGAATATTGGACTTCAGTAGATGCTACCGGCATATTATTTACCAGAAACTCATCCTCAATCTGTTTGACATATGGGGTTTCTTACTGCAGAACGTGCTACTTTCATCACGTGTACGAAATGCAAAATTGTTTCATTACTCAGTACAATTCATATCCCTGAAATAAAGTCAGTTTTCGATGGCATTCATGAGCTTAGCATTTCCAAGAATTTTAAACGATTTAATCATTCGTAACACATATTTGCTTCTAAACAACAGTACACATAAAGAAATTTTGGCTATAGCCTGTACAAGAGTAGCAAGACTTTCCCTTCTGGAAACATCTGTTAACGTGAGGGCAGGACAGCCGAAAGAAGTAACAGAGGTATGTGCTGTCGGCAAACTTTAGAGCAGGCGATCCCCACTGTCTTTCTACCCAGCCACGTCACAAGGAGAACCTACAGACAGCTATACCGGTCCTTCCGTAATGAGCCTTTTAAAAATGTGGCAATGTAATGTTCAGACACGCCTTTTTCCACTGAAAGTGTTACACGGAATACAAACAACAATAACTAACATTAGAGACGCAGTAAACTGTATCAAGAGAATCTACGTAATAATTCATTGCATGGTGTACGGCACTGCTAGACCCTGCTGGCTCTTAGTCAACCTGTAGGGCAGGTAAGGCTCTCTTCCTCTATCTCAAGCTCTGCCTGCTCGCCAGTTAACAGATGGACTATACAGCTAAGGGCTCCTAAATGATATAAGCTCCACCTCCACTACCTGATGGTTCAAACTTATACGAATGTAGACCTCCGCTCAAACATCCCGTACCAATAAGTAACATCGCATACCAGTACGTGATATGCCGACTGTAGGAGCTCTTTTTGGGTGTTCCGAATGATAACGCTTTTAATATTTTGTAACCGATGATGATGATGATGATGATGATGATGATGATGGGTAGTGGAGCCCTCAACGTCGAGGTCATCAGTGCCCGTGCAAGTTCCCAGTCTTTCCAGTTCCAATCTCGCAATGCTGATGAAATGACGAGAACAGCCAGTCCACGACCGGAGCAAATCCCCGAGCCGGCCTGGAATCGAACCCGGGACCCCGTGCGCTAGCTATTAGACCACGAGCTGCGGATTTTGTAACCCTTTACCACGAAGTATAACTGGCACTGGTGAAGATGCACACTCTAGTTTTCGTCAGAGACAATCAACTACTAGCTGAAATACCCGAGAAGGACGTTAACAGGCAGCGCGTAGAAGAAGTCTAGTTTCCCGTATTCAATGTGAGCTCGTAGCCTTACACCCCAACAACATACGTTCAACAAAATCTTTATTAAAAAGGAAATTTTATTAGATACAGTCTGGAGGTCTGTTATTAGCAACTTCATCCATTTCTTTAGTGACTCGCTATGTCTCTGCGTGCTTCCACTACAGTGCATTATAATTACATCACCGGGCAGGATAGAAAACCACGAATTTCTCTTTATTGTGGGTATTCGTTATGGTTGGAAGAGTACATGGTTAAATCGTAGGTGATTAGTTGATATACAAGGTGCAAAATTCAGTACAGAGAGCAACTACTTCTGGCAGCAACAATGGCTCTCATCTGGCTGAGCAACGAATCGAAACAGACTTGGGTATGTTTACGTAGTTCCACGCCGCTTCATCTCTATATAAGAGTTGATCAATCGTACTGGCTGGCTGGCGTCTCACGAACAGATGTTTTTAATGGGTGACAGATCTGAAGGATGTGCAGGCCCGAGGTAGATCAGAACCGCACGGGCAACACGTGAGCATGTGTTGTCTTGTTGGAAGACAATATTACACATACCACAAAGATATAATGGCAGCTGCCCAAATTATCAGATAAGTAAACTGGAGCTGACAGTGTTTTTTTTTTTTTTTCCTAAACGATTTTCGGACTATCACGCAAGGTGGTGGAAGAGTATGATCGTGGCCTCCGTACACACACACGTCCATCGATCTCCTTGGGGAACTTCTAATACGAATACCTGGAGGGAAGCCCACGTTGTTGGCGAGGAACACTGTTGACAAAATTTAAAGAAACAGCATTTGAGGCGGGCTGTAGAACGATTCTACTGCCACGAACATATATGTCGCGTAAGGGCCACGAATATGACAGAGATTGGGGTTCGTACACGGAGGCATATAGATAGCCATTTTTCCCTCGCTCTATTCGCGAGTCGAACGGCAAAGGGAATGACTAGTAGTGGCATACGGCTCCCTTAGTCACGCACCGTACGGTGGCTTGCAGGATATGTATGTAAACGTAAATGTAATTGTAGTTGTAGATGTAGATGCTGAATGTGAAACAGGGAGTCTTCGAGAAGAGTCGAAGTGGTGCGACTTCCGTGTGCAGTGTTGTCGTTGCGCACACCGATGTCGGCGGAGCTCATTCCGCTGCTACCATTGGTTACCAAGATAATTTTCCACTGTGCTTCAAATGTGGGCGAGAAAAATCCAGTATAAGTGATGTGAGAGTACGAACGTACGCGGCGAAGAGAAAATTACTTCTGTCCTCTCTGGCGCTTGTCACGTTGAACCGGAAAGGTTATGCTTCGCGTTGTCACTCTGCTGAACCCGTCGATTACGATATGTGCATGGTACTCGCGGTCTCGTCCAACGTGAACATTAGTAAAGTGGAATGATAAACTGCAGTCGCGATAGGCCAAGGTCCTGCCCTTGTTAAATTCCAGCACGTGTTGGTAGTCTTGGATGAGGCACAATACGATCTTCTTACAACAAACCAATACTCGAATGAGTTTCCTGTAAGATAAACCAGCTGCTTAATGTAGATGCCGCTACTTAGCCGTACGCGTACACTTTGTAGTTGCATTGAACCCCTATCCGTTTGCAAGTGCATGCCGGTAGTGTATTTCATGTCAGTATGATGCTTATTGTATTCTACCTTCATGGTATTACAAGTCAAATGACAAGCGATTTATAATCTGTGTAAAGAAAGAGATCTATAAATTGATAGCTTTTGTTTGCTCGATCTAAGTAATCGAACAATGTTATACAAACCCAGAACTTCACGTCATGACTGGATCATTAGAAGCATTACATTTCTTAGCACTACAGTATTCACACTTTTCAGTGAATCGAAGTGTATGAAAAATAAACGACAAAGTAACATTTGTACGTAGTATAGTAATTCATTCTATGACTGTGATAGTCTGTATTGTGAAGTTAGGCCAAATATCCCTACATCACTTTCGGGTATGTAGGTGATGTAAAAGGACAGTTCTAGTACCTAACACCTTCCTCGTGGGATAAGAGAACAACAGCCGGAAGAAGGCACACTGTAGTGTCCTGCACCATACCAACCAAGACGTTGCTGTCTGCAGCAGGAAACTGAGTTCTTTTGTAGTAAGATTCCTACCTTGTCAGAAACCAGTACTTGGTACAAACTAGAAAATTTACGGACGCTGTATGCGGATTCCAAACAAAGAGTTGAATTGTTAGCCTAAAAGAATTATGGAATTGATCTTTATCTTCGTACTCACATTTAGAAGAATTCTGAGAGATGTGTCTCAAGTGGTGGCATCATATCCAGAAACAGGACTTACCTGAAACAGAAAAGAATGCACTTTGGCTTAATCTGAGCTAGTGTACCACACAGATCATTTAACAGACCCAAACAAACGTGTTATCATTTTAGAATTAATGAATTAAAGTCGATATGACACAAACAGTTACCTAATTGTTTTATTTAGCTTCTTGAAAAGTTGTCAGTGTAAATAAATCACATTTATCTTATCAGAATTATCGTACATATCGTAGACTCTAATAGAAACCAAATTGGACACAACAAAACGACAAAAAATTACACGATTATAGCGACACACCATTAACACACTTTGTAAAATAAGTTAGTTGATCACATGTGTTTACCTGAAATGGGTATTGAGTAACATACTATACTATGGAAACTGTCTCAGATCTAGTAAATTTACACTTACAGAAAATCAATTTCAGAAAGAAAGAAAAAAAAACTGTGCCGTTACCATGAATGTGGCAAACAACAGTCAATGAGTTAATGGAAAAAGTAAATGGTCTAAAATAATTGATGGAATTCTAAGGTAACATCTTCGTATAAGAATCGATATAAAATTATTTGTAACAGTTCTAGTTTGTTGCGGCCCGCCCAGAATTAGCCTCTGTGCCAAAACTTCCATCTCATAGAGGCATTCGAAACCTTCCCCCTCAATTATTTGCTGGATGTATCCCAATCTCTGTGTTCCCCTACAGTTTTTACCCCCTACAGCTCCCTCTCGTATCACGGAAGTCACTCCCTGGTGTGTTAACACATGTCGTATCATCCTGTCCCTTCTTCTTTTCGGTGTTTTCCGTATCTTCCTTTGCCCGCCGATTCTGTAGAGAACCTCGTCATTTCTTACCTTGGCAGTGTATCTAATTTTCAACATTCTTCTGTAGCACCACTCCTAATACTTTTGTGCTCTTCTGTTCGAGTTTTCCGACAGTCCATGTCGCACTGCGGTATAATGCTCTGCTCCAGAAGTATATTCTCAGAAATTTCTTCCTCAAATTAAGACCTACGTTTCATTATAGTACACTTCTCTTGGCCTGAAATTCCCTTTTAGTCAGTGCCAGTCGCTCTTTATGTCCTCTTTGCTCCGTCCGTCTTGTGTTGTGTTTCTGCCGAGGTAACATAATTCCTGAACTTCATCTACTACGTGATCACCAGTTACGATGTTCAGTTTCTCTCTTTTCCCCTTTCTAATACTTCTCACTACTTACGCCTTTCTTCGATTTACTCTCAGTCCTTATTGTCTAGTGTCGCTATTCTCATTTCTGGTACTTCTTATTATTTATGTCTCCCTTCGATTTACTCTCAAACTATGTTCTGTGCTCATTAGTTTGTTCATTCCATTCAGTAGACTCTGCAATTTATCGTAACTTTCGCTGAGAATAGCAATGTCATAAGCGAATCTTTAAAACTGATTCTTCTGAAGCACCACATATGAAATAGGACGTGCTCGAGCGTCTGGGATCCGTACGAGGTCGGACTGAAGTAGGACATGGAAGCAGTTCAGAGGCGGGCTGCTAGCTTTTTTGCCGGTAGGTTCCAACAACACGTAAGTGTTATGGACACGAATCAGGAACTCAAATGGGAATGTCTGGAGGGAGGGCGACATTTTTGTTGAGAAACACAACTGAGGGAATTTAGAGAACTTCATTTCAAGCTGACTGCCGATCAATTCTACTGCCGCCAACATGCATTGCGCGTAAGGACAACGAAGACAAGTTGCGAGAAATACGGAGGCATATAGACAGTCGTTTTCCCTCACGCTGTTTGGAAGTGGAACTGGAAAGGAAATGACAAGTAGCGGTACGGGGTATACTCCACCACGCACTTTACGTTGGAATGCGAAATATCTATGCAGATGTCGATGTAGATTATTATCCTTTCACCTATAACTTTAATCCCTGTCTTGAACCTTCATTTTATTTCCTTCATATTCCTCCTTCGACCTGTAGATTGAACAGAAGGGAGAAAAGACAACATACCTGTCTTACACACTTTTTTATCCGTGCACTTGGTCCTTGCTCTTCGACTCCTACTGTTCATTCTTTGTTCTTGTACATATTGCATATTACCCTTTTTATTACCTCTTTTTCTCAGATTTTCTAACATATTGCACCATTTTACATTGTCGAACATTTTTTCCAGGGCGTCAGAGGCTATGAACGTGTCTTGGCGTTTCTTAAGTCTTCCTTCCACTGCCAACAGAAAGGTCAGAACTGCCTCTCTCGTGCCTTTGCCTTTACTAGGGCCGGACTGATCGTCTTATAATAGATCCTCAACTTTCTTTTCAGTTCTTCTGTGTATTATTCTTGTCAGAAACTTGGATTCATGAGCTTTTAAGCTGATTGTGTGATAACTCTTGCACTTCTCGGCTCTTGTAGTCTACGGAATTGTGTGGATGACATTTTTCCTTAAGTCCGGTGGAATATCATCAGTATAATACATTCTACACATCAACGTAAACAGTCGTTTTGTTGCCCCTCGCTCCAATGATTTTAGGTACTCCGACGGCATGGTATCTATGCAATGCGCCTCATTTGATTTGAAGTCTTCCAAAGCTCTTGCAAATTCTGTTTCTGATACAGGATCCCCTATATCTTCCCTAGCGACTCCTGGTTCTTTTTCTATCACGCTATCCGACATACATATAATAATTATACCTACCACTTCCAAATAAAGAATTCCATTGACTTAAGAGAAAATGGCACCAACATGGGAACGATAAGCAAAAGTGAAAACTCACAAAATCATTACCAGCCACTATAAAGAAATCAGCATCTAGATTGTAAGGCGTACCCAGGAGCAGATATAGACACTAATCACAATGTAGTACTCATGAAGAGCAGGCTGAAGTTTAAGAGATTATTCAGGTAGAATCAATAAGCAAAGAAGTGGGATACAGTAGTACTAAGGAATGACGAGAAAGGCTTGAAGTTCTCTAAAGTTGCAGATACAGCAATAGAGATTAGGCCTGTTGGCAGTACAGTTGAAGAGGAATGGAAATTTGTAAAAAGAGCAATCACAGAAGGTGGAAAGAATAACATAGGTAAAAAGAAGGTAACTGCAAAGAAATCAGTTGTAACAGAAGAAATACTTCAGCTGATCGATGAAAGAAGGAAATACAAAAATGTTCGTGCAAATTCAGGAATATGAGTTGCTAAGGAATTAAATAAACAGGAAGTGCAGAGATGCTAAGACGAAATGGCTGCTTGGTGAATGTGAAGAAATTGAAAAAGAAATGATTTACGGAAGGACTGTCTCAGAATATAGGAAAGTCAAAACAACCTTCAGTGAAATTCAAAGAATTTATGGTAACACTAAGAGTGCAACCGGAATTCCATTATTAAATGCAGAGGAGGGAGCGGGTAGGTGGAAAGAGAACGCTGAAGGCCTCTATGAGCGCATAGGTTTGTCTGCTATGATACAAGAAGAAATAGCAGTCGATTTAGAAGAGATAGGGGAGACAGTATTAAAAATCAGAATTAAAGAGAGCTATGGAGATCCTAAGATCAAATAAGGCAGGAGCAATAGATAACGTCCCATCGAAATTTCTAAAATCATTAGGGGAAGTGGCAACAAAACGATTATTATTATTACTATTATTATTATTATTATTATCGTATGCATCAATTACAGTAATACACATTTAGCAACACAAAGAAATATATACAAAAATGAACATGTAAGATTATATATAGTACTCTAGTTTTAAAAAGGCTCAGACGACACTCGGATGTTGATGGACTTGATCCAGTGGAGTGCCTCGTGGGATGCTTGATGGAGCTTCTCAATGCCACCAGGGAAGCGTATGATTGGACAGTCATTCACAATGTGGCTCTTTGTTTGGGTGTCACTTGAAAAGCCCCTCTTGCACATGTTCTATTTGCACCTGCCCTCTTCGGTCCGATATCTGTTTAACTGCACCCACACCTCCCTTGGTTGGTGGAAGCCTGGAATTGGAACTGTTGGATTGTCTACAAGTTCGTGGTTTCGGGTTCTTGTAGCTTGCCACTCACGTTTCCACTCTGTGTCCTGGTCGAATCCTGTGGATAGCAGTTGGACTCCCATTTCATATGCTGGTCTTCTAGATTTGAGACGTTTCCTGGGCAGTGATAGCAGTCATGAAGAGGGATCGAGCTGTTTTCAGAAACTTGCTGATAGAGGTTGTAAAGAGCAGCCTTTCGATGAAGGTATGGTGGACAGATGTTTGAAAGCACTGGTAGCCAGCAAGAAGGTATAGACCGGACAGCACCACTAATTACTCTCATGACTGAGTTTCCCAAGTGCTGTAACCAGTTTACAAGCGAAGAAAGCCACACTGTTGATAGATACCTATGTATCAGTTCTTCAGGGAAGAAACTCCCACATGGTACTCCCCCTGGTGACTCAAATTTTTCTGTTAACAATGACGCTGTTTGTAGTGGATTTGTTGTTGATGATGTGGGCATCTTATCTTCTTTGATAAAGGAAGTTGCTAAATGTAAACAATGTGATGGTGTAGGCGGTCTAGAAATAATTGAAAAACAAAGCGGCAGAAAGGGTTTAGCGTCAAAAATAGTTGTTCTGTATACTATCCTGCAGTAAATCTACGTCGAGAATGACTTCGAACATTTTGCATAATTCATATGATGTGTATTTGAAGACAGTGTATGCTGCGAGTGCAATAGGAAAAGGAAAAAAGGCTGCTCAAACGTTTTGGGGTTTGATAGACCTTCCTCCTCCTTCCAGTGGGATCAGCGAGTACATAAAAATACTTTTAGGTGCCTTGACGGTTGTGTCTAAAGCACCTATGAAACGTGCAGTGGAACAAACTGTAAATATTAGTTGAACCAGGAACATTTCTGTTGCACTTGATGGGTCATGGCAACGTTGAGGACATCGGTCCTTGAATGGTGTTGTAGGTGCTACTTCTCTGGAGAATGGATAAGTTGTTGATGTTAAGTGCTTATCTAAGTACTACCGCACCTGCCATGGTAACACCGAAGGACATATTGATCATCAGTGTTCTAAGAATTATGATGATTACAGTGGAGGTATGGAGTGTGATGGAGCTCTAAAAATATTTCAGAGGTCGGTGCCCGTTTATAACGTTAGATACATGAAGTAGCTAGGAGATGGGGACTCTAAAGCTTTCAATAAAATTAATGAGTTCAGTGTTTATGGTGATATCTTGGTAACGAAACTTTAATGTTGTGGACATGTGGAAAAGAGGATGAGTGCTAGATTGAGGAAGCTACGAAGAGAAATAAAAGGAAAATAGCTATCTCATGGAAAATCTCTGTGTGGCCGAGGCAGATTGACAGAAACTGAAGTAGAACATCTTCAGAGTTATTATAGAGTGGCCATTAGACGAACTGCACCTCTGAATGATGTTACAGCAATGAGAAAAGCTGTATGGGCCACCCACTTTCATAAGTTGTCCACAGATGAGCACCATGTTCACATACTAAAGGAGCAGATTCTTGGTGTGGTTCCCAAACAGCAAAAGAAAGTGATCAAATATACCATCATAAGCATTCTCTTCCTGAGCCTGTTGTGAATGAAATAAAACCAGTTTTTAGAGACCTGAGTGACCCTGTTTCGCTTAGTAAATGTCATCATGGGGGCACTCAGAATACAAATGAAAGTTTCAACCGTTGCATGTTGGAAAGATTACCCAACAATGTTTTTTTAAGACTAAATACATGAAAAGTTGGTGTACTAGATGCAGTGATATGTTTCAATGATGAAGTGATAGGAAGGTAGGAAGTCCTGAGAAATGTAGGCATAATATGTGGCTCTAACATAGAAGATCAATTGCTCCTGCGTTACAGACAATGGGTGCATGAAGCTGAAAGATCCGCTCTTCAAGTTACCAAAGAAGCAAGAAGTGCTAAAAGGAATGCAAAGATTAATCTTGAAGATGAAGAAATGCTACAGGATGAAGACTATGCTTCAGGAATGTTCTGAGAATAGTTGAATTGGACTCATATCTTCATTTGCAACTTCCCACAAGTTGTATTTTTCAGAAATTAGGAACAAATGTTTCCTAAAGTTCATAAAGAATCGCTCTAATTTTATTTTCTGTAATTTGAAATAGCTCATACTTATGCAGTAGACGTAAGCTTTGTTGCAGAATCAACTAAATTATAGAAAACAATTACATTTTCTAACACTTTTATTAGGAAAAAAATTATAAAAATTAAAATGTAAGATGTGATATTTTTTATCCTTGTAATACACGTAATAGGTTGAATTAAATAGATCAAGTACCTCAGCAATCATGTCATGCATATATGGTAAAAATTTGATCTGCTTCATATGTGCAACATTGGATTAAATGGTACCGTATTTTGAGGATTCGTTTTGCAAGAAAAAATGCATCAGTTTCTCTGTAAATTTTTTAATAATCCTAAGCAGGTTCAAAAATATTCAAAGTACTTCTAATTAGTTTAGAAAGTGTGCTGCAGTACCTGACCTCAACAAAAATTCTGTAAAACATAAACATTATAAACAGTGCCTGGAAGATATAGGTGTTGATTTTTATATAATATTGAGCCTGAAAAGTATCCTATATCCTTAACAGCTCATGCATCTAAGTTGCTGACTAGAATAAGATACAGAAGAATGGGAAATAAAATTGAGGATGTGTTACATGACGATCAGTTTGGCTTTTACGAAAGATAAAGGCACCAGAGGAGCAATTCTGATATTGTGGTTGATAATGGAAACAAGACCAAATAGAAATCAAGACACTTTCATGGGATATTTCGACCTGGAAAAAGCTTTCGACAACGTAAACTGGATCAAGATGTTCGAGATTCTGACAAAAATTGGAGTAAGCAATAGGGAGAGGTGGATAATATGCAGTACGTACAAGAACCAAGAGGGAGTAATAAGAGTGGACGATCAAGATCGAAATGTTCGGATTAAAAATGGTGTAAGACAGGGATGTAGTCTTTCGCCCCTCTTGTTCAGTCTGTACATCTAAGAAGCAATGATGGAAATAAAAGAAAGGTTCAGGAGTGGAATTAAAATTCAAGGTGAAAGGATATGAGAGATACGATTCGCTGATGACATTACTATCCTGAGTGAAAGTGAAGAATAATTACATGATCTGCTGAATGGAATGGACAGTGTAATGAGTACAGGATATGGATTGAGAGTAAATCGGAAAAAGACGAAAGTAATGAGGAGTAGCAGTAATGAGAACAGCGAGAAACTTAAAATGAGGACTGATGGTCGCGAGGTAGATGAAGTTAAGGAATTCTACTACGTAGGCGGTATAATAACCAATGACAGATGGAGCAAGGAGGACATCAAAAGCAGACTAGCACTGGCAAAAAGGGTATTCCTGGCAAAAGAAGTGTACTAGTATCAAACATAGGCCTTAATTTGAAGAAGAAGTTTCTGAGAATGTACGTTTGGAGCACAGCATTGTATGGTAGTGAAATATGGACTTTGGGCAAACCGGAACAGAAGAGAATCGAAGCGTTTGAGACGTGGTGCTACAGACGAATGTAGAAAATTAAGTGGACTGATAGGTTAAGGAACGAGGTGGTTCTGCGCAGAATCTGAGAGGAAAGGAATATGTGGTAAACTCTGACAAGGAGAAGGGACAGAATGATAAGACATCTGTTAAGACGTCAGGGACCGACTTCCATGATACTAGAGGGAGCTGTAGAGGATGACAGGGATTGGAATACATACATCGAGCAGATAGTTGAGGACGTTGGTTGCAAGTGCTGCTCTGAGATGAAGAGTTTGGCCCAGGAGAGGAATTCGTGGCGGGCCGCATCAAGCCAGTCAGAAGACTGACTACTCAAAAAAATGATGAAAACTACAAGAGCCAGAAAGATTTGCAAAATGCTTTTTATGTAAGCTTTAGGCAAGCCACTTTTTCTCAAAATACTGTATGCAACTTCATTTCCTCGCTAGATTTGTGTTTCCTTGATTTGTACATGACGTGAGTTATGATACGGAGATGGGAGCCGAGGCAATTGATTTTCACTTTTGCAATACTGGCACATATAGTGCAGTTTTGTAAATGAAGCACCAGTCTGATGTGGGAGGATAGTTTTATTTACAACAAATCGTGTAGTGTCTTCTGATGAAATGGAAAACTAGATGTCATAGAGTCTTGATCTGGACGGTTTGACACAGATGAAAATAATTCAACCTTGCTGAAGGCCTGAAAGACGACTTCTCCTTCAATTACTTTTAATGAATAGTTAGATGAATGCCGGCCGCGGTGGTCTAGCGGTTCTAGGCGCGCAGTCCGGAACCGCGCGACTGCTACGGTCGCAGGTTCGAATCCTGCCTCGGGCATGGATGTGTGTGATGTCCTTAGGTTAGTTAGGCTGAAGTAGTTCTAAGTTCTAGGGGACTGATGACCACAGATGTTTAGTCCCATAGTGCTCAGAGCCATTTGAACCATTTTTGAACCAAGTTAGATGAATAAAAATGAAGCCGCACTTCCTTTGAAGCTCTTCCAGCAGAAGAACATCGTAAAACTGTAACCGCAGACAAAGTATTGAAGATAGAGGCATTCGTCAGTGAAAACTGTACGAAATAATTGACATCCTAGTCATGCGAGGAAAGAGTTTGTCTGTAAGAAAGTTTTCTGCAGAATTTGTGAGGCGTGTTTCTTGAACACTTCCAAAACAATTCCGGAATGGTTTTCGCTACAATGTTTTGAGTGTTCAAAACTAATTCTTATGATTCTGCTGGTGGATTCGTTAGGTCAGTTGTAAATCCACAGTAAAAAGTGTTTTCTACGATTCGAAAATAAATCTTTTTGTGGATTGACTTGGGTTTAAACGGGAATTCTCGAAACTCACGGAAGCCTTTTGGATCAGATATGACTCTGAAACGTGACACGTACGTAAGCATCCTGTCTGATCTGCTGCATCCATTCATGTCCATTGTGCATTCCAACGAACTTGGGAAATTTCAGCAGGAAAGTCTGAGATGGGCACTGGATTGAAATAAAATTACAAAGCTTTGACAAGGACAATGTACAAACTTGTTGATAAATATATTTTTAAGAAAAAGAAGCAAAACAATGTCCGAACAGGCCTAGCAGGCCCAACGGTACCGACCGACCTCCGTGTCAACTTCAGCCTTTAGGCGTAACAGGAGGTGACAGGAAAACAGATACATCTGAAGTACTAACCGTTGTAACATCCACAATATTCATTAGAATTTACAATGTCTAACGTCGATCTTTTCGTACGTGGGACGTCATGCAGCTGAAATCGTTTTGGATGCAGTGAAAAGGGAGCGGCAGATTGGTCTTTTGCAGATCTTCATGAATCGCTGAAAGAAACTCCATACAATGTTTGTTGACCTCATAGGGCACTATACAGTAAAATAAATGCCTTTGTGGGCTAAAAAAATGGTTCAAATGGCTCTGAGCACTATGGGACTTAATATCTGTGGTCATCAGACCCCTAGAACTTAGAACTACTTAAACCTAACTAACCTAAGGACATCACACACATCCATGCCCGAGGCAGGATTTGAACCTGCGACCGTAGCAGTCGCGCGGTTCCGGACTGAGCGCCTAGAACCGCTAGACCACCGCGGCTGGCTTTGTGGGCTAAAAACAGTTTCTCACTGCGAGGGTGAAATATTTAGCCATACTAATATCTTCTGCTTCTCTACGCTTTTTTTTTTCTACGAAGGTATACGATAGTGGATTAGTGTTTTGTATTCACTTATGTTCTCTGACATACAGAAGCAGGTCTACAACCTAATATCAGCATTTACAGAGAAGTGAAGAGAATTGCTGGCGAAATGAAGAAACAGAGGCGGTGGGCTGCTTTTCGTAACATGCGGACTTCAGTCCGCTGCTGGTGACTTTTTTTGCGTTGAAGAGAGCATGTAGGAGACAGTGAAATGATTAAGAAAAGTTGTCTCCCTGAAATATATCAAAATTCAGCCTATCAGTGCACTACCAGCGTAGGAGGCGACTTCGATAATGGCATTCTCTCAGATTTCTTGTGTAGATTTCTGGTACAGATTGTAACAATGTCCTTACTCTCTACAATATGTAACTGGCGCAGTATAGCTATACAGGGCTCACTATCAATCAGAAATGCCTTTCAGATAATTAAATCTCTACATACGTCAAAGCAGACGCCTCTTCTTGATATCATAAATCACCCAGTTGTGATGATTGCTTGAACGAACTTGTCATTTCACTTGAAGACTCTTGTGACTTGTGCAACGCCGACGTAGTATATGTGTTACGCACGAGAGTTTTGTGCAGCTTTATTTCGGATACTTTCTTTGGATGAGGTACTGGGCATTCAGCTTCTCCAAAATAGTTTGTCTTGGTAACACTAGCTAGCAATCGTGGTACTTGCAACAAGTAACAACGCACGATTACAATCCGTTCGTCATAAGAATGAACCTGATGTAAAAATTACACTATGTATTCTTCCGCGGTTGCTGGAACCTCATTCGATTTTTGTTTCACGTGGGTTTGCAGCCAGGCTGTCTCGAGTACTGTCGAGTACGATAATAAGGGTACGTTTTGTGCTGTGCGTTACGAGCACATCGACTTAGCGATAATACGGGACGACAGCTCTACCGGTGCATTTGACTTGGATGGCACTGGCCGGTCTGCTGGTGCAGCTAGCCTGCTGTGACGTCGCCAGCTGCAGTTTACACGTAAGAAGAGACGAGCAGAGGAGCAATACAGCTTCGATTGTCATTTAATTTTTAAGCAGAATGAAATAATACACAGCAAATTTTCCACAATGCGCTCCATGACGACTAGACGAAAACCGCAACACGTTTCGTTTTTAGCTAACGTACTATTGTAATTAAAAAACAAGAATGATGAAAATTCCTGGCTTAACCACAGGGTAACTTTTGTGCATAAGCTGTGTGTAACATAAGAGAGTACTGAAGCATTTCACTGTGTAGTAAAATATTGAAGCCACTGAAAGTATTACGTACAGTCAGTGGTTTGATAATCTCTTAGCTCTTTCCTTATCCGAGAAATACATTTTAGTTCTGGAAGTGTCACCTGCTACGGTGATAACGAGCCTATCGACAACAGATTCCACGAAGCCAACCAGGGGCAGCATTTTCTCTTCTTCTGTTACGACGAGCCGTTCTATATCCCGCCAGCGTTCGGCAGTGACGTGTGAAAAAGCTGCGCGCGTTAGTTCCTGTACGTCTGGCAGCTTAACAGTCTTGTTACTTCTCAGGCCAAATCCCGCAGCTTGGCACCAGATCAGTTCTGTTGGGTTTATATTGTAATGGTACATCACCAAATGTAAAAATGCAGCACTTGTATGATGGTATAAAACGATGGACGTAGTTAAAAATTAAGGGATTTGGTTTTTCATTCTTGCCTTAAAAATTAAATTGTTATGTTTTCTTAATGTAAACAACTTTTATGAACAGTCTTTCATAAAACATCAGTAATTAAGAACTTGTATTTAAAGTGGAAACCGGAATTTCGCGTCTAATATGTAATTAGAAACAAGAATACCTGCATTATTCATAAAATGTATGATGAGTTTTATAATTACGAGATGTAGGTATTTCAAATTGAACGAGAACAAAATTGGGGAGGTTTGAACCAACGCACGAATAATTGCATTTAGTTCACATTCTTTTAGGCTACCGACTGTACTACACATTCAATGTGAGATAACATCTCAACTGCTATATGTAAAACGCTGGGAAAACTTCAAAGCCGATCATCTCCGGAAATTTATAAAAAAACATTAAGACAGCCTATTTCTCGGCTCTTTTTAACCGTGTTCCACTCGCGTGTTACACTACGGAACAGAAAGCAGTCTCAGCCATTTTTATACTGCGCTTTAACAGCCCGACAATCGGAACACAATGCTGCAGAGGCTGTGACTCTACACGATTTTTAAAATAAAAACTACGTAGCTGAGGCGTGATTAAGAAAAACGTTGATGGCTATTAATACCTTGGAACATATTAAAGTTTCATTTAATGTAACTTAGTAATAAGATATGTATACATATGTAGGACCTACTTCCAAGAGCGTAACAACACCAGTGTACGTGTGCTACGGCCTCTGACCACGTTTGTGTTTGTGTTTATTTACATCAGGTTTACTCTTACGATGAAAGGATTATAGTTCTCAACAAATGTGTCCCTAATTCCTATTCCTGATTACCGACAGTAATTCGAAGTAAATTCTGAAACATATACCAACTTGCACTGTCTGTCCTTTCTTAGGTATCGATGTAAATTGATGAGCCCAAACAGTATGATCACAGATCACAGCGAGACTGAATGCGTCCTGGTAGCGATGTGGGCAGGTGCCAATGTGAGGAAAATATATAAGGGGATAGAGACGGATGGAGAACCGTTCCAGCGGCCAAACGGACCAGAGACGGTGAAATGCTCTGTTATGATGCAGCGCCTGCGGGCGAGCGTATCGGAAACGGTATAGGTAGTCGGCCGTTCCTGTGCTACGGCCCACATCATCGATGGTAAATGGCTGAAGAAGGGGAAACCATGCGTAGGCGGCAAGGTGATGTGCGTCCAGTCCTTATCACGGAATGTGTACATCGGACGCCACCCCGCTCTGCAAAGCAGTATAGGCGACGATTCATGGCGGATCTATCGACAAAGTAAAGTGCTGCGGCAGTCACAACTGTTTCGGGGAACACCGTTCAGCAGGTGACTTTATCCATGTTCTTCCAACGATATCGTCACTTAAGTTGACAGTGGACCTGGGATGATCTAAACTGGGCCGTAGATCAATGGGAACATCTCACCTGCTTGGATGAACAAATTTTCTTGTCACACGAAGGAAGAAAGCACAAGGTAGGAAAGTTTTAGCGATGGGGAAGGGAACCGGTGCTTGTCAAATTTACAATGCCGCAGTTTGCCTCAAGCGATTTAGGGGAATCACGGAAAAGCTTAATCTGTTTAGCCCGACGCGGATTTGAATCGCCCCTCCAGAACACGAAATCAGTGTGGGGGTCCACATGCATCTCTTAGGCTTGACATCTTCCTCAACGGTGATGGCAACTATCCGTGTCACAAGGTCAGAATCCTGCTACAGTTATTTGGGTAT
Organism: Schistocerca nitens; assembly: GCF_023898315.1. Lineage (NCBI taxonomy): Eukaryota > Metazoa > Arthropoda > Insecta > Orthoptera > Acrididae > Schistocerca > Schistocerca nitens. Next base: position 848,182,887 of record NC_064614.1, read on the forward strand.
AACAATTAACTCATGTTCATGTGTATCAAATTCCCCTGACACCGCTAGGACTCCATCGGGCGTTAGATACGCTCCCGTACACAACCATTCCGTAATTTACGGGAACTGTGTGATCTGTGCGTAGACATGTCCTACATAGCATCGGAAACCTATCAGAGATTTGTTGAACCCGTGTCACTAATGATCGCTGCTGTAGGTGTTTGGAAGTTGGATGAACATATTTTGGAGCAGGTGGTCACAATATTTTGGGGGCTTCAGTGTATTCCGTAGTTTCTTTACGGTGCTCGAATACGTAGTACCTAATGACCCACGGTTGTTAGCACTACACGGTAGACTACCGTGTGATGATTCATCTCAAGCTTCGCGAAATGGTAATGGTAATCACATTTAGCGAACACATTGAACAAATATTGATGCTTCGGAAGTTCTGTCATCACTGCGTCTCAGCGTATTCTAATGTCATCTAACTGATTCCTTTTCTCGTCTACGCTATTTAGTACCTCTCGTTTCATACTTTATCTCTCTATTAAAATGTTTACTCTCCTACAAACATTATATTTTAAATTGTTCCACGGCATTAGTTGTGGATTGCTGTCTGTAATCACATTTAATTTCTGTGGAACAGAGCTACGATTAAAAGTTTTTATGTCTTACGACCCACTTCTTCCTGAATAATATCATTTCCGGAAAAGTGACAATCTCTTCATAACTTATGCTGAAGTTTTCCAAAGTACGGTTTTGAGAGAGCAGTTACTCCGTTTACAGATTTTCATATCTTACCTGACGTTTCTATAGGAATACGCTGAGTTCTGGGCTGTTCAACCGTTTTATTTTCGGCGTATCCTAGTTGCATCTGACAATGGAATTACCCCTGCTCCAACAGTTAAATCCGAAAAACAATTTTTAATTTATACAAATGTGTCAAGGCATATTTCTGAAAAACTCTGCATCTGCTTACAATTGATGTTTGAGGACTGACCAGTCTAAAGACTATAGAAGCCTATTCTTCTTGTGATTGGGTCAGGGAAAATATCTCAACTTCAAAATATTTTTTTTCCAAAATCTTCAGTAGGTATTACGATATTGTCTCCTCCCGGTTAGCCGTTCGGTCTAACGTACTACTTTCCGGGCGGCAAGGCGTGCCGGTCCCCGGCACGAATCCGCCCGGCGAAATAGTGTCGAGGTCCGGTGTGCCAGCCAGTCTGTGGATGGTTTTTAAGGCGGTTTTCGATCTGTCTCGGCGAATTCAGGCTGGTTCCCCTTATCGGCGAATGCTGCGCAATCACATTCTCCACGTACGCGTACACCGTAATTACTCTACCATGGAAACATCGGGGTTACGCTAGTCTGGTGTGAGACTTTCCCGGGGTGGAGGGGGTGGGGGGTGGAAAGGGTGTCCACTGAAGGCCAAACCGCACAATAACGCTTGGTTCGGCGTGGGGTGGCGGTGGGGTGAGTGGACTGCTGCAACCTGTTGTGGGGTTATGTATCACTGCGGACTACGGAGGGGACGAAGCCTCTCCGTCGTTTCTAGGTCTCCAGTTCCATGCAATACAATTACGACATTCCTTTTATTTACATTACAGAGAGGTTATTGCCACGAGTAACTGTTCAAACTTTTGTAAAAACGCAACTGAATAAAAGTCACTACCCAATTCAAAATGAGTTACAAGCATATAACAACATCACAAGTCACTGGTTGTCGCAATTAATTAATTTAATAAGATTGATTCACTTTAGTACTAGTCATTAAACAAGCTTTATTTTAACGTATATCGGTTAATACATATCGCAACGTGTTTGGGTCCTCAAATCGTCATCAGATATGCATTCAGAGTAACTGCAGCGCGTTCTGGCGTACGCCTTCACCAGCACACCGGTCGGCACTGGGAAATATTGTATAGCAGTCGCTGAACTAGGCGCGCCTATGACGAGAGAAGACCAAGACACGCCCCCAGGCTACGCGCCGATAAGCCCCCTGGGCAGCGTTCGTATAGGCCGCCATCGCCGACCGAGCTGTCTTAATATCTCAATCTCAGTACCACAGTACGTCGCATCGGAACTTAGTTCGCATTGCACGTCAATATGTCACACTGTGCTCTAGTCTTCCACAGTGATAGTCGCTGCCTCCCACCTTAGCTGGCTGTAAGGGAACGTTAGTCACTGTATATAGTTGTGGTATGCACACGGGCAAGATTAAAGAATTAGAAAATCTTAGTTGACTGCTGTTAACCACAGAACTTCCGATTGTACATCACTGAAGTTAAGAATTCATTTGGTTCCTGTAATTAAGTAGCGGGCCAGGGTGGCAGAGCGGTCCTGGGCGCTACAGTCTGGAACCGCGCACCCGCTACGATCGCAGGTTCGAATCCTGCCTCGGGCATGGATGTTTGTGATGTCCTTAGGTTAGTTAGGTTTAAGTAGTTCTAAGTTCTAGGGGACTGATGACCTCAGAAGTTAAGTCCCATAGTGCTCAGAGCCATTTGAACCATTTTTTTTTTTTTTTTGTAATTAAGTGTATTTTAACCATCTCAGCATTTGGTGTTGCAGTAACAGGAAACCGGCCATCCACCTATCATACCACCCTCTCTTAATCCAGGCAGGTACCACAAACATTACAAGGGGGGCACAGCCACAACATAGCGTCTTTATGATACATTTAACATCAATTATAAATTAAATTAATACATTGATAATGATCAGATATTGCGTTGTTATTGATGCAGCTGCTAGTGGAATGTAGTCGGTGCATTACTTCTGATATTTCTGACGTTGTTATTACCCAATGAATGATATATGAACAAAGTTATTGATTCTTAAAAGCTCAAGTCTTTAAATTATGCTTACAGTGACTAATTTTAGGGCTATATTTTTGGCTTTCATACACACTTCTTGCTGTTGCAACACACAGATAATTAACAAACTTGAACTTACATCTAACAATAATTGTTCATCTTTCATTCATAAAGTAACAACAACGTCAGAAACACCAGAAGTAAATCACAACCCACAAGTAGTTGCATTAGCAAAATCACTAAATTTAGATTAAACTAAAAGTATTAATTTTATGTATAAATGTATAGTAGGCTTAGGATTTACGGGAAGCTGTTACTCTGAACTATGTGCTGAGTCTCGACAGTCGTGGCTTAAAATAAAGCTTGATTAATAAGTGACGACTGATACTAATAACAACTAGTAAATACCGTAGTCACCACATTTCGTTGATGTTCATAATGCATAAAAGTAATTTGCTTATGTACCGTAAGTAGTATACCTCTGTTTCACTTTGGAGATAAACAAATACAGTGGTTTTGGCGGGGAAGACAATACCACAAAAGGTCAGAGAGACATATCAATGCAGAATATGTGAGTCGTCGTCGCTGTGATGGTTGCCATCGAAGGTATTCTGTGAGTTATGGTTCGAGGGTTGGGTTTTGGGGGAGAATGTGGAGTGGAGACTGTAATCACAGATGCGTAGTTTCCCATCGCCCCCTCTCCCTTCCCCCAGCCTACATCGAGTATAATTTTGTGTATAATCTGGTGTTACTTCAAATGGCTCTGAGCACTATGGGACTAAACATCTATGGTCATCAGTCCCCTAGAACTTAGAACTACTTAAACCTAACTAACCTAAGGACATCACACAACACCCAGTCATCACGAGGCAGAGAAAATCCCTGACCCCGCCGGGAATCGAACCCGGGAACTCGGCCGTGGGAAACGAGAGCGCTACCGCACGACCACGATCTGCGGACCTGGTGTTACTAACACTTTCAAAATAGGACTGTTTCCTCGGGAAGGAATATATTGAGAGTAACATGTACAAAAATGTTTTAATACAACAGTAGGACCAGCTTACATTAAACTCTATTACATCAGTTAAGCGTAACTTACAAAAATACACGACATCAAATCAAGTGTGCACTCACTGTTATGAGCTTACCACTAGGATTGTGCACACTGGTCTGGTAATCATGGCTTGTGAATGAGTAAGTGGTAGGGACGCTCTTTCTCCAAGTCATATCTGTAAATGGTGAGGAAAGTCGGAGTTTCTGTTAGTTTTTTCCCAGTGGGGCTCTTTGCCTTTGTGCCTCGCGTTACTGAACCTTTTGGGACATATTGAATCTACACGTATTTTCACGACTCCATAATATATACTTGTGATTTCCTAGAATTAATTCCCATTTTAGATTATTTCCATGCAACTTTACTTTCCGAAAACTATGTAAAAAGCTTTAGGAATTTATGTAAGTAAAAATAAAAACATTTTTAGTTACGTCCTTTATAAAGCCATGAAGCTGATAACGCTCTAGGATTCGCCCCTGTATTCTACGTATGCAAACAACGTGGTCCCACTACCTGCCATTAACTAAATCCATGCCGACGGGACTGCACCCACTGTAATCGCGATCCGGCTGTGGCACCGACGTGAGCCACTATGCCCGCGCTGTGCTGCGCGGGATGGCTACACGCCAGGCGCGCGCCGCCGGCCCTGCTACCATTAATTACTCGAGATATTAATCAATGTAGAAGCGTGCTCCGAGGATAGGGGCAGGAGCAGGGGCAGAGGGGAGGGATGGCGGGCCGTTTAGAGGGGTCCGCAGGGGGCTCAGCGACGGAACGCAACACCTGCTACCAATTTTTCCTTCTTTTTTTTTCACTCACCCCAGGAGTGCCTTTTGTCGTGTGGCCGCAAATGAGCGCCTTTGATGAATGTGGCCCGCCGATGCGAAATGTGCTCCTGCCGACCGTACCTCAGGCACGTCTTCCGCTCTTGTAACTTAATTTACTTTTAACCTGTAGCTGCTGCCTGTAGGACGCTAGAGCCGATATTTTAAAAACCACGCACGCTGCCGCTATTCGTACGGGGGTGATTAAAGAACACGTTCGTTTAAAATAATTTCTATGCTGCCTTGATACATTAATGAGCTGCCACAGACTACGGTTCATGATGCTCACATGACAGTCCTTCTATCTAAAAAGTATTTCCTCGATCTTCTTTCGGGCGTACATCCGTGACAACAATATTTTATTTTCCGATATTTCAGCTGTTGAACTAACAGTTATCTTCAAGGTGAAACAGTGACTGGATTCAAAGGAGTTACAAGAATGATAAGCTGCGGGGGAAAATGTGCATGTGTCAAGTGTAAGGCAGTCGGTACCATAGCGCTAGACATTTTGTGATGCTATCAGTAAAACACAGCAAGCGAAGATTCAATAAAGCTACAGAGCTTCCAGATTGTGTGATTAGTAATTGAAATGTATTATCGGCTATGTAGGAATCCCAGGTAGCGAAGATTCAGATCAAAAATACCTCTGACAGCATACGCGTTAAATTACTTGCTTCCATGAATTGTCGAGGTGGAGAACTTCGTCTCCGTTGGGTAGGTTGTCTAGCAATTGTGTTTCTATAGTTCCCCTGAGCACTGAACATAATTAGGATCAGGTGGTGGCCACTGTCTTGATTTTCCTACACTACTGTCTATTAAAATTGCTACACCAAGAAGAAATGCAGATGATAAACGGGTATTCATTGGACAAACATATTGTACTAGAACTGACATGTGATTACATTTTCACGCAATTTGGATGCACATATCCTGAAAAATCAGCACCCAGAACAACCACCTTTGGCCGTAGTAACGGATTTCATACGCCTGGGCATTAGGTCAAACAGAGATTGCATGGCTTGTACAGGTACAGCTGCCGAAGCAGCTTCAACACGATACCACAGTTCATCAAGAGTAGTGACTGGCGTATTGTGACGAGCCAGTTTCTCGGCCACCATTGACCAGACGTTTTCAATTGGTGAGAGATCTGGAGAATGTGCTGGCCAGGACAGCAGTCGAACATTTCTCTATCCAGAAAGGCCTGTACAAGACTTGCAACATGCGGTCGTGCATTATCCTGCTGAAATGTGCGGTTTCACAGGGATCGAATGAAGGGTAGAGCCAGTGGTCGTAACACATCTGAAATATAACATCCACTGTTCAAAGTCCCGTCAATGCGAACAAGAGGTGACCGAGACGTGTATTCAATGGCACCCCATACCATCACCCCGGGTGATACGCCAGTATGGCGATGACGAATACACGCTTCCAATGTGCGTTCACCGCGATGTCGCCAAACACGGATGCGGCCATCATGATGCTGTAAACAGAACCTGGATTCATCCGAAAAAATGACGTTTTGCCATTCGTGCACCCAGCACCCAGGTTCGTCGTTGAGTACACCATCGTAGGCGCTCCTCTCTGTGATGCAGCGTCAAGGGTAACCGCAGCCATGGTCTCCGAGCTGATAGTCCATGCTGCTGCAAACTTCGTCGAACTGTTCGTGCAGATGGTTGTTGTCTTGCAAACTTCCCCATCTGTTGACTCAGGGTTCGAGACGTGGCTGCAGGATCCGTCACAGCCATGAGGATAAGATGCCTGTCATCTCGACTGCTAGTGATACGAGGCTGTTGGGATCCAGCGCAGCGTTCCATATTACACTCCTGAACCCACCGATTCCATAGTCTGCTAACAGTCATTGGATCAGGACCAACGCGAGCAGCAATGTCGCGATACGATAAACCGCAATCGTGATAGGCTACAATCCGACCTGTATCAAAGTCGGAAACGTGATGGTACGTATTTCTCCTTCTCACACGAGGCATCACAACAACATTTCACCAGGCAACACCGGTCAACTGCTGTTTGTGTGTGAGAAATCGGATGGAAACTTTCCTCATGTCAGCACGTTGTAGGTGTCGCCACCGGCGCCAAACTTGTATAAATGCTATGAAAAGCTAATAATTTGCATATCATAGCATCTTCTTCCTGTCGGTTAAATTTCGCGTGTGTAGCACGTCATCTTCGTGGTGTAGCAATTTTAATGGAATAGCCTGTGAAAATATAAGTTCATCCACTGCAGAAGTGAAATACTGAATTCTAGAAACCTCTTACGCATCCGTGTTTGGCGACATCGCAGTGAAGAAGAAATGTCAGTACTGAAACAGGTCCTCATCTTTATTCCTCGAAGTCAAATCAAGAGCATACCAACTGAGGCTGCTCCACTGACTTGGTAATTACAGTAATAGCCTCTAATAAGGTTTATGTAGTGTATTTAGGTATGGATGTCACGGTGCCACAAAAATAGTGGAGTATTCTTTAAATAGTAAATGCACTCTAAGAAGAAGAAGAAAAAAAGAAGAAAAAAAGAAGAAAAAAATGGGACTATGCAGCACGAAGGAGTTATCCGAATGGGATGGAAGGCGGTAGATGTAACGTACCTGTACGGACAAAAAAATCATTACAATTTTAGAGAAACTGAATGATTCATTCAAGAGAGAGAGCTTTACAAATTGAGCCAGTCAATAACGCAATGGTCCACCTCTGGCCTTTCTGAAAACAGTTATTCGGCTTGGCATTGGTTGATAGAATATTGGACATACTCCTGAAGGATATCGTGCCAAATTCTGTCCAAATCGCGCTTTACATCTTCAAACGTCCGAGCTGGTTGGACAGCCTTGCCCATAATGCTCAAAATGATCTCACTTGTGGAGAGATCCGGCGACCTCGCTGGCCAACACAGGATTTGACAAGCACGAAGACGAGCAGCAGAATTTCTCGCAGTGTGCTAGGGGCATTGCCTCGTTGAAATGTAAGCCCAGGATGGGTTTCCATGAAGAGCAACAAAAGTGCGCGTAGAATATAGTCGAAGTAGCGATGTGATGTAAGGGTACCTCGGATGACAACCAAAGGGGTCCTCCTATGAAATGAAATGGAACCCCAGACCATAACTCTTGGTTATCGGGCCGTATGGCAGGCGACAGTCAGGCTGGTACCCCACCACTGTCCGGGCCGTCTCCACATGTCTCCACTGGTCGTCGGGGCTCAGTTCAAAGCGGGAATTATCACTGAAGACAATTGTACTTCAGTCAGTGAGATTACAGGCTGAAGACCTGAATCGTTTTAGCAAGCAGTACGTACTTACAAATGCTAATTATGCCGATGTGGAATTTCTATACAGGTTTGGTGACAGGAAAATTGCTGCTGCTTGTAGAAAATGCGGTAGATGATTTCCTAGTCACAGAGTACCAGATTCAGGAGTGTTTACTCGTCTATTCACTAAATGACGTGCCACTGACGCTGTTATCAGCAGTAATATCTCAATCTGAACGTATAAACTGACAGTGTGTGGATGAACTAGTAGATGTAATTCAGTTGGTAGAACACACTCCTTTAATAGGCACACAGAATTTCTACGCTTATCAATGTTTCACTCAGAACACTGTGGCGGAGATTACGTAAGTATCATCTCTGTCCTTATGGTTTACAGCGAATCCAACGCCATCGAGATTGACTTAAAGGTAGATTGTTAGAATTATGTCTTTGGCTCACTACAAATTGTTGAGTAATGTCATTGGCCGGCCGGTGTGGCCGTGCGGTTCTAGGCGCTTCAGTCTGGAGCCGCGTGACCGCTACGGTCGCAGGTTCGAATCCTGCCTCGGGCATGGATGTGTGTGATGTCCTTAGGTTAGTTAGGTTTAACTAGTTCTATGTTCTAGGCGACTGATGACCTCAGAAGTTAAGTTGCATAGTGCTCAGAGCCATTTGAACCATTAGTAATGTCATTAAAACTATTTACTTATGAAGACATTTACTCTCGTGATGATATCGCTAAGACTGGTCACTCACGAAGAAGGTGCGATGAAAATCCACATGCCATTATGAAGACACACTTTCAAAAATGCTGCTCTGTACGTGTGTGGTGTTCGATGTGTAGCTAATCAGTTCATTGGATCTCTTGTGTTACCGAATCGTTCAGGCGTGCCCAATTACTCAAACTGCTTTGAAAACAAGCTTCCAGCGTTACTGGTACCTATGGTTACGAAGATGGATGACCAGGTCCCTGCACATTCCAGTTTTCAGTTAACACATCAGATAAATCTAACCTTATCCGGTAGACTGATCGCCTTTACATTATTGCCTGTGGGCAAGGTTGACGGGCACTGAAGTGCATTGAAGTCGTAGGTGGAATTCATTCGCTGAACACCTTAGAATATTTGTTTGGGTTACATTGAAACTCCTGCGCCTTTGTAACCAACACAAACTGAACGCATATTACATTTCAAATATTTGCAGTTATTCCTGAAAACTGCCGTATTCATTAGTTTAATGAATTATCACTATAATTTATTTTCATTGTCATTCTCATTGAGATCATAGTTTGCAGTGATCACCTAGGCTACAGGTTACTTAGCCCTTAGACGTACTACTGATATTGAGTAACAAAGGTAATAGCAGCTGTGACGGACGTGTAAGGGGCGTTCAAAAAGAAACGTGCCGGAGGCATAATTACAGAAACCAGTACCTGTGTGTTAGAAGGATTGACCCTGGCTGTGGAGGCACTTGTCCCACTGTGACACAAGGGACTGCGATGTTAACCAGTACCGCATGTACAGCTAGACGTCGTCGCACACTCGAGTGCGGGAAACGTTATGCTGACGTTCTCCTTTGATCAAGATGGCCCCATCCATATTCACTTCCGGCAGCAAGGGACAACAGTGAATGCCCAGCGTTACTCGCAAGCCTCGACCACCCTGCGCAAAGCGATCTAATCAAAACGACCAGGCAATCTCACCCGTGGGGTCATTCTGCTGCACGACAATGCAAAGCCAAATACGGGCAACACAGTCGCGGCACTCCTGCAGAAATTCTAATGGGAGGTTCTCAGCACCCTCCATACACTCCGGACGTCTCCCCCTGTAATTACGCCATGTTTTTTTTCCCCTTAAAAAGGCTCTGAGGGGGCAAACGATTCACCTCGGATGACGCCGTCCAGCTGTACGTGCGGAACCGGGTAACATCGCAGCCCCGGGAATTTTATGAGGCAGCCATTCACCGCCTTGTGTCACAGTGGGACAAGTGTCTCAACAGCCAGGGTCAATACTTCTAAAATGCAGGTAATGGTTTCTGTAATTATGCCTCCTGCTCGTTTCTTTTTCCTTATATAAGTACCCCCTACGAATTACGTTCCCTGTCTTGATAGTCGAGGCGATAGAAGCGTTCAGTTGCTGCCGTTATATGAAGGTATCCGTACCGTTGCGCTTCGAAATACAGTGTCGAAGAGGAGATGTTAGCGAATACGTGGTCAGTGATTGGAGGGCGAAGTACGATTATTTTTTAATGTTTTAAGCAAATAACCCTGGATTCACTGAAGTAACGTTATGCAGATGAAGTAATGCCACCAAAACAGATGTGATAGAATTTAATACAGCCAGAAAAAATGTGCGGTAAGAATAAAGGCCAGAATGCCAAAGAGTGTCCACCTCGGATTTGTGTCTAAACGAAGGGGCGCCTCGATCCAATCGTCGTGTTCATCTGGGGAAGACTGCGGTAGAGCGCGCATAAGAGCTGACGCCAATAATGGTACTACGATGGTTGTTAACCGACCCTATGGTTGTAACTACAAAGCACACGTTACACCACATTAATATTGTTCCACAGAACATGAATACGAAATTTCGTAATGATGTGAAATGTGACACTTTAACATAAAGTTTCTTCACACGATTTTTATTTTTTTTGTACAATTACTACTTCAAATGTAAAAGTTCATCTGCTGAGTAGAAGTAGTTGTCATTCAGAAACTCTCTTGTTTTTTATGCTGGCTGTCTTTGGGTCAGAATTTTAATGCTATTTGGTAAATGACGAAAGGCTTTTGTGACAGTATAATGCACTCCTTTCTGTGCCAAAATCGGATTTTACCCAGAATAGCGAAGATTATACTTTCTTCTAGTGCCTTAGCTATGCACTTTGCCATTATTTATGAGCTGAGATGAGTTATTAATAACAAATTCCGTAAGTGAATATACTTATTGTGAATGTATTGTAAATATCCCTAGTTCCTTAAATAAATGTCTGCAGTGTGATCTTTGGTGGACTCCCACTATTATTCCGATTTCACGCTTTTGTGCAGTGAATACTTTTTCTCTTAATAATGAACTACCCAAAAATAGGATGCCAAATGAAAGTAACGAATGAAAATAGGCGTAGTACCTAATTTACTGATGATGTTGTCACAAAAATATGCAATAATTCTAATATTGCAAATAGCTGAAATCAAACGGTTGAACAGATCACCAATACATTTCTTACAATTCAATTTCTTATCATTGTATACACCCAGAAATGTTGAATAATCTGCCATAGCAACAGACTTCCGTCCAAAGTCTACGTTTATCAATGGTGTTATGCCATTTACTGTACAGAACTGTATATACTGTGTTTTCTCAAAACTTAGTGAGAGCCCATTTACAGCGAACCACTTCATAATTTTCTGAAAAACAGTATTTACGATTTCCTCAGGTAATTCTTGTTTGTTGGAGTGATTACTATACTTGTATTATCAGTAAAAACAGGTAGCTTTGTAGTTTCATGAATGCAGAGTAGTAAGTCATTAGTACTTATTAAGAACAATAAGGACAACAAGACTGAAACTTAGCGGTCACCGTTCTTTATAGCTTTCCAATTGGAGGACTCTGCTGATTTTTGCAGCCTATCTCCACTGTTAAGTTCAACCTTCTGCTTTCTTCCAATTGAATACGAATGAAACCATTTTTGCACTGTCCCATTCATACTACAATACTTCAGCTTATGTAGAAGAGCTTCATGATTTACACAGTCAAAAGCTTTTGAGAGATTACAAAATATCCCAATGGGTGATGTTCGGCTGTTCAGAGTGTTTAACATTTGATCAGTGAAAGCATATGCGGCATTTTCTGTCGAAAAGCCTTTCTGGAAACCAGAATGACTTTTTGTTAGTAATTCATTATTACAAACATGTGAAGTTACTCCTTTTCAAGAATTTTGCATAAATCTGTCAGAAGTCAGACTGGGAGGTAGCTATTAGAATCAGACCTATCCGCACTCTTATGTAATGGTTTAACAACAGTACATTTCAGTCTGTTCAGAAAACATGCCCTGCTTCAGTGAGCTACTACATATGTGGCTGAGAAACCTACTCATCCATTGGGAACAAGCCTTTAGTACTCCGTTGGAAATGCCATTAAATCCGCGCGAGTTTTTACTTTTGAAAGAATTCATTATTTTCGTAATATCAGAAGAAGAGGTGGTTGAATGACAGTTTTATCAAATTGCATTGTTATTGCGTTTTTCATATACAGCCTCGCATTTTCTAAAGAACAGCTGAATCATATCTTCGCTACAATACTGAAAATATAGTTTTTAAAAATATTTTCTACTTCTGACTCTTTGTTAACAAACACGGTCTTCTTGATTTCTTGGTTGCCCTGATTCTGTTTTAACAATACTCGAGATTGTTTTAATTTTATTATCGGTGGTGCTAATCTAAGATATAATATACATACTTCTGAAATTTTTAATAACTTGTCTTAACGCAGTGCATTACTTTTTATAACGTTTGACAGTTGCTGATCGTTACTCTTTTTAGCTATAAGATATATTTTCCTTGTCTGTTTACTGGATACAATGACGGGCCAAAACATTATACTCACCTGCTTAATAGCTTGTGTGTCTGTCTTTTGGACGAAATGCATCACTGACTTTGTATTTCAGGGGTCCGACAGTTTGATGGTAGGTTGTGGAGGTATATGGCATTCAGATGTCTACACACAAGTAATGTAAATCGCCTAAGTAAAGTGCCGCTCATTTACGTACACGGTGATGGCACCCGATAGCGACCCAGGTGGGTTTCATATGATTAACATCAGCCGAATCTGGTCGCCGAGACATCAACATGAGTTAAGTATAATGTTCCTCAAACCACTGTAGCATGTTTCTGGCTCCGAGACACGTGAAACGTCCCCTTTTGAAAAATTATACAAGACTGTGCTTAAACTGACACACAATATTTTTAGCGCAACGCAATCTGACTTTCAAAAACCCCTACAAAAGAATGGCCCTGACTAACATTAACCTATACCTTTCATAAATCACTTACCTCACAAAAAAATCTTCGTTACTCGAACTACTGCAATACAGCGAGCGCCACTACTGCCAGCTAAATAAAAGATTCAAACTACGGAAGGCACTAACTACTGATAGGCATAGTTAGCAAATGAAAGATTTTGATAGAGAACAAACAATGTATTTACCTTAATAGTCATCAAAAGTAATAATATATATAGGAGTTCATAACATCCATTCTTACAAATATCAAAACTCCGCCATTTCTCTCCCCACATCCACCACTGCTGGCGGCTCACCTCCAACTGCGCAACGCTACGCGCTGTTAACATCCAGCTGCCGCTGCCCAACACTACAATGGCAGACAACAATGCAAACTAGCCACAGACTGCACACAGCACAGCCAGTGATTTTCATACAGAGCGCTACGTAACGTTGCCAATAAGAAAACATAAACAGCCTACTTACACACGGACTATTTTACTGCTGGAAGATGACATCGCTGTCGGGGAAGAGATCAAGCATAAAGGGATACAGGCGGTTTGCAGCTCTCAGCGTTTCTTCGATTACTGTCACAGGTCCCAAGCAAGCGCAGGAGAATGTCTCCCATAGCATAATACAACTCCAATCAGTCTGCGTCCGTGACGAGCTGCAGTTTCGAGCCGCCGTTCACCTCGATGGTAGCGTTTGTGGAGATGACCATCGAACTAATTTAGCAAACGTGTGAGTCACTCCAAGTGACGACGCATTTGCATTGATCAACGGTCGAATACCGATGGACCCGTGCCCACTGTATTTGTGGTTGACGTCTTTGGGTCACGATGTGAATACCGAAACATTTTTGAATGCACCAGCATTGTGCTCTTTCGGCCTAGATGTGACGGATCACCATCTATCGTACTTTACATAACAGACGAACCTCCGAACCTTACGTTCTGTGAAGAGTTGTAGACTTCCAACCATTTAGCGGCTAATGATAGTTTCACTAGTTTTCTACCTCTTTCCGTAGACGCACACGATAGTAGCACGAGTCCATTCGATCAGTTTCGCCTTTTTCGAGATCCTAGTTCATTGGCTCTGTGTAATAATAATCTGGCCTATGTCAAAGTCGCTTATCTCAATGTATTTCGGGATTTGCGGCCCTTATCTGCGCTAGGGTGATAACCGGTTCGTGTCTGCCCCACTTACGTACTTTTAGCAATGCGTCACATACCCGTAGTGCCACCAATCGACATCCAACGTCACGGAGGGCAGCGTTCATAATGTTCTGGCTGCACAGTGTACTTTCTTCCCTTTAGTAAGCCAAGGCCTTTTAGCTTGTTTGCTACAATTATGTTTCACTGTTTTCTTAGGGAAACTGTTTTCCAATTTACCCACAAATGTATCATAAAATAGGCTGAATTGAAATCAACATCAGGTTCCCTGTACACCTTATCCCAGTCTAACTGGTGCAAGCTTTCTCTAAAATTTCCAACTGTTAAATCGCTTATTGAACGTACTATTTTGGAGGACTGTTTTTCATTCCTGTATGGAGCTATGTCATATAGTGTAACTAGCTGTGCTTCATAATTCTTAACAGGAAAAGTTATTACTTGATTAAATTTGTCTTGGTCTATAAAAACATTATCTATCGGTGTACTACTTTCCTGTACTGCCCCAGTACGAAAATCAGTAAGTAATGTCAAACTGAAAGAGCCTAGAAATACTTCAAGGTTATTGTTTCTCAGACTCTTTCTCAAAATCTACATTGAAATTCCCACATACAATACTGTGCTTCCCTCTGTCTGACAGACAGCACAACAAGGAATTCAAGTTTTTGAGAAATAGCTGAAAATTTCCCAATGGGAATCTATGCACAGATACAGTTATAAAAGTAACATTATTTTGTTTAAGCTCATAGGCACGAGCTTAAGTGTGTTTCTCTACACAAAACTTTTTGGTTTCTAAATTTTTCATATTATGATAAACTTAGCACATGTGGTAGCTAATCCTCTCTCCATAGTGTCTCTACTTACATGTGCTGAGAGCTTATATTCACTTATACACAGACAGATATAGTAGATCTATTTCACCCTCTGTTTCTAAATCTTCTAAAGAAACAAGAAACTCATATATCCTGTTTTTTAATGTCCTGTTATTCTGATGCACTATACTAACATTATTTTAACTATATTTTTATGAGAACCTTTTGATATACCGACATTATTTTTCACTGTACTTTTCTGAAAATATTGTGATATTTTATCATTTCTAGTACCTGCCTATCTGAGCTTCTTATCAAGCTTAATTTCATTCAATGTTCAATCACTGTTCCCTGGTCTTACGCTAAAAATGAGGTACTCCCATCAGTGTCTGTGCCCCCTCCCCTCCTTAAATATTTTGCCGTCATCGCGGCCAGTTTACCATTCCAATTGCTACTTAGATGCAAGCCAAGCCTTGTGAAGTACCACCTACCAAACCCATATCTGACGAAGTAGCCGCCAAAAGCAGCTGTTCTAAGTCCACATTGACCCTCCTAACAGGGCTTCTCAGTTGTAGTCGATCATACCACATGAAAGCAGGAACCAGGCAAATATTTGTATGGTTCGTTGCAGATGCTATTTTTACCAGGTCACACTCAATATTGTAGTCCTGATCCCTGTAAGTACTGCTTCCAGCTCCATCCACTGTCACAACATGATCCTGCTGTGTAAAGCCCTTGCTCAATGATTCTACACACTCTATCGCTCTGCTAAGACATGTAAAGGGATTGAAAAGACTTGTGACGCGTTACCTGTTTTTGCTGTAAGATCTTCCCCTCACCTCTTTTATGGTCACTGGATAACAGCAGAACTTTCTTCTTACTATCTCCTTTTTTTTTTTTTTTTGTTGTGAAACAGTTGGTGTCCTGGTGAAAGTCTGTTGAGTATTAACTACACTTACAACTAGTTGAGCCTCTTCCTTATTTGACTGAGATAGCAAGGCACATCTATTGTTTGTGCTAATGGTGAAACTGTCTGATAGAGGTCTCTTTCCACGGCCCCTGTACCTTACTACCACATCCCACATGTATTCATCGTACTTCCTTATAAACTACGTCGGTTCCTCCTAGAACTATATCGTTCAGCCTTAAGAGCTCAAGTCTTCCCTTCCGGTTCGGTAGTTTCCTATCCCTCGAACACTGGTCTATGACAACTATCATCCCTATTTTTAAATTAGCTTTGTCCCACTAACAAGCACATTCTAACCTACATTTTTTTCTTCTTTTTCCCAAGTATCTCTTCACTAGTTCTCTTTGTACGTTATTCTGTTCCGTTTTGGTGTGTAAGTTTCTCAATAAATATGTTTTTGTGAATAAGGGTTCTAAATCTCGTTCCATATTGCATGACTCCCTCATGAACGCTAATTTTGTTTAGGTATTCATTATCTTCCGTTAGCCAGTTCTCATGAGTTTTCTTCAATAAGATGGAAAGGGGGCGGCAGGGTATACCTAACAGATAAGGAATCACACAATAAAGCCGATCGATGGTGTATTCCATTTGAGCAGAGCTTTATTCAAATCGAGTTATGGTTGATGTTTCTTCCTAACAGTAGACGTGCAAAGTGATGGTTTTAACACGAGAAGAACACATTGAAATTGACTTGATACCAGGAGAGAAGAACACGTCATTTAGGACAGAATTTCAAGCAACACAACGAAGGCACAACGCCTATTACCCACAGTGGCGTCGTCAAACTTCTACCGTAATTTAGTGTAACTGGCTCTGTCGGAAATAACGCAAAAACTGGACTATTGAAAACGGCTACATATGAAACAAAATCAATAGGTGCAAGGCAATCGTTCTGTAAGAATTCGAAGCGCATCACTCGCAGCAACTCGCATAAAACCGAGCCAGCCATACACCAATAATGAGAATTTTGACCGGACACAAATGGAACCCGCGAAAATTCTCACCGAGGACAATCCAGGGACCAGTCAGTTTGATGAATGTGTGACACGAAAACTAGACGAAAACCTCGTTTCCTCTATGATGTACTGTTTAACGATGTGAGTGGGCGGGGAAAAAAACAAAAAAAGAAAAATAAAGAAAGAAAAAGGCAACCAGTTATCAATTGTTGTTAGGTGAAGCTGTGCTGTCTTCATTGTGTCAGAAGGCTGGACATTTTCAATTTTCTTTCAGTAAGATGCTGCCCCACCTCATTAGTACCCGGGCTACGTGGGTATCTACACTACTGGCCATTAAAATTGCTACACCAAGAAGAAATGCAGCTGATAAAAGGGTATTAATTGGACAAATATATTATACTACATCTGACATGTGATAACATTTTCACGCAGTTTGGTGGCATGGATCCTAAGAAATCAGTACCCAGAACGACCACCTCTGGCCGTAATAACGAACTTGATACGCCTGGGCATTGAGTCAAACAGAGCTTGGCTGGCGTGTACAGGTACAGGTGCCCATGAAGCTTCAACACGATACCACAGTTCATCAAGAGTAGTGACTGTCGTATTGTGACGAGCCAGTTGCTCGGATACCATTGACCAGACGTTTTCAATTGGTGGGAAATCTGGAGAATGTGCTGGCCAGGGCAGCAGCCGAACATTTTCTGTATTCAGAAATGCCCGTACAGGACCTACAACATGCGGTCGTGCATTATCCTGCTTAAATGTAGGATTTCGCAGGGATCGAATGAAGGGTAGAGCCACGGGTCGTAACACATCTGAAATGTAGCGCCCACTGTTCAAAGTGCCGTCAATGCGAACAAGAGGTGACCAAGACATGTAACCAATGGCACCCCATACCATCACGCCGGGTGATGACTTATACACGCTTCAAATGAGTGTTCACCGCGATGTCGCCAAACACGGATGCTACCATCATGAGGCTGTAAACAGAAACTGGATTCATCCGAGAAAATGACGTTTTGCCATTCGTGCACCCAGGTTCATCGTTGAGTACACCATCGCAGACGCTACTGTCTGTGATGCAGCGTCAAGGGTAACCGCAACCATGGTCTCCGAGCTGATAGTCATTGCTGCTGCAGACGTCGTCGAACTGTTCGTGCAGATGGTTGTTGTCTTGCAAACGTCCCCATCTGTTGACTCAGGGATCGAGACGTGGCTGCACGATCCGTTACAGCCATGCGGATAAGATGCCTGTCATCTCGACTGATAGTGATACGAGGCCGTTGGGATCTATCACGGCGTTCCGTGTTACCCTCCTGAACCCACCGATTCCATATTCTACTAAGTCATTGGATCTCGACTAACGCGAGCAGCAATGTCGCGATACGATAAACCGCTATCGCGATAGGCTACAATCCGACCTTTATCAAAGTCGGAAACGTGATGGTACGCATTTCTCCTCCTTACACGAGGCATCACAACAATGTTTCACCAGGCAACGCCGCTCAACTGCTGTTTGTGTATGAGAAATTGGTTGGAAACTTTCCTCATGTCAGCACGTTGTAGGTGTCGTTACCGGCGCCAACCTTGTGTGAATGCTCTGAAAAGCTAATAATTTGCATATCACAGGATCTTCTTCGTGTCGGTCAAATTTCGCGTCTGTAGCACATCATCTTCATTGTGTAGCAATTGTAATGGTCAGTAGTGTGTTACTCAGGAGATGGGTAGATGGTAGAGTGCTGTGGAGAGAACGCCCAGTTCCCGAAATTTAAGATCCTTATTACGAGGAGCAGTAAAATGACAACGAGAAAGAAACAGTTAAGTAAAAAAAAGTAAACAGTAAAGTAAAAAAAAGTAAACAGTAAAGTAAAAAAATAAGTAAATTGTTTAATCTTCGAAAAGTAATCGCCATAACAAAATAAATGTATCTCGTGGGAAGAGATCCGGTGCTGTGTGGATGTTGTGTGAGAGCTTCCGAGCGAAATGTCTGCAGCACTAGTCGAAACTATCTGAGCAACTTGTGGACGGGCATTGTCCTGCTACACCAGGGCTTCACAACATACGTGCTCGCGGAGCAAGCTGTGAGCAGCAAGGCGCGAGCACGGAGCAGCGCGAGCACGCTACCCCCACTATCGGACCAGATCGGAGAGTGGGGAGAGTCACGTGGGGTACACAACAGCTGCCGCCAGTCGATGTAAATCCGCGGCCACCTGCAGGGATATCACTCACGAATTATTACTGCGACAAATGAAACAAATAAAGGAGAATGTACACGTGCCTCATAATTTTATTAGCTTAGTGTATGTCTCTACCATCTGTAGACACTGAAACTAAAGAATTTCACGACAATCCTATATTTTCAACACTTTCTTCAACACTACTTAAAATATCACCTCCGGTTGTAGTGTTCTTCATGGCTACTACATCGAGGAGCTCCTCCCTCACCTGAAGATCTCTATTAACACCTCTAATAAATATGGCAAGCTGCGCTGTTCCAGTGATATCAACACTTTCGTCTAGAGCTAGAGAATACGCCATAAAATCTTTACAGATATTTGCAAACTGGCTCTGGACGTCGTCTGCCATGTCCTGCATGCGACGCATAATTGTCATGTCAGATAATGGCACAATCCGAAACTGTTCAGCTTGAGATAGACACAAATGTTCCGCTGCAACTACAAAACCATCTTTTATTAAATCTCCATCAGTGAAGGGGCGCAGGGATTTTGCTAAAAATAAAGCAATTTTGTAACTCACTCTGAGAGCTGCCACAGTTGATTTTTCTTCGTCGTCCAGATCTTCTTCGGATAGCTTCCTTTTAAGTTTAATAACTTCCTGTGCACGATCTGGTCAATCACATTTTCCACGTCCGTAGTCTTTCGCGTGGTACGACATATAATGTCGCTGCAAATTAAATTTCGTAAAAGAATTCAGCGTTTTGTGACATACTAATCATTTTGCAACACCATCTTTTTCAGTAAACAGATACAATTCCTCCCAATGGGGGTTGAACTGCGAAAGCATGGTTGGGGTTACACAACGGCGACTTCACATGATTCTTAACCAGCGAAGTGACTGTTACGAGCTGATCGTAGTAATTTAAACGTTACACAGTCGGCGCGAATTCAATAGGCACGCTGCGGCCCTATTCAAACGTGCGCGCGCATTTCCCCTCCCTCCCCTCCCTCCCCACTCCGCGACCTTGCAGCTGCTCGCGAGCAGGTGCCTGAGCAGACGCGAGTACTCGTGCTCAAAACCGGCCAGTTGTTAAGCCCTGTGCTACACAATCATTCTCCCTGTCAATATATGTGTTCGTTTTGACGCGATGGCGTGCTTCAGATTTTGCAATGTGTCCACGACCTACGTGCGTTACTTCAAGCTCCGTGTTCCTGAAAGTGAATAAAGCGGGCCCTTGCAGTTAAAGAAAAAGTTCACCCTGTCTTTTAAGAAGCTGGTGTGCCCCTCGTTTCGTCTACGCTGTGGTTCAAATGGCTCTGAGCACTATGGGACTTAACATCTATGGTCATCAGTCCCCTAGAACTTAGAACTACTTAAACCTAACTAACCTAAGGACAGCACACAACACCCAGTCATCACGAGGCAGAGAAAATCCCTGGCCCCGCCGGGAATCGAACCCGGGAACCCGGGCGTGTGAAGCGAGAACGCTACCGCACGACCATGAGCTGCGGACTCTACGCTGTGGAAGCCATTAGACGTCCCGCATAGAGTCCTGATCTCTCCTTACGTAGTCTCCTTATTTTTGGAGCCCTGAAGGAAGAGATTTTCGTGGCCGTCGATTTACTTCGGATGAAGATGAGCACGCTTGCGTAAACCATGGTTCAGTAGGCAACCGAAAATATTTTTCCAATGAGGCTCTGTACGTTTTGTCCTGGGATACACGTGGTAACAGTTATGTCGATTACTTTTGAAATAACAAACAGTTTACGTAATTTTTTTTATCTGTCTCTTCTTCATTAGACGACCCCTTGTACTACCTGTGGAGACCTCTGCACTGTATATACGGTGAAAATGAAAAATGTTGCACACGTCAGAGAGCAGACTGTAGACTTTTGTGCTCACATTCTCGCATAATCGTTGATCAAAGCAGCGTGTATGTGCTATCAACAGCATTTGTCTTGTTCTGCACAAAATGTGACATAGGTCGAGTATGGACGAAGCTATTCTCACATGAAGGACATCAATGTTTCTCCTGTGTAATTCGAAGTACGTGTTCGGCATGTCATATTACATCACTCTCCATTTGGAAAGTATCAGTTGCATCCAAGATGGCGGCCTGTATAATGCCCGCATGCTGGTAATACAGCCTCAATAGTTTTTCCTTCTTCTATCATATAATAGTTGACTGTTTATGTGCCTTTTGCTGTAGAAGTAATATTCGCCACCTATGGGACACCTCATCCTGAAGGTACCTACCATTTTTTCTGTAACTTAATAGAGCTCCTGCGATTTGGTTTTCAGCTACTTCGGCTTCGTCCTTCTGATCCTAAGTGTTGTCTGATAATTTTCCTTTCTTGCTTTTTTTTAAATTTTTTTGGAGAGGGATTTGCCGCCACTTATCATTGTTTCGAAAGTGCGAAGAGCTTCTGTTTCAACAACCGTTTTATAATGTCGTAATTTTCCTTTTTGTAGTGTAGATGTTCCGTTAGGTCTGCTCCAGGTGAGTTTTTATGCTCTTTCAGTTCTTTCTTTAGTATCTTTCTGATTTAGCCCCGCCAGTTCAACAATTTCGCCATGATGAATTTATCTACTCCGAAGATTTTGTCGAATGTGGTGATTAAAGTTTAATCCGGTCCCTTCCGTACAGTGCGTCTTGTCATATCAAATTTGGAACATAGTTTTCACCACCATTCTTTACAGACGGTATTGAGTCTGGCCGCTGGTGGAAAGGGTTACAATGTTATCAGTAAATGTCTAGACTACGAAGGCGAATATTAGTTTGGGGACTTCTCCCAATATTTATACCTATGGCTTCATTTCGCCAGTTCCTGGTAACTTTTTTCGGACCTGGACTGAATAATGATAAATATAATACAAGTCCTTGTACGAGTCCTTCTAAGACCTTTGTTTTCATTTCGGACGACTCTGAAAGTTCTCCCAGAAATTTAACTTTTGATGGTGTTACAGTAAGGTTTTGGTTCTATGCTGGAGATTACTGAGCACTGTCATCACGTACGCGTACACCATAATTACTCTACCACGCAAACATTTTGGGTTACACTCGTCTGGTGTGAGACGTTCCCGTGGGTATCCACTGGGGCCGAACCACACAACAGCCCAGGGTTCGGTGTGGGGCGGCGGATGGGTGAGTGGACTGCTGTAGCCTGTTGTGGGGTTGTGAACCACTGAGGGCTGTGGCGGAGACGGAGCCTCTCCGTCGTTTCTAGGTCTCCAGTTCCAACCAATACAATACCATACAAGATTTTGTTTTACACATTATGTTGTGACACGTAATTTCTAATTGCTAAACGTTTATTTACCTTACAGTTTTATTACTCGCTGTAAATGTAGAAGAGAGCGTGGTCTCGATTTATAGGGATAATATAAATACATAAATTCGCAGAGAACCGCCTAAACAATATTTCAGCATGCTTGTGTAACCAGAGCTGCAACTTTCGCAAGACTACGCAGAATTTACCGACGAACGCCAATTGATTTCTGCATCACGACATCAATGGTTTCTACTGACAAGTGCGGCGAGCAGACAAAGATGGCAACTGCTGCGGGCGCTGCAACTAAGTGAGGCGGAGCCGCAAACACTAGGCTCTAATTGACGTACAAAGCATCCTGTCCGCACGAATAACACTCCAAGGCAACGTCGCAATCACGGCGAAATTATGATCGTATAAACGCTGCACTTCGGAAGTAATTGGACACAAATTTCTATCTGTCCAGTCCATGACAGTTAAAGTGGGCCACTGGCGTTTGCGGATGCAAATTAGCGAGAGCGACACGTCGGGCAGATAACGCCTAATTTGGAGCAGCGCAGATGGCAGCTGCGGCTGACGGACAATGGAACGGCTAGACTCAAAATGGCTTCGTATAGCATTGCATCGAGTAGGTTAGTAGCCCGACGGCGGACAAGTTGAAACCTTGGTGTCAGTCAACGTTCGTACGTCGCTCTGCTGTCCAGCCACAGTGACAGGCTTCGTTCTCCACGAGCTTTCAAAATTTAACGTCCCAGCATTCAGTCCTATGCAGTAAAATAAAGAATAGAGCATGATTTGTAACTTGCAATACAGATAAGTGACTACTTCTTTCAGTTGCATTATGCGGAGGCTAGGAAAGCTAATTAGTTTTTATTCCGGCGAAATAATTGATGACAGACAACTTAGAAAGGATAGAAAATAAAGACTGGCAATGGCGAAAAAGGGCATTTACGAAAAAAACAGGAATGTGTTATGATTGAATGTGAATGCAAGTGTCAGCATGGTAGGATCGCTACCTATGAGCCGGCTCCCTCGGCAGATATTGACAATAGGCGCATGATAGCTGTCAGAGGTGTTGCCAATTTCCCCATCTTTGTGATGAATTATTCAACGAAGACACAAATCAATGGTGATGAAAGACAGGATTTGCATTATGTTCTTGCAATTGTTCAGAATTAATTATTGAAACACCGTAGTTCTATGGTAATACTGACTAGAGCTCTGCCGCCATCATTGGAAGGTTTGAGCAATTCCCACCATTTTTGCATATTCACAATATAAAGTTAAGGGCTGTAGACGGAGACTAGGTGCTGTTAATCGATACAGTGCGACTTGCCTTGAATGGCGGACCTCGAATTTTGACTAATCTTAGGTCGAAATAGATCAGTATCAAGAAAACTTAATGAAAAAATGGTTTTCATAAAAGGTTTTCTAACAGTGTGTGTTTTGATAATCAGTCAGCTGTGTTTGTTTTTACTTTAGAAGGCAACATTTGTACTCTTAGTCTCCTTGCTTTCGAATACAGGTTATACAGGATGTTACAAATAGGTGCAGCCAAACTTTCAGGAAACATTCCTCACACACAAATAAAGAAAATATGTTATGTGGACATGTGTCCGGAAACGCTTAATTTCCATGTTAGAGCTCATTTTAGTTTCGTCCATCTACGCTCAATGGAGCACGTTATCATGATTTCATACGGGATACTCTACCTGTGCTGCTAGAACATGCGTCTTTACAAGTACGACACAACATGTGATTCATGCACGATGGAGCTCCTGCACATTTCAGTCGAGGTGTTGGTACGCTTCTCAACAACAGATTCGGTGACCGATGGATTGGTAGAGCCGGACCAATTCCATGGCCTCCACGCTCTCCTGACCTCAACCCTCTTGACTTTCGTTTATGGGGGCATTTGAAAGCTCTTGTCTACGCAACCCCGGTACCAAATGTAGACACTCTTCGTGCTCGTATTGTGGACGGCTGTGATACAATACGCCATTCTCCAGGGCTGCAACAGCGCATCAGGGATTCCATGCGACGGAGGTTGGATGCATGTATCCTCGCTAACGGAGGGTATTTTGAACATTTCCTGTAACATAGTGTTTGAAGTCACGCTGGTACGTTCTGTTGCTGTGTGTTTCCATTCGATGATTAATGTGATTTGAAGAGAAGTAATAAAATGAGCTCTAACATGGAAAGTAAGCGTTTCCGGACACATGTCCACATAACATATTTTCTTTCTTAGTGTGTCAGGAATGTTTCCTGAAAGTTTGGCCTTACCTTTTTGTAACACCCTGTATAGTTCCAAATGCAAACAAAAAACTTAAAAATGAAATATGTGAAATGCATTGAAACTTATTTAGATGTGTGTAGTATTTCACATTATAGTGTGATTGTTTTCCTCACGTTTTCCTCCGGCCAGGAAAGGATTTCTCATTTGAATCTCTAAGTTGTTGGCGTATGTGAGAAACTGGTGGGGTGTTTTAAGTGGCTCCTTAATTGACTATTTCAATATGGCCCTGTATATGGTACATAAACTGACCATTGACCACTAAAACATGATAAAGGATTTCTTTAACTACAAAGTTAATTAAGGATCTCAAAGAAATCATTTTATTACACATCAGTTTAAAAGAAATGGTTTAATAATCATTAAAATAATAATTTAATGCCTTGAGAAAGGTAGATAAGGCACTGAGAAAGTGGTTCAAATGTACATTTATCTGAATGAAACATTTACATACGCGAAGGTCAGGTCATAGAGATAGAAATTACTAGAGAAGGATGTGCGTGCACATCTGTTGCTGGAAATGAAATGTGTGTGAATTCCTAAAGGACAAAACTGCTGAGGTTATCGGTGCCTAGGCTTACACCTACTTAAACTAACTAAAACTAACTTATGCCAAGAACAATACACAATCCCACGCCCGAGGGAGGACTCAAACCTCCGACGGGAGGGGCCTCTGTTTCTGGAATTAAAATCATGTCGACCCTCTAACTGCTGATAGGTCTTCAAAATAAAGACTGCAATTACTGAGCATCATAAAAAATGAATACACTTTCCCCCCAGTCACCTCTCAGTGGCGACTGGATTTCACCATACTCAATCTGTAGATGGCAGCTGACGTGGCTGCAAAATCAGTCATTGGCTTTGTACCAACAACTTCCACCTAAGTTCAACTCTCATTATGAGAGTCTTTCGGCGCAGATGAGACTGTAGAAGTCGTCTACAGTTGAAGTCCACCCATGGAAAACTCTGCCAGGGAAATAAATTTCTGCAGTTCGTTTCCGATAAGGAACACACTGTTCTCTGTGTTTCTCGGCGTCACGTAATTTTGATTGGCTTAATGTTACATTATGTGCACCCCAAACAATAAGAAGCTGTTCTCCCTCCCTGAGTCACATTTCAGATGGTTAACCAGTTACAGAATTCAATATACTTAGTGCTTCGAAACTGTGTCCTACTGTCTCCTTCCCCCTACGTTCGCGTGTTGGCCAATAGGGGTGGACGTCTGTAAAAAAAGCTGCATTCCTCTTTCACATTTACAAGCTACTTACATTAACCAATGATAGTCCTTTATACATTTCCTAAAACATCTAATCTTGGCTCAGTCTGAATGTGGAGTCCATGTGTCACAATCCTCAAAGAAGGCCTAAACTTAATGTTCCATTTCCACGAAGATGTTATCTTAACAGCCTGCGTTTTTCGATGAATATCGCCTGCCAGAAGTTCTTTCTACAACAGAAATTCTTCTGGGACCCTGCCAGAAACGGCCTGCATCTCCTTACCACACATACATTGCTGAAAAACAGTCTCCATTGTCCCTGGACAACTTGGAAATAAACTCTGTATTGTGTGATTTTGGGTGCTCGGCACCAAGGCAGCTTGCCTTGAATGCACTGTCCAGTTCGACGGTCGGGCGTGACCCTAAGCATCGCTGCAGGCGGTACTTCCGTGAATTATGTTGAGTGCTAGTTCCCTAGCGGTTTTATGACCCCAATAACACGTCCCTTCATCCACACCTGGGCCCAACCTGCTTTCTAAGCGGTTTCACATTTAGGTATACATACAGTTCAACACAGGATATTGTAATCCAAACAGACTGTATGCAAAATAAATAAATTCAGAAAAAATGTGAGGCTTATTCGAGATGAACTTCGTAAATTGAGCAAGTCAGTAACGCAGTGTGTACCTCTGGCCCTTATCAAAGCAGTTATTCGGAATGAAATTGCTTCATAGTGTTGTTCGATGTCTTTCTGAGTGATACCATGCCAGCTTCTGTGTAACGGGAGTGTTAAATCTTCAAGATCGCGAGATGGTTGGAGGACCTGTCCGTAGTACTCCAGGCGTTCTCAGTCGAGGGGACTTTACTTGCCAAGATACGGTTTCGCAAGGAAGACACTCGGTAGAAACACTCGCCGTGTGCAGGCGGACGTTATCTTGCTGAAATATAAGCCCAGGATGGCTTGCCATAGAGGGCAACAAAAGGGGGCGTAGAATATCGTCGACATAGCTCTGTACTCTAACGGTACCGCGGATGACAAACAAAGGAATCCCTGGCTGTGGGGCCGTATTACAGCCTTCTCTAGACACGTCTTCGGCTTGGAATCTCATTTACAGGAGTAGAATTGTTTTCAGTGACGAGTCACGCTTGGAACTGAGCCCCGATGGTCATCGAAGACGTGTCTGCAGAAGCCGTATCGCAGGCTTCTCTAGACACGTCTTCGATGACCATCGGGGCTCAGTTCCAAGTGTGACTCACGACTGAAGAAAATTCTAACACAGTAAATGAGATTCCAGGCCATATACGTGTCTAGAGACGACCTGGCAGCGATGGGATAGTAGTCTGACTGTC
This sequence comes from Schistocerca nitens, assembly GCF_023898315.1. Classification (NCBI taxonomy): domain Eukaryota; kingdom Metazoa; phylum Arthropoda; class Insecta; order Orthoptera; family Acrididae; genus Schistocerca; species Schistocerca nitens. The sequence continues at coordinate 848,210,014 of NC_064614.1, forward strand.
GCCTGCGGTACTGGAAGTGATGTTTGGTGGTGCCATTTCTTTTCATATCAGGACCACTTCTCGTCATCCATGGCCCCCGTCGCGCACAGCGGTAATACGCCCCGTTTCGTTGCCCTTCATGGCAATCCATCCTGGGCTTATATTCCACAAGATAATGCCAGACCGTAAACGACGAGGGTTTCTAATGCTTGTCTTCGTGTTTGTCAAACCCTAATTTGTCAAGCAACATCGCCGGATCTCTTCCGAGCTAAGAACTTTTGGAGCATTTTTCTCCAATGTTTTAGGTAAGTCGTGGGACTATTTGGAAGAAAAAAATTCGAGAGACATGTCACTTGGGGAATCTGATACATATTGTTTCTAATTTGGTTAATATGTTAGTAGTATTATGTGTCGTTATGAAGCAAAGGGGAAGCGTAAAACGCTGCCAGAAAGTGCTTCACTCCTCTCTCTATTTGGTTCGTTGTGATAAATGGATCACTATTTGCACTGTCGCATGTTATCACTTCTTGAGAAATTATGGAGAGTAAAAGAGTGTTCAGTTAAAATTCTGTACGCCTCTAATGGCTACCCACTGAAATTCGATAACGATCAACGAAAAACGTGGCCTTATTCATTCTAGGCAGCTAGGCAAAAAACTGCAACACTCGGAAAGATAACAAAATTTTTGCTTATTACTCGCGTAGAGTACAGTATGAAGAATGCAAGGTAAAACGTGTAGATCATTTGGAGATATAATTGCTACGCAATCTAATACAGAGACCTCCTACCTCCGACACAATCAGTGGCTCGAATACGAACTGCGTTTGTATGAAAATAACTGTAGGTTATTCCGTGCTTCCTTAACTTTCTGCCAGAGTGCATCAATCACAGTGGGTGACAAGTTGTGAAGTTGTGGCGTGCCAGTTTTTAATAAGTGAGAGGTCTGTGAAAGGCGGGGACAATAATCGATCCTCCTATTTATGAGCTCTGTCAGGATAGCAGGACTAAATGCAATCTTGAGTTATCTTGTTCAAATACCTCAAAGGCAGGGCACAGCCACCAGCCTTAGTAAGTCATGTAATATCGGTGATCCAAATTACCGATAGACCTATGCGAAGAGGAGGAGATGATGATGATGATGATGATGATGATGATGATGATGATGATGTGTAGCCGGCTGCGGTGGCCGTGCGGTTCTAGGCGCTGCAGTCCGGAACCGTGAGACAGCTACGGTCGCAGGTTCGAATCCTGCCTCGGGCATGGATGTGTGTGATGTCCTTAGGTTAGTTAGGTTTAAGTAGTTCTAAGTTCTAGGGGACTGATGACCTAAGATGTTAAGTCCCATAGTGCTCAGAACCATTTGAAGCATTTTTTTCGGGCGTTAGTCACCGTGCCCGTTTAGGTCCTTCATGTCATTTAGTGTGACCCTCCTGGACTCTTCGATTCCAGATTCGCAGAACGATCCTGGGATCCCAAACAACTGGGGCAGCAACCATTTGGAACAGTAAGCCCCATTCTGTGTGTGACATACTCACGCCGCTGTCGAATACCGTCACTTGTAGGTAGTTGTTTGCCTTCTTACACAGGGCTTACACGATTTTCTCACGGAAGAAAACAAAAGAAAACCAGATACTGTTCCTGAATGAAAAACTTACAACGTAATGTTTCATAATGTATGGAAATTAGTTAGCCATACTCCTATCTACAATGCAAATCGAAATCAAAGGTTCTCATCTTCGAAACTCCGTAATTGTCTCCCATTCCAACGCATAAGTTTAAAATTGGGCTCAAAGCTGCCTAAAACCTCCCTCTCTAATGGTGAAAAGACGTGGTGCCTTGCAATGTCACCTTCTGGGTCGACGACGCTTCACACAGTAAGGTGCCGAAACATGTGATGAGGAGGCCAAAGCTCAGAAGTTCACGTGACGTATCAAGTGGGTTAATAATGTCACAATGGGCAAAATGTCACCACAAATCTGCGAAACGACATTGTGGACGTGGCACACGATGGGAAGGTAGTCACAGCCCCTCTTATATATTCTGCATTTCACCCCTTCTTTTGACGCCTCTGAGATGTGGTCAGAACCTCGACGAGCAGCGTTAAAATCAAGCGGTTTGCTTATGGGTAGCCAAGGAAAACATTTCAGACACTCCACCGCTCACAATGGAAACGAGAAGGCCTCAGTGGGTGGCATGAAGGGCGTCAATGGAACCATCCATTTTTGTGGAATATTGATTCAGCCACATTTCGCTGTCGAAAACGATAGTCTGTAGTGCAATGAGCAGCAGAAAAACGTTCTTGATATAATTTGGAACTGTTGACACCTGCTTGACGATTCAATCCTTCTCGACGGACATCATGGTGCTGCAGTGCTAGTGAACGTGATCTCACCCCTTTGGAGTTCAGTGCGACGTCAACATCTGCTTTGGGGTACAGGGTGGGCCCACCAGGAATCATTCGAATTTTCTTTTCCTCTTTTTCTTTTTAATTAGAACGTGACCTGAAACAGCAAAGTGTCCTTATGGTTTTTCAATGCTACTGTGGCATGATCATGGAAGGGTGTGATATTGACATATGCGTGGAAAAAACGGCAAATGGTGTCTCTCAGATCTCCTACAGTTTGGCAAAATCCTCGGTGGCACCCAACCACATTTATCAACAATTTTACAAATGTGATTTAGCAACTTATGAAATAGTCATAGGCGCCTGCAAGTAGGCAGCCACTTGACACACGTGTGAGGCCAATTGCTTGCATGCAAGCACCTACAACCATTTCACAGGCTTTTTCTTTAAAGACACATTTTTAAAATACTCAGTAAATGTGGGTTGGTGGTTTTGGGCAACTGGGGGGGTGTTGCCGTTTTATTCATGGATGTGTCAATGTCGTACCCCTCCGTGATCACACTACAGAAGGGCGTGAAAGATGAGCACCCAATAAAGCTGCTTCGGATTGAATGGTTTTGAACGGTCCGTAGTGTGTCCACCCTGTACGCCAGAGGAAAAAGGGATGATATCACATTCAGTATGTTTGTAGCACTGTGATGTCCTGCGAGAAGGGTTGAATAGTCCCGTTATTGTCAACAGCGCCGCACGTCTTCCTCCTGCTCATCGCACAGAGAACTGTCGTTTACGACTACGAAATGTGAGCGAATATACCTCCCAAGGAAGAGGATGGTTTAATTGATGCCTTTTATACCACACCTTGGGATCCTTTATTTTCGATTCTGAGCGGCGGCGTGGCTGAAAGCTTACCTCTGCCACAAATAAGGAAAAAGTGTGAGTTCACCATTGGGCGTCACGGTTCAAATGGTTAAAATGGCTCTAAGCACACATTTGAGGTCATCAGTCCTCTAGACTTAGAACTACTTAAACGTAACTAAACTAAGAACATCACACACATGCGAACCTGTGACCGTAGCAGCAGCGCGGTTCCGGTCACGGTACCAATATACGTCATGGAGGTATCAAAAGAAGTGGCAAAATGTGGGGAAGAGGGCTGTGCCGACCTACCCATCGTGTAATACGTTCATGGTTCCCTCTGGAAGAAATTTGGTAAAATGCGGTGCCAATGTGACGTAAGTAGCCCACTTTACATGTCACATGAACTTCTAAGAGCTGGTCTTTTTTAGCCTTTGTCAACATCTTGGTGGTTGTAGCATCGTCGAGCCCGAGGCTGACATCGCAGAGCGCCACACCTTTGCACCATCACATAGCACAGTTGTAGGTACCTTAGAGTCAAATTTTAAACTTACGCATGGCAGCGGGAAACAATTACGGAGTTTAGAAAAAGTGTTCCTTTAATTCTGTTGAGCAGTGTAGTTTGTCAGATTGGTATGAAATACTAATCTTTTACATATTTAAGCATGTAGTACACCACACGCCAAAATGATAAATCTTGTATGCTCCTTCATGATAATGCAATTTGAATGACCTCCAGTGGCCTATTCGCGTGAAAATTTTGTGGCTCGTAGGAGAACATAATCAGAATTGGCAGATAATGATGTGAAATCCGTCTCCTGAATAGCTTTGAGTTCAACTATAGAGAGGTTTGGACTTTCCATTCAGAACACTGCTGTAAGAATTAAAAATGAGAATTTAAATTAAATACTAAGACTTTTGCTTTTTTCCGTTTCATTACTGTTTGGGAGGTCAGTTAGGGATACGAGATAATTCGTGTACCCATGAACTGCACGGACAGGTCATGGCCGTGACCTTCCTTGGGAAATCTAGCGGTCACTAAGCGTTACTCCAGCACAAATCAATACCTCGAGAAATAGGTTACGCTTTGGCAATAATGTCATATGTGAGAAAATAAAAGCATCGTTTCTAATCGTATTATGTCCAAAAAAAAAAAACTTTACATACGGAAGCTAAAACTAATTACTCCTAAACTTTGAAATATGAACTTATTGCATTTGAAGTATATTTACGGAAAAATGACAATGTGAAACCATTTTCTGTTTGTTTTCTCCATATTAAAGTAAAATATGTTGGACTTAATATGCTTTGATCCGATAATTTTTAACATAGATAAATAAAGACACGAGTAATAATTTAATTTACAATTAACCATTTATCTTTGTTATTGTTACAGAAGTCAACCTTTTTATGGAGAAATTTGAATACATCGCTTTGCACAGCTCTCGCTAAGCCCAGTTCCTTTCATCGGAACTTCGACGCCGTTCTTATCAACTGGCCTCATGGACGTGAAATACTTGGACAATTCTTAGAACACCTGAATAGCATTCGCGACCACATTAGGTTTACGATGAAAGTAGAGATAGATGTTCCATTGCTCTTCCTTAACGTCCTCCTTCGCTGGGAAACCAATGGGCACCGAAGCCACAGCGTCTACAAGAAATGTACATACACGGATTGGTATCTGCACTATTTCAGCGATCATCTGCCGGTGGAAAAACATGGCGCTCTGAACACTGTCGTACATCGTGCTGAAGTTGTTTCAGACGCTGAAGATCTGCCACTAGAACTAAGCCATATCCCAAAACTCTTCTCGGAAAATGGTTACAATGACCAACAGGTACAATAGTCTATTTCTGGAGAGACGCTCAAGAATACACCGCCGAAGGAAAGAGCAAGAAGCTTACGTTTCTGCGTTTCTGTGGCACTGTGTCGGGATACATTAGTAAGGTCTTGAAGAGACACAACATTTCACCAGTGCTGAGGCTCCCGGCAAAAATATAAAAGCTCATGAGGCCTATGAAGGACGATCTAGGTCTTATAACCGCTGGAGTATACGAGGCACCATGTCAGTGCCCTGCTAGTACGTCGGCTAAACAGTACGCACTGTGGGAAAACGACGACGGAATGTGGCATCTGCGTGCAACTGCACTATCCTGAAAAATCGAAAAATCCCCTGTGGCAGAACACGTTTTAGAAAATCGACATAGAATTCCATTCGAGACATCATCTTTCATTATGAATACCAAGGGATTTTGCGATATCGTTATAAAAGAAGCTAGGGAAACAAAAATATCTGAAAACACCGTCAATAAAGATAGCGGCTTGCATATCAGCACAACTTGGACACACACATCGTAATACTGCAGCGGGTGTGACACAGCGGGTCGGAAACATTACCGTATTTGTCGAAGAAGAGAGCACCAGTGATGTCACAGCAAGTAGCGTCGCTATATAACAGCGAGGCCACGGTGACAAGGCAGTTACTTAGTACTTGACAGTGACTGAGGGGAGCTCAGTTGAAAGCTCGTGGAGTTTTAACCACCTGATGCGGCTGGTAACCTTAAAAGGTTGTATTAATTATAGAACATTATTTTAATACAAAATTAATTTCTTCAGTATAAACCTTCTAATGTATTGTGTGTTACAGAACATTCATCTTGGTGCCAATTGACTTTTATCGGATTTATGTCGAACCGACATGTAATTACTGAAAATCATTTTAAAATACGGCAAAATACTTTTTCACGTTAATCATCTTGACATACAATTCACGTCTTTATGCTACACCTCTTTAATGATATAAAATATTATTTTATTGCTTGTTTATGTTATTTTTCAGCGGCTATTTACACTGTTAGTGAATACGATTTGTTACAATCTGACTTCACATCACGAAAGATCGCTCAGAAAATTGAACAAAAATACATCACACTTACTTTTGTCCATTGATGGCCTTAATACGATTTAAAGCGATGCTCCTATTAAATACACGTTATATGCCTGTAATGAGCTAAATCCTATTTATGATCTGCACATTCTATATATAGCCGTTTGCCAGTATTCCGTGAATACATTTTTCAGTGTACTTCAGTGGCGCCACAGCACATCATTCATCAATAGACATTACAGAATCACCCAGCAAACAGAGTAATAACAGAAATTACGAAATTATTGATTGGTCGGGTCTGCTCAGTTAACGTACGTTTCAACAAGCAGTAGGCACGGGAACCCATTTTTTTTCTTTATACAGGGTAATCCACTAACTCAGACTTTTGTCACAGTAGTGTGTAAAGGTAGGATGAAGCAAACAGCTTGGTGGAATGACACAGTCAAGGCATCCTGTAAAAGGAAAAAGGAGGCGTATCAAAAATGGCTACATACTAGAACTCAGGTAGACAGAGAAAGTTATGTTGAAGAAAGAAACAAAGCCAAACAGATAATAGCAGCACCCAAGAAGAAATCTTGGGAAGACTTTGGAAACAGGTTGGAGACTATGGGTCAAGCTGCTGGAAAACCATTCTGGAGTGTAATTAGCAGTCTTCGGAAGGGAGGTAAGAAGGAAATGACAAGTATTTTGGACAGGTCAGGAAAACTGCTGGTGAATCCTGTGGATGCCTTGGGGAGATGGAGGGAATATTTTGAAGAGTTGCTCAATGTAGGTGAAAATACGATTAGTAATGTTTCAGATTTCGATGTACAATAGGACTGGAATGATGATGGAAATAGGATCACATTTGAGGAAGTGGAGAAAATGGTCAATAGATTGCAGTGCAATAAAGCGGCTGGGGTGGATGAAATTAAGTCGGAACTCATCAAATACAGTGGAATGTCAGGTCTTAAATGGCTACACAGGATAATTGAAATGGCCTAGGAGTCGGGACATGTTCCATAAGACTGGACAAAAGCAGTAATCACACCAATCTTTAAACATGGAAACAGAAAAGATTGTAACAACTACAGAGGTATCTCTTTAATCAGCGTTGTGGGTAAAATCCTCTCAGGTATACTTGAAAGGAAAGTGCGAGTATTAGTTGAGGACCAATTGGATGAAAATCAGTGTGGGTTTACGTCTCTCAGAGGTTGTCAGGACCAGATCTTTAGCTTGCGGCAAATAATGGAGAAGTGTTATGAGTGGAACAGGGAATTGTATCTATGCTTCATAGATCTAGAAAAGGCATATGACCGGGTTCCTAGGAGGAAGTTATTGTCTTTTCTACGAGATTATGGAATAGGAGGCAAACTTTTGCAAGCAATTAAAGGTCTTTACATGGATAGTCAGGCAGCTGTTAGAGTTGACGGTAAATTGAGTTCATGGTTCAGAGTAGTTTCAGGGGTAAGACAAGGCTGCAACCTGTCTCCACTGCTGTTCATATTATTTATGGATCATATGTTGAAAACAATAGACTGGCTGGGTGAGATTAAGATATGTGAACACAAGATAAGCAGTCTTGCATATGCGGATTACTTAGTTGTAATGGCAGATTCGATTGAAAGTTTGCAAAGTAATACACTCCTGGAAATGGAAAAAAGAACACATTGACACCGGTGTGTCAGACCCACCATACTTGCTCCGGACACTGCGAGAGGGCTGTACAAGCAATGATCACACGCACGCCACAGCGGACACACCAGGAACCGCGGTGTTGGCCGTCGAATGGCGCTAGCTGCGCAGCATTTGTGCTCCGCCGCCGTCAGTGTCAGCCAGTTTGCCGTGGCATACGGAGCTCCATCGCAGTCTTTAACACTGGTAGCATGCCGCGACAGCGTGGACGTGAACCGTATGTGCAGTTGACGGACTTTGAGCGAGGGCGTATAGTGGGCATGCGGGAGGCCGGGTGGACGTACCGCCGAATTGCTCAACACGTGGGGCGTGAGGTCTCCACAGTACATCGATATTGTCGCCAGTGGTCGGCGGAAGGTGCACGTGCCCGTCGACCTGGGACCGGACCGCAGCGACGCACGGATGCACGCCAAGACCGTAGGATACTACGCAGTGCCGTAGGGGACCACACCGCCACTTCCCAGCAAATTAGGGACACTGTTGCTCCTGGGGTATCAGCGAGGACCAATCGCAACCGTCTCCATGAAGCTGCGCTACGGTCCCGCACACCGTTAGGCCGTCTTCCGCTCACGCCCCAACATCGTGCAGCCCGCCTCCAGTGGTGTCGCGACAGGCGTGAATGGAGGGACGAATGGAGACGTGTCGTCTTCAGCGATGAGAGTCGCTTCTGCCTTGGTGCCAATGATGGTCGTATGCGTGTTTGGCGCCGTGCAGGTGAGCGCCACAATCAGGACTGCATACGACCGAGGCACACAGGGCCAACACCCGGCATCATGGTGTGGGGAGCGATCTCCTACACTGGCCGTACACCACTGGTGATCGTCGAGGGGACACTGAATAGTGCACGGTACATCCAAACCGTCATCGAACCCATCGTTCTACCATTCCTAGACCGGCAAGGGAACTTGCTGTTCCAACAGAACAATGCACGTCCGCATGTATCCCGTGCCACCCAACGTGCTCTAGAAGGTGTAAGTCAACTACCCTGGCCAGCAAGATCTCCGGATCTGTCCCCCATTGAGCATGTTTGGGACTGGATGAAGCGTCTTCTCACGCGGTCTGCACGTCCAGCACGAACGCTGGTCCAACTGAGGCGCCAGGTGGAAATGGCATGGCAAGCCGTTCCACAGGACTACATCCAGCATCTCTACGATCGTCTCCATGGGAGAATAGCAGCCTGCATTGCTGCGAAAGGTGGATATACACTGTACTAGTGCCGACATTGTGCATGCTCTGTTGCCTGTGTCTATGTGCCTGTGGTTCTGTCAGTGTGATCATGTGATGTATCTGACCCCAGAAATGTGTCAATAAAGTTTCCCCTTCCTGGGACAATGAATTCACGGTGTTCTTATTTCAATTTCCAGGAGTGTATTTCAGAGCTAGATCAGAAATGCAAGGACTATGGTATGAAGATTAGCATCTCCAAAACGAAAGTAATGTCAGTGGGAAAGAAATATAAACGGATTGAGTGCCAAATAGGAGGAACAAAGTTAGAACAGGTGGACGGTTTCAAGTACTTAGGATGCATATTCTCACAGGATGGCAACATAGTGAAAGAACTGGAAGCGAGTTGTAGCAAAGCTAATGCAGTGAGCGCTCAGCTACCATCTACTCTCTTCTGCAAGAAGGAAGTCTGTACCAAGACTAAGTTATCCGTGCACCGTTCAATCTTTCGACCAACTTTGTTGTATGGGAGCGAAAGCTGGGTGGATTCAGGTTACCTTATCAACAAGTTTGAGGTTACGGATATTAAAGTAGCTAGGATGATTGCAGGTACTAGTAGATGGGAACAATGGCAGGAGGGTGTCCACAATGAGGAAATCAAAGAAAAACTGGGAATGAACTCTACAGATCTAGCAGTCAGAGCGAACAGGCTTAGATGGTGGGGTCATGTTACACGCATGGGAGAAGCAAGGTTACCCAAGAGACTCATGGGTTCAGCAGTAGAGAGTAGGAGGAGTGGGGGCAGACCAAGGAGAAGGTACCTGGATTCGGTTAAGAATGATTTTTAAGTAATAGGTTTAAGAAACTTCCTGGCAGATTAAAACTGTGTACCCGACCGAGACTCGAACTCGGGACCTTTGCCTTTCGCGGGCAAGTGCTCTACCATCTGAGCTACCGAAGCACGACTCACGCCCTGTACTCACAGCTTTACTTCTGCCAGTATCTCGTCTCCTACCTTCCAAACTTTACAGAAACTCTCGCAGGAGAGACCAATAGCGCAGTAGTTGGACTAGGGTATTGCCATCCCAGGCGGAGACTGTTGTTAATACCAGAATAGAAATGGCTGCATCTAGAGTTATGCCATGATAAGGAAGCATGGACTGCTGATGAAGGGCATCATTTTGCGTTCAGAGATGAATAGTGGATCTGCTCTACTCCGGATGACCATCGTTGGCGAGAGTGGCGGCGACTTGGGGAGACGTCCCATTCTTCCAACGTTTTGGAGAGGTACACCTGGTGTTGTGGTGTGTGGAGCCATCGGATATAACTTAAATCGCAGCTGACAGTAATGAGGAAGCTCTGATATCATAACGGTACATCGCGGATATCCTGCAGCACCAAGTGTTACCTATGGTGTGACAGTACTTTGGAGCAATTTTTCAATAGTACAATGCTTTTACACACATGCACATGTCTCTACGAACCGTCCTCTTGATGCTAAGGTACTCTTGTGTCCAGAAACACACCCAGAACTGCCCCCAATAAAACAATGGTGTGGCTCCAGCTCGGACGCCCGCTCCATCCCATTGCTAGTATCAAGAATATTGTGGTGTCACCGCCAGACACCACACTTGCCAGGTGGTAGCCTTTAAATCGGCCGCGGTCCGTTAGTATACGTCGGACCCGCGTGTCGCCACTATCAGTGATTGCAGACCGAGCGCCGCCACACGGCAGGTCTAGAGAGACTTCCTAGCACTCGCCCCAGTTGTACAGCCGACTTTGCTAGCGATGGTTCACTGACAAAATACGCTCTCATTTGCCGAGACGATAGTTAGCATAGCCTTCAGCTACGTCATTTGCTACGACCTAGCAAGGCGCCATTATCAGTTGCTATTGATATTGTAAAGAATGTACAGACAAGAGCTACGTTCAGCATTAATGGATTAAAGTTAAGGATTCCACCAAGTACCACCTTTTTACTGAAGTCTAAATTCCTTGTCCTGTTCCAGACCTCACGCCAGCCTGCGTGAGCTTAAACGCGTGCCTTTCGGCTTCCTCCAAACTCCGTGGGTTGGCTCCTGCCAATCCACAACATTTTGGCGACGAGGATGGGATTTCGGGATCGGTGCTGAGCTTGCGCACAAAGATGGGTCGCACGATCGCCCTATTGCCTTTGCGTCCAAATTGCTCTCGTCTGCGCAAAGAAATTATTCACAGATCGAGAAAGAAGCATTGGCTCTCGTATTTGGTGTTACTAAGTTTCATGCCTTCTTGTATGGTCGTCACTTTACCATCATCGCAGACCACAAACCTTTGACATCGCTTTTTCATCCGAACACGCCTGTACCTCCACGTACAGCGCAGAAATTTATTCGCTGGTCTATTTTCCTCTCGCAGTACCGCTACGCTATCATGTATCGGTCCACTGCTAAGCACGGAAACGCCGATGCGTTGTCCCGTTTGCCTGTTGCTGAGGATACAGCATTCGATTCCTCCGAACTTGCGTGCATGTTCATTGATGCGGAAACCGATGACGTGGTCGAATCGTTTCCGATTGATTTTCGTCGTGTAGCTACAGCCACAGCTGCTGACCCTGTCCTTGCTACCGTTCTGCGTTTTGTTGCCACGTAATGGCCCTTGTCAAAGTCACGGATCGGGGATCCGTTGGTTCGCCGATTTTTTGCTCACAAGGAGAGACTTTTTGTTCGACGTGGTGTTTTGCTGTTGCGTTCTGATAATGATCAGTCCAGGGTCGTGGTCCCACGTTCGTAACAGTCCTCTGTCTTACGGCTTCTCCACCAAGGGCACTGGGGTATAGTGCGAACGAAACAACTTGCCCGTCAACACTGTACTTGGTTCGGAATCGATGCCGCGATTACGAATATGTGCTCTTCTTGCATGGCGTGTGCCGAACAACAATCCGCACCGCCGCGGAAATTCTTTGCATGGCCAACAGCCACTTCCCCTTGGCAACGCTTACACGTCGATTTTGCTGGTCCATTCTGGAATGCTCGATGGTTGGTTATGGTAGATTCATTCAGTAATTTTCCTTTTGTTGTCCGGATGTCTTCCACGACGTCATCTGCCACCATCCACGCGTTATCTGCTATCTTTTGCATTGAAGGTCTGCCACAAACTATTGTTTCCGACAATGGTCCACAATTCATGTCCGCAGAATTTCAGTCATTCTGCAAGGCCAATGGTATTCAACATCTGACATCCGCGCCGTTTTCGCCTCAGTCAAACGGCGCCGCTGAACGATTGGTCAGGACTTTCAAGTCCCAGATGTTGAAGTTGAAAGAGTCGCATTCTCGGGAGGACGCGTTATTGCTCTTTCTGTCCTCGTATCGCTCTCAGCCCCGAGATGGTCGCTCGCCGGCTGAGTTGCTCCACGGTCGTCCTCATCGAACCTTGATGTCTTTGCTACATCCGCCGCATCAGGTTCCTGTGCTGCGGCCGACACCTGCTTTTGCTCCGGGCGACGTTGTCTACTATCGTAACTAGCGAGGTTCACGGCGTTGGCTCGAAGGGCGCATTCTTCGCTGCCTCGGCCGCGCTATGTATCTGGTTTTGGGGGCCTCTGGTGAGGTGCGTCGGCATCTCAATCAGCTGCGCCTCTGTAGTCGCACGGGTTCTGCCGCTCCCCATCTGCTTTCAGCGACGGTGCCGTCCGGTCAGCGCCCTGGCGACCCATCTACTGGCTCGCCTCAGCCCCAGGTGTTACCGACGCTGCCTTCCATTTTGCCCCATGGCGACGCGCCGCCGCCGCCGCCTGTGCTCCCGCCGGCGATGACCGCAGTCGACGCGTCGCTGCAACCGCCGGGCGCCTCCCTGGGTCACGCGCCGCCGATCGCTTCGCGTGACCAGTTGTCCTCCGACATGGAACTATTGCCCACTCCGGACCATATGTCGTCTTCGCCCGTCGGGTGCCCCGGCCCGATGGAGGTCGACCCTTCGGCCCCTCCTGTCTCTCTGCGGGCGCATACACCGCATGTTGGCGTGCACCCTGGAGCAGGATTTCAGGCGTTTCCTAGCTCCCCTCGGACCGAATCGCAGGGTGCGGGTTGCACAGCCTCGCCTATTGTTAGGCTGCCCACCTCGTCGCATACGTCAATACTGGGTCCTCCCCACGGCGGGCGGAAACCTTATAACGCAACCGTACGCCGATTTGCGGGGGAGGAATGTGGTGTCACCGCCAGACACCACACTTGCTAGGTGGTAGCCTTTAAATCGGCCGCGGTCCGTTAGTATAAGTCGGACCCGCGTGTCGCCACTATCAGTGATTGCAGACCGAGCGCCGCCACACGGCAGGTCTAGAGAGACTTCCTAGCACTCGCCCCAGTTGTACAGCCGACTTTGCTAGCGATGGTTCACTGACAAAATACGCTCTCATTTGCCGAGACGATAGTTAGCATAGCCTTCAGCTACGTCATTTGCTACGACCTAGCAAGGCGCCATTATTAGTTGCTATTGATATTATAATGAATGTACAGACAAGAGCTACGTTCAACATTAATGGATTAAAGTTAAGTATTCCACCAAGTACCACCTTTTTTCTGAAGTCTAAATTCCTTGTCCTGTTCCAGACCTCACGCCAGCCTGCATGAGCTTAAACGCGTGCCTTTCGGCTTCCTCCAACTCCGTGGGTTGGCTCCTGCCAATCCACAACAGATATCAAGGACTAGTCACAACAATTGTGGGCCAGATTGCCTCAGGAGAGGATACTACAGCTTTCCAAGAGACTTTCTAAAAAATCTATGTACCCACGCAGGCCAGAGGAAGTAAAACATCATACAGTCTTGTTATTTGTAAATGTGATTATTTTATAATCACTGAAGTTACACCACTTACCCTTCCAAGCACCAAACTACTCTGAAGGAAAGGAATATTTTGTGGTAAGGGGGTCCGTGGGCACCCCGCCAAAAATGGAACACAGATCAAGCATGAAATCAGGAGGAAGGTGTACTGAACTGTGGGAAAAACGCAAAATAGAAACAGTGAACAATCTAATTTAAGAGAGTTCAGCAATAAGAGACATAAATTACGTGTGGTGGGATGGTCGAGTGGTTACGTGTTGGAGTGCCGTGCAGGTGCGCCGGGTTCAAAGCTCGCTCGTGGCCATTTTTTTCCCACAAAATTATGGACTGTCCGACCGGTCATTGAGGTGTCTGTTCTCTGTATTACAATTTGTGTCTGTGCCGGCGTGTGACGACCGTTTTGAATAATGAGGTGTAAGATAAAAACATATTGAAAGTTGATTCTGCAGATCTATTCTATTACCAGCCTAAAGTGACTTTCGAATGGGAACCGCAAACGTTTCACGAAAAGGCGACAAGTCAACCGAATCCTCCACACGTATAGTGTGTCATACACGGTTACTGACAGCAGGCGCATATGATAGGAATCTGTTATCGACGCACCTAACTTGTACGCCTGGTGAGTGAGTGAGATATGCCCCCTTGCTCGATTCAGGTGATCGTATTAATGTGAATGTAATCACTGTACGCCTAACTTGTACGCCTGGTGAGTGAGTGAGATATGCCCCCTTGCCCGATTCAGGTGATCGTATTAATGTGAATGTGATCACTGCCAAAGAAATAATGCAAACATAGTAGTTTGTCAGATAAGCTGCAAAAAATGGCGAAACAGTTTCACAATCACACAATTTCCGCTGTGCTTTATCAAGACATATGTTTTTTTTACGCTTTTGAAGTTTTCCACATGTACACCATCAAATCATGCAAATGCCAAACAAATGTGAGCATGTCCTGGTATAATTTGCTGTGATATGTCATTGTATGCCGTTTTTGCCGTAGTTCAGGTGCATGTGTTTGTGTAGTTTGGTTGTACTTTTTATTGTCTGTTTTTATCTTTAGTTTGTCTACCATTGTTTCATTGTGCCCATTTTTAATGCTAATTTTTATAATGGCTAGCTTTTCTGATAAGGAGAGGTCTTTAGGGGGATCCTCTTCAGTCTCTTTAACATGTATCTGATTGCTGCCTGTTTGTGGTTGTGCGGGTGATTTGAGGTTTCATTTGATACAATGTCACTTGTTGTGGGTTTTCTGTATATGTCAGATGTGTGTTTATTATTGTCTTTTCTTATAGTTACGTCTAGAAAGTTGAGTGAGTTTTCTTGTTCTTCTTCTATTGTGAAATTTATGCTTCTGTATACAGCATTTATGTCTTTGTGTAGTTGCTGTATTTTGTTTCAGATTGATCTGCTGTGCATATATGTTATTCACGTATCTGTACCAGTAGCTTGGTTTAGTAAGCGAGAAACCGTTACGGAGACGCTCAACCAACTCCAGTGCAGACGCTACAAGAGAGACGTCGGGCATTACGATGTTTACTGATGAAATTCGGCGAGTGTACGTTCCTAGAAGTGTCAACCAGTGTATTACTTCCTACTATGTATAGTTTGTTAAGTCACCAAGAGGGTAAAGTTAGAGAGATTCGAGTTCCCAAGGAGGCTTGCCAGCAAGCGCTAGAGCAAGAGAGGAGATAAGAGACGATGGCAGTCTGACCTAGACATCATAAGTTGGCTTCTGGAATATGGAGGAAGGTGTAAGAAGCCAACTTTATTGAACAAGAAGTAGGTCGGATCGTTAGCGACATAGAAACCACAGTGAAAATCAAAAATGTGTTATTTTCAACATTCAACTACACCTCTTCCAATTATATCTCAAAGCAGGAGCCACTCCGACTTAGTTGTAGCATGTTACCAACTGTCGTATACCCTCGTCACAGAAGAAGGCCGTCTGCGCTTTCTGCCAATTCTCTTCCGACAATTGAGCTGTAGTGACAAAATTCTGTCCCATTTCATGTGAGCAAACAGATGAAAGAGGATTCAAGTCTGGGCTGTGTGACTGGTGATCAAACACTTCCCGACGAAAATGCTGCAGGGGCACCTTTGTTGTAGCTGCAGTGCTCAACCGAGCATTGTCATGAAAAAGGACGACCGAAACTATTCCTCTCCGCTTGATCTGAATTGCCTTTTCTAGACGATGTTCTCGAATCACCTGCTCCACTTGGTGAACAACATCAACGGTTGACAATCTCTTCCTTCCCTGGCTGTCTGCAACACAAAACCGAGTGAGGTGGCGCAGTCGTCAACATACTGGACTCATATCAGTGAGGAAGACGGTTGAGATCCACATCCAACCATCCAGATTTATGTTTTCTGTGATGTCCCTAAATCGCTCTAGGTAATTGCCAGGATGGTTCCCCTGAAAGGACACAACCGATTTCCTTCCTCACCATTGAACCAATTCCAGTTTGTGCACTCTAACGACCTCGATGTCGACGGGAGGCTAAACCCAATCTTGATTACTTGATCCCATGTACCACGAGCGTTTTTACGTTACGCATGACAGTTACGTTAAGTGTACTGCATGAAATCAGGCGGAATACTGCAGTATGAAGGAATCAAATGGAAGCACGCACATCTACCTCTTCATCTACATCATACTCAGTAATTCACCTAATGATGTGAGGCAGAGGGTACTTTTTGTACCACTGACTGAGCCCTCCAACCCTCTTCCACGTGCGAATAGCGCGTGGGAAGAATGATTGTCGGTAAGCTTCCGTGTTGCCTCTAATTTCTCGAATTTTCTCCTCATGGTCAATACTCGAGACGTTTGTATTGGGGAAGTAACATGTTTTCAGACTCTTCCCGGGGAAGTGCTCTCTCCAAATTTCAATATAAGATCTCTCCATGATGCACAACGCCTCTCTTGTAATGTCTCTCAATGGAGTTTGTTTAGCATCTGCTTAAAGCTCTCGTGCCGACTAAATGATCCCGTGACGAAACGTGCCGCACTTCATTGGAGCTTCTGTACCTCTTGTATCAGTTCTGTCCAGTAAGGATCCCAGATAGATGAACAACACTCAATAATGTGTCGAACAAGTGCCTTATAAGCCACTTCCTTCGTGGATGAGTTAAATTTCGTTAAAATTCTTCGTATGAATCTGAGTCTGGTATCTGCTTCTCCCACTATTTGTTTTATATGGTCATTCCACTTAAGGTCGCCCCGGATAGTTACTTGTAGATATTTTACCGGAGATACTGTTTCCAGCGGTTTGTTCAATTGGTTCAAATGGCTCTGAGCACTATGGGACTTAACATCTGAGCTCATTTGTCCCCTAGAACTTAGAACTACTTAAACCTAACTAACCTAAGGACATGACACACATCCATGTCCGAGTTAGGATTCGAACCTGCGACCGCAGCGGTCGTCAATAGTGTGGCCATGCAGTGATAGATTTCTTTTCCTATGTATGCCCAATATATTACATTTATTTACGTTCAGCGCAAACTGCGAGAGCGTGCCCCATTCATCAATTCTCTGTAGATCATTCGGCATTTGTATCTTCCGGCGTTTCTACTTTGTTATAGACAACCGCATCATCTGCGAACACCCTTAGAGACCATCCGACGGTTTCTACTAAATCATTCTTCACGGGAGGCTGCGTTGTTCCAGATATCTTTCCGTGCAGACCGTGTGCTCAGAACTGAATAGTGTGGCGTTACGCAATAGATGTGCATATTAGAGACATTGCGCAAAACATCTTCACGAAACTTCGTCGGATTCTCACTATAGTCTTAATTTGGCGACCGATCTGATAATGAAAGGAAAATAGCCCTCGCATTACGCAAGAGCATATGGTTCCAAAATGGTTTTTTTCCCCTCACAAGTACGGCAGTATACCGGGTGATTAAAAAGTCAGTATAAATTTTAAAACTGAATAAATCACGGAATAATGTAGATAGAGAGGTGCAAATTCGTACACGTATTTGGAGTGACATGGGGCTTTATTAGAACCGAAAAAAATACAAAAGTTGAAAAAATGTCCGACAGATGGCACTTCATCTGAGCAGGATAGCAATAATTAGCATAACAAAGTAAGACAAAGTAAAGAAGGTGTTCTTTACAGGAAAAGCTCAATATGTCCACCATCATTCCTCAACAATAGCTGTAGTCGAGGAATAATGTTGTGAACAGCACTGTAAAGCATGTCCGGAGTTTTGGTGAGGCATTGGCTTCGGATGTTGTCTTTCAGCATCCCTGGAGGTGTCGGTCGATAACAATACACTTGCGACTTCAGGTAACCCCAAAGCAAATAATCGCACGGACTGGGGACCTGGGAAGCCAAGCATGACGAAAGTGGTGGTTGAGCACACGATCATCAGCAAACGACGCGCGCAAGAGATCTACATTATTCCGTGGTTTATTAAATTTTCAAATTTATACTGACTTTTTGATCATCCGGTACATTGAAACAAGTGTTGTTTATTAGCAGTTCCGTCATGCTGTTGGATGCTTCGTGTTGATAACGCGATAATTAAAAACTCATGAAGTGCAGGTCAGTCCATAAGAACGCTGAACACACTATTACCCTACTACGCTACTGATTAAGGAGGTCCGTATTCAGAGCGGAGAAGAGAGCTCGGGGCGGGCACGTATTACAGTTGTAGCCATTATCGTTTTAGACCTCTCCTCATTATCTCCTGCAGCGGCGGAAGGTCGCTGCACGCAAAAAAAGACCGCAGTCTCGAGTGCTGGCCGGCAGCGTCCAGCGTCTCTCGATTTCCAGTCCATTCGCGAGGGATTTTTGCCGCGGCTGCGGCTGCGGTTTGCGCAGGCGCGGCACGTAGCCGGCTCGTTACCGCGGCCGCATAAAGGCGCGGGCCGCGGCCGTGGCCGGCTCGCCTGGTCACCGCCACCGCGCTGGCTTAATTACACGGGACGCGTCGTAATGGAGCCGCCCAACGAGGCCGGGCATTCCCTCAGACTCGGGATTAGTCCGAGATTATCCGCGGCCCGCGCAGCTAATCAGTTTACCGGCGGTGATACGCCGCACTGTGCCGGGGCCGCGCGAATTAACGGCGCGGGTCGGCCCGTGCCGGCCTCGGGACGTCGGCGCGCGGCCGCCCTGCAATTCGGTTACGCTGATTGCCGCGAGCCGCCGCCAGGCGCGCTGCAGTCGCGCCGGACTGCCCGCTCCTGAGGACGCAGTTGACAGCAGTGGTGCGAGAATACACTGAAGGCGCGGTACGGCCCCACAGTTAGTGGTCATCTGTGAACGGCGGAAAATTTGAAACTCTCCTCGGCGTCCATTGCTGTGATAAGCCTACGCACCTTTGTTTGTACCTATAGTTGTAGGCTATCGCACAGTACCGTAGATTGGCTACAATTTACAGACGCGCGAAATTTGGCACGGACTTCAATGCGAGATGCCTTTAATGGGTTCCACAACGAAACATTGTCTCGAAATTTGGTAGAAAATCCGAAGAAATTCTCGTCGTATGTAAAGTACACAAGCGGCAAGACGCAGCCAATACCTTCGCTGCGCAGTGCCGATGGTACTGTTACCGACGACTGTGATGCTAAAGCGGAGTTATTGAACGCAGTTTTCCGAAATTCCTTCACAAGGGAAGACGAATGGAATATACCAGAATCTGAAACACGAAGAGCTGGTAGCATGAGTTTCTTAGAAGTAGATACCTTAGGGGTTGCGAAGCAACTCAAATCGCTTGATACGGGCAAGTCTTCAGGTCCAGATTGTATACCGATTAGGTCCGTTTCAGATTACGCTGATACAATAGCTCCCTACTTAGCAATCATATACAACCGCTCGCTCACCGATATATCTGTACCCGCAGATTGGAAAATTGCGCAGGTCGCACCAGTGTTTAAGAAGGGTAGTAGGAGTAATCCATCGAACTACAGACCTATATCATTGACGTCGGTTTGCAATAGGGTTTTGGAGCATATACTGTATTCAAACATTATGAATCACCTCGAAGGGAACGATCTATTGATGCGTATTCAGCATGGTTTCAGAAAACATCGTTCTTGTGCAACGCAGCTAGCTCTTTATTCGCACGAAGTAATGGCCACTATCGACAGGGGGTCTCAAGTTGATTCCGTATTTCTAGATTTCCGGAAAGCTTTAGACACCGTTCCTCACAAGCGACTTCTAATCAAACTGCGGGCCTATGGGGTATCGTCTCAGTTGTGTGACTGGATTCGTGATTTCCTGTCAGGAGGGTCGCAGTTAGTAGTAATAGACGGCAAATCATCAGTTTTACTCGAAGTGTTGTCAGGTGTTCCCCAGGGAAGCGTCCTGGGACCCCTGCCGTTCCTCATCTACATAAATGATCTGGGTGACAATCTGAGCAGTTCTCTTAGGTTGTTCGCAGATGATGCTGTAATTTATCGTCTAGTAAGGTCATCCGAAGACCAGTATCAGTTGCAAAGCGATTTAGAAAAGATTGCTGTATGGTGTGGCACGTGGCAGTTGACGCTAAATAGCGAAAAGTGTGAGGTGATCCAGATGAGTTCCAAAAGAAATCCGTTGGAATTCGATTACTCGATAAATATTACAATTCTCAAGGCTGTCAATTCAACTAAGTACCTGGGTGTTAAAATTACGAACAACTTCAGTTGGAAAGACCACATAGATAATATCGTGGAGAAGGCGAGCCAAAGGTTGCGTTTCATTGGCAGGACACTTAGAAGATGCAAGTCCACTAAAGAGACAGCTTACACTACACTCGTTCGTCCTCTGTTAGAATATTGCTGCGCGGTGTGGGATCCTTACAAGCTGGGATTGACGGAGGACATCGAAAGGGTGCAAAAAAGGGCAGCTCGTTTTGTATTATCACGTAGTAGGGGAGAGAGTGTGGCAGATATGATACGCGAATTGGGATGGAAGTCATTACAGCAAAGACGTTTTTCGTCGCGGCGAGATCTATTTACGAAATTTCAGTCACCAAAATTCTCTTCCGAATGCGAAAATATTTTGTTGAGCCCAACCTACATAGGTAGGAATGATCATCAAACTAAAATAATAGAAATCAGAGCTCGAACAGAAAGGTTTAGGTGTTCGTTTTTTCCGCACGCTGTTCGGGAGTGGAATGGTAGAGAGATAGTATGACTGTGGTTCGATGAACCCTCTGCCAAGCACTTAAATGTGAATTGCAGAGTAATCATGTAGATGTAGACTACGGTAAGTTTCGTAATAGCTTTGGTCAGTAAAGGTCATACCCGCGTTGTACAGGGTGAAAAGTATTTAAACCGACAAACTCTGGGAGGTTGTAAGGGACATCAAAACAAATATTTTTCCCTAATGTCATTTTTTCCTATGAGGATTATTTAAACCGGTGGAGGCCGTATTACGCTCTTCAGTTGTTATAGGTCGTATTACGACCTTCAGCTGTTAGAGGGCGTATTGCGCTCTTCAGTTGTAGGCAACTGCTGTCCACCAGTGTAGTTGTGCACTGTCTCAGTTTACTGATGGATCGATACACCTGGAGTGAGTACACTGATATGGTTGGTGCGTACGTACTATGTAGCGCACCACAACGGACGAGCTGCACAGCGGGTTTATCAACAACAATATCCTAATCGCCGTATCCCGCATCATACGACCTTTGCTGCTGTGTACCAACGTCTGCGTGCGACATGGTCATTTATCAGATGGTCCTGTACCATGGCCTGCTCGATCCCCAGATATGTCCCCTCTGGACTTTTTTCTGTGGGGGGAGATGCGCAACCTTGTTTACGTAACTCCTGTTGCATCAGAAGAGGATCTCGTTGCACGGATAGTAGCAGCAGCAGGAACAATTCAGGAAACTGCTGGGGTTTTTGCCCGTTTCAGACAGAACATGATCCGACGGCGTAACCCTGGTTTACGTGTCAATGGAGGCATTTTTGAAAATCTTCTGTAATGGAAATAGGGTTGTGTTAATGTGTTCTCCCTTGGTAGTAAAAAAATGGAAAAGTGTTTGTTAGTTTAATTAATTTGCCGCCAGAGAAATCTTCCTCTACTGGTTTAAATACTCCTCACAGGAAAAAATGACATTGGGGAAAAATATTTGTTTTGATGTTCTCTACAGCCTCCCAGAGTTTGTCAGTTTAAATACTTTTCACCCTGTATAACGATCGCTTGCCTTACGTTTACGATACCGGCTCCCAGGTTGATGCCATATTTCTCGACTTTCGAAAGGCCTTCCACTCAGTTCGGCACTGTCGCTTGCTGCAAAAAGTGCGGGCTTACGGTCTATACAACGACATATGCGGTAGGATAGAAAGTTTTCGAACAGACAGGGAGCAGTATGTCGTCCTGAACGGGGTAGCTTCAAGAGAAACAAGCGTAACTTCAGGTGTGTCCCAGGACAGAGTAGTAGGTCCTCTCCTTTTTACGATTTACATAAACGATCTGGTTGATGGCATTGACAGCGGCCTTAGACTGTTTGCCGACGATACTGTAGTCTACAGGAAAGTAGTATCACTCGAAAGCTGTGAACAAATCAATGAGGATTTGCAGAAAATAATTGCGTGGTGTAATGACTGGCAGTTAGCTCTCAGTATTAGTAAGTGTAATCTACTGCGTATAACAAGGCGAAAATCCCCATTAATGTATGAGTACAAAATAAATGATCAGTCTTTGGAAGCGGTAACATCAGTCAAGTATCTGGGTGTGACTATTCCAAATGATCTCATATGGAATGATCAGATTACACATGTAACGGGTAAGGCGAACTCTAGACTGCGGTTTATTGGTGGAATCATGAAGCGATGCAGTCCTTCAACAAAGGAAACAGCTTACAATACGTTAGTTCGTCCAGTCTGAATATTGTTCGTCTGTATGCGACCCTTACCAGTTGGGTCTCATTCAAGAGATTGAGAAGCTTCAAAGAAGAGCGGCAAGATTCGCGACGTACATTTAGCCATCGTGAGAGCGTTACGAATCTCATAGAAAGTTTGAAGTGGGACACACTCGCAGATAGACGACGCGCTAAACAGAAGGGGCTGCTCACTAAATTCCGAAATCCAATGTTCGCCGAGGATGTAGAGCATATATTATTACCACCAACTTTCAGATCGCGTAATGATCATCATTCAAAGATAAGGGAAATAAGAGCTCGTACTGAGGCGTTCAGACAGTCGTTTTTCCCTCGCGCGATCGGCGAGTGGAACATGTATCCGGAAAAGCATCGTTGTCTCGGCAGATAGCGCTGACGAATGACGTTTCCTCTGACCACGTCCCGTGTACTCCTTGTGTGCTGCAGGCTGTGTGATCGATGCAGCGTACTTTAAGCTTCAGAATGGTACGGTGTTCATGTCAGGAACAAGCCGTGTAGGGCCAAGCAGACGGAAACGGTCAAGAGACAGTAAGGCCATATCAATACGAGAACCCTCACAGACACCAACCATGGCCGGCCGTTGTGGCCGAGCGGTTGCAGGTGCTTCAGCCCGGAACCACCCTGCTGCTACGGTCGCATGTTCGAATCCTACCTCAGGCATTGATGTGTGTGATGTCCTTAGGTTAGATAGGTTTAAGTAGTTCTGAGTCTAGGGGATTGATGAACTCAGATGTTAAGTCCCCTATTGCTCAGAGCCATTTGAACCATTTTTGACACCAACTGCATCACACAAAATTTCAAGCCCTTTTTCGGCGTTTGTGTGATCATGGGTCCTTTCAGACAGACGAACGTGCAGGGAGGTAGTGGACTTTGCGTACACCAGATTTCGAGGTCCGTGTTCGACAGGATTTTGAGACGCACTCTAGTACAAGCTCCAGACAAGCGAACTGCCGACGTGGACAATTGTGTATATCCTCCATGACAACGGCTACTATCCCTATTACCTGCAATCCCGTGGTGGTCACTTTGAACATCTGCTCAGATATGGATGCGAAGCAACTGTGTTTTGTGTTCCTGGACGATTTGTTGTTTTTGCACGCACTCTGTCCATTTTCGTACACGCTTTTTCCTCAATTTCCAGTCAGGAATCCATCCCTGCAGTTTATCTGTTTTATTAATGCTCACCCTGTGTAAAGAACCAGGTAACCTACAGAACATTTTTGTTCTACAGTTATCCTTCTGTCTGTTACTTAATAATAAACGGTGTTTACAGCAAAATAAACTGTGAGCGTTTAATTCACTTTTGTTCGAAAATTATCGACACATTAGGCGAAACAGATGTATGCTGTACCAAAAATAAACGAAACCATGCAGATTTATGATATAGCTCTAGAAAACACCAATACCACACCATAAAAGTAAAATAAAAAAATGCAAAATAAAAAAATATGAAACATCACTTCAATACTTCGTCGAACTTACGTAAAACATGTTTCTGTTATTCATGCATAACTTTCGGATTTTCCAACAGTAACAGGAAACTCCCAGCTTTCATTATGACGTAGAACATTCTTTTCAGTACAATAATCATGTTTTTTACGTTTGTCCGTTTAAAGTGTACTTGCATCCAAAGTAATTACTTTGGTTCCATTAAACCACATAAATCATGCTATCAAACTGATTTTTATTACTGATAAAGTGCAATTTATATTCTACAGTGATATAAAATGATCAATGGTCTGTCGCCGAGTGGCGTCCGGTGCCAGTTATGTGAAGCAAACATCAAACAAGTAAAATACAAAGAGAAGTTCTCGTCGGCTCCCAGTTTCTCTGCTACACATTCATTTACATTTCTTTCACTATCAGTTCAAATGGTTCAAATGGCTCTGAGCACTATGAGACTTAACATCTGAGATCATCAATTCCCTAGACATAGAACTGCCTAAACCTAAATAACCGAAGGACGTCACACACATCCACGCCAGAGGCAGGATTCGAACCTGCGACCGTAGCAGCAGCGCGGTTCCGAACTGAAGCGCCTAGAACTGCTCGGCCACAACGGTCGGCCACTTCCAGTCCTACCAGCACTACCAGTAATCGTATTATTTAGTATTTTAGTTATCAAAATTACCGAATCGTAGGGTTGGTAGAGCGCAGCTCTAGTTGTAACACATCTTCCTTTGGTTTATGCCACAAATATAATAATATAGTCTCTCATGTATGTATACAAGTTCTAACGGCTATAAGTACAGATATCTTTATATACGGTACCTTAATACGGCCGCACATAGGTGTGTTAGTTATTTTTTCTCTGAGTCGACAGTCTTCCCACAGACAAGTCAAGCTTTACGTTCGGAAGCTTTCTGAATGGCTCTACCTGGCCCGAGAAGTGAACGATACCTACCTGAACTGCTGCCCCGAGGAAAATCAGCATTAATGGTTTGCTCTTGCTACAAGTACTTGCAGGTACTACCCAATCTAAGAACATACGACTTGTAATAGCTCTCATTATTAATTAGCAAATTACATAAATACTGCTGTTAAGTACACCGTCCTCAGTAACCAGTCGAAATGTCTGTTCTAGCATGTGCATTTTAGCGCTTTGTCTTGCTATTGGGAATTTTTGAGACATGAGACCGGCACTTTTTCTCACCTCTAATTGTTTATTCACTACGAAACCGATTTTAGCGTAAAACGCACTATTGAGTATTGATGGTTTTATTAACATTCTCCATGACCTCAGTGTCACCGCGACATTGAATTCTAATCTTCCTTACTTCCTTCCTCAGCGTTGTGCAGGGCACCGATTAAGAGTGTGGGCAAAGATGGAGTAGGTGGTTGTATCAGGGGTGGGTGACGGACATAAATGGAATCAACGGAAGTCCAAGTTATCGCGTTGTGTCGCTCACACTGGAAGTCTTCAGAAACGGTGCAACAGAGCAAGAGGGATGGCTTGCGAAAACTGATGACATTTTAAGGACGAAGGCGAAGTAATAGGACAAGGGCAGAGGCACAACCAAAGTACATGCAGACGTCATGTGAGTATCTGGTGATTTTGGGTCGAATGGAAGATATTCATAATTAAAACATATAAATTGTCAAAGTAGAATGATTAGAATTTTTGTGTATCCTCAATGAACATATAAGCATCGCATGAACGAATAAATTGGGAAGGTGTGGAATGGCGATGTCGGTCGAGAAAGATATAGACAGACGAAACGGTTATATCAGTACAGGAGAGTAGACTATTGCGGCTTCTCTTATGTTGTGAGGTAGATGAGGGCGGTTATACGTAAGGACAGACTACACACGTCACAGAAAACAGCTACGTGTATTAGCTTTAAAAGAAGTGCGAAGTGGGTACTGATTCACAAATGTATTTGGTTGTTATTTAGAAGTCAGTTTAATCTGGATTCCACATTTATCATTTCTGGTCACTTAATGACATACAATATACATGTGAAAACCATCATACACTATCAGCCACAGGAGGTTGCCTGCAACAGTAGTTTCTCCTGCTGTCAGACATTTTCGTTCTTATTAACGTCCCCTGTCCTGCCTATCCCATTACTTTGCAGTTGGTCCTGGTTGTCCAGCGTAAAGCACTTGCATGCAAAAAGAAAAATCGTTGGAACAAATCCTAGTCGACGTAAGGAATATTCCATTCTGCTTTCAATCTAGTCTTCAGCATCCAATGATGCAATTAACCGCCACGAACGACACATGATTCTGACCCAACGTTAGCTGTGGGTTCCATGTTCCGGGTACGAGTACTGGGATTTGTTAGTGACACGCAAGTTGGCGAAGAGGTGTCAGATTGGAAGATTGTTTGGTCCACTGATTTCGTGCGTAGCTACGCTCACCCTTCGCTCGCTGTTGCCCTATCAATCGACAGAAGACTTCCTAATTCGTATTTCGCCACGTCAGCTGACTGTTCAAATAATTTTTGGTGCAACTGAACCGTACACGACAGTCACCTTTCCCACATTCTAGTACATGACTGTTAGCTGTTGGGCATTGTTGAACGAAACAGCTTGATATTTCCCCTGCCAAAAAGGGCACCCTCGCCTCTGAAAGCGATGCGCAAGGAATAAAATTTAATAAATCATATTATGGTAGTAGTAGGCCTTACACTTGTGCTTGAACAACACAGAATCAGTTCTTAACCTTACCTTCATTCTTGTTGGACTGTTTAAGGAACTGTGACTGTTTAGAGCAAAAGTTAAAATAAAATATCTATCTACGTCTATCACTCATTTTATTTCATCTCACAACAAGTTTCAAGACTTTACATTCTCATGTGCAGGTGGAACAATGATAATGTTATATTTTTGCTAGATGGATGTGGCCGGTTGCGTGTATTTACAAAAAACCAAGAGCTACAGACGTAAATACCCATGCTTCTTCATGCCACCGGCACACACACATATTAGCAGCTTATAGATCCATATAGTACAGAGCACACACAAAATGCCATTAAGTAATGAAACGCTCCAAAATTAAGGCTAGGTCAACAAACGACAGCAGCTGCTAATAGTTTTCAACCGGAATTCACAGAAAAAATCTAAAATAGTTAGAAAAGGAATAGAAAGACACACAAATAAGAACAACGAACAGACAGACGCCAGGATATTGTACCCTTCTTACTCTGGTACCATTTCACAAAAAGTGTGCGAATATACTGACATCATAAAATGTAACAGTTGCTTTCTCTACCAACAATAAACTAAGAAAAAGACTGCCATATTACGCAAAACGTAATAAAGATAAATTCTCCAACTTAGGTGTATGCAAGATAAAATGCAATCAATGCCCTGTACATTATGTCAGCCAGTCTGGGAAAAGCTTCTGAACTATATTCAAAGGACACAATGCATTTAGGCAGAACACACCCAATAAATATGCCTTAACCTCACAAATTAAGGAAATAGGACATTCCTTTGGTAACACAGAGGTCAGTCCTATGACATTTCACAAAATGAACAAACTCAATTTTTGTGAAGAACTGGAAACTTTTGCTCACAATAGAAAATGTGGTCCGAACGCACTAAATGAAAAAGCTGAGACAGTGACAATGGGGTTCCTTATGAGCTTCGCAGATATTCTACAAAATGCACTATTTCCACTTTCTACTTCTTGAGTGACCTAAATAAAAGATAATTCCCAAAGCTTTGTACGTAAACATTAAGTGTCAATTAGATTACGTCTGCAAGTTTTATATCTTATATGTCTTATATTTTATTTTTGTTTGTGTCTTTACTGTCATGTATGAGCGGCAGTAGTACTTCTAACAAGCTGTAATGAATGAATCAGTTTTATAACTGTTATATGTACCTGTGGTCCACAATGTAAGTTCATAATGAATTATCTATGAGGCAAGGCAAAGTATCTTTACATCGTAAGAATCTTTGCTTTGTCTATGTTATTGGCTCGTGTTCTCTGAAACAAATTACGAACCAAAGGCTCTGTGCACAGGGACGGATTGCAAGTAGCTCTATCAGGTTTTAAATTTATGGTTCTAATGGCATATTACGCTAACAAGTATCTGTTAATAAGTTTTTTTTAGCAAAAAGAAACCACAACAAACAGGTAGCCACGTCCAACTAGCAAAAAAGTAACCTAATATCATCGTTATACCCGAAGATGAGTGTGTCAATCTCGAAACGTGTCGCGGGATGAAACAAAGACGATGGACGCAGATAATTGTTCTACTTTAACTTTTCTTAATCATTTCTTGTCACTCTCCATGAAATCACAGTGAACTGAACTTTCACTGAGAGTGATTTCAAACCTAAATACCGTACAGTTACTATTGCAAGTTTCACTGAAAATTTGTTTATATTTATCTAATAATTACGCCACCTGTCCCCGGTCCTGAAACGAAAGCAAGACTCATCAACTCCCTCTTTCGTGTATCGCTAGGCTTAAAAATGTTTGGTCCCGTTTGTAAAAGCAGTTGAACGACGTGCCACCAGGAAGCGCTGTACCAAACGCGTCCTCTAACGTGGCTGAAGTGTCGACGGCGGAGCAGGGTCCGCGGAGCCGGCTGCGGCCTGGAGAGGCGTGAAATACGCGGTGCCCCGTGACCCGGCGTGGCCAGCGGCCGCCAGATATTGGTTTTCCGTAGTCGGGCCGGACTGCCGCCGGAATGATTTTTATAATCGAATGCGTCCGTATAAGGTGCCAGCGCCAGGTCGCGCGGCCAAAAGGCACGGCTCGCCTACGCTGCAGTGGGAAAAGTACGGCGTTGATTTCTTCAAAAAGGAGCGAATAAAAGGAAAGGGCACAAAGGTGGAAACCAATCGAGCACACACTGTAAAACTGACGTAGCCACCTACAGGCTCCATTTTTATATTGGGAAACACAGGGAAAAGGAAAGTTTAACACTTGTGATGTTGTACCGGCCCTGGAAATTGGTTCCACCTGAATGGGGTAGACGTTTCGACGTCTGATATCCATTTTCAGGGTTACAGCAGGAATCTTCTTCTGCTTGGGGGCAAAGTGAATCGATTGAGTGCTTTGCGAATGGCTGTTAGCAGTTTACGCGACACATGATTAGATTAACTTCGTTTGTCATGCTGAAAGTGTGAGAAGAAATTGTTGGAAGGATACAATGATCTGAATATAAATTTTTCTCTAAAACAAGGTAATTAGAGTAGCAATTCATCTCTGCGTGGATTGGAAAACGAGCGGGCTATGACCTTAATAACATTCCGAGACTGTGTCCGAAGTCATTTAACATAGGAACCACGTGGAAGCAAAAAGTAGATTTGCCTGAATATTACTCGAAATCAGACATTCAGGATACAGCACCAGTTTTCTTTCTGCAGCATGCCTCTCGGTAAAGAAACAGAAAGTAACGAAAACAAGACTTACGTATTTGACGCAGTAGTACACATTACATATCTTGAATGTTCTAATTAACATCAGTATATGGCCTCAACCGATCTTCACTAAATAGAACATCAGTTATATATTTTGTCGAAGCAGATACAGTAGCAAAATTTGAGTCACTTTTTATGGACCTATTTGGTCTTTCACCATACTTGTAAAGTGCATAACTATTTTTAATTAATGAGCATCTTAGTAATATTTATATTTAATTACCTCAAATCCTATATTTGCTATCGATAGTCCTGCATTAGCCATTGACAATCATCGTAAAGAGGATCTTCAGAACTATCGCTACGTCCCTTGTATACTGTTGCTTCCATGTTGATTAATCGTTTGTCAGTTTCGGTACAGTTCCCTCACCGTACGAATACTTCTTCACTTTAAAGTAATATAACGTGAAGTATTCCTTCTTTAAGCTTCTATCATTAAGAAAGTTATAAAAATTTCCTTTTCATTCGTATACAAAGTCGTAGTGATTTATGTGGGTTCAGAGTAATGTAACTACCAATATAATGTATAACACGTATCAGAAAAGGTTTTGACGAAACTTCTTTTTTAACTCTACACTTACAGGAGGCACAGAAACAGTACTAAAGAATCAAGATCGTACCCATGTTTGAACCTCTTCGTTCGAAACAAATCGACGGACGCGAGTGTATTTCTCCAAGACTCCAAAAGTATCAAAATAGCATGAAGAGACATCGCGACTCTATGGAATATATGATAATTGATTGATACCTTCAGCTGCCGACAGTTGTTGTTGATATACCTTCGAGTCAGTAGCGCCAATGACGCTGTCAGCGATTTTCATGCCGAGCAGCGCGGCTCTACCTTGGCGTCCACACCTGCCGCCAGAATACTTGGCGCGGTCATGGACCTCCTGCATGGAAGCAGCGCTTAATAAAGAATGTTGACTCTCACAAGCCGTCTTGACTAAGTGCTCGCCGTAGTATTGGCCATCGGGGCTGAATTCGAAGCGGGACACTCAGCGAAGACTGTTCTACTCCAGTGAATGGGATTCCAGGCTGGAGACATGTCTGGAGACGCCCCAGAGAGCGGTGGGATACCAAGACGGTTTCAGCCGCCATAAAGCCCAAAATCCAGGAGTGAGGGTACTGTGTGCCATTTCTTTTCATAGCAGAACCAGTCTGGTTATTATCCGTGACACCTTTACAGCACGGCGGCACGTCGACGATATTCTACGCCACGTTTTGTTGACCTTTATGACAAGCCAACCTGGGCTTACACTTCAGCAAGATAATGCCCGCCAGCATACGGCAAGCGCTTCTGTTGCTTGTCTTCGTGCTTGCCAAACCCTACCTTGGCCAGCAACGTCGCCGGATGTCTCCCCAGTTCAGAACGTTTGGTGATTTATAGGCTGCGTCCCCCACCCATCTCGGGATTTTGACGAAAGAATTTGGCACGATGTCCGTCAGTAGGACATTCAATAACTCTCTGAATCAGTGCCAAGCCCAATAACTGCTCGCATAAATGCCAGAGGTGGACCAACACTTCGTGGACTTGCTCAATTTGTTAAGCTATTTCTCTCGAAGAAATCATCAAATTTTTCTGAAACTGTAATTGTTTCTTTACCTACACGTGTCAGTCACATCTACCTATTAACCTACCATTCAAAAATTCCTTCGGGCTGCGTCAGTTTTTTGTCTTACAGGGTATTATAATTAACCTAACTTACAACTAACATTCAGTTCACGAATATAGTCTGTGGATCCGAACGTCATCACAAGGAACTCTGCTGGATCGCCTTTCGTTCCACTGCACAGGGAGTTGGCATACCTTCCAGCGTTCGGTCTTACTCCGTAAAAACTGGCCAGACTTGCGTGACAACTAAAAACCAGGTGACTTGGTCGGTATGTACCTCATCTTAGGTTTTTCCGTCATAGCATTAATCTGCCATGTGTGTCTCCACAAGCCTTCAGTATTAATGCCGTTATCAACTAATAATCTTGCGGTTTCCAGGGTGTGGGTAACGAGAGTGGAGCCTTCCTTAGCTTACGTTTATAATGTCAGCGTGAACAGCGATGTGCCGGTATTTCTTTAGTGTTTTGTAAGAGTGTACCTCACCGATCCAGAGATGGAGGTGGTACATGGTAAGTGTGGGTATCCATAGGTGTTGTTCTGATGATACCAGTCATGAAACGCATGGTGTGATTGAGCTGTGTATCGACAAGTTTTATGTGAGTGGTATTCATCCAATCAGGGGAACAATATTCCGCAACATGGTAAATCAGTCCCTGAGGTGAAATACAGGGGTGTCGGTGCAGAGAGTCAACGTGACGCACCATGCAGTTTCTGGAGGAAGTTACTTCGAGTTTTGATTTTGCCAGATGTGTTTCTCACTTCCGCACGTTCATCCACTAATAACCCTTCACGTGTCTCCAGGCAACCAGACTGTCCTCGAAATCTCCTGTTAAATAATACATCACATATCAGAACTCACTTTCTGACATGAAAAATTATAATTGTTGCGATATGCAGCAAGACTTGGATTTGTTCTAGAGTTGGGGCAAACACTGCCACTTGAATCTGACCATTGCTAGACATAATGTAAAACGTTTATCTGAGGAAAAGATCCGACCGTGTTTAATCGCCCTAGTGCAGGGCGATCACTGGAATCACAACTGTCAGATACCTAGCTGTATCCTTCCGAAATAACGCGTATGGAGTTGAAGTAAAGGAAGTCATTGAGAAAATCCAAAGATCTGCCATATGTTAACTGATTCAACGTCACTCAGTTCAATAAATGCATACCAATCTTCAGTGAGAGACGCTTCACAAATGATATAGTGATTTTGTTATAAAAGAGTAGGTTTAAGGTCAGTCACGAAGATAATACGACCTTCGACACAGATATCTGGCAATGGGAGCTGAAGTACAAAATTCGGAATCACACAATGTAGCAACTTGTTTGCTTATGGTACGCCATCCAGAAATGACATATGAAATGTGATGCGCGTACCCGGCATTTTCTGTGTCATATATTGCATGACGCACTGCAGAGCAAGTAATTAGATGATTCCCGAATGAGATTTTCCACTCTGCAGTGGAATGTGCGCTGATACGAAACTTCCTGGAAGATTAAGATTGTGCCGGACCGAGACTCGAACTCGGGACCTTTGCTTTTCGCGGGCAAGTGCTCTACCATCTGAGCTACCCAAGCACGACTCACGCCCCGTCCTCACAGCTTCATTTCTGTCAGTACCTCATCTCCCACCTTCCAAACCTTACAAATCTCTCCTGCGAATCTTGCAGAACTAGCAGGAAGAAAGGATATTGTAGAGACATTGCTTAGCCACAGCATGGAGGATTTTCCAAAATGAGATTTTTCACGCTGCAGCGGAGAGTGCGCAGATACGTAACTTCCTGTCACATTAAAACTGTGTGCCGGACAGAGATTCGAACTCGGGACCTCTGCCTTTCACGGGCAATTGCTCCCCCAGGCTGTCGCTAAGAAATGTCTCCGCACTATCCTTTTTTCCAGGAGTGCTAGTTCTGTAATGTTAGCAGGAGAGCTTCTGCGAAGTTTGGAAGGTAGGAGACGGGGTACTGGCAGACGTCTAGCTGTAAGGACGGGGTATGAGTCGTGCTTGAGTAGTTCATATTTTAGAGCACATTCCCGCAAAAGGCCAAGTTGCCGAGTTAGAGTCTCGGCCCCGCACTCAGTTTTAACCTGCCTAGAAGTTTCATATCAGCGCACACTCTGCTGCAGAGTGAAGTATCTCATTCTGGATACATCCCGCAGGCTGTGGCTAAGCCATGTCTCCGAAATATCCTTTCTTCCAGTAGTGCTACTTCTGCATGGTTCGCAGGACAGCTTCTGTGAAGTTTGGAATGTGGGAGACGAGGCACTGGCAGAAGTGAAGCTGTGAGGACGGGGCGTGAGTCGCGCTTGGGTAGCTCAGATGGTAGAGCACTTACCTGCGACAGACGAAGGTCCCTATTTCGAGTTTCGGTCCGGCACACAGTTTTAATCTGCCAGGAAGTTTCAAGTAACCATATGTTTAACCCTGAAAACGCAGTAGTCTTCTTACTCTCTAGCGGACTCTTGACTAACTCTAACTCGTACCTTCATGTGAATGAGTTATACAGTGACACTACGTCGAATGTGTCTGCATGAACCTGTGTAACCTTCCGTTCCTTCCGGATACCACTTTTGATCTAGCCTCTAACCTTTTCCATATTAAATATTCTTACTTTTTAAACAAAATTAAAAGGCCCATGTGGTAACATAAGGGAATAAAATCTGTTAGCAGCAAATCAGCAAAAGCGTGCAGCCTAGCTATGAAACTGCGATGTGCGGTATGTGTTATATTTAAAGACATATAAAATTTAGGTGAGAGTAAAAAAAAAAAGGCTCTGAGCACTATGGGACTTAACATCTGAGGTCATCAGTCCCCTAGAACGTAGAAGTACTTAAACCTAACTAACGTAAGTACATCACACACATCCATTCCCGAGGCAGGATTCGAACCTGCGACCGTAACGGTCGCGCCGTTCCAGACTGAAGCGCCTAGAACCGCTCGGCCACACCGGCCGGCTAGGTGAGAGTATGGACAGTTTTAGAGGAGAGAGATAAATTCATGGTAAGATGCTATATTGTTGCCGGCCGGGTTAGCCGAGCGGTTCTAGGGGCTACAGTCTGGAACCCCGAGACTGCTACGGCCGCAGGTTCGAATTCTGCCTCGGGCATGGATGTATGTGTCCTTAGGTAGGTTAGGTTTAAGTAGTTCTAAGTTCTAGGGGACTGATGACCTCAGATGTTAGGTCCCATCGTTCTCAGAGCCATTTGAACCATTTGAAGAATTTCGAAGGAATCTTCCAACAGATACTGAAGGACTGTAACATTGGTTCGAAGAATGAGGAACAAGAAAACAGATGTGGAAACAATATTAGCAATGTAGTCGATTTTAGTAATGTCGATCAGCTGTAATTAGTTAATATCTGCATGTATTATGTAATATCGTTGCTATATTAATATTTACACAAGACTACACGTACGTAAGCGATCTCCCGTGTGTGTGTGTGTGTGTGTGTGTGTGTGTGTGTGTGTGTGTGTGTGTGAATGCGCGCGCGAGTGCACTTGCGTGAGCGCGTGCTTAACGTGAGCAGTTTGGTGTCAAAATATCCTATAGCCTTATATAAATTCAGATACTCTTCTGCTTACAATAACAGGAGCAGATAGGCATATACCGTTCTCCGTGTATAAATAAGCATAATACAACAATACAAATGATTTATTTTTTTACAGGTTTGTTTTACCTGCTAACTTATGGGACTGAATGACCAGTCTTAAATAGAACAAAGTTTCCAGTTAAGATTTTTAGTTCCAGCTAACATCACTCTTATAGAGGTAATGTGGTTCCAGTGATGCTACTGATACAAAAATTAGGAATAACAATAGTTATAATAACTAATTTAATTACAGCAATATGTCTGGCATATGAACTTTTTTCGTAATTAAGTAGTAATATGAAGTGAGTGTAATGTGATATCCAAATAGAATGTGGCAACAACTAAAGAAGAATGATACCTAGATGAACAGTTAATTAGTCTGAAAAATAGCGAAAAAGGAAACTGAAAACTCAGCTATCGGTAGCTATTAAAACCGAATGGTAGAAAAGAAGTGGGGAAATTTAAGAGTGAGCTAGGTAGACGCAGAACGTAGAAAAATAAAATAAAATAAAGTAAAATAAACTCTCGCTTACTGAATCGCCGTCAGTCTAGTCTCGAATGAACGGAGGAAAGTCTTTAAAGACAAAATGTTGCGGCATAAGGAAGCACTAATGACCAATCCGTGTCACTACCTCGTTCAAGAACTATCTGTGCCACGTTGAATTTCATCCAATTTATCTCAATCAATAAGCCAGAAAGATAGGACCTGTCACTTCATCCCCTTGCATAAGCTGTATGTGTATGATTACATAAGTGATGTGTCATTTCAAGTATCCAATAAGGCAAACAATTGTGTGTCTGATTGTTGTCATCGTTGATATACATGTCTTTTTCTTTTAGTAACTGCCCATACTGTCCTATACCAAAATTGTTTGACGCAGAACATCCTGCACAGGTTACTTCCCACGTGTGGCAATTCCACAGCGTCGGCAGTTGGAGATAGACCTCACAAGGCGTGATTCCGTCTCAAACCGCAGAAGCCGAAATGGCGCCATGGAGTTGCTCTGGCGGAGATTAAATTCCGGACCACGCGCTCCGCTAGAGATCCAATCATATTAAAGGACTCCCAATCACACGAAACATTTACAGCCATCCCAATCTCTGCACGGCCGAGGGGAAGATGGACGGCGTGGATTATCTAACAGCATTTCTAAAATTACACATCGATTTCCTGTAATGCGACCAACCTCCAGCTAACTCAGATTCCTTTTTCTTTTCCTAATTTGCATAAATCAGACTTCTGGGAAGCTAACGGGGAGGACAGAAGGGGCGTAGGGGAGCGATCTCTCTCTTTGCTCAGAATTTCTAATTTTTATGCAATTCCAGTTTTCTTTACGAACCCCGCATTTGCATTCGGTTTGAGTTTTCTATCTCGCATTCTCCCAGCGACAACGCTGTGCTTGCCTAGCGATGAAACCGGATTATTTCTTGCCAAAACGTCCGCGTATTCTGTAATAAGCTGCTTCGTGGGGTGTTTAATTCATTAAATGGGTTACAAGGCAATTTTAAGATTTCGTTTACAAGCGTAGGTGAGGGAATCTTTTGAACCGCAGTGTACACTGTTATTCGACGGTACATTACGAATTTATGTTTTGAAATTCTAATTTCTTCCCTGACATAAAAGTTACAGATACATCGATCTGTAGTTCTCAATGGGAAATTTAACTACAATGTTAAAACTTCAAAAGTTTTAAAAGATGGGGTCGGTGTTTCCCCACCGAATATAAAATTTTAATATTTCTTAGGTGTTCAGAGACGTATATAGTCAAACTACTGACTCGTAATATACGGGAAATGCGTGACCTGTGCGTGTACTTGACTGCGCTTATGAAATTTGAACACTACGTGACTTTTCGCCAATGAGTCTACCTTCCATCTTCAGGGACTACTTTTTTTCTTAGAGTTGCCACCTCTTATGGAGAGGAACAGGCTGATTGGTAGCCATCATCATGCCCTTTGCAGCAAGAATAGCTTTTATACTTTTAATTTGTCGGTTGCATCGGCTACTTTTAAGTTACAATTTTAGACCTTTGTCTACTTCACGGTTTAATAGTTTATTTCATTAGTGGATTCATTAAGCTATTTATCTATACATTTTTATCTGACCTTGTTAATTAAATTAATTGAACTTGTTAATAAGCACACACACACGTTCTCACCAAGAATATATATATATGAGTTACTACATTCTCACCAAGAACACATATATATAATAGAGGGAAACATTCCACGTGGGAAAAATATATCTAAAAACAAAGATGATGTAACTTACCAAACGAAAGCGTTGGTATGTTGATAGAGACACTAACAAACACAAACACACACACAAAATTCAAGCTTTCGCAACCAACGGTTGCTTCATCAGGAAAGAGGGAAGGAGAGGGAAAGACGAAAGGATGTGGGTTTTAAGGGAAAGGGTAAGGAGTCATTCCAATCCCGGGAGCGGAAAGACTTACCATAGGGGGGGGGAGAAAGCGACAGGTATACCTGTCGCTTTTTCCCCCTAAGGTAAGTCGTTCCGCTCCCGGGATTGGAATGACTCCTTACCCTTTCCCTTAAAACCCACATCCTTTCATCTTTCCCTCTCCTTCCCTCGTTCCTGATGAAGCAACCGTTGGTTGCGAAAGCTTGAATTTTGTGTGTGTGTTTGTGTTTGTTAGTGTCTCTATCAACATACCAACGCTTTCGTTTGGTAAGTAACATCTTCTTTGTTTTTATATATATATATTCTTGGTGAGAATAAAGTAACTCAATGTAGCTATTATTTCAGCCCAAATATCCACGCTAGCGGAAAACTGTGTGTGTTATGGTTCCGTAAAGATGGCTGATTTACATGCACACGAATAAACATTTGTATGGTGGGGAGGCATTTTAACGAAGATGTGACAACACCATAAGAAATAACAAGTAACGTGTATGTAATGTATGTTATAAAACTGTACTTAATTTTGCAAAGTCTGGTACGAAACACTTCGTGTCGTCAATATGGATACAATGATATCAAAATAAATTTGATGTATCGTGGCAGTATAAATGTTGTCACTATAAACAGCAATAAGTGAGCAAGCACTCGATAATCCAGTAACTCCGTAGATGGCCAGTTCTAGGTCGGTGTTCAGAGTGTTCTACTGAACTAACAGCAGGAGCTGAATTGAACTGTCTCGCCACTGTTTCGCAACTGCCCATTCGCTGCAGCAGACCTGTGAGAGCATGTCTGCGGCATGTCATGTTTTGGTACCTGTTAGCGGAAGGTTTCCCCCGTCAGCCAATACGAGGCAGAAGAAAAGTAGTCTGTAGTTTGTAACCTCCCCCTCACTTATCGACCTTAATGACAGTGAAAAATTAAACCGCGTGTACCTAATGGAAATTTGGGAAAGCAATCGTCACCGAAGTTAATCTGTCGGTAAAGAGGGAGGAAAGGGTTACATCTAAATGAAAGGAAAAATGCAAATGAAACTGGTGGAAATTAATTTTGAAAAGGGGTAAAGTTAATAAAGAAAGTAAATGTGCGGCTGTTACGTTAACAATTAACTAGCGGTAATTAGATATTTGAGATTTGGGGGAAATTACGGTCGCCAGTCCTAAGGACAATTACTATAGTAACTGAAAAAGAAAGGTTATTACACATATAATTAGCACTAGAAGCGTGGCAACTGAAGGTTGACACGTGTAATGTGAAAAACTGAAAGTTTGTCAGAAGTAATAAATTTCGCTACACTCTGACTTAATTTAGCAAAAGAATTAATAAAACCGGAAAATCGAAAGTTAAGTTAGTGACTGAAGTTAATAGTGAGCTTTCTTTCTGAAGCACATCGAAATTCAGTAAAATACGGTTAGTCTTGGACTACCTCAACAATCATTTCAAAAGCAACTTGACTCTACGCAATTTAGAAATAAGAGATTTAACTTTGAACTTGAATTAAATGATTCTGAACAATTAACAATAGTAAAATTTAGTACGTACCAAGCTGAGCTGCAGTCACAGGTAAGCTAAAATATGCTAACAAAACTCGCACTCTTAATTTGTGCTCGTGTAATCTAAATATTGTAGCCAGCTATGGATACTTTAACTGAACTTTGAAATTAAAGCGGTGAAATTGAATTATATTATTTTATGCTGGCGTTTGAATTTCAACGACACTCGGGTTCATTTCGGAAAAGGAAGGGACCCTGCTTGGCAATGCAATTGGGACAATGAGCAACAAAGGTTCATGCTACGTTGCTGTAATTTTGTGATTTGAACAGTTTGAAAAGCTGAGGTCTGCCATACAGTTCTGAAACTTTACGTGCTTTTAGTCTTCCTTGTTGGTTGATTGAAGGTTTGAAGTCGCCGATCGAGGAGGTGGCGACAGTCACTCATCGTCGGCCGTCGCTGTTGCAGAAGCTGGATGCTGGCGCGCCTTCTTCTCGACACGGTCACCAGGCGAAACGGGCTCTTGATGTGTGCCAGCTAATGCTTCCCGTCCGCGACACCGTGCTAGAAACTACCATAGGCAGTCGATCGCAATTACATGCTGCCAAACCCCGAAAGCCCGGCAACTTGCGGGAGCGTCACACAACACACCTGCTCAATCGCACTACACCAACCAGACTCTCTCTCGCTGCCCGCGCTCCACGCGGCAGAGTTAACACTACCAAAGATCCTACACACTTTCGTTCTTCACACGACCTATCGATGTATTCGTTCGATAGCATAGTTTTCCCTAGGCAAGACCCAGCGTAAAATACAAATAATATTTACAAAACAAACCAATTATACATCGACATAAATATATATATATATATATATATATATATATATATACACAAATATTAAAACAATTACAATATATAAAGACACAGAAATGTTATATCTTCAGGTAACAAAATAAGGAAAAAATTATGGTACAATAGATGGAAATAGGAGGATATGCATTTCCGGCGTTACAAGTTGACAACACTTCCTATTGGCTGTCCACAGCATCAGGGACTGTGAACGGGGCGCTGAAGGTGCGGAAGCAGTAAGAGGTTCGTGTTAGTGAGTGCGTTGAGGAGGCTGTTGCGTGCTACTGACAAGGGAACCTCCCCATCATACCCCCCTCAGATTTAGTTTGAGTTGGCACAGTGGATAGGCCCTGAAAATCTAAACACAGATCAATCTAGAAAACAGGAAGAAGTTGTGTGGAACTATGAAGAAGTAAGCAAAATATACAAACTGAGTAGTCCATGCGCAAGATAGGCAACATCAAGTAGAAAGTGAGCAGAGTAGTGCCGTGGTTCCGTGGTTAGCATGAGCAACTCCCGAACGAGAGGTCCTTGGTTCAAGTCCTCCCTCGAGTGAGAAGTTTATTTTCTTTATTTTCGCAAAGTTATGATCTGTCCGTTCGTTCATTGACGTCTCTGTTCCCTGTAATAAGTTTAGTGTCTGTGTTTTGCGACCGCACCGTAAAACCGTGTGATTAGTAGACGAAAGGACTTGCCTCTCCAATGGGAACCGAAAACATTTGATCGCAAGGTCATAGGTCAACCGATTCCTCCACAGGAAATCTCGTCTGATATATTCTATACGACACTGGTGACGGCATGTGCTTCACATGACAGGAATATGTTGTCGACCCACCTAACTTGTACACTTCGCGAATGGGTAAAAAGATTCTTCTACCTTGCCCGATTTAGGTTTTCTTGCGGATGTGATAATCACTCCCAAAAAAGTGATGAAAACATGAGAGTTTGTCACATAAACTGAAAATAAAAACTTAAACTTTTCACTTGAGGGAAGACGTGAACCAAGGACCTCTCGTTCGGCAGCTGCTCACGCTAACCACGGGACCACGGCACTACTGAGCTCAGGCGCTCCTTGATGTTGCATATCTTGCACATGGACTACTCAGTTTGTATATTTTGCTTATGTTTTTCATAGTTCCACACAACTTCTTCCTGTTTTCTCGATTGATCTGTGTTCAGTTTTTCAAGGCCTATCCACTGTGCCATTTTATAACTAAATCTGAAGGGGGTACGATGGGGAGGTTCCCTTGTGAGAGTCACCAAGCCACTGGTTGTGCCTGTATGGTGGCACTCTCTCGCAGTATTTGCTGTGTACCTCTTGTTTGGCAAGCAACACTTCTACAACAAGCAAGTGAAGGAATGACGGGGTTACTCGGTTACAGCTGTGCTATCGCTGGGTTCGTGTCCTGCCTCACCCCCTCTTGCTGCCCCCTCAGTGCGCAGAGTACAGAGTCTCGAGCCTTGCTCAGACGGAGTCCACTGCATTTACTTATCAAGTTCTGGTCGAGTCGTGTTTCTACAGCTTCTTTTTTTATGTAGTTACAGAAAGCAGAGAAGTGTAAGAGTACGTTGGTTTTGTCATATTCCATGGCGTTCCCAGTTTCTAAACAGTATTCTGCTGCAGCCGATTTGGTGGGATGACAGGGCTCTGTTTGACGCTTACACTCGTAGTACTTCTTTTGGACTGTGCATACTGCCTCCCAGGTGTAGATCGGTTCTGAGGATGGGGGATAACGGTTTGTTTCAGTCTCTAACCTAATTTAACTTGTCGTCAACCCCTAACGTGCTATAGATGCTTACAATTATAATAATAACCGTAACACATAAAAGAACTTATAACAGAATAACAGTAATTACTAATATTGTTTGCTTCCATCGTGTTTAGTACATAGTTTTACCACAACTTTCAAGAAACTGCCAATCAGTTCAATGGCTTTGAGGACTATGGGACTTAACATCTGTGGTCATCAGTCCCCTAGAACATAGAACTACTTAAACCTAACTAACCTAAGGACAGCACACACATCCATGCCCAAGGCAGGATTCGAACCTGCGACCGTAGCGGTCACGCGGTTCCAGACTGAAGCGCCTAGAACCGCACGGCCACACCGGCCGGCGCCAATCAGTAAAATACAGCATATGGAAAGCATTTTTCAAATATAGGTGTACATATTATGATCATATGAGCGTGTAAATGGGGAGAGTACTGTTTCGTTCACTGATTTCCGCCTCCATTCCAGAGATTCAGTCAAACTAATTTCTACAGGCATTTTTTTCTTTTCCTTTTCTCTTGTGGTGGCTGTATAAAATGTTGAAAATGTCTACCATTAACTCTAACACAAGCTTCTAAACATTGCATCATGGATTGTCTTACTCTTTTGTTTATTCCAGGTTGAGACCGAACTGTATGTTTCGCCCCCTTACTTTGCCTCGAGGTACCCTGTGTTCTTCATTATCAGTGATACATTGGTCATGGTCATATTTTATTCAGGTA
This sequence comes from Schistocerca nitens, assembly GCF_023898315.1. Lineage (NCBI taxonomy): Eukaryota > Metazoa > Arthropoda > Insecta > Orthoptera > Acrididae > Schistocerca > Schistocerca nitens. The sequence goes on from NC_064614.1 coordinate 848,251,919, forward strand.
CCGAGTGCATTTTGCGGCAGAATGACAGTGTTTACTTATTTACTTTATGGTGCACATCGTCTTTCCCAGCCCTTATATGTTGCCATGAGTTACGTTGTAAGCGAGTGATTTTGTTGTATTTAACTTAATAGAACAGCTGTAGTGCAGAGATAAACAAATTATTTGGGTTTTACTGCCAACTAAATGCTTGGAGAAAACGATCAAAGATAAAACGGGGATGGGGGAATCTTTGGTTTTGGTAGAGCCACTTCACCCCTTCAGGCAAGCTCAGAGGGCCGTTAGCCGGCGCTTCGCCATTCCCAGCTTCCGGTTTCCACCAGACTTAGAGGATGGGCAGATTCTGTGCATGTCTCCATCAGCTTGATTGGTAAATTCAGAGTCTGAAGTATACTGTAATTAAAATCATTAATACATTCTTCTTCAGGAACTTTATAGTTAAAATTATGTTGCGCTCACATTTTGTTATAATTTTAAGTACATTCAGTGGTTAAGATCTAGGTTGCTAAGAAGCACACAATGCATATTTTAGTCCACCTGCATTTAGTTAATTATGGTGTGTCTTAATATTTGTGGACTTTATATTACAGTGAGCTTTTGTTTGGTTACTTTCGTAAGTTTCTTGCCAGATTCTTCAACGTTTCTTGTTTGTGATACGGCCTTAACTGATGTCTATCAGAAAGCCATGTGGTCGCAGTCGTTGTAAAGAGAAATAGGCAATTTCATTCAGTTCTTTCAGCTTGGACTTATACTCGAGTGAATAGTGAGAAACAATTAGGTATTCTTGGGTGTGGAATTATTTGATTTTATTTCTTTTCTGTTGCTTGGTCTTTGTCTCCGTGCTCCTACCAAAGCATAACTGTATGGAAAAAGGATCAATTTTCGTGTGCTGTGTGCAATTCTGCTAATAATCCAGGAACAAGTCAACATGGTGAGCACATACGTAATTTTTCCATTAATTTCCAATCATCCGCATGATGTTGGATGCACAGTCACTGAACAGTGATCATTCTTGTGGAAATTGGTAAAATATTTGGCGTATGTTGCGTGTGGAGCTTAGCTAATAATCCAAGAACGATCCAGCATGTTGAGTACAGAATTTTGCCATTGATTTCTAATCATCCACATTTTCTTGGCTGCACAGTCAATGAGTACTGATATTTCATGAAGAACTTTATACCAGGCAATGAGAGTGATTATGTAAAGATTTGTTAGGATGTACTGCTGTTTTGTATTTACCCTATGTCGTGTATTTTTGTCTGCCTGACCTTCGCTTGCCCCCTATGGTACCTTGTGATAAAGTGCTCACTCTTTCCACCAAATCTATTCAGACAACCAGAAGTCAAATTTCCAAATATGCACCAACCAGTCGCAAAATCATGTTTCATTTGTTCTCTTTTGCAACCAGAAGTCATGTTGCGTCCGCAATCATCAGAAGTGTATCGGCGCAGTGAGTACTTAAGTTACGCCGCCGGAATGGCCGAGCGGTTCTAGGCGCTACAGTCTGGAACTGCGCGACCGCTACGGTCGCAGGTTCGAATCCTGCCTCGGGCATGGATGTGTGTGATGTCCTTAGGTCAGTTAGGTTTAAGTAGTTCTAAGTTCTAGGGGACTGATGACCTCAGAAGTTAAGTCCCATAGTGCTCAGAGCCATTTGAACCATTTACTAAAGTTACGTGCTAGTTCCGGTAGCAAAATATTTTCCTCCCCTCACTCATGTGCACACTAAATTACGAGGCCGCTTAGGGGGAAATTTGGAGCGCCCTCAGCGCATGTAATATTTTATTTATGTTTTGTTCTCCAATAAGTTTATAGCAGGGTCCTGTAATAAATTATGCCTTCAAACGAGAAATATAATCACATTGTCTACGATAGTATTTTCATTCACCAGATCGCCCTGACGACATAATCCTCAACAGATCTATCCCAGTAACAGTATTGAATCATTCACTAAATAAATTACAATCCTATAATTATCATGTCAGACTGTGCTGCTAACACTTTCGTTCAGCTGTCTACTTTGTTTGCTTGTTCCCGCACACTGTGTTGTCCATTGTGCGAGTTGTATAACACAAGATTAAACTAAATAAGTGGTTAAATAAATATTCAGGCTGACCTCCTAGTAATTATCAACAACCATTGAGCCGAAAAGATAGCGAGACGGTAAACAATTATAGAAACTTCAATGCACAACATTAGAGCGTGATTAATAAAACTATTCCATAAACCATAAGCTGAAACCTGTAGAATCCTACTCAGGCAGAAAAGAAACACACACCAACCTTTCAAAGTGGCTGCTGTACCTGCTGACGTACTTCTCGAAAATACTGGCTTGGAATATCAACACTAAAAATAGCATTTTGTTTTGCAACCCAGAAAATAATATTAGATCAGGGTTTCCTAAATGAACGGAAAAGTCGCGAGGCAGCAACATGTTGGCCTGCTCGATCTGCTGATTTCAATCAACTGTGTTATTATTTTTGGATGCGTTTATAGGAAATAGTGTATTCAGGACCTATTGTGAACTCTGACATTCTTCGACAGCGGGTTCAAGGATGATTTCAGCAGATACAGCAGGTAGCTGGAATAAGGGTCCGAGTAAGACAGTCCATAACGCATCGTTTAGACATTTTGAGCATTTCCATTAGCCATCAGAAGACAGCGATCGAAAAGAAAAAATACGTGTAGAACGAAGCTGCAAATATGAAAACGTATACACCAGTCACTCTGAAATACACTAAAACCTCCAGTCTAAGAGACCATCTCGCAGTCTGGGGATTCACAAAATTTTAAATTGCTTACCACATTAGTCTCGTCATCAGCTGAAATAGGGAGCAGGTCTCCTCTTAAATTAACTGGTGCTCTCTCATCGGAATATGAGACATACTGTATTAAACTGTGCTCTACTGAAACACACACTTCACAAGCTCCAAAAACTTGTGAATTCTCTGACTGGACCAAAAAGCCATGGCTCGGAGTACAGTGGCCTATATGGAGATGAGTCAGCGCTACTTCATCTCTGACCTGCGATCGGGAGAAGTAACTGTAAGGAGACGTTGATCGATTGAATACGTCTCAGCAAAGCAGTACGTTAGACCCACTTTATATTGCAGGGTAGAAAACCACCACCTTTCCCTCATGCTCTTCGTAGAGGACGCAAATGACTACATGGAGTGACCTCTTACGAAACTGTTACAATACGCAAATAGGTTAGAGGTGAAAACCGCCTGATGAAAACGACCGAAAACACAGGGTAATTCGAAAAGAAAGAACACCATTAAGTTGTTTACTACAGACAAACTGTGAAAGATACTAACACGTTGCGCATGTCACCGTATAGAGGAAGTTAGAAAGTTTTATGTTCGCACACTCAACATGAGCTCTATGAATTGGTCGATAAACATAGAAACAGTAGTCCACACCATTCCGCACACGATTCAACAGGTCCATCTTTATTGTACTGAGAGCTTAAACATTTCAATTCCTCAGATCTTCAACAGTACACAGTAGCTGCCATGGGTATGGCAAAAATTCCGACTTTTATACACCCACACAGAAGCAAATCGCAAAATGTAATGTCCGATGGCCTGGAAGGCCAAACCCAATGACCAAAATCTTGTAGTCCACCTCTTCCAATCCAACTTTGTGGGCGTTGTGTTGCAAGAGAACGCCGCACCTCAAGGTGAAAGTGATGTGGGTGCTGTCATGCATTAAAATCAAATCACTGGAATCTTCGTGAGGTTGAGGAAACAATGAATTTGGCAGCGTGTCTAGGTATGACATTCCTGTCACAGTTTCCTCACCAAACCTTTGTAAACAGAAACGGCTCGAAACACATTTAGTTTCGATGAGTCTCTTTCATGTCCGACGACGCCTGGATTTTGTGACCCCAAATTCTTACATTATGGCGGTTTGCTTTACCCGATAGCTAAACGCCCATTTGTACAAGAAGATCAGTTGTACGGAAAGAGTCCCCTATGCCATAGCCTGAAGAGGTTAAATGTAAGATTCGTACCTTAGATTATGGTCGCTGGGACTCAGTCACTGTAGTAACTGCAACTTTTAAGGTTTCATATGCAGTCATCGTTTCAGAACACGCCACACCGTTGTTTGAGGACCTGAAGTTCCTGGCCTGCCCGTCTTGTGGACTTCTGAGGGCTCGTTGTGATCGCAACTCGGATACTCTCGACATTTTCACCAGAGATGCGTTGCCGGTCAGTGGTCTTCCCTTTGCATACGCAATGAACTTCCAAGAAATTTGCATGGCAGTCACGAATATGCTTGTACAGTTTCGAGTTCTTGCTGAATCGGTGGTGGAATGCACATTGCACTTGAACAAAGGATTGACTTCGCGCAAACTCAAAGACACAAAATGAGTTCTCTTATGGTGCAGTCTCCAGGTTGTTACAAACAAACGGCAGGGCAGGTGTGTGAGTAACTTTCAACCTTCATCTACCCAGCGACATGCGCAGTGTGTTTTTCTCATTCATAAAAAAAATGTTCAAATGTTTATGAAATCTTGTGGGACTTAAGGTCATCAGTCCCTAAGCTTACACACTACTTAACCTAAATTACCCTAAGGACAAACACACAAACACCCATGCCCGAGGGAGGACTCGAACCTCCACCTGAGCCAGCCAAACACATTCACACTATTTCACGATTTACACTAGACACAGACAGCTGGGGTACACTGATCCTATGCCGGGGGGTATGGGGTGGCGGCAGAAAGGGTATCCGACCACCCCTTCAACTTAACCCTGCCAAATCCGTCCTTAGTTTGTCTGTAGTAAATAACTGAAGTAAGTTCCTTCTTTCTGAGTTATCCTGTAATGCTGAAAAGAGATAAGTGTCAATTAATATGGAGAAGCAGACGAAAACAAGATATCGTTTCACCACGAGATCGCCGATCAGTAACTGGTTTCTCTCACAATCTTCGAGTATCTAGACGAGTGACTAATGCTACGAGCAGTGCTCTTAATTTTAACTATCAAAAGTGATATTACATAATTACTTTTCGATATCTATGCAGGGTAAATTCTGCAACCTTTGTACACGTTGAAATTCAAAAAATGGTTCAAATGGCTCTGAGCACCATGGGACTTAACTTCTAAGGTCATCAGTCCCCTAGAACTTAGAACTACTTAAACCTAACTAACCTAAGGACATCACATACATCCATGCCCGAGGCAGGATTCGAACCTGCGACCGTAGCAGTCGCGCGGTTCCAGACTGTAACGTTGAAATTCGTGAGCCGCAGAACCACAGAGTAGCCAAAACATTACAATACAGCTCGCTTCAACAGGGCTCTACGACACACTGCTTTGTCGCCATTAGAGGGGGGCTGCCGTAATTAAACGCACGAATTTCACTGTGTACCAGGGTCGCAGACATGGACCCACATACAAACAAAGAATTTGTTACGTAGCATTTATTCTGACAGATAAAACTTTGTGAATACCCGTCGTAGTTACGGTAAAAAGACCACATAAATCTTGTTTCATTCAACCACATAAAATGACTACAGGACTACTTCCACATGCAAACGTTCTCGGTGGAGATAACATTCCTGATTCGTCGCATTCCGACATGCATGACCCGAGTAAAAGTTTTTCATTTTACGCCAAAGAAGGGTAAGCAGATCACACCGTTTTTGAAATCTATTAGCACCTAGAGCGATTCTTTACACATCGTTCTCGTCTATTTTAGAACTAATTATGACGCACGTCATCATGTTTAATTATTCATGCATTTGTTTTATCTGCCAAGATTATTGGCTTCAGGCATTCAATTAATCTAATCTGGTATCCTTAGAAATTCTCCTTATATCGGTCACATTTAAACGTACATAGTAAGAGATTTACATATAACAACCATAATAGCGTAATAATAATAATAATAGTGAGAGTTAACGTTGTGTGTAATACATTTGTTTTACGTTTCATTTCATTCGTAGTAGCTATATATTTTAAAGCCGGTAAGAAATGGAGGCCGTAGTGAAAAAGTGGAGAAATTTAAGAAATCTGTGCAAGAAAGAAGTTGAGGGTTTTCTCGCTAAGCCTTATGTACACAGACACCTAGCATTACTAGTGGTTGAATTTTAAAATATTACATATGTAAGTCGCTAGACGTTATTCAGCTCAGTGACCTTTCCTCCGAGTGCACGAAGTAGGTAGTAGCACGCAGTATCCACCTCTTACTTTCAGTCCGACCGACCTGAATTGCCGTCTTGTTGATTTACAGCGTGACGCCACTGGCTACGTCAAGTAGATCATAAAAGTTTTTCACCATTTTCCTCAGTGCGACACCTCATTTATGTTCTAAGATAGTACGTTTACCACCGAGCGAGGTGGCGCAGTGGTTAGACACTGGACTCGCATTCGGGAGGACGACGGTTCAATTCCGCGTCCGGCCATCCAGAGTTAGGTTTTCCGTGATTTACCTAAATCGCTCCAGGCAAATGCCGGGATGGTTTCTTGTAAAGGGCACGGCCGACTTCCTTCCCGTCGTTCCCTAATCCGATAAGACCGATGACCTCGCTGTCTGGTCTCCTTCCCAAAAAAACAACAACAACAGTACGTTTACCCATATTGAAAAGATCGAAAAGAAGAATGAAAAAGTTTTCGCGCCTAAATAATGGAATGATGTCGAGTCATAAGCGCCCAATATATTCGCTATAGTGAAAGAACAGCAGGATGTGAGTCCGATTTTCAGTTTTTTTTTTTTTTTTTTTTTTTTTTTTTTTTTAAGCGAGGATGAGGAGGAGAGAAGGAGAGAGAGAGAGAGAGAGAGAGAGAGAGAAAGCCAGTCGCGACGTTATAAGCACATTCTCTCTTCACGATCACACTGCCTCTAGGTAGAGGGAAAAATGCAGATTTAATGCATCTTGCAGAAATGTACATCCCTCCTGTACCAGAATAAACGGAAGTCACGAGCGAAGATGAGGACTTCAGATATGACAGTGATGCATTATTCAATGGGTGAACAGCTGTGGGAAACAGGATGTTTTAGAGGTTTACACATACACGCAAATTGAAGATACTTTTGATCTAACATTTCGGTTTGCGTCAATGAACGGTTTCATTAACATCTGGAAAGCACAAAACGAAGTGGAATAGAAATTAATTTTCAAGAATATTGTTCTATTATTAATAATAATATCTTTATTAAGTGCACAGTTGCTGGGGTGTTGATTTGGAATATGGGTTGCACACGTTGGTAAGGAGCGATCTGCCATTGGTAAGGAAGGAAAATTCTTGTTGTACATGTAGATTTCTGGTCTGTGAGGTCATCCACGCTATGGTGAGTGCATTATGGTATACGATCAGTGTTCTGACTGTTCACACTAGAGCTGGCGGCATTTGCCGTAAGTTAGTGAATACGTTGATCTATTGAAATCGATCCATCATTTGGTATATTTAGGATCCCATTGTGCTATAATCCTCCTGTGTAGTGTTTTCCAGAATGTCAGTTAATGATTCTCCAGTGTATTTCAGTACGAATATCAAATACCAGTCCATGCACACATTAGACAACTGTTGACCGTTCACATAACGGCTCGCTCCGTCGTATGATGTACTTGGTTCATTGTGAAATAAAACAAATACACCAAGAGATCTTGGCTGCAGAATATATTCCTTCCGACATACCCGTACTTTTCTTGTATCATAATTCTTTATATTATACGAAATAAATGTATTCTGTTTATCTTGTTGTCTCTTAATAAATCATTATTCACATGTATCATCAAATTCGTTCAGTGGATCTTGTGTTTCATTCATAAAAAAGGAATGCAAGAACTGCATAACTCAAACAAATGTTTGCTCCATGGATAAGATAGGTCTAAAAGCTCATTTTGGGTTACTTTTCCATGTTAAAGGCATATTTTTAGCGAACCGTTTGTAGGAAGTAGGGTAAAATGATTTCTTGTTTTTATCAGAACTTTGCGTTTGGTTACTATCCAGTTCTTGCAAAGGCTCTTCACTTGATTATTTAGAGGAACCGGAAGAAATGATAGAGGAAGGTTCTCAGCAGGGATAATGAAAAAAAGTGACGGAAAAGCAATAAAATGGGATATAAGGATATTAGACAGGAAGATAACTGGAATTCTACTGAAAATCTAATAGAAAAAAATACTCTTTAAATGTTGGGCGGAAGAAAAGAATTCGGGTATACTGAAAGGGAAACTACGCCGATGGTACGCGGGAAAGCTTAGTTCTTTGTCAGCGTGGATTTGAATAAGACCTTCCATAAAGGTGCGACTAACATGGAGAGTGGGACAGATTGATAGATTGTCCATTTTACATAGATATAGAAAATGACCTGAACGAATCGTATGTTGTATTTAATCTGCGAAATTATATACCTCAAATACAGAGGAATCCAGCGGCTGAGAAAGTGATTATAAAACGATTACTAAATTCAAGTCGCTTACGCTGATGCGTCCCTCGTAGGAGAGGAAGTCATCAAGGAGCGGATTGTCACACGTATGAGTAAGAACATTTTCGTGGCTAACTCCTGTAAGTCTTCCTGTTCATACCGTGTTGAATTTCTTCCCAGTAGTAGAGATTAAGATACTCTACTGAAGAAACAACATTTTGTTTTATTTTAGGCAGAAATACTGTTTTTTATGAACTGCATACTGGCAAGAGAGAGATTTCCTGTGTGTTATGAGGTACTGCTTCACTCTTTTTATTTGCTCATACAGGACTGCGCCGATATCTTTTGCCTTTTTTCTATTAGGGTGCCTTCAGGAAGTGTACGTGGAACGAGTGTTGGAAAAAATCATTAATTAACTCCCTCTGTTTTTGATCTGTGCCATGTTGGTTGGTACCATATATCTAATAGTCTAGTTTGATACCAAGATTTTGTGCCCTTCTTGACGCTAATAGACGACATTTTGATTGCTAGCGTGGCTAAGGCTATTTTATTAGAAAAGGCCCACAGCTATAGCTGCATATTGTCATGCATGTATTAGGTACAAGGACGAAACACACATGTGAAATCGTTGATTTGCAGGGACAAAAGCAACTGTTCAATAGGTGAACATTGGAACGGGCGGGGGGTCTCCTGAAAATACATTTTTCCACGATGACTTCTCCCATTCACAGAGGACTCATTGATATCTACTCCTCTGCTGGCTATCTAACCACATGACTGTACTGTTCGAGAAATTCAGCTTCTTCGTATCCGAATGTAAGACATCGGTACCAACGGTATCAACCGCCTCGCTGGAATCAGGCAGTATGATAGTCGTCGTGCTGTTTCTTTGAGTAAGTTATTTGTAACCGTCACTCTCTTTGATTAACTCAACTACTGTGAAATACATTTTCAGCAATTTTAAATTAGATTTTTCAAGTGGGATATTTACCAGATTCCAGTTCCAATAGCGTGGCAGAAGATTAGATTTCTTTCATTCCGCACGCAGATTCCTCGCAATAGTTTATCCGCTGGGACACGTTATTTATTCGTATATACTACAAACGTCTTTTCTTAAAGATTGTTAAGTATTTTATGCAACGATATGTTACATTCCCAGAATAAGCTTGGCTCGCAGGTTCTCACGGTAACAGAGAAGCAAAATTAAATATGAAACTGTCGTCAGAAGCTTCTACTGTGATTTACCACAAATTAAATAATATTCCGGAATATTAGTGTTGACGTTGTGGAGGAAAGAAATACTAAGAGGCGTTAAGGAGTGCGAGAGAGCTACAAAGGCGTGACTAGAGTCCAGAGTGCTTCCAGTGTACATATTTTCCAAAAAAGGTAAACGAAAGTGAAGTAAATAGTAAAAGAAATAATTAAAAGAAAGCAAAATTCTCCAGCATCGAGATAAATACCATTTTCTACATAGTAAAATTGAAGCAGGAGCCGGCCGGTGTGGGCGTGCGCTTCTAGGCACTTCAGTCTGGATCCGCGTGACCGGTACGGTCGCAGGTTCGAATCCTGCCTCGGGCATGGATGTCTGTGATATCCTTAGGTTAGTTAGGTTTAAGTAGTTCTAAGTTCTAGGGGACTGATGACCTCACATGTTAAGTCCCATAGTGCTCAGAGCCATTTTTTGAAGCAGGAAAAAATATGACGATAGTGGAGAAAATTCTTTAACGGTAAACAGTGGACTGATTTAAGATAGTTTTAAAACTGTTGATGGTTTCAATGATTTCTTTTAGCTAACTATCTGATAATTTAATTCTGAATGCTTCCTTAGCTCCCAAGAAAAGCGCTCCAAAACACTGCTGCTAAATTTTCCGTACCAGACTTCCAAACGTAGTTGCGTTGAAAATACTAGTTTGAATTTCTTGCTGCCGAGGCCATCAGTGATATCTTCATAGTGGGACCTTCAATGAACTTATCGTCGTCGGAACTATTCTTGTGTCAGCCAAGGAACACAAGGGTGTAAGAAGCCATTTAGAAGTGAATATATAGAAATAATCAGCCAAAAATTGCATTTCATGCGACTGATTATTTCGATATGTACAATAAGATGGATAAAATACTACACAAGTGAAATTTTACTGCTATTAGTTACGTGTATTTAGTACCAAATCACTGTATTAAGCAATGAGGCCTGTTGTACACAGTCTCGTCGATCACTGAAGTTGGTAGCGAGACGAATCAAAATAGTGGCACCTGGAATTCCAGTGACCTCCACCAATTCAGTACCAAGGAGACAAGGAACCATGTGTAATAGGGGCACTGTACTGCGATTCGGGATACGAACTTCAGTCTAATTTATTTAATAATTCGGCAGCAGAAATCAACAATTTCAAATAGCATTTCATTGTGTTAATATACAGAGCTCTTTAGACTTCTTTGATTTAATGACAAATCATGTTTCCAACAAAAAACGGACAGCCTAATATATGAAATCTGAGTACAAGGAGCTACAAATTCTTATACATGTGTATTATTTGTTACGCTATACGCACGGGAGCCGTGTGTTTCGAGATACCACGTATCAAGCTTTTCTTTCCGGTGACAAACTGTTCTGCACCGCAGCCGAAGGTCTAGGTTATGTTGGAGGCTTACTATTTGGTTGTGGGTTAACGAAGCCAACGTATGTGAAAGAAGTAAATCTGCTTGTGCTAACATGCTGACCGGTAACGAAGCTCATTGTTTACGTCCGCACCATGAAGATAAATGCATGGTGATCAAATACGTAATTTTCACCCACGTTATCTGTACAACCGAGTGCAGAAGTGCCGTTGGCACGGAAATTACACGGAACAATGTATAATTTGTAGTACTCCGAGTTTACTGTATTTAAAAGATTCATAACATTCAGGCTCCTCCAACACAAACTGCTTCATAACGACTGATTTGCAAAACGAAATTACTCTGAATATAATTGCCGTGTTGATAGTCTCCATACTCATTGAACATACGCACTGGTAAGTCAAAACATTATGACGACTGTCCAACGCGACGCTGGATACCGCCTGGTGGCGTTGCGGGGATGTGACGCGGTGACAAAGGTATGTAAGCTGAGCAGAAGTGGACGGGATGTCACCCTAGCGAAGATGTGGGCTGCAAATGGGAAAAACCACTGAGATAAGCGATTCTGAAAAAATGCAGATTAATATTACGCAGAGCTTTGGAACGATTATCTCGAATGTTCGCGTGCTACTGTAGTGAGCATCTACGGAAAGAGGTACAAGGTCGGTGAAACTACCACTAGGCGCTAAATGGTAGGACGTCAACGAATCTTCAGAGAGGGTGGGGTTTGCAGGGTTGTCTGCTCCATAGAGCGTCGTATAGATGGTAATCCTTGGCATCTCTACCAAAAGAGCACAATACTTGTACACGCACAAATGTTCATAGTACATTGTTGAACACGGAGCTCCGAGCAGATCACCCATACTTGTTCACATGTTGACCCAGCGACATCGTCAGTTACGATTGTAGTGGGCACGGGGTCATCGGGATTCGATCGCTTATCAGGGGAAACTTGCCCACTCTCCCGGAGAATAAAATTTTTGTTACACTAGGTCGATGGCCATCTTCACAAACGCCGTCATCGAGGTAGCAGAGGCTCGAAACGCGCAGCGCGCCACGGACGCAGGCTGGTGGGAGCAGTATTATGCTATGGTAGACATTCTCCTGCACCTGCATGGGATCTGTGGTGGTAATCGAAGACACGCTGGCAGCTGCGAACCACCTGCATACCTCCATGCTTGGTGTCTTCCCTGATGGCGATGTCATCATTCAGCAGTATAAAATGTCCGTGACGAGGGGCCAGAATATTCCTTCAGTGGTCTGAGGAACATTATAGTGCACGCGCATTGTGACGAAATTCGCCTGGTGTACATCCCAATTGTCCCGTCTGAGTCGCTGTCAGACGCTATCAACGCGTACGCTAATCAGCGCACCGCTATTTACGCAAATCACATGACCTGTGCGTAGACATCTAATGCCACATACCTCCACAAACTTGCCAACCACCTATCGGATCCTTGATACGTAGAATCAGTTACGTATTTCTTTCAAAGGACGGATAAACAAGCTACTAATCAGATGATCATGATGTTTTGGCTCATGAGTGTGTGGCTCAGAGAATTTACAAGTATGTTGTGCTGCCGCCGAAAGGCGCAAAAGACTTTACATGTGAGTATTCTGTGCTACACACTGACAGATCTAAGATGTTTGGTGGTGGCTTACCGTGTTACTGCTGTCGTTCTTCCGTGCCCTCGCTGCTTCATACGGTTTTCTCAAGATTTTGCCGACCGAGGACGGATACACTCATGTTGCTCTCCAGTCGTCTCGTCTCAGACTGATGCTAGGCAACGATGTGAGCCGCTCCGAGAACATCTCTATTGTTGAGAATTGTGTCATGTCACGATACGTTTGTTCACTCTTAGAGGGCGTGTGGAAAACAACTATTAAGGTAACTATTCAGCGATAACAGCAGGGTGTAAGCAGGCTGGGGCACCTAGCGCAAAGCCCTGGAAACTGAAAGAAAAAGTGGAAAATTAGTGAAGTCGATCAGTCAAGTGAACTCATTCGCTATGTTCAAATAATGAAAGACGGCTCTGGAAATCCTCCAGGGACAAAAAGACGTGAATCATTTACATCCTTTCCTGAAGTGAGAGGTCAGTTTGCTGTAGGGCTTTAACATCAGTTGGTTGAACGTGTAGAACGAGAAGGCCTACATTGGAGAAAACATGCGGCCAACGCTATGGGGGCACGCGTCATAAGTGGCGTACACAGCGTACACAACTGCGTGCAAAAAAAAAATATGTCACAATGTAATTTTTTTGTCGGAGGTGCTGTAATGACTAATAAGGAAACAGGTCTCTATTTAGCAACATTCGACATCAGCAAATATTTTTGTCTCACAATCCTACAGGTGCAGGATTTAAAAACTTGTTCCGCGAGTACTTCCAATGTAGCGCTAAAGGCAATAAACGCAATGCCTTGGCCTACCATATACGATCGCACCTATGCAGATACAAAAATATTCTTTTAAGTAATTCTTACAAATAACGAACGAAATGTAACAATAGGTCATAAAAACATAATTGTTCCTAGAGCTCTGTTATTTAATTTAAAGGATTATAAGGAATTAGTACAGAACCTAAGGCCTTGAAATCTCTAAGTATGGACGCTGCAGCAGCATTGGACCTTTTAGTAACAGTGCTGTAACAACGAACTGCTGGATGAAGCTTTTTAACATGTATGAAACCGGAAGCTATGGGAACAAATTGCATAACAATCAAATAACTGCTAAAGAAGGCTAGGATAGCCATCAACTAAGCTCAGAATATCACTTAATTTACGGTGATTCACAACATTTGTTCACATCTAAATATCTGTTTTTAAGAAATGAAGTGAGTTACAGACTCATGCGGTGCGGTGTTGTTATTAATAACTTCATCGAATCTTTTCGACACAACTCTTTTCGAGTTACCACGACGTATGCTCATCCGTGTAGGTATATCTAATAGAGCATGTGGATGTCATAAAAGCTGAGTGTTCTTTTTCCAAACTAAACGTACTTAAATTTATTTATACACGTAAAAGCCAAAGAAACTGGCATACATGCCTAATATCAAGCAGGGCACCGCCGAGCACGCAGAAGTGCAGCAACACGACGAAGCATGGACTCGACTAATATCTGAAGTAGTGCTGGAGTGAACTGACACCATGAGTCCTGAAAGGCTGTCCATAAATCGGTAGGAGAATGAGGGCGCGGAGGGGGCGGGGGGGAGAGAGATCTCTTCTGAACAGCACTTTGCAAGGCAACTGAGATATGCTCAATAATGTTCATGTCTGGGAAGTTTGGTCTACAACGGAAGTGTTTAAACTCAGAAGAGTGTTTCTGGAGCCACTCTGTAGCAATTCTGGACGCCTGGGTGCACCATGGCCATTAGTGGAGCTGGGCAATCAGACAGGATGCTTAGGTACGTGTCACCAGTCAGAGTCGTATCTAGATGTATCAAGTGTTCCATATCATTCCAACTTCACGCGCACCACACAATTACATAGCCTTCATCAGCTTGAACAGTCCCCTGCTGACACGCAGGGTCCACGGATTCACGAGGTTGTCTCCATACCCGTCCACGTCCATCCACTCGATACAATTTGAAACGAGATCGACCAGCCAGGCAACATATTTCCAGTCATCAACAGTCCGAGGTCGATGTTGACGGGTCCAGGAGAGACGTAAAGCTTTTTGTCGCTCATTCATCAAGGTGACACGGATGGGCCCTCGGCTCCGAAAGCCCATATCGATTACGTTTCGTTGAATACTTTGCACGCTGACACTTGTTGATGACAAAGCACTGAAATCTGCAGCTAGTTGCGGAAGGGCAGCACTTCTGTCGTATTGAACGACTCTCTTCAAGGTTTTTTCCGGCCGCAGCAATGTCGGAGATTCGATGTTTTACCGGATTTCTGATACTCACGGCACACTCGTAAAATGGTCCCCACTTCATCGCCACCTCGGAGATGCTGTGTTCCATCACCCGTGCGAAAACTGAAACACCACGTTCTAACTCACTTAAATCTTGATAACCTGCCATTGTAGCAGCGGTAACTGATCTAACAACTGCGCCAGATACTTGTAGTCTTACATTGGCGTTGCCGGCCGCCGACCGCCGGACCGTATTCTGCCTGTTTACATTCCTCTGTAGTTGAATACGCATGATTATACTAGTTTCTTCGGCGCCTCAGTATATATTCGGCATTCACTCAATCATGATCTTTTAAAAGGAGAAGGGCAGTATGTATAGACACAGACTGACTTAAGTGTTGTTGTTGTTGTGGTCTTCAGTCCTGAGACTGGTTTGATGCAGCTCTCCATGCTACTCTATCCTGTGCAAGCTTCTTCATCTCCCAGTACCTACCGCAGCCTACATCCTTCTGAATCTGCTTAGCGTATTCATCTCTTTGTCTCCCTCTACGATTTTCACCCTCCACGCTGCCCTCCAGTACTATATTGGTGATCCCTTGCCACAAACTCCACTTCTCCCCAATTCTATTCAATACCTCCTTATTAGTTATGTTATCTACCCATCTAATCTTCAGTATTCTTCTCTAGCACCACATTTATAAAGCTTCTATTCCGTTCTTGTCTAAGCTATTTATCGTCCATGTTTCACTTCCATACATGGCTACACTCCATACAAATACTTTCAGAAACGACTTCCTGACACTTAAATCTACACTCGATGTTAACAAATTTCTCTTCTTCAGAAACGCTTTCCTTGCCATTACCAGTCTACATTTTATATCCTCTCTACTTCGACCATCATCAGTTATTTTGCTTCCCAAATAGCAAAACTCTTTTACTACTTTAAGTGTCTCTTTTCCTAATCTAATTCCCTCAGCATCACCCGACTTAATTCGACTACATTCCATTATCCTCCTTATCCTCCTTATACCCTCCTTTCAAGACACTGTCCATTCCGTTAAACTGCTCTTCCAAGTCTTTTGCTGTCTCTGACAGAATTACAATGTCATCGGCGAACCTCAAATTTTTTATTTCTTCTTCATGGATTTTAATACCTACTCAGAACTTTTATTTTGTTTCCTTTACTGCTTGCTCAATATACAGATTTAATGGCATCGGGGAGAGGCTACAATCCTGTCTCACTCCCTTCCCAACCACTGCTTCCCTTTGATGTTCCTCGACTCTTATAACTGCCATCTGTTTTCTGTACAAATTATAAATAGCAATTCGCTCCCTGTATTTTACCCCTGTCACCTTCAGAATTAGAAAGAGAGTATTCCATTCAACATTGTTAAAAGCTTTCTCTAAGTCTACAAATGCTAGAAACGTAGGTTCGCCTTTTGTTAATCTTTCTTCTAAGATAAGTCGTAAGGTCAGTATTGCCTCACGTGTTCCAACATTTGCAGCTGTGACTTATTAGACTGATAGTTCTGTACTTTTCACATCTGTCGACACCTGCCTTCTTTGGGATTGAAGTCTGGGGGTATTTCGCCTGTCTCATACATCTTGCTCACCAGATGATAGAGTTTTGTCAGGACTGGCTCTCCCAAGGCTATCAGTTCTAATGGAATGTTGTCTACTCCCGGGGCCTTGTTTCGACTTAGGTCTTTCAGTGCTCTGTCAGACTCTTAACGCAGTATCATATCTCCCATTTCATCTTCATCTACCTCCTCTTCCATTTCCATAATATTGTCCTCAAGAACATCGCCCCTGTATAGACCCTCTATATACTCCTTCTCCCTTTCTGTTTTCTCTTCTTTGCTTAGAAATGGGTTTCCATCTGAGCTATTGATATTCACACACGTGGTTCTCTTTTCTCCAAAGGTCTCTTTAATTTTCCTGTAGGCAGTATCTGTCTTACCCCTCTACATCCTTACATTTGTCCTCTAGCCATCCCTGCTTAGCCATTTTGCACTTCCTGTCGATCTCATTTTTGAGACGTTTGTATTCCTTTTTGCCTCCTTCATTTACTGTATTTTTATATTTTCTCCTTTCATCATTTAAATTCAACATTTCTTCTGTTACCCAAGGATTTCTACTAGCCCTCGTCTTTTTACCTGCTTGATCCTTTGCTGCCTTCACTATTTCATTCTTCAAAGCCACCCATTCTTCTTCTACTGTATTTCTTTCCCCCATTCCTGTCAATTGTTCCCTTATGCTCTCCCTGAAACTCTGTACAACCTCTGGTTCTTTCAGTTTATCCAGGTCCCAACTCCTTAAATTCCCACCTTTTTGCACTTTCTTCAGTTTTAATCTACAGTTCATAACCAATAGATTGTGGTCAGAGTCCACATCTGCCCCCGGAAAGTCTTACAATTTAAAATCTGGTTCCTAAATCTCTGTCTTACCATTATATATTCTATCTGAAACGTTATAGTATCTACCGGGTTCTTGTATGTATACAACCTTCTTTAATGATTCTTGAACCAAGTGTTAGCTATGATTAAGTTATGCTCTGTGCCAAATTCTACCAGGCGGGTTCCTCTTGCATTTCTTAGCCCCAATCCATATTCACCTACTGCGATTCCTTCCCTTCCATTTACTACTGTCGAATTCCAGTCACCCATGACTATTAAATTTTCGTCTCCCTTCACTACCTGAATAATTTTTTTATCTCATCATACATTTCATAAATTTCTTCTTCTTAAGTGTGTGTAATAAAATTTTGAAAGATGTTAACGCAGAAATCGGTCTAAAGACATCTTGCTTGAACGTTCTGGGAAAATTCCAAGACTTGTTTTTCAGAGCTCAAACTACAGATATTATTTACCCATGCACATGACCGTCCCGTATAAATCGCGCAGATAAAAGCTGAAAAACAACGACTCGCTTGCGGTCACACACTCAATCTCCCAAGGCTCCGACTGTACCTAGGATAGGGACAGAGTAGTGTGTGAGTCAAAAATTTATGTCTGAGACTCACTTCACAGCGATTCGTAGAATATAGGCTCCTGTGTAGATATACCCACAGATAATGAAAAATTGGAAATTTGTGCTAAGGCCTTTTGGGACCAAACTGCTGAGGTCATCGGTCCCTAAGCTTACTCACTACGTAATCTAACCTAAGCTAATCTATGATAAGGATAACACACACACCCATGCCAGAGGGAGGACTTAAACCTCCGAATAGGAGAGCCGCGCGGACCGTGAAATATAATGAAATAAAAAGCAAAGCACCGCTTTCTGATCCAAACTGGCCAATCGGGGTCGATCGGCCGCCGTGCCATCCTTTACCAGTGGCATGATTTGGATGCGGTGTGGACGCTGTCAGCTTTCTAAGACGAAGCCGTTACTTCTCATTCAAGTAGCTCCTTGGTTGGCATCACGAGGCTGATTGCACCCGCATAGTGGCCAGGGACGCTGATTACTGATATATGTAGGCTGACAAGGAAGGAAAGAGCAAGAAATATTTAGTTTTATGTAATAGTAGACTGATGTGCATTCACAGGAACGAAGAAAACACATTCATGTAAAACACGAGTTCGTACCTGTAAACACAGGTATTTCATTAGTAGTTTAATTTTTTACATAGACGTTCATACTCATGTACTTCTTTTAAATTACCTTTTCGTTCCAGTTTTCGCTTACAATACTGTAATAGCTGTTACGTCACTTTTTGAGATTATACTCTGTTGTGAGTAATTCGATAGTAATGTTTTTATTCTGGATGGAACTATATAACTCAAAAAAATGGTTCAAATGGTTCTGAGCACTATGGGACTTAACATCTGTGGTCATCAGTCCCCTATAACATAGAACTACGTAAACCTAACTAACCTAAGGACATCACACACATCCATGCCCGAGGCAGGATTCGAACCTGCGACCGTAGCAGTCGCTCGGTTCCGGACTGCGCGCCTAGAACCGCTAGACCACCGCGGCCGGCTATATAACTCATTAAATACACAGTATCATAAGTAACAGTTTGGTTTGTACCCAGCCTCGCGAGCAGAAATTGATATGTTCGGTGGTGGGCTGTAGTGAAAAATGGTTCATAATATATTTTACTTAATAAAGCGTTAAAAATAAAAGAGACTTCGTTAAAGTGGTGTTGCCTACCTTAGTTTTTTACTCAAGTCACAAGACAGCATTCGGGATGCAGTGTGTTATATGTGTTATGGGAATAGAGGACTGGACGGGAATTGGGAATGGGGAAAGAGAAGGGAGCAGGAGGGGGAAAAGTGTCTCACTCCATTGTCATGCGGCCCACATTTTATATGTACACCCATGGAGAACTGCCTGGTGAAATACAAACCAGGAGAAAAAAAAAAAAACTGGACAAGGCAAAGCTTAAGAAATAAGCGTATAATGGAGGGGAGAATAGACGAGGGAGGAAAAGATCTCAACTCGTGGACGACGTGGCTGCCGGCAGGAGTGAGACAGAAGCAGTGCAATGGAAATGAGGAGACCTGCTAACACAATGACGACGATGATGATAATGATTGTGAATTACTTCTGTATCGATAATACTGCTGTATCCGCTAGAAGTTACGAGAGGCAGCCATACTGAGAAGACGGGTGGGGGGGGGGGGGAGGGGACGGGGTAGGCAAGGTTAGCCTCCACAGAGACAACAACATAACTACGGTTAGACGCTATAGAGGGAGCACCCAACACACGAACTACATTATGATTCCGCCTGTTGTCGCAGAAATAACTGTCCTGATGGAGATCCTTTCACCAAACACGGATCTAAATGAACACATGGGTCCACTCAGAGTGTATTAACAGTTAGTCCAACAGTATCAAAACCATCTATACTCGCCGACCAAAAGAGCACACATGGACAATCTACTAGTTGTAGTTGTTACTGGATACTGGGCTTCACCAGTGTTCGATATCGAATAGTGCAAGTAGACAACCACATTGCTATGCACTATCATCACACTCAACACACATAAAACTTTTTTAATTTAAATTAATTGTTTTAACTAGTTGCTAATTTGTGTTGCCATAATTTCAGCCGTAATTTGAGTAAGGAACTAACCTCTCAGTTTTGTCACACAACTGATCGATGGGATCCATGCAGGTGATCTGGGTATTCAGCTCATTCCCTCGAATTGTTCAGAAGGTTCTTCAAACTAAACGCGAACAATTGTAGTCCAGGGACATGGCACAATGTCATCCATAAAAATTCCATCGTTGTTTGGAAACATTAAGTCCATGAATAGCTACAAATTGTCTCCAAGTAGCCGAACATACACGTTTCCAGTCAGTGGCCGGTTCAGTGTGACCAGTGGACTCAGTCCGTTCCAAGCACCCAGTCCATTCCATGTATCAACAGCCCACACCATTATGGAGCCACCACCAGCTTGCATAGTGTCTTGATGAAAACTTGGGTCCATGGCTTCATCTACATCTACATGATTACTCTGCAATTCACATTTAAGTGCTTGGCAGAGTGTTCATCGAACCACAATCATACTATCTCTCTACCATTCCACTCCCGAACAGCGCGCGGGAAAAACGAACACCTAAACCTTTCTGTTCGAGCTCTGATTTCTCTTATTTTATTTTGATGATCATTCCTACCTATGTAGGTTGGACTCAACAAAATACTTTCGCATTCGGAAGAGAAAAACGTCTTTGCTTTAATGACTTACATCCCAACTCGCGTATCATATCTGCTACACTCTCTCCCCTATTACGTGATAATACAAAACGAGCTGCCCTTTTTTGCACCCTTTCGATGTCCTCCGTCAATCCCACCTGGTAAGGATCCCACACCGCGCAGCAATATTCTAACAGAGGACAAACGAGTGTAGTGTAAGCTGTCTCTTTAGTGGACTTGTTGCATCTTCTAAGTGTCCTGCCAATGAGACGCAACCTTTGGCTCGCATTCCCCACAATATTATCTATGTGGTCTTTCCAACTGAAGTTGTTCGTAATTTTAACACCAAGGTACTTAGCTGAATTGACAGCTTTGAGAATTGTACTATTTATCGAGTAATCGAATTCCAACGAATTTCTTTTGGAACTCATGTGGATCACCTCACACTTTTCGTTATTTAACGTCAACTGCCACCTGCCACACCATACAGCAATCTCTTCTAAATCGCTTTGCAACTGATACTGCTCTTCGGATGACCTTACTAGACGGTAAATTACAGCATCATCTGCGAACAACCTAAGAGAACTGCTCAGATTGTCACCCAGGTCATTTATATAGACCAGGAACAGCAGAGATCCCAGGACGCTTCCCTGGGGAACACCTGATATCACTTCAGTTTTACTCGATGATTTGCCGTCTATTACTACGAACTGCGACCTTCCTGACAGGAAATCACGAATCCAGTCGCACAACTGAGGCGATACCCCGTAGGCGCGCAGCTTGATTAGAAGCCGCTTGTGAGGAACGGTGTCAAAAGCTTTCCGGAAATCTAGAAATACGGAATCAACTTGAGATCCCCTGTCAATAGCGGCTTCGTGGGGTCTGCACCATACTCGAACCCTAATATCGGCTCTTACCAACTTAAATCGTGACGCATCTGACCAGACTATGGTTTTCCTGTCGTGTAGGGCCTAACCAATGAGTTCACAATCCAAGGAGAGGCGCTTCAGGCGATGTCGTTCTGTTCGCAAAGGCACTAGCGTCGCTCATCTACTGCCTTAATCCACTAACGCCAAACTTCACCGCAACGTCCTAACGGATACGTTCGTCGTATGTCTCACATTGTTTTCTGCGGATATTTCAGGCAGTGTTGCTTGTCTGTTATCACTGGCAACTCTACACAGACGCTACTGCTCCCGGTCTTTGAGTGAAGGCCGTCGGCTACTGCGTCCTCAGCGGTGAGAGATAATGCCTGCGATGTGGTATTCTCGGCATAGTCTTGTCACTGTGGATCACAGAGTATTAAATTCCCCAACGATTTCCGAAGTGGAACTTACCCGCGTCTAACTCCAACTACTATTCGGCGTCGAAAGTCTATCAATTCCCATCGTGTGAGCATAATAAATAGGAAAAATTGACACACGCATCACCTGAATAATACGAATGACAGGTCTGCCACTGCACTGCCCTTGTGCACGCGGTATTACCGACATATCTATAAGCGCATACCACCACCCCTTGACTTACGTCACTTGAATATATGTTTGATGCTAAAAGATACTTGGTGAGAACTGAATACTCAAACTGAGCCTGCAACTCGCGTTGAACAACGAGACTGAGCTGTGGTATGAAAGAATTTTATATACAGTTTTCAATGCATTACGAGAGCCTATTGCTCCCTCAAACTGTTTTATTACAGTTTGTTCCTTTCCCTTGTATGCCCAAAGGAATATTTTTTGCTTTCTTGATCTATTTTTCTTACTGTGTATTTGGCCGTGCCTCCACCATATGTGTAAAATAATTTGCTTTTGCGTCAGGGTGTATCCTCCAAACTTCCCATGCAGGTTGTCTGCTTGCTTTGTTGACCTTATTATGCCAAAACTGATGTAACGAAGCTACAACTTTCACAGTACACTTAGAGTATGGGCACGTTCTTTCTTCCTGTCCCATGTCACAGTGGCGCCCTTTGCACGAGGTACTCATCCGTTGTACATTTTGTCTGACCACCTGTCACTTCATGTGCATTGAGACTGGTGTTGCTGCGGCTCTTCTGGGTGGTTCCGTGTCATGCTGATTTCTGATAAGACTTCTACTTTTTGCCTCGACGATATGTCGGTTGTGGTCCAGTGTCTCACTTTCGCTCAATGGTTATACGGGCGTCCTTGTTGCAAGGCATTGAATGTTTTCTGTCGCCCATTATTTAATTCAGTAACTATCCGTCCACGGATATTATGATTTTGACTCACAAGATTGGGCCCTCTCTTTTCTTCGACATGTAGTTTACCATGTTTTAATATTTGTAAATGCATTTGTTTTTTATCTGTTCTTATAATAATGTGTTTATAACTCTGGTATAATTTTGATCAACGTTCCTTTCTTGTTGTTTGGATATACACCCGCTGATGTGTTTGCAAGCCACTGAACCGGCAGTGTCATAATAAAATTGGCTCAAAATGCAGCAGTTTGCGGAGACCTTGGTAAAAAAAAAAAAAACGAATCATAGTGTCACTTACACATTAAAAATTAACCAATATTTATTAGTTAATAAATATCCAGTATAGTTTTTCTCCACGTGTTACTGTACAGAAGTTTCTGTGGATTTAGTAATTCTTTGAAGCATGTCAGACCTGTGACAAGTGGGTGCTATGTCGCTCTTATTGGAAAAAAGATCTCTGTCTCTCTATCCATTCCGACGGCTGTGAAGTAAACAATTGGACAGGCGGTACTTGCCTTGTTTATGCACGTAATGAAGCTTTAAGATCCAGTAGCGGGCGAGATTCGGCTCGGCAGGTCTTCCCGTGGGGACGGTGGATATGGCGAAACAGAATATATCGGGCCGTGTTATTGCGCGGTAAGGCCGCCGTAACCGTGCCTTAGATGCATCGCCCGGAGCGCCTCCGAATTGGATTCGCAAATTGGCAAGATATCGGCGGGATGGCTGCGCAACAGTTCCGCCTTTCATCACGTGGGCCCGCCTGCCGGAATGGGATTGTGCGCTGCGCGGCGGAGAACTGTGCTCTGCTGACGTCTGGGGCGGACGTCGCGGCGCGGAATCACTGCCGACTGCCGGATGCCAGCAGTTCTCTCACTGCTGCGGGTACTGCCGAGGGAAAAGGAAAATGAGAGGCAGATCCATCTTCATCCTGATTTGTGCCGCGCAGATAATTGCGGAACCCGAGGAAAATGAACCTTAAGTTGGGTAGACATCATATTTCATCTCTTAGGATATGTAATACCCTCTTGTTGTGAAGTTAAGTAATGTTAATCGCAATTGTGCTGCCTGATTAAAAAAAAAAAGAATGAAACACCCAGGCGATATGGTCGGATGTACACCTACATAACAGTGGCTGGTGAATAAGTGTTTAGAGTAGCAATTTTGTTTGAGAGGCGGAACAGTCACCAGAGTGCATTGGAGTTACTCGTGTTTAGCGTAGTTACCAGGCCTGGTAGGATATATGATGGATGACAACAGCTTCAGATTTTGGGTGATAGCAGTGAAGGAGTAGGAGGTACCACGTTCTCGTGCGAGACAGTGCTATAAGCAGGTGAAAGAATTTGACACGGGTCTCGTTGTGAGTCTCCATTTGCGTAGCTGGTCGAATCGTGCAGTAGTACCTTTTGTAGGATAATAAGAGGCGGCCGCAGCTGGCCAATGTGGCCGTGCGGTTCTAGGCGCTTCAGTCTTGAACCGCGTGACCGCTACGGTCGCAGGTTCGAATCCTGCCTCGGGCATGGATGTGTGTGATGTCCTTGGGTTTGTTAGGTTTAAGTAGTTCTAAGTTATACGGGACTGATGACCGCAGATATTAAGTCCCATAGTGCTTACAGCCATTTCTGATGGGCCGCATGGGAACATGAGGTCACGCATAGTCCTCGTCAAGATTGCGGACGACCACGTCTAACCACCACGACAGAAATTCCCCGTATTGTGCACTAAGCAAATTTTAACGCCCTGTCTTCTCCACCGGCCATCCGAGAACCAGTTTTGGACTCTCTGTAATGCTCTTTGTCATCCAGCTCCATTAATCGGAGTCTAGCAGCAGCCGTACTAGGGAACTACTGTCCCATGCTGTTATCACCGTAACACAAACGGCTGTATTTGGAGCCATGCCATACCTTAGGAGCATTGACTGCTGATGAATGGTGACGCAGAGTTATCAGCGATGAATGTCGGTGAGTTCGGAAGAGGTCCCTTCTAGAGCACAGTGGCGTTACACTTGGGGCCATCGGGAAAGACATGCAAGAGCCTTCACCATTCATCATTTCTCCCCTTGTCATTCTACACGACACCCTGCCCAACCGAATTAGTGGACATATCCAGGCTAAAGAGTGTGTAACATCACACTGATAATGGATGTTGTACTGCCAAGTTCTTTGTAAATTTGGGTGGATTTTGTTGGCACTGCAGTAACATCAAATAACCCCTCAAACTGTGAAGTGTCATTTCGTTTCTTCCTCTCCTCCTGGGTGTTTCATTTGTTTTGTGAGGCACTGTGTTGCACTGCTGCCCACAAAAGTTATATGCAGCATAATATCAAGAAAATCTGACTACAATTGTCGGTGTTTTGGGTATTTATAGGTACATATAACTGTCGCAGCTGGCAGCCACTACGCGTCTAACCCGACTGCAAGTGTATATCATAGTGAATAAATCGTAGTGGCTGGCGACCGCCAGTCTCTCGGCAATCCAAGATCAGATGTTTTCAATGAGTGAGAGATCTGGAAAACATGATGGCTAATATAACAGTTGAATACCCTCTGTGTCGAGGTATGCCATGACGTCACAGGGATCATGTCGTCGTTACTAAGTCCTCGCGGATAGAACTCAAACACTGACCTTAACAAGTCTGAAATGTAAGGTGTGCTGTCCAAATTTCCGGCCATGTGAACCAGAGGTAATGATGAATTCATGTAGACCACTCAACTGCACCCAAATGCACCACGCCAGTAGCTGGGCCGGTAATATGGTGACGTATGGAGTTTGGCAAAGTTTTTCCCCGTTAGGACAACCACGCACCGGTACGTCCATCGAAATGCTGAGCGTAAAACCAGATCTCATCTGAAAAGACAACGTGCTGCTACTTAATTGTTCTGTGTTGTCGTGCCACTGTCCGACACTCCTCCGCAGCAGCGTCAGGGAAATTGCAGCTCTTGTCGCCGTGCTTCGCCAGACGTTCCCCACTGTCCGTACTGATATCTGTGTTGCTGCAAACGAAACAGTTTCCAGACTCAATGTGCGTGACGTGACAGTAAGAGCCTGCCTGGCACAGTCAACTATTGTGCCTTTTTTGTCAGACGTCAGTTTCCAGGGCCATGTAGATCTCTTGTGTCGTTGAGTTTGGCTCTCCTGATACCATAGATTCCACATTCACATGATAATCGTGCGACTCCGACCAATTTGAGCAGCACTATGGCAAATCAATAGATCGCATTCTCACTAGGCTACGATATAGCCACAATCGAATTCCGATCTCTTCTGGTGGCCTTTTCATCTTCTTCTTACATATGGGACAACACAATCTTCACATTATCAACCAACATACGATAGCGGAATAAAAAGCCATTCCATAATGTTTCTGCGTACCGTTATATAGAAAGTAAATAGCCTTTCTCATAACCGTCTCAATGGTTACGCTGAAATATACATCTACAGCAACATGACTACTCTGCAATTCATAATTAAGTGCCTGGAAGAGGGTTAATCAAACTAAATTCAAGCTATTTCTGCAAAATTTCACTCTGGAACAGCACGTGGATAAAATGGAATCTTGACATGCGAACTCCTACTTCCCTTGTTTTCTTACCTTGATTATTTCTCTCTAAACATACGGTCACCAAGCAAATTTTTTAAGACTCTTAGGAGAAAGTTCGTGATGGAAATGTAGATCTCGCTGCAACGAAATACGCCTTTTTTTTCATGATTCATACCCCAATTCGCGTACCACATACGTGGCACTCTCACTTGTATTTGTTGACAATACGAAGGACGAACAAACTTATTGCTGCATCTCATAATTGTTTTGGCAATAAAACACAGTATACGGTTCTCTTCCTCCAGAACGTTATGTATCTCATCGTTTCAATTTGAGTTATTCGTTAACTGTAATGTTGTTGTTGTTGTTGTTGTTGTTGTGGTCTTCAGTCCTGAGACTGGTTTGATGCAGCTCTCCATGCTACTCTGTCCTGTGCAAGCTGCTTCATCTCCCAGTACCTACTGCAACCTACATCCTTCTGAATCTGCTTAGTGTATTCATCTCTTGGTCTCCCTCTACGATTTTTACCCTCCACGCTGGCCTCCAATACTAAATTGGTGATCCCTTGATGCCTCAGAACATTTCTTACCAACCTATCCCTTCTTCTAGTTACGTTGTGCCACAAACTTCTCTTCTCCCCAATCCTATTCAATACTTCCTCATTAGTTATGTGATCTACCCATCTAATCTTCAGCATTCTTCTGTAGCACCACATTTCGAAAGCTTCTATTCTCTTCTTCTCCAAACTCTTTATCGTCCATGTTTCACTTCCATACATGGCTACACTGCATACAAATATTTTTAAGAAACAACCTCCTGACACTTAAATCTACACTCGATGTTAACAAATTTCTCATCTTCAGAAACGCTTTCCTTGTCATTACCAGTCTACATTTTATATCCTCTCTACTTCGACCATCATCAGTTATTTTGTTCCCCAAATAGCAAAACTCCTTTACTACTTTAAGTGTGTCATTTCCTAATCTAATTCCCTCAGCAACACCCGACTTAATTCGACTACATTCCATTATCCTTCTTATCCTCCTTATACCCTCCTTTCAACACTGTCCATTCCGTTCAACTGCTCTTCCAAGTCCTTTGCCGTCTCTGACAGAATTACAATGTCATCGGCGATCCTCAAATTTTTTATTTCTTCCCCGTGGATTTTAATACCTACTCAGAACTTTTATTTTGTTTCCTCTACTGCTTGCTCAATACACAGATTTAATGGCATCGGGGAGATGCTAGAACCCTGTCTCACACCCTTCCCAACCACTGCTTCCCTTTGATGTCCCTCGACTGTTATAACTGCCCTCTCATTTCTGTACAAATTGTAAATAGCCTTTCGCTACCTGTATTTTACCCCTGCCACCTTCAGAATTTGAAAGAGAGTATTCCAGTCAACATTGTCAAAAGCTTTCCCTAAGTCTACAAATGCTAGGAACGTAGGTTTGCCTTTCCTTAATCTAGCTTCTAAGATAAGTCGTAGGGTCAGTGTTGCCTCACGTGTTCCAATATTTCTACGGAATCCAAACTGATCTTCCCCGAGGTCGGCTTCTTCTAGTTTTTCCATTCGTCTGTAAAGAATTCGTGTTAGTATTTTGCAGCCGTGACTTATTAAACTGATGGTTCGGTAATTTTCACATCTGTCAACACCTGCTTTCTTTGTGATTGGAATTATTATATTCTTCTTGAAGTCTGAGGGTGTTTCGCCTGTCTCATACATCTTGCTCACCAGATGGTAGAGTTTTGTCAGGACTGGCTCTTCCAAGGCTGTCAGTAGTTCTAATGGAATGTTGTCTACTCACGGAGCTTTGTTGCAACTCAGGTCTTTCAGTGCTCTGTCAAACTCTTCACGCAGTATCATATCTCCCATTTCATCTTCATCTACATCCTCTTCCATTTCCATAATATTGTCCTCAAGAACATCGCCCTTGTATAGACCTTCTATATACTCCTTCCACTTTTCTGCTTTCCCTTCTTTGCTTAGATCTGGGTTTCCATCTGAGCTCTTGATATTCATACAAGTGGCTCTCTTTTCTCCAAAGGTCTCTTTAATTTTCCTGTAGGCAGTATCTATCTTACCCCTAGTGAGATAAGCCTCTACATCCTTACATTTGTCCTCTAGCCATCCCTGCTTAGCCATTTTCCACTTCCTGTCGATCTCATTTTTGAGACGTTTGTATTTCTTTTTGCCTGTTTCATTTACTGCATTTTTATATTTTCTCCTTTCATCAATTAAATTCAACATTTCTTCTGTTACCCAAGGATTTCTTCTAGCCCTCGTCTTTTTACCTACTTGATCCTCTGCTGCCTTCACTACTTCATAACTCAAAGCTAACCATTCTTCTTTTACTGTATTTCTTTCCCCCATTCTTGTCAATTGTTCCCGTATGCTCTCCCTGAAACTCTGTACAACCTCTGGTTCTTTCAGTTTATCCAGGTTCCATCTGCTTAAATTCCCACCTTTTTGCACTTTCTTCTGTTTTAATCTACAGTTCATAACCAATAGATTGTGGTCAGAGTCCACATCTGCCCCTGGAAATGTCTTACAATTTAAAACCTGGTTCCTAAATCTCTGTCTTACCATTATATAATCTATCTGAAACATGTCAGTATCTCCAGGCTTCTTCCATGTATATAATCTTCTTTTATGATTCTTGAACCAAATGTTAACTATGATTAGGTTGTGCTCTGTGCAAAATTCTACCAGGCGGCTTCCTCTTTCGTTTCTTACCCCCAACCCATATTCACCTACTACGTTTCCTTCTCTCCCTTTTCCTACTGACGAATTCCAGTCACCCATGACTATTAAATTTTCATCTCCCTTCACTATCTGAATAATTTCTTTTATTTCATCATACATTTCTTCAATTTCTTTGTCATCTGCAGAGCTAGTTGGCATATAAACTTGTACTACTGTGGTATTCGTGGGCTTCGTATCTATCTTGGCCACAATAATGCGTCCACTATGCTGTTTGTAGTAGCTTACCCGCATTCCTATTTTCCTATTCATTATTAAACCTACTCCTCCATTACCCCTATTTGATTTTGTGTTTATAACCCTGTAGTCACCGGATCAGAAGTCTTGTTCCTCCTGCCACCGAACTTCACTAATTCCCACTATATGTAACTTTAACCTATCTATTTCCCTTTTTAAATTTTCTAACCTACCTGCCCGATTAAGGGATCTGACATTCCACGCTCCGATCCGTAGAACGCCAGTTTTCTTTCTCCTGATAACGACATTCTCTCGCCCGGAGATCCGAATGGGGGACTATTTTACCTCCGGAATGTTTTACCCTAGAGGACGCCACCATCATTTAACCATACAGTAAAGCTGCATGCCCTCGGGAAAAATTACGTCCGTAGTTTCCCCTTGCTTTCAGCCGTTCGCAGTACCAGCACAGCAAGGCCGTTTTGGTTAGTGTTACAAGGCCAGATCAGTCAATCATCCAGACTGTTGCTCCTGGAACTACTGAAAAGGCTGCTGCCCCTCTTCAGGAACCACATGTTTGTCTGGCCTCTCAACAGATACCCCTCCGTTGTGGTTGCACCTACGGTACGGCTATCTGTATCGCTGAGTCACGCGAGCCTCCCTACCAACGGCAAGGTCCATGGTAATGGGGGTAGGGTAACTGTAATAAGTATAAAAATAACTGTATAACTATAACTGTAACAAGTATTTCAAATACTTGTAACTGTAATAATCAAGTATTTCATTCAGTTAGCAGAATTTAGAATTGTATGGTTCATCGTGGAGCCGAAATCCCCTTTTACTACTCACATGGTTGATCTCACACTTTCGATTATTTCGATTCAGTTGCAACTTTTCGAACCATATAGATACCATATCTAAGTTATTCTGCAATTACTTTTCATCTACTGATAACTTTACTCGACGGTAAATGAGAGCGTCATCTGCAACATACTGAGAGGGGTGCTTAGATTGTCTGCTAGATAGTGTATATGCGTTAGGAACAGTAAAGGAACTATCACTTCCTTGAGGTACTCCAGGCATCATTGCTCGTTTATTTGATCATTTTCCGTCGATTACTATGTACTGTGCCCATTATGAGAGGATATCTCGAATCCTTTCGCACAGTTGAGGCGATACTCCATCGACACGCAATTTGTTTAGAAGACGGTTATGTGGAATGCTGCCGAAAGCCTTCTGGATATCTAGAAACATGCAATCATTTACGATCCTATATTCATATTATTCATGACTTCGGGTGAAAAAAAAAAGCTACTAATGTTTCACAAGAACGATATTTTCTGATTCCGGGCTGACTATCTGCCAACAGATCGTTTTGTTCGATATAATTCGTAATATTCGAACACAATATATGTTTCAAAACACTACCTCAAATCGATGTAGGCCTGTGATTCAACGTACTTCTCCTGTTTCCCTTCTTGGGAACGTACGTACCTTCCAGCGAGCGAGCAGTTGTATATTATTGTTAGTTATGGAACTACTGTTTCTTAAGTGATTTAAGCTGCTTCGCTAAACCGAGGATATCTACTTCTAACTTACGCATGTTCACACCTGTTCTTGATTCGAAGTCTGGAATATTTACTCCCTCTTCTTTGGTAAAGGAATTTTGGAACACCGTATTTAGTAACTGCGCTTTAGTGACCTAAGATCGGTAACACTACCATTACTATCGCCCAGTGCAGGTATTGAGGGACTCTTAAAGATGACGCACTTTACATCTTAGTATGACCAGTATCTTTTTAAATTTTCTGCCACATTTCAAGACAGAGTTGAGATGCAAAAACTATTAAAATCATCTCGCACTGAAATCCGCGGTAAATTTCGAGCGTCTGTAAAAATTGCTGATCTTTTGGACTTTGCGTTCTTTTAAATTCGAGATGCTTTTTTCATTGCTTCTGCAACCGTTTTCTGACCTGTTTTGTGTTCCGTTAGGAATCAATACCATGTCTTATTTACTTATTAGGTATATATTTGTCAAATGCCGTCGATACTGATTCTTTGAATTTAAGCCACATCTGGTCTATGCTTACATATTATGGAAGATGTAATGCTAATCCTCTTCATATCCAAACATGTAGTGCACTTTATGCCAGCGTGACGTTTGTTGCATGCAGCTTTCGTGGTGTCGCAAGTTTAATGTTGGGCAGATATCGCATCTCATCACTTAGGCTAGTGGGCTTGAACGTGTAATTGTGGGTTTAGTAATTAACCCCATGTTGGGAAGCTAATTTAGTTTATCACTGTTATTATTTATGAAAGATCAGGTAGTACAGCTTAACACGCAGCACGCCACTTGCGAGGAACGGGCATGAGCCACAGCTGGATCGAACCAGCGCGGCGGATTAACAACCGTTGGACTAGTACACCGGCCTGCCTAATTGTGGTATTTAGGCTGTTCACCACATACCTTTAGGCAAATGCTGGCCTGGTCCTCAATCTCAAGAACTACGGTTACATAATTCACAGCAGGTGGCGCACATGATTTAAATGGTTCAAATGGCTCTGAGCACTATGGGACTCAACTGCTGTGGTCATAAGTCCCCTAGAACTTAGAACTACTTAAACCTAACTAACCTAAGGACAGCACACAACACCCAGCCATCACGAGGCAGAGAAAATCCCTGACCCCGCCGGGAATCGAACCCGGGAACCCGGGCGTGGGAAGCGAGAACGCTACCGCACGACCACACATGATTTAACAGACGATAGTTGTTGCACTGGCATAACAAACACCCCATACTACAAGATAGATACTAGGTGAGAAAAGAGAATAATTATTTACTGATTGACAAACCCGGCATTTCCCGGGTATTTATTTTGCCCTGTATTGTATTAGAAATAGAAAGAAAAATTTAGCTTCATTTCCATATATTTACAAAAACACCTTGAAATTATGGAATAACCGTAAAAAGAAATGTGCATAATGTACAAATATATAAATACAGTCTCCTGGACAGTTTCTGTTCGCTGGGTGCAGCTGCTACGCACATCTACAACGCAATTTTTTAAGCATCTCTCTGGCAATGCCTCTTCATAGCTGTATAGACAGCTATCGGTTTCGCCTACAACCGTTCGCGCTTCGGAGCTGAAAGTTGTCAAAAGCGCTGCCTGGTGTCAGAGAGTTACTTACGTGACTGGACTGCGGGAGTGGCTTAGTATTTAAGAGTAAATCTATTAACATTTCATGCATCATGCGGCATTTCTCCATGCGTCTCAGTTTACATTTCTTGAACTATGTGTTGTACAATGATATATTTGTGTAGGTACATTCAACAGTATATGCGGCTACCGTCTGAAAAATGTGTTGTGAATATAGTTAGTAGCAGAGAAATAACAAATTTAGAAGTCACGCACAATGCTTAGTTTTTCACGCATCTCCCTGTTTGTGACACATATCCCCTGAACAATGTGTAGCTCAAAAATGGCTCTGAGCACTATGGGACTTAACATCTGATGTCATCAGTCCCCTAGAACTTAGAACTACTTAAACCTCACTAGCCTATGGACATCACACACATCCATGCCAGAGGCAGGATTCGAAGCTGCGACCGTAGCGGTCGCGCGGTTCCAGACAAAAGCGCCTAGAACGGCTCGGCCACACCGGTCGGCTGAACTATGTGTAGTACCATGATACAATTTGTATGGGCATACGTGAATATAGATAGCGAAATGTATTGCGAATAGAGTTAGTAGCACAGAAGTAATAAATTTAATCGTCTTGCATGATGCGGCAGTTTTACATGCATCTTATTGTTTATGGGATCCTGCCTCCTGAACTATAACACTAGGTCGGTTTTACCCCAACAGTGATTGTTTCCTGATAGTAACGAATGTGTATACCAAGTTTGGTCGAAATTGGTCCTGTGGTTTAGGAGGAGATGTGAAACACACACACACACACACACACACACACACACACACACACACACATTGTATAATATGTACGGATTAAAATTTATGCGCTTTGATGTGGCATTAACTGTTACCAAATAAATGAATTAGATGCAACAATCGTAGGTATTTCTATAAACTAAATCACAGTTTTACTTGCACAAAATATATCTGTTTCGAATGATGAGTATATGGACTGTAGTTGCAGTGTTCAAAACCAGTTCGGCTACAACATGCTTCCATCACTGAACAAGCGGGGAAAAATGAGATAAGTCCATTATGTTAAGGAATATCTAACAGCTATCATCGCAAACATGGTAAAGCAGACATTTTATTGCCAAAAGTTGATTCATCTGTAGGCAGCGTAGGCCCATCCCGAGCATTCGAGGCTCTTACTGATACTCTGAGCAGTTACTTAAGTCGTTTTCATCACACAGTGAAATGGTCCACACTGAGGCGACATCTCGTCTAGCGCAGTGGAAATTAGTATGGGCGTGTCCATGCATATGAGTGCTCTGTGCGAAACTTTCATGTAGCCAGTCGATTTGTTTGACAGCAACATTCACATCTGTTGCGTAATGCTCTGTTTCTCCACGCTAAAATACACACATGCTTTCAGAGAGTATTCCTTTCTAAATTCAATTTTCCAAGTTGAGAAGAAAACTTGAATGATGTTTAGGATCTTGAGTCCTCTATGTCCTGTTCAGTCATTTATTTTCCCAGCTTCTTCAACTGTCTCCACTCTAGTGATTATCTCAATCATGGAGGCCAACAAGCTTTATGTCCGAATTCTGCATTACGATGAGCAACGGCTGCATATAGTGCCTCTGGCAGCTTTGAGTGGCATCGTACATACTCACCAAAAATATTAACCAACACAAGAGATGAACCCGAGAACGCATTAGCGGAATTCTTGAAATGCTCCTATGGCCAAGAGATGAATGAGGAACCTAAAAAGTTAATAATGAAAATAATGACATGTCAATGGGACTGCACAAAGAAATTTCTGGCAGGGAGAAAAATAAACGCTCCATAAGATGGTGTTTCAGTACAGATTATTAAGACTAGAGGAAACGTAACTAAAAAAGTAACTTAGCAGAATTTAGGCAAAGTAAGGCTTTTCAAAAAAGTGGAACGGTGATTGATTATGCTCTTTCATACGAGCCTAAAATTACTCACCTTATTCCATAATATCACTTGTCGAAAACTTAGTTTTTATATCATTTTCTGCACTATGAGTGTACTGCCATGAATTGTATATCTACATTGTGTTCAATGAAATACACTTAGAGTGCACCAAGGTGGCCCTCTTGTGTAGCCTTACTGTAATTTAATATTCATTAGGTGGGTGAAATTCTCTCCATAGGCAGCGAATTTAAATTAAATGTTGCTTCACATTGAATGAGTTGATTGGAAAAACGCTTTGTTCACTGTGGTATTGGTCCAGTCGGCCTATACCTTTAGCTTTCTCTCCAGTTCAGAAGTGTAGGCTATACCCAATAAAATAATTCTATACGTCAATTTCGTAAAAACATCTTCCGACATCCATACATCCAACAACCTATCTGTTACTACACCATCATACAAAAGGCGTGATATGTTTGGCTGCATTTATAGCAGTTATGTTATTTACAGAAGTTTGCGATTTTATGTTACAACATCCTATGGTCTCTTTATACCCGATTATCATGTGGATATCGGGTAATCGTGATTGTACATTTCATATAGGATGAAAAAATCAGTGTCTGCTGTGCTGAACCTCATGATCATATGGTACATCAGAGTGCCCTGGAGATGATGTAAAGCTACACCGAAAACGATTCCAGTTGAATGCGTCATCTCACTGCATGAACATCCTGTGGGTGTTTAACTTGAATTTAACGTCTCTCATCTTACTGCAGAGGTCATATTACATCTGATAATGCCAGGAAAATATTCTCAAGAGACACTGCGTGAAAAAAAAAATCTGTCGGAACAACAACAATGTTCCTTAGAGAGCTATAACTTTACGTGAATACTTACACCAAACGGATAATTCATTGGCATTGTTTCTGTTTATCACTCTCACTGTAAAATTCTTGAAAGCGGCCACCTTCTTCTGGAGACTTTGCAGTACCTTGTAAATTTCTGTAATACGCTTATGAGGATATTTTATTGGTTCGTTTACGCTTTGTACAAACCAGCTGTGTTGACGTAAAGCAAACACTTGTTACTGGAATTTCTGATATTAATAATGGTTTCTGATTAGAAAATATTTGTTTAAATATTATTCATGGGAATATCACTAAATGAATATTTATCTTGGGCTATAACCAAACAATTAGAAGACAATCACAGAATGAACACAAAGTGGATGCCTTTCTGAAAAAGCAGGAAATGTAATTTAGTAGACACTGCTCTAACAGTTTTAGGAGAACTCAGTGACGAGTTAGTATCCAGAAAACCTAATCGCAGTTTGCAAAAGTTTACCAGAACCATTAGATAGCGCAACAGCCGGACTAAATTTCACAGTTAAACTGAAATTGAAAAGTAGAAATCAGATATTGAGGAATACTTTTCGTCGTAATGAAACGTGAATTACGCAGCAATTAAAGGAAAGTAGGGAATCCTAATGTTAACTTTGGAAGAAACTGCGAAGTGTTGTGCAAAATTGTAGCAACTCCGATGAGCAGCTGTTCATAGCAAACTGGATCCCTGTAAGGAAAACTAACTCTGGAAATACTGATTGGTAATTTGATCTTGAACTGTAAATCGTGACATTTATGAGTGGTGTATCTCAAAAATTATACACTAAAACGTAATGTTTCTAAAACTGCTGTAACTTTACAATAATGGTGCTCTACAGCAGTAATTTACTATACACTGAGGTGACAAAAGTCATGGCACAGCCATGTGCACATTTACAAATGACGACTGTATCGCGTGCCAATGTTTAAAATGGAAGTGCATTGGCGGAGCTGTCATTTGCACTCAGGGGACTCACGTGAAAAGGTTTACCATGTGATTATAGCTGCACGACCGGACTTAACAGACATTGAGCGCGGAATGGTAGTTGGAGCTAGACGCATTAGGCATTCCACTTCGGAAATCGATAGGAAATTCAGTATTCCAGATCCACAGTGTCAAGAGCGTGCCGAGAATGCCACATCTCAGGCATTACCTCTCACCACGGACAATGCAGTGACCGCTACCTTCACTTAACGACCTAGAACAGCGGCGTCTGCGTTGAGTTGTCAGTGCTGATAGACAAGCAACTCTACGTGATATAACCGTACATATCAATGTGGGAAGTACGACGAGATATCCGTTAGGTCAGTGCAGCGAAATTTGGCGTTAATTGGCTAAGACAGCAGGCGACCGTCGCGAGTGCCTTTCGCAATAGCGCGACGTTGCTTACAGCGCCTCTCCTCGGCTCATGAACATATTGATTGTATCCCAGGCGACAGAAAACCGTGGCCTGGTCAGATGAGTCCTGATTTCAATTGGTAACAGTTGACGGCATTGTACGAGTATGCCACATACCTCACGATGCCATGGAAGCAAGTTGTCAACAACGCGTTGTGATAGCTGGTGATATTTCAATAATGGTGTGGACTGTGTATACATGCAATGGACTGGGCCCTCTGGTCCAACTGAACTGATCTTATTGGATACTGTTATACTCGTCTACTTGGAGGCCATTTACAGGAATTCGTGGTCTTCATGTTTCCAAACAACGATGTCATGTCACCGGGCCTCAGTTGTTCGCTACTGGTTATGACAACAGGCCGGACAGTTCGAGCGAATGATACGGCCACTCATAACCGCCCGACACGAATAAACTCGAACATTTATGGGATATACTCGAGAGATCAGTTCGCGTACAACATTCTGCACCGCTGATACTTACGCAATTATGAGCGGCTATTGAAGGAGCATTGGTCAGTATATCTACAGTGAGATTCCAATGACTTTTTGAGACCATGCCGCGTCGACTTACTGTACTACGCTGGGCAAAAGGAGGTCCGACATGATATTAGGAGTTACTTTTTGAATGTTGTCATCTCAGTGAATAAAATGGTTTTGTGCGTCAACTATCCTATGTTGGTATCATTCTCTTTCCTACCAATTTTCTTAGTAACAGATACACAAACATACATTTTTGTTTCAGACAAGTGAAGAGCGTAAATACTAAACCTTCTAAGTGCCATTTTTTCACAATACGCGTTTTTAGCAGTAGTGTGTTGACGGGACTCTGTTACATGTTCCTAAAGTTGGTACAAGTGTCAAATGAATCGAAAAACTGTTTGTAACGATCATTACATGATGGCGTATGGTCTTAGTGTCAAGCAGTGCTTCCCTCTGGAGTCACAAGTGCTATGCTTCAAGACTGTTGACTCAATTAAAGCCGCGTATCCATTCCACGTCATTTACGAGCACACAACTGGCTTATTTGATTTTAAAGTTCACCCTAAGCATTGTTGTGAATGTGTACATGTAAGATTTCCCAATAGAGTATGATCCAGTTGTCTCACTCTTACTCATCTCAAGCAGCTACTAAAAATTCTAACTTCGAAGCCGAGAAATGAAAAAAACTGTCAATGTAATCAAAAGAGGAAAGATCATGGCAGATTTACGCCTTAGCGTACTTCCTCTGAAGGACAAGATACGTTTCTCGGTGGCCGAACAGAAAGACCTGTTGACGATGTTGCCATTTCTTCCTCAACAACACAAGAAGTACCGCAGGAAACATTTCAACATCCGACCCCAAGAATGGACTGAATACAGAGATATTTTTACCTTGAATTTAATTTTCTAAAGGATTTAAAAGATGTGAGAAATGGTTTTTATTAACCAAAGTTCTACTAGCCAAAACACTACTGCTGTATTTATGTACTTACATCATCACAATTAAAAATCAGTACCTCAGTATTAATGGAACCTCAAAGAAGAAATTTCCTGCTGGCACTTCGCTTTAGGCAGTTCCCTGGAATGGCACCTAGAAGCCCTTAATACATTATTTAGTTTTTTATTTCTTTCAGTAATTTTTGCGATGGTGGGGGTTGAGTAACATAATTCTTCCGCATCAGAGTACCTTTTCAATTTTTCACGTGCAAGTAAGTACATATAGAGGGATGGTGTTTTTATTGTCTTGACGAATGTGACCTTTGATATACTTAGAACATTTGACATTTCCACTTTTCATATAGTCCTGAAAACATACTGATATTCATTCTCGCGCCCTGGTTTCTACCAACATATTCAGAAGCCTTCCAAATATACATATACATGGCGTCCCAGGAGGAATGGTCAATATTCAAGAATATAACAGGGACAATAATTCAAAGCAAAATGGTCTCTAAAACGCATGAACTCTAAAACGAATACCTTAAGAGTTACGAGTGCTGCTCCATCTTCAGTAGTGTGAAATAAATCACTTCTGCTGCAAGCTCTTTTCTTTCCGTATTTTGGGACGTAGTAAAATGAACAAAACAAGAAAAAATTGTGTATTGACCATTTCTCCGTGAACACACAATATAATTGGCAATCTACTGCAGGGTGAATGTCTGTAAGTTCTTACTTTAACAATTTTCTGTTCTTTTTCCTTTTCCTATTGAGCGAGTGTAACATTACGTCCATATTTCTTCACACATTCTAAACTGTCCCGATTTATGCTCATGGCATCTACGTGGTACATATGACGGTGGAAGCATACTAGGCACGCAGTGCATAAAGCTTCTGTGATTCTCCCAACAGGATGTTTAGAGAACTACGTTGTCCCTCTTCCAAAATTCCCAATTAAGGTTCCCAGATTGTAAGGCAAATACTCGAACGAGTAATGCTGTCTAACATATTCCCAAACCAGAACCCCTGCCCCACTACTGGTTTTTTAGCGTTTGGTTGTAATGATCATAGTTCTGTAGAAGATTATTTCCGGATATGGAATAAAAATTGAAAAATTCTTACCTGTTGCACTAAGCTATACTGTCATTACCGCTGGAACTGGTACAAGCTTAAGGCCCATCCAGTAAAATGTTTAACACCATTTTTACAAATATTGTTATTGAAGTGGAGTGTACTGTTATCTAAGTTCAACGTGTGTCTAGTTGGTGAAATGTTTTAACTACTGCCGGCCGCGGTGACCGTGCGGTTCTGGCGCTGCAGTCCGGAACCGCGGGACTGCTACGGTCGCAGGTTCGAATCCTGCCTCGGGCATGGGTGTGTGTGATGTCCTTAGGTTAGTTAGGTTTAAGTAGTTCTAAGTTCTAGGGGACTTATGACCTAAGATGTTGAGTCCCATAGTGCTCAGAGCCATTTGAACCATTTTTAACTACTCATGGAAAATATCTCCTTCATTTCCAATCGTATGTTGGAAGATTTATATTTATGGCATGCTACCGCAGCATGTCTGTAATGCATACAGAAACGATTTGCAGCAATTTTCTTCTTGTGTTCCACATATTAAATTATTAGTTTAAAAATTTTATAGAAATTATAGATCTAGCGTTTGACTCAATCTAATAGCCGTGATTGGCACACACATAAATATTGTGAAGGGAAAGATTAAGTTGCCTAAATTAGATACGTACGGTACGGTGTCTGCTAATCTTGAACTCGATTCGTAAAATTTCACAGGAGACAACAGAATATCGCTTTATAAGAGAGCTTAAACGGTGCTTGCAATCAGCATTGCCCATACAAAGACGAAACTTCAAACAAGCTGCAAAAAACAGTGTGTGATCTGCATGTTGCTTCAGGGCAACGTTGCCAAATAAAGAGTTAAAATATAACGCCGGAAAAAAAGCATTACAAAGAAGGAGTACTGCAACATAAACGAAAGCTGGTAGGCGTGCTTCTACATCTGAACGTCGATGTATATTCATATTTATAACCACTCGTATGTACTATGAGGATGAAACAAAGGTTTGCTTTAAATACACGCTGTAAGGGTCGTGAGAATTAGTTACCTCTAATATTGGTCGTCTTGAGTCGACATTAGTCAAGAATACCTTTAACTTGAGAAACACGCCATTATAAACACCTCACTGGATTTGGACGAGATCTTATAATAGTGTTACGAGAGGCTGGATGCTTCTTCTGCGATATTGTAGAAAGACTTGACAGAAATGAAGCTACTGTACGTGACTGCTGGCAGCGGTGGTCACAGGAATGTACGGTCGCAAGAAGACCAGACTCTGGATAGCCACGTGGCAATACCGAGAGGAGAGACCATAGTGTTCGGCGTAAAGTTCTGGTGCATCGCATTGCATCTGCTACAGAAATTTGAGCATCAGTTGGCACAACAAACTATTAAAAATTGGTTACTGCAAGGACAGCTCCCAGCCAAATGCCCTGCAGCGTTCCTAATGCTGACCCTAAACCACCCCCATTTGCGACTTCGGTGGTGTTAATAGGGAGGTTATAGGAGGGTAGGATGGATGTCTGTTGTGTTTTCTAATGTAATATGGTTCTGACACAGTGGCAGTGATGGACATGTCTTGGTTAGAAGGAGGCCAGTTTAGGGCCTGTATCCAACCTGTCTGTGTGCTAGACATACTAGACCTGTACCTGGAGTTCTGATATGGTGTGCGAATTCTTGTAACACTCTCGTTGTTATCCCACGACCCTGAATGCAAATCTGTAGTTGAACCTCGTGATTCGCCCTGCTGTGCTGCCCTTCATGGACAGCATTCCAATGGTTGTTCGACAGAATAATGCTCGCCCACATACCGCTGTTGGAACCCAACATGCTCTACAGAGTGTCGACATGTTGCCTTGGTCTGCTCGATCACCTGAACCGCCTCCAATCGACCACATATGGGACATCAATGGACGACAATTCCAGCGCCATTCACAGCCAGCATTAACCGTCGCTGTAGTAACCGACCAAGTAGGAATAAAGGCTAGATATTGCTATTAACAAACAGGAAGAATCCTCTGCCATCCTATTAAAAGATAAGTGGTTAACACTAGGGCACTTGAAGTCATACACATGTTTAGGGGTTGTATTTAGACACGGGAGGATATGGTGAAAACTCATAAAGTAAGTTTTAGGGAAGATGAGTGGTCTTAGTTTTGTTAGAAGAGTCCCTCGAACATTTCAGTGTATTCGTAAATGGACGCTCTTATAAAACGAAAATACGCCAAATTCTTGAGTGCTACTGCAGCGTTTGGTGTCCTCATCACGTAGACAAGATAGCAGACATTGGACGAATCTGGAGGTGTTCTGCGGTCATAAGAATGCTACAGAGGTCCTACGAGAGCACATGCTCGAGGAAATAAACTGGGAATTTGTTGGAAGAAAAATGATGTTGTTCTCATGAAATAATGTTTCGTCAGTTTTAGAAAACGTGTCTCTGAGGCATTTCTACTGTTTTCCTTACATATTTAGCTTCGCGAAAATGAGAATCAGATAAGAGGGATTAAAAAGCTTACAGTGCTATACAGCCAGGCAGTTTTCCTTCGTTCAGTACTGACTCGTCATATCGGTTCTGGCCACTGGTTAAACTTCTCCGGTTTTCATCTCTTAGTGACGGCGTCCCTTGCGTACGGGGCAGTCTTGGGGCTCTCTGAAGGCATTTAATGAAACGTGCTGCACTGTGACGGATCTTGTGTAGCTAGCTGTTCCAGATGCTAACAGGGGTCGCTCGCCGAGCGCGGTATCAAGTCACCGTGATGTGGTTGGAGGTAGTTTGCCTTGAAGAGCATGCCCACGCCATTTAAAGACTCACTGGAATTACTGTTTCCCTCTATCTTCGTGGTCGCGTGTTGCGCCTGCTGAGTCGCCGTATTTCCCATTTCTGCTGTCTTGGTCGATGGATGTGTTCCCGCTAGCATTCTTTTCTTCGCCAAGCTCTGGTGTACAAATAACTGATGAGCACATTGTGTTGCTTGTGATTATGCGACTCGCAAAAACCACTTATTTTACTGGGCACCGCTCACTGAAACTTCTTTTGGGTTCTCACCTGTAGCTTAATGCAATTTTCGCTAGTGGGCTTTACGCGTATTTTGACCTGAGTTTTTAATGTGGATCAGTATCACTGGTAATAGGAACATACAGAAGTTTTTACGAAGACAGTTATACAATCAGACGATTAAGGACAGAGATTGATTTTTTAAACTTGTATATGAGTCTTATTTCGAACGATTAGAGGTTCGAACTCCTTTGTATTAGAGCACTCGTTAAAGGATATTTAAAATTGTGCGTTTATTTTATTCTAAATTTTCGGTTGTTCAAACTGTTATAAAACATTTTACCTTAACGTTTCTGTGGGTTAAACGGGAACAGCTGCTTTAAATTTATTGTGCTAAGGCCAGAGACCCGTTTACGATTTGTTATTTATTTCTGTTACATAATTTTAGTATGTGTTCTGTGTATGTGTTAGAGCTAGAGCTGAATCAAGTAACTGTGTGATGCTTGGGAAGAGCTCTAGCCTGTAACCTTATACTGGTCAATGCATTAACTTTCAGCTCATGTAATTCTGTTGGAAGACTGTTAAACAGCGCGTCTGTTCTCAGCTCCTTTGTGAATTATCGTTGTAAACAGCAATTTTCTTACTGATTACGCTTATTAAAAGAGTTCCCGAGTTAACTGTTCTCGGAATTTCAAAATTTTGCTTCACTATTTTTTAAATGGTGGCTCATGTAAAATATTCTAAATAATTGTGAATAGTCTTTCGAGTGCACCTGCGGCAAGCTCTTAAATGTTTTTGAGATTTAAGATCGACTAAATATTGAAAAGAGAAAAAAATGAAGGAATAGAATATTTGTGTTTGGTACATCCAGCGCCTTACCGCTTCCAGATCCA
This sequence comes from Schistocerca nitens, assembly GCF_023898315.1. Lineage (NCBI taxonomy): Eukaryota > Metazoa > Arthropoda > Insecta > Orthoptera > Acrididae > Schistocerca > Schistocerca nitens. Next base: position 848,294,844 of record NC_064614.1, read on the forward strand.
GGTCCGCTATGACTTCAAATACGGGAATGAAATATTCTGAAAAATTTTTAGTTAGTGTAATGAAAAACCGACTTCAAAGCATTGCGGCTTGTGTAATGTATCGTGTGATCCTGTGATGATGTTCAAACTTTCAGGGATGTTGGATAGGGGTAAATACATCAGTTTGAGAAAGAGACCCTGGTACGTAAACGATCGCGTCTAATATTACCAGTGTTAGCGAAAATTGCTCTGATACCTCTGACTATGGACTTCCTCTACTGCAAGCTCTTTGCTTTTCATAGTTTGGGAGCAGGTAGTATGGACCAAAATAAGAAAAAAATAGTCTAGTAAATATGAGCTTTAAAATGCATACCTTAAGAGCTATGAGCACTTCTTCATCTGTACTACTGTGTAACACATCTCTCCTTCTGAACAAGTGCTCGTGGCTTTCAAGGCATGCACTTTAAACTCCATGTTTGCTGGACTTGTTTTCTTGTTTTGGGCAATAATAACCCCCTTTCAAAATATGGGAAGCAAGGAAATCATAAAGTTCGACTCTGTCGTTTCTGGTTCAGGATCCCTTACCTCTTATTGATAGAGTTACTATTGTCCAACATTCCTGAAACTTTGTAGCATCACCGAGGAATCACCCTGTGTACACGAAGAGTCGTTAAAGGCGTAATGCTTCTCTTTCAATTCGTGGACAGTTCAAGATTTTGGGTCGATGATTTCTGCATAGGTTTGCACACAGAAAGACACCTAAATATGATTTATGATTAAATCCCTAAATTCTTGTAACCATACGAGAGCTTGCTTTTTTTTTGTAATGTAATGATACTCTTTTATAACGATATTCGAATGCACTGGGAAAGACGAGTATTGTGATACTACGCTTGTTAAAGTTAGCGTTGATGCTTTTCACGAAAAACGAGAAACGCGCTAAAATAGAACGGCAAAGATGCCAAAATAAGCTACTCCGATGTAAATATTGCTATGTAGAGCTCTCAGCCCGGCAGCTCGTTGTTTCTACAAAAGCTGTGCACTTCAACATGAATGTATGTACACATTTTAAGTACTTATCCTAAGCTCTTTGTAATGCTCTAGAAGCTAGCTTTTTCCTGGAACTGTATCTGTGTCGTGTAAAGCAGAGACAATAGGAAATATGTTTACCCTTAGTAGCCTCGGCCTACATACTAGTTGCATATGACAACGAAGTCTAGTATGAGAGCGCTTTTGGCGGCGTTCGCAAGGCAATAACCGATTACGAAAGCTTTGTCTTTCAGTTTTATCACATCTCGATACGTTGGAACGTCATCATTAACAAGTGTTGTTTCACTGTACTCATGTCAAGTGCTCTCCAGTTTTGTTACAAAAACAATTTAGTTCCGTAAAAAAAAAAATTGGTTCAATATCTCTGTTGTTATGAGTTCAGAGTGTTAAACATGCATCAGCACTACGTGCCACTATTGCCGAAAACCTCGTTTCGGTGTATTGAGCCTTTCACGAAATGGTGGTGCTACGTCTTTCATCTGCAAATTGTAACATATTATTTATAGTAAAATATCTGAGCATCGATGAGAAGCGATATACACCATATCCTTCTGTAATCTCTGCAGAATCACGTTTAGCCTTATGGCCGAGCAAACGAAGTAAATTCTCTCTTCATAATCGGCGAATAAATTTCTGTAGCGACGTCCGCGTTTCCTTGGTAATCTGACAATGGGTGTGTTTGCATTAATATATGGGGTGTTCAAAAAATTTCGCTATCATTTTAATAAATCGCAACTTGGAAACTGTTAGAGGTAGAACGTCGTGATTTGATGTAGAACGTTTAGCAGTTCTCGAAAGCTTCTCTGAGAAGCCAAATCTTTTATATGCTCACTCGAAGAACTTCAAGGCGATGCTCGTGTTCTGCCGATGTACGGGCCAGTATTGCAGCATCAACGGTGTGGCTGCTTGATTGACACTTGTTCGAAGGGTAGCAATGTCATACACTGGTATTTAACCTTACAAAACTAAGTATAATGGTGTGAGATCGAGAGAGCCCACGGTTCATGAGGCTGGATCATGATGACCCATCCACCTCCCAGGAAATATGTTATTGAGACATCCCTCCAATGACGGGTGTACCAAAATGCTAGAAGATGATGGACAGATGCAGGACTTCGATTTGTGGAAGCAGGGACAGTTCGGTAATTTTCGGATGAACATTTCCCGTTATGGCTTTCTCTGCGAAGAAAACCGGGTCTGTCACCTTATCGTGCATTAGGCGGCACCAAACACTAAGCTTTGGTCCATCAGCGATGTAGTCACGTGTGATGTGTGGGTTTTGAGATCCCCAAATGCTAAAACTGTCACATGTCTGGAAACGTGACGTTGCTCCATCTGAAAACAGGCACTTCGTAAGGTAGTCACTGTCAGCATAGGAGGAGACGAGCTCGGAAAACGCGAATGCGTATCGCAGAGGAAGATCGTTAGGGTGCAGTGCTAGGACCATTACCAGTTTTTACGCCAAAAGGCGTAACTGCTTATGTAATGCTTCAGAGACAGCTGATTTTGCTTCCCGTGAGTCTAGTGATGCAAGACGAACTGACTTCTGATGGTTGTGCTGAAATACACATTGCATTCAGTCAAGATGCTTGAGACACAGGGTAACAACCACTTCGAGGTAGTTGTTTGACATATGCTGTCTCTAAGGTTTCTGAACTACCTGATTATGCTCGATAAGGACAGAAATTGAAACAATGAAATGAAATTTGTGCTACGGCCCTTGCTTGAACGCGGGTCTCCTGCTTACTTAGGCAGATGTGCTGTCCACTACAGCACCGTGGCACTGTGGCTCACATAGTTGCGCGGACTACTCTAGTCCGGATTCCCACATTAACACAAACCTCAATAACTGACACCTTCAGTCCATTTTCCCGTCCTTAAATCGTCAGTATTGCTGAGGCTCTCCAATATTAAAATAGCACCTTTTCTTGTACATACTGGGGAAATCCTGCCTTGGCACAAATTTTAATTGATTGTTTCATCTTTTATCCTTGTCGAAGTTGAGACTCATATGTCTCCAGGAAAATGGAATTCCAACCCTTTTTTCTCTTTTTTTTTTTGTGGTAAGGTCTTATGGGCCAAACTGCTGAGGTCATCGGTCCGTAAGCTGACACACTACTTACTTTAACTTAAACTAACTACCGCTAAGCACGACACACACACCCACGCCCGAGAGAGGACTAGAACCTCCGACGGGGGTAGCCGCACGGATCGTGACAAGATGCCCCAGACAGCGCGGCTACCCCGCGCGGCTCCAAGTCATTACGATTGTTTTTGCCGATGGTGCGTTTCCTTACTAGTATCGATAATTCCAGAGCACCATTGTCAGAAATTTGGATTTTGCATACCAGATGACTCGTTGCGCCATTTCCTGGTCAGTCACCACTTTATTTTTCAATTCAAATCTGCGGCGAAGGAAAAAGGAAAATTTTGAGAGCTTCTAAGCGTTTTATGAAACACGACGGCTCTCAGTCTCCAACAGGTTCTTAGTTATGATTTCTTGAAGTGCTAGCGGGACTTTATAGACATTCTACACAGCGTAAAACGAACGAGTCGTCCTAGTGGCGTCAATCGGAAGACTTAAAGAAAAGTCTCGTAGAGTGGGTGTTAATGTCCCCGCCGGCACTAGAAGCAACAGGACGAGCGACCTCTAATGCCTCCGTCTGCGGAGTCTGAGCTACAGGTACAGCTGCGGTCACTAAGGGGACTTAAAGCCGCTAAGGGTACGCTAAGGGGCCGAGTAATCCGATTCGCGCTCTGACGTAAGCCGACTCGGAGCTACCCGATCGCCCCGCAGCGATCCGACCGCCGATCACAGGGGCCCCTGAGGAGCGCGGGCGCGGCTTCTTCGTGTCAGGCGCTGTCTGGAGGAGAGCCGAGTGGCGGCGGCGGTGGGGGCCCACTTGGGCTGCCGCTGCCGGTTGCTGGCAGCGCCCGGCCCCGCCATGGCCGCCTGCGACTGCTGAGTAACGAGAGAGGGGCGCGAGAGGGACTGCAAATTGAGTTGGCCGGCCGCGGCACGCTGCGACAAAGGGCCGCCATTACACACAAATTGTAAAGCTGTTACCGGCAAACTGCTGCGAGCAACTCGGTCGGCGGCTCGGCGCGACGCGGGCCATTGGCCCGATCTGCAGCAGCACCGCAGGCGGACGGCGGTACAGTCGACCCCACCGGCCACTTGCTGGTTCGCCGACGGCCTGAGCGATGGTGGCGAGTCCTACGGGCCGTCCATCGCGTGCGGAGCAGCGGCGCGTGTTGCGTTCGTGCCGCTAGCCTGATAGAGAAGGATCTATATATTCCACTACGGCTGGGGAAAGTACTTGCTAATGCCTTGGTATCGCGCGTGATAAGTGCGCCCATTATTATTTTGCTGTTAACGTGCATCCACAGCTGCCGCTCTACCTGTGGTTTTACTTATGTCCGTGGCTAGTGTCACTATTTGTTATACATTGAAGTGACAAAAGTCGTGGGATAGCGGTATGCTGTGTCTACGTGAAATGAACTGGGTCCTTTGCTTCAATGGAACCGATCATTGACTGGAGCTGTTGTTGAGCCGTGGTGTTTTGGTGGCGTGCCAGCGTATTTGCAAGAAACCTTGCCTTCGTGCTCTTATCTTTGCTTGTGACTCTCACTGAGCCATGGCTGCCTTATCTTAGCCGGGGGAGTTAACTGGAGGCTCTCGCGAAGAACGTAGTCGGTTGGCGTTCCATGTTACCTGAGACCGGAATGTGCTGGTAGTGGAGCGGGAACCGACCACGTGTATGGGGCAGCTTGGTGGAGAGCCTTTCCTGACGCCTGTGAAGAGGCTTGTTGCTGCCTCGGGTTGCGTGTTGCTGGTTCCGGATACGGCTGCTGTATACGGTCGTCCGCTGCCTTATTTCTGCCTGCTGTACCTGACGCCAGCCATATCGGACGTCCAGAAAAAAGTTAAGCGAGATTGTACTTAGGGCATGTGTGTGAAGGTGTTGAGGACTGCTACCTCACTTCTGGTAACTGTAAGCGCATGGGTTTTAGCATGGAAATAAAGGTGTGCCTATAAAGAGTTCATGGTGTTTAAGACAGGTGTTAAATATTAATATAATGCACGAGGGAGACTCTTGGGAAATTGTTGTTTGATGTAATATGTTGCAAGGCTGTAATCTGTTTATGAAATATACTGCGTTCGATTGTTTGGTACCCTTAGCGCAGTGAACCCCAGTAAAACTGAAATTTTTAGAATTGTGCTCGTTGCGGTTTTCACTGAGCAGTGGGGCACAAGAGTTCACGTAGTTTAATTTTGACTGAGGCTGGAGTGCCCGCTGGCCTTACTAGTAACGGTAAGTTTTCTTTTAAGCTCTTAATAGTAGGCAATTTCCCTAAGGTTATTTGCGCTGTTGGTTGTACCTTGCCTGTGTAGTTCATTTGTAGTGGGGCAAAGGCAGTGTGCCGTTTTATTAGTGAATAATTTAACCTTTTATTTAATATATTTTGGTGGTTGTTTACATTGTACCTGCGGACATGTTCTATGCGCTTGTTAAATGTTACAGCTGGCTGGCTGGTCTTTTGGGGTAAGCGCTACCTTTCCACCAATGGGTACCGGGCCTGTGAAATCCTGGGTAGCGGGAGATGACTCCGGGTCGAAGCTCTGGAAGTGGGTCTTGTACGAACTGCCGGTTTCCACCTTGGCTTCTTCAAGTTAAGTTTTCGTTCTGCCTTCGAGCAACTTGGTGTCACTCCTCGCTAATTAATTCTGGTGCTAATTATGTTTACTTGGGCATTTACCACATTTATTATGTTTATTAAACTTTGTCTGAAGAGCAACATACAACTGTGTGTTAATTTAAGCCGTCAGACGCATAATTATTAGTGATTTGAAAAAATTCTTATATGTCAGATAGACTTTGTTTCATAAAAGACATTGGTAGCAGATTCACTAAATTTTGTGTCTTACTATTCTCATTACTTAAAGTAATCAGGATTAAGATATTGTTGTTTTAAAGGAATTTGTTTGTATGGTTGTTAAATAAAACGAGTGAGAACGAAAGGGGTCCAGTCCTTCCTGTTTGTTTCCCCATTCCCTTGTAGGAAAACGTCTCAGTTATGTTTGGCTACTTGGAGACTACTTGCAGTCATTCATGGACTGCAAGCTCTCAAACAAGGATGGAATTTGTATGGATGACAATGTGCCATGTTACCATGCCACAATTGTTCCCGATTGGTTTGAAGAACATCCTTCACAATTCTAGCGAATAATTTGGCCACCAATAGAGCCCGAGATGAACATTTACAGGACATAATCGTGCACAAAATCCTGCACCGGCAACACTTTACCCATTATGGACGGCTATAGAGGCAGCATGGCTTAATATTTTTGCAGGGGACTTCCATCGACTTGTTGAGACCTTGACACGTCGAATTTCTGCACCACTCAGGGCAAAAGGAGGTCCGATGCCGTATTAGGAGGTACTCCATGACTCGATGACTTGTGTCACTTTAGTCTTATCCGCCACTGGTACCTCTTCATACATCGATGAAAGAGACCATGACCACCGTAGGTTCAGCGGCTCTGCCACTAGCAGATCACTAGCCTCTTGTGACAGCCACCTGGGATACTACAAAGATGGCAATATAAGCAGCCAAGGAGTAGGTGGAAGTGAGTGCGATGCTGTGAGGCATAAGGAAATACTATTACATTGCTATGACATCGATTTGCAACACAACACGTGAGACGTCTGCACAACTACATGTATCTATGTGCCTTCCATATAGGTGCTGCCGACGAAGTGTCCCACAAAGGTCAGTGCTTGGCCCAGTCCTCTACACATTGTATACTGGAGAAATCCCAATAACACCAAATGTTAAACTGGCTTTATACGCTGATGACATGGCCTTGTATACCAAGAGCCTTGATGCACATATGCTGCAAAGAAGACTGGGCGAAAAATCGGCGTCTATACGATGAAACGGTGGCTATCTTTGAACCAAAGCAAGACGCGAGCCATCATCATTACGAACAGTGTGGTACCACCAGCTCTGTCGCACATCATCGTTACGGGATTTGGATGTCACGTACCAGATCATATAAAGACATGGCACGGCTCTTTCACTTCTCATTGACCTATACCCAGCACTCAATCAGCCCTCTACGGTGCCCACCAATACCGGTCTTGCTATCTAGAAGTGCCCAATGCGACCTTTCCTAGAGTATGCAGTAATATTATCCCATACCCACATCCGATGGCTGCAGCTAATTCTGAACAGGGCTCTGCGATTGGCTCTAAAAAATCCTCAGAGCTATCCACCGGAGAATTGCATCTACTGGCTGATGTATCGCCACTGAAAGAACGATATCATGAGACTGCAAGGAATATTATCTGCTGTGTATACTTGCATAGCTAGCAGTCTATTAGTAGAGGAATCCTGGGCAACAAGGCGGATACCGTCTAAGTTTACTACGGCCATAACACATTCGGGACTACTATGGTGTGACAGTAAAAAAAAAAAAAAAAAAGGGAAGAAGAAAGCAAGAAAGGAAGAAAGAAAGCATGACAACACCACTACTTGGCTATCAGCAATAGATAACACCTAATCTGTAATATAATATGTAAGGAACAGAGGCAAAACCACACAAGAAGATTGAAGACAAAATACAAAATGTTAAAACGTCGTCTTAAACTGGAATTTCCAGTTCGATACCTATATGAGACAGCAGGTAAAATGGAAGTCTTGGAGAGGTTTAAGCACTATGTACGGAAGATGTTTCACACAATCAAGGGGATTCGAAAATAATATGCCAGAGTGGACGGTGCATCGACAACAACGGCCGCTGGTAGCAGCTTTTGACCTAGCTCCATAGGCAGTAACGTCACATGCAGACGACTTGAGACTCAAAGGAAAATTCGCACTCACTAAAACACTAAACACACTGAAGTATTAAATAAACAGTTGCTATACACTGCATGTTACAGTAAATACCTTCAGGTAAACGCTGCTCTAATCTCCGAAAAGAGAAAATGTAACGGACGCTAGATGGGAATTCTGTTTGGGTGGCCACCTCAACCGAATGATCGCCGTCTATGCTAAGCCATCGTCCTCTGCCCATCATTGACGCTGGGCTGTGAGTACGACATCGCTCTATTGCGTTGCATTTTTCCGAATTAGACATTTGCCTAGCCATACTGTCAAAGGAATTGTCAGCTGTACTATACACCAGGTAGCAGACAAATATTTCCTCTGCATATCAGTGCCATGTGAACCCACAAATGTTGTACCAGAGATATTATTTTTTAAGGTCCGATCGGTCGCGAAATTGAAACCACCCTAAAAGTCTGACGACGATCTGTATCGGACTGTTACTCAGTGTCCCTATTATTCCCATCTATCGAGTCACATCGCTCTTTTCAGTTCTGCGTTCATAGTAAGCACGTGAAGATCTTTAGAACAATGAAGTCTCACGTCTATAGTGAAGTGTGTATTGTCTTCTTGCTGAGGGGTTCCGCCTGATTTCATGCAGTCCACACAATGTAACTGTCATGCATGACACCAAAGTACACCAATGGCGCTGGAACCTCGAAGCAGGACGTACAGACGTTCATGATGCAGGCGTTCGGGAAGGAAGTGAGTGTCAGTTGGCTCCCTCTGATTTTCACCATTTGGCTCACATAAACTGCTTGCTATGAGGATACCGTTTTGGCACAGACAACGAGCTAGAGGCCAGCGTGGACAATTGGCGGGAAGCACAACCGACTGCATTCTATCGCGAGGGTATTGGCAAGTTTGTATCGCGCTACAGGCATATATCTAAGTCGGAGCGGCGACTATGTTGAGCAGTAGCTGGAGGGTGTAGCTGAATGCTCTGAATAAAATATTTTTGATTTTCACAGTGGTTTCCATTTCGCGATCAATTGGACCTTGAAAAAAAATTGCCTTGAATTTTTGATTTTTAGGCCACTTTTCCACCGTGCAGCTTTATAAGTAATATAGGTTACCAATAGTCTTTTGCAACTGTAATAAATGTCTTACTTATTCTGAAGATAAAAAAGTCACAAAAGATAGTATCTATCCTATACAACTTTGAACTTGCTCAAATTGCTATCAAGTATCACTGATTGCGTACTGCTATAAGGCTGAACTTCTGCAACTTCAAGAGTCCGCCGATTAAAGTTGTATTATTATCTAAAGGTCTGTAAAGCGAAACTGTTTCCTTATTGGTGCAGGTAACGTCACTGAGTTTGCAAATTTTGGGGTCTGTTATGATAAATTTAACTGAAGCTTCAGAACCTGGATTTCAACTGATGACGGCTGCTCGAATTATGAGCGACAGTGCATCCAAGCAACGTCGACTTCACAAACAAAGAACTTTTTTAGACAGAGCAGCGTAAAAGAGAACACTGCGTATCATTTTGACTATTTTTCTACCGTGACTGTCTCAAGAAATATGTAAAGGTTTTTTTTTAAATTACCGCTACTAGTCGCAAACTTTGTCAACTATTGTATTACTTAATTATTTAGTGACATGTGTGGAGGAAATACCTCATCTTCAGACTAAATAGCATTACAAAAACAACTTTACAATAAGTCATACTGATGTTACATAGTCTTTTCGTAAATGATGTGGTCATCCTGTGGAAGAAGAGAAAACTTAGTAAGAGGCGATGTCACTTTGGAAGCTGGACTGATGTTTGCACGAAAATGTTTTGTAACGGTCACTCACTTTGTTGTTCTGGCGTGGCAGTCTCGTTGTGATGGGCTGAGGTGTTTCCATTCCCGTGGCTCTCTTGCCTTTCTTGGCTACTATTCACAAATTGTCACTAACATAACAGTAACTTGGAAACACAATCACCAAAAAATTCTGTAATGCAGTGGACAAGATGGCGGTAGAAATACAGCTGGTTTCCATTGACTATCGATCTGTCGATCTATGTGGTGTCAGATGTTTACATGTCTTCTGCAAGTAACATCTGTAGGACCTTATTGTAAAGTTCTTTTTGTAATGACATTTAGCCTGAAGATGAGGTATTCCCTCGAAACATGTCGCTAAATCAATAAGTAATACAATAGTTTGCAACGTTTGTTATTGGTAGCGGTAATTTAAAAAAAAACGTGTACATAATGCGTGTCATGAAACTTCCTGGCAGATTAAAACTGTGTGCCCGACCGAGACTCGAACCCGGGACCTTTGCCTTTCGCGGGCAAGTGCTGTACCACCTGAGCTACCGAAGCACGACTCACGCCCGGAACTCACAGCTTTACTTCTGCCAGTATCTCGTCTCCTACCTTCCAAACTTTACAGAAGCTCTCCTGCGAAAGTTTGGAAGGTAGGAGACGAGATACTGGCAGACGTAAAGCTGTGAGGACCGGGCGTGAGTCGTGCTTCGGTAGCTCAGGTGGTAGAGCACTTGCCCGCGAAAGGCAAAGGTCCCGAGTTCGAGTCTCGGTCGGGCACACAGTTTTAATCTGCCAGGAAGTTTCATATCAGCGCACACTCCGCTGCAGAGTGAAAATCTCATTCTGGAATGCGTATCATATTTCGAGTATCTTTCCTCACTACCACTCTGCACGAAGATGAATAGTTAAACATCGATACGACTTCCTTAAGCGCGAGAGCGATCCTACAAATGTACACAACTTAGGCTCTGGCTCTGCGCACTATGGGACTCAACTTCTAAGGTCATTAGTCCCCTAGAACTTAGAACTAGTTAAACCTAACTAACCTAAGGACAACACAAACATCCATGCCCGAGGCAGGATTCGAACCTGCGACCGTAGCGGTCCTGCGGTTCCTGACTGCAGCGCCTTTAAACGCACGGCCACTTCGGCCGGCACACAACTTAGGAAGTAACATCACAATCCCGATTGATGCTAGCACCAAGACCTGAACAACCAGAATTGTCAGATTAATAACAGCGTATTATTAACAGCGGATATTGAATCGGTGGGGTGCAAAGTTGTTCCGTAACGCAACGTCTGCTCAGTACGCTCAGGTTTCCTAAGGACGTTAGGGGGCGTCCTGTGGGGCTGGGGGTGAGACGGTTATACAACTATCCATGGTAAACCAGGCCCTGTTTTTGTCACTGCATTGGAGATAACAGCTTTCAATAAATCTTAGTTAAAATTCACTAACGTTAGAACGTAAGTGAAGACTGGCATAGTTTCGTTCGCTTTATTAAAAAAAAAAAAGATGAAAAACTAGCGGCAGGCACGTTTAGACTCTCCTGTACACATATTTTCCATAGTTCTTTATTGAGAACAACGAGAACTCGTCGATAATCGACGATCGGATGCACCCAGTTAGTTGTACGCAGGCAATCAAGTGCTGCGGTGCAAGTCTCTCTCCACACATCCGCTCCGGAAACTTAACTTCCAGTTATGGCAGTACACAGACTGAAGTCATTTATATTTTGTTCATACATTTTAACTAGTCATAGTTTTATTTGTATAGGCAAACTTATCGTTGACAGACTATAAGTGACCGAGAAAATAATGCGATTTGACGCAAATGTCCGAGGTTTTAGAATTCTTTGTACGGGACCAGCAGTTTGAGTAATGGCAGCAGGCCTGTGCCTGTGTGACATTAACAGGTGTACAGCAGTTAAGAAACAAACAATAAATAGTACATTTAATAACGGAAAACAGATATGTTCGGCAACACCGCATCCAATAGACACTTCAATTTTTATGGCCATAATTGCAGAATGATCCAAAATAGACTCATCAAAAGTCTACTTAACATTGCTAACTGGAAGGACAAAATCAATTTGTTAGAAGAAACTAGAGACGATTTACAAGACGTGAACATCACTCTAGAAACACAGTAAGTCGTCTAACCTTTGGAAAGTTAGTACCGAAGCACAGATTCACGAATCATTCAAAAAGAAGACTGGCAAGAGACGGTGCGAAGAGCGGGAGAAACAACACTGTGGATTCATGAGCAGATTTTTGGACAGATGAGAGAGCAGAAGTCATGAAGCAAACAACCAAGCTTAAACGCGCTTCTGACGTGAGCCAAACGAATAAAGAAGAAGAAAATGCGATTGCGAGCATTCTATTCTCAGAAATCTTTCAGTATTCAACGGATATATTTATGGCACATTATAACTTCGACGTGTATGGAAGCCATACATTTCGTAATAAAAAAATGGCTCTGAGCACTATGGGACTTAACATCTGAGGTCATGAGTCCCCTAGAACTTAGAACTACTTAAACCTAACTAACCTAAGGACATCACACACATCCATGCCCGAGGCAGGATTCGAACCTGCGACCGCAACGGTCGCGCGGTTCCAGACTGTAGCGCCTAGAACCGCTCGGCCACACCGGCCGGCAATTACGTAATAGTTCAGGTGGAAATTGTAGTCATTTCTGAATCTAAAATGTTCGGTAACATGTGTCGTCAAAATAAGAAAGTAGATGATTTCATCAAAAAATAGTTTCTCGGTCTCAAAATAATTACCATTTGTCACAACATGGTCTTCATATTAAATATCAAGCTAACTGAAACTTCAACGGTGACTTATTCTTAAACATTTCCATTAATTAATGTCGTACTGCGAGCACCATCACGACCTAGGTGTGAAGTATTATAATCTGTCGCTACTACAGGTTGAATTAAATGGAAATCGTGGCTATGCTAATGTAATTGGCAGCCTACTACATGCTACATACACTTACTAACGTAAGTAACGTTCCGTGCACTCGTGGGCCACGCAACACGTTGTCTCGCTGTTCTCAGTGTGCTAAGTTTACTGCAGCCCATAATAAAACGACAACTGCAGTTTCCCACGTAATAAACTGTTTGCGGAAATTCGTGGCAGGCATTCTGTTGTCAGATGAATACTGCATGTAATGCTTATACTCAAAATTACAATTTTATATCAGAATTGTTTGCACTACGATCTTCTACATGTTCCCAACATAATCCTTTAAATTTTCTCACACTAAAAGAAGAATAGAGAAAACCAACAACCCAAGTCGTGGAGCGCAAAGAAGTCTATTTTCTTTTATTAGAATTGGCACTAGATTAATTCCGACGGTTTTAGCGATACAGATCATATCGGCTGGATGAACCTGAACTACATTATTTATTTACTTTTCCTTTTAGTCTGTTATCTGCATCAAAGAACAGACCAAATTTTTCACATGAATTGGCATGAATAAAGCAAATAATATTCGAACATAATTTCAGATGTGTTACTTATAACTAAGCAAACTGAACTACATACACACGCTGTAACATGTATCCAAAAAAATGTAGAACTCATGGCTGTTGGTGAAAAATTAATACAGACTGAAAATCTAACGAATCCCAAGCCACGATATCTATATTCTGACATCTATTTCTCTTTCGTTTGATAGACAATATTTTTCGACGGATCGGATGAACACATGTCTATCAAACCACGCGTTTGCTGACACCTATTTGATCGATTTTGATGAAACTAGTCTCTGCGTACAGATATTGGTCAAGGATGAAAAGATGACATGCTTTAACTCCAAAGAAATAAATGTTATTGAGAAATAATAGCAATAATGTCTGTTTCATGATATGCTACTCTATTTCTTAATGCACTACTGTTGTTCTTATAGGCTTCAGTATAAAGATTGGTGTTCTGCAGCCGTCCATGCTGGTCTGTATTGTGCAAGACTCTTCATCACTAAACAAGTTCTGTAACCTACATGCATTTCAACCGGCTTACTGGTTTCCTCCTACAATTTTTCTCCTCACCCTTCCTTACATTACAAAATGGAATGTTCCTTGATGGCTCAGAATGTCTCCTACTGCTTGGTCCCTCCTTTTAATCAGTTGTGCCGCAAATTTCTTTTTTCCCCAAATCGATTCATTAGATTCTCATTAGTAATTCGATCCAAACATCTAATGCTTAAAGTTTTCGTGCATCACGTTTAAAAAGATTCAATTTTCTTCTTATCGGAACTGCTTATCGTAGACGTCTCACTTCCGTACCAGGCTGCAAGCCATACAAATACCTTCAGAAAAGATTTCCCAACACTTAAGTTGATAATCAGAGTTAATATTTTTCTCTATTTCAGTAACGCCTTTCTTAATATTTCCATTCTGCATTTTATATCCTCTGTACTTCGGATATCGACAGTTGCTTTGCTGAGGGAAGATCAGTATTTATCGACTACTTTTAGTCGCTCATTTCCTAATGTAATTCTCTCAGCGTAGGCGATTTAAATAGATTAACCCTGTTTTGATTTTGTTGACATTCATTTTATAACTTCATTTCAATACGTCCAAAAAAGTTACTTCTCACAGAAGTCCACACACTGTCTGATCAGATCTATCCGGGCAGCTCTACTTAATAGGGAACTGACCACTAAATGTCATGAGAGGTGGACCTGCTAGTATAAAAGGAAGTGGGGATTACTGTGCTGGCAGTAAATAAGCAGAATGAGTCAGTCAGGAAAGCCCCGCGAACGTGGACTTAACATTGGATGTCAGCTGAGTAACAAATCCATAAGAAATATTTAAACCCTTCTAGAGCAGCCGAGGTCGATTGTTGGGGATGGGACTGTGAAATGGAACCTCGACCGAATTAACACAGCTTGGATCAGGCAGGCCTCATGTACTGAACGACAGGGACGCTCGAGCATAGCTAAGAATGGTTGCAATATGTCGAACGAAATAAGCAGGACTCTTGAGGTCTAAAATGCTACTAGCAGGCCACTTAGCACAATGACTGTGCGTATGGTGTCAAAAATAGTTGGGTGCAATGGTCGAGCTGCTCCTCGTAAACCAAATATTTCTGTAGTCAGTGCAAAGCAGTTCTAGGACTGGTTTAAAAAACGATGCGACCGGACACTGGACCACTGGAAATGAAAGATATGGACTAATGAGCCAGGCTGTACGTTTCGGCAAACCGATGTAACACTCTGGGTTTGTTGGATGCTTGGAGAGCGTTACCTCCTTTCCTATGTAGCACAACCGCGAGTACGAGAGAGGTAGAATTACGGAATGTGGATGTTTCTCGAGGTTAGCGTGTGGTCCCCTTATTCTACATCTACATACATACTCCGCAATCCACCTCGTACCACAACTAGCATCTACTCTCCCTGTTCCACTCCCAAACAGAACGAGGGAAAAAATGACTGCCTATATACCTCTGTACGAGCCCTAATCTCTCTTATCTTTGTGGTCTTTCCGCGAAATGTAAGTTGGCGGCAATAAAATTGTACTACAGTCAGCATCAAATGCTGGTTCTCTAAATTTCCTCAGTAGTGATTCACGAAAAGAACGCCTCCTTTCCTCTAGAGACTCCAACCCGAGTTCCTGAAGCATTTCCGTAACACTCGCGTGAAGATCAAACCTACCAGTAACAAATCTAGCAGCCCGCCTCTGAATTGCTTCTATGTCCTCCCTCAATCCGACCTGATAGGGATTCCAAACGCTCGAGGAGTACTCAGGAAAAGGCCGTATTCGTGTTTTCTAAGCGGTCTCCTTTACAGATGAACCACATCTTCCCAAAATTCTACCAATGAACCGAAGACGACCATCCGCCTTCCCCACAACTGCCATTACATGCTTGTCCCACTTCATATCGCTCTGCAATGTTACTCCCAAATATTTAATCGACGTGACTGTGACAAGCGCTACACTGCTAATGGAGTATTCAAACATTAAAGGATTCTTTTTCCTATTCATCTGCATTAATTTACATTTATCTATATTTAGAGTTAGCTGCCACTCTTAACACCAATCACAAATCCTGTCCAAGTCATCTTGTATCCTCCTACAGTCCCTCAACGACGACACCTTCCCGTACACCACAGCATCATCAGCAAACAGCCGCACATTGCTATCCACCCTATCCAAAAGATCATTTATGTAGATAGAAAACAACAGCGGACCTACCACACTTCCCTGGGGCACTCCAGATGATACCCTTACCTCCGATGAACACTCTCCATCGAGGACAACGTACTGGGTTGTATTACTTTAGAAGTCTTCGAGCCACTCACATACTTGGGAACCAATCTCATATGCTCGTACCTTAGGAGTCTGCAGTGGGGTACCGAGTCAAACGC
Organism: Schistocerca nitens; assembly: GCF_023898315.1. Classification (NCBI taxonomy): domain Eukaryota; kingdom Metazoa; phylum Arthropoda; class Insecta; order Orthoptera; family Acrididae; genus Schistocerca; species Schistocerca nitens. Next base: position 848,310,898 of record NC_064614.1, read on the forward strand.
TTTCCGGAAGTCAAGGAATATGGCATCCGTCTGATACCCCTCATCCATGGTTCGCAAGATATCATGTGAAAAAAGGGCGAGTTGCGTTTCGCAGGAGCGATGCTTCCTAAAGCCGTGCTGATGCATGGACATCAACTTTTCAGTCTCAAAGAAATTCATTATATTCGAACTGAGAATATGTTCGAGAATCCTGCAACAAACCGATGTTAAGAATATTGGATTGTAATTTTGAGGATCCGTCCTTCTACCCTTATTATATACAGGCGTCACCTGCGCTTTTTTCCAGTCGCTCGGGACTTTACGTTGGGCAAGACATTCGCGATAAAAGCAAGCTAAGTAAGGAGCCAATGCAGTAGAGTACTCTCTGTAAAACCGAATTGGAATCCCATCAGGACCTGGCGATTTATTTATTTTCAACCCATTCAGCTGCTTCACAACCCTAGGGATGTCTATGTCCTCCATACGGGAATCTGTACGAGACTCAAACGGCGGTATGTTTGTACGATCCTCCTGCGGGAAAGATTTCTCAAATGCTAATTTAAAATTTCAGCTTTCGTTTTGCTGTCTTCCGTTGCCAGGACAAACTGATCAGTGAGTGACTGGATGGAAGCCTTCGACCCGCTTACCGATTTTACGTAAGACCAGAATTTCCTTGGGTTTTCAGCAAGATCTTTTGCTAAGGTATGACGGTGGTAGTGTTTGAATGCTTCGCGCATCGCTCTTTTAACAGCAGCACGAATCTCTACTAACTTTTGCCTGTCCTCATTCTCCCGATCTTTCTTGTACCGCGAGTGCAACTGCCTTTGCTTCCTGAGCATTCTCCGAATTGCGCTATTAAACCACGGTGGGTCTTTTCCGTCCGTAACCCAATTTTTCGGCACGTACTTGTTCAATGCGTGATTTACAATGTGTATAAAATTTTCCCACAATTCTTCCACGTCCACCGTACCGGAAGTAAATAAAGTCGATTCATTTACTAAGTGGGATGCTAACAACTGCTTATCTGCTCTTTCTAGTAATATTACTCTCCTAGCCTTCTTGACCTACTTTGTAACTTTCGTAACCATAGTCGTAATGAAACATCATGATCACTAATCCCTGTCTGAACACTGACACCGTCGATGAGGTCTCGTCTGTTCATGGCTACCAGTTCTAAAATATTTCTTTTACGCGTTGGCTGTCGATTTAGCTGCTCAAGTCAGTTTTCGGATAATGTGTTCAAAAGTAATTCACAAGACGGCTCGTCTGTACCACCTGTAGACTAATGAATCCATAGACATCCCAGTCTATACTAGGTAGGTTGAAATCACCTCCGACTAATACAGCATGATCGGGGTACTTCTGCGATACAGAATGTAGACTCCCTCTGAATGATTCTAGAACTGTCACGGTGGAACTTGGTGGGCGGTAATAACACCCCACAATTAACTTTATTTCCCCTAGCCCTGTTAAACGTGTCCAGATAACTTCACAATCACACTCTACTTCGATCTCAGTAGACAAAATATTTTTGTCAAATGCAATGAAGACACCACCTCCTACGGTGTCTAATCTGTCTTTCCGCTACCCGTTCCAACTCTCAATAAATATTTCAAAACTTCCTATCTCAGGGTTCAGCCAGGTCTCAGTCCCGAGAATAATTTGCCCGGCACGCGCTTCCTGGAGGGCAGTAAATTCAGGAACTTTATTCCGAACACTCTGAAAAATTACTGCTAGTATCTTGATAGCTGAAGTGTCTTTACACTGAGCGCGGCCTGATTTCCCTGCCTGCACGCCGACTGGTGAGTGTTCATCAGGACACCTCGCACTACTGCCTGAAGAAAAAGCTAAAACCGGAAGGACGTGAACAAATTTTATAGCACAGTGTACTGCGTGCACTAGAGAACAATTCAGAGACGATGATTGTTTGGATCAGCATTGCAGTGCATGCAGACGTAAAACAACGTACTTGAGGCAATGATTTATGGGCATAACGTTCCTGAAATGTACTGGTCTGCCGAGAGTACCGAAGTGAAGCTAATGAGTCACCTTTCGGATGAGCTCCTGTGTCCAACATCGCCATCTTCTCTGGTTTCGGTCCTTGAGCAAGAATGGGCTGCCAATCCTCCACAGACACTAAGACATATTATTGGAAACGTTCCCTTCAAGGCGTCATAAAGGGGAAGGGTGCACACAGCCTCTGTTAAATGACCACTAACAGATGTCCGGATACTTGCGACCAGAGAGTGTAGAGCTGCACGTTTTCAGTACGAATGGAACAGCAGCTGGCTGCAAGCGACTAGCGTGGTCCAACGAGTCGAAATTTTGCCTCTTTCCAAATGATGGAGCGCGTCGACTGCTTCATCGGACCAATGAGGCGTTCAGCACGTAGTGTGAAGAGAATGTAGCTTAGATCGGAGTTTGTTCCGCGATATTATAGGACACTCTTCGTACGATGACCTTGTCACGTAAGTAAAGCAACCACTACTGAGTAAACCTTGACAGCTGTGCAGTCTCGCTGGATCACCACCTTCCACTGCTGTTGTAAGATGTATCCTTCAAATGAATAGCCAGATGCCTCTTTTACAAGTCCCAGATTTAAGGTTCAGCAATCTTTAATTTCGTTCTTAAGATGGCACCGCTGATGACAAGGTCTCTTACAGTCTCTAATGCTTACAGGCAGTTACTTAGTTCGAACATATGCAGAGATTAGTAGTTCTTATCTCGTCGAGATTAGTAGTTCTTATCTCGTCAGAGAGTAAAATAGCACATACTACCGGCACACAAACGAAATTATAACCGCCAACATGCCTCAGATACACCGAATCCACACATTTTAACAGATAAAGCTCTTGACTGTAAAGTGTAACCGCTCAGTCTTGATGAAACAAGTCTAATTTTTGGAACTAACGTGTCCAGAAGCTAAATACAACAAAAACAGAGGCAAGGGTAGCCTCGTGTGTGGCCGCTGATAATTCTGAGAGAAAACTACAGTACGATTGCTAAAAACTTTGCAAGCTTTGGCCTTACAAAGACGTGCTCTAGGATATTGTTCAACTCCATTAACTTACAGTAGTTCATAAATTCTATAGGTAAGAATGTTGGCTTTCACTGGTTGACAAGATTATTATTAGACTTTGTTTTCATGAGCAGCATCTGTTAAAATATGCAGAACTATTGTATGCTCACACAACTGGAAGTCTCTGGTTTAAGACCGTGGAATCCATCTTGTAAACTGAAGAGTCAAAGAAACTGTTACGCCTGCATATTAACGTGCAGGGTCCCCGTGAGCACGCATAACTGGCGCAACACGACGTGACATGGACTCGACTAATGTCTGAAGTAGTGCTGGAGGGAAGTGCCAACCTGAATCCTGCAGGGATGTCCAAAAATCAGTCAGAGTACGAGAGGGTGGAGATCTCTTCTGAACAGCACGTTGCAAAGCATCTCATATATGCTCAATAATGTTAATGTCTGGGAGGGTCGCAGCCAGCGGAAGTGCTTGAACACAGAAGAGTGTTCCTGGAATGACTCTGTAGCAATTCTGGACATGTGGGGTGTGACATTGTCCTGCTGGAATTGTCCAAGTCCGTCGGAATGCACGATGGATATGAATGTATGCACATGATCAGGAGAGGATGATTACGTACGTGTGATCCGCCAGAGTTGTTTCTAGACGTATCACTGGCCCCATATCGCGTCAACTACAGACGCCTCACACCATTACAGAGCCTCCACCAGCTTGAACAGTTCCCTGCTGACAAGCAGTGTCCACGGATTCATGCCGTTTTCTCCATATCCATCCACCTCCACCCGCTCGATACAATTTGAAACGAGACTCGTCCGACCAGTCAACATGTTTCCAGTCATCTACAGTTCACTGTCGGTCTTGACGCACTCAGGAGAGGCGTAAAGCTTTGTGTCGTGCAGTCATCAAGGTTACACGAGTGGGCCTTTGGTGCTGAAAGCCGGTATCGATGATGTTTCGTTGAATGGTATAACAGGTATCAGTCGGTACCACTCTGAAGAACCAAAGAAACGTACACCTTCCTAATATCGTGTAGGGCCTCCGCAAGCACGCGGAAGTGCAGTAACTCGACTAATGTCTGAAGTAGCGCTGGAGGGAAGTGACACCATGAATCCTGCAGAGATTTCCATAAATGCGTAAGATCACGAGAGATTAGAGATTCCTTCTGAACAGCACATTGAAAGGCATCCAAGATACGCTCACTAATGCTCATGTCTGAGGAGTTTGGTGTCCAGCAGAAGTGTTTAAACTCAGAAGAGGGTTCCTGGGGCAACTCTGTGACAATTCTGGACTTGTGAGGGGTCTCATGTCCTGCTGTGATGGCCCAAGTCCCCCGGAATGCTCCGTGGACGTGAATGGATGCAGGTGATCAGACAGGATGCTGACGTACGTGTCACCTGTTAAAGTCGTTTCTAGACGAATCAGGTGTACCACATCACTCAAACAGCACTTCCCCACACCGTTACAGAGCCTGCACCTGCTGTAACACTCCCCTGCTGACATGCAGGGTCCATGGATTCATGAGGTTGGCTCCATACATGTGCACGTCCATCCGCTCAATTTGAAACGAGTCCAACCAGGCAACATGTTTCCAGTCATCAACAGTCCAATGTCGGTGTTGACGGGATCTGTCGTGCAGCGATCAACGGTCCCCCAGTGGACTTTCGGCCCCGAAAGCCCATATCGATGATGTTTCGTTCAATGGTACGCTGACACTTGTTGATGGCCCAGAATTGCAATCTACAGCAATTTGCGGAAGGGCTGCAGTTCTGTCACGTTGAACGATTCTCTCAGTCGTCGTTGGTTCCATTGTTGTAGGATCTTTTTCAGGCCGCAGCGATGGCGGAGATTTGATGTTTTACCGGGGTACCTGACATTCAGGGTACACTCGTGAAATGGTCGTACGGGAAAATCCTCACTTCATCACTACCTCGGAGACGCTGTGTCGCTTCGCTCGTGCGCCGACTATAGCACGACGTTCAAACTCAATTAAATCTTGTTAACCTGCCATTGTAGCAGCCGTAACTAATCTAACAACAGCTCCAGACACTTGTTGCCTTGTACAGACGTTGCCGAGCGCAGCGTCGATTCTTCCTGTTTACAAATACGCATGCGTATACCAGTTTCTTTGGGGCTTCAGTCGACGTTAAAATTTAGTTGAAGAAAATATGATTTTTATTCAGGGATTCTTGCTTATTAACACTGGTGTCAGCTGATTCAGGAAAATCAATCGATTAAAGGCATATCAACATATGCAAATTTACAGTTGTTTTGCTATATTCGGCACTAAAGGTTTGGATCAGGTGAATTCTTCAATGATCAGTATCTTTTAAATTAATTAAGTTTTGGTTAATGTAAAAAATTTACTTAAAATAGGAAAAAGCGCTCTCTCATTTGGAAGTGGTGTTCCCGTCCGAATTCACCCATTAGGTCATTAGAAATTTTTTTTTGAAATTTTTGGTAACGTCTTTTGGGACCAAACTACTTAGATCATCGGTCCCTAAGCCTACACACTACTTAATGTAACTTAACGCTATGGACAACAAACACATCCCTGCCCGAGGGAGGACTCGAACACCCCCGAGCCGCATGGACCGTGACAATGCGCCACAGACCGCGCGGCTTCCCCGCGCGGCAGATCATTATATTTTTCTTTCGGCTAGATGTACGAAATTTCGTATTCGCGACTACTTTTGATGGCAATAACCTCATGAAAGTAATTAGGTCATTGCAACCAGGGCAAGAAACTGAATGATCTGAATAAGGAAGTTTTATGGTGGGGATTTGTTTCTGCAATTGCCTTAATTTGGATAACGTGAGATAAATTTAGGAACATTAACGTCGGAATTTTGAAAAAAAATAGCAAAACGTTCATACAGACCTTAGTACATGTGATAAGAGTGCGTACAAAGTAGAAGGGCGAGAGTCAACCTATTTTGTCACAACATACTCATACTGATTTCGGTGAGAACGGATCAGGATTTTTATGTGAATGTTATGGGATACGAAGTGTTGGGTTTTCTTCTGAATTTTGGTGCTTTATACGCTCTTCACTTATTCCCATCTTCCAACATGCCTGTCCAGTAGAATCACCTGTCGCAATTGCATAGAAAACAATACACCGAATAATCAGGATGCCCGCAATTAAGTAGCTCAGCAAGGTCGAATCTTCAGTGAGGGGCTTCTGCTGGATATGGCATACCTGAGGAAATTTGTAGAGGACTTCCTCATCGAATTGAGGTGGTTACTGGCTGTGTCTACTTTTTTTATCGCGCGGGCTTACATTCGCAACACGAGTAGCTTTGTTCCTGTTGACACAGCCGTGTTACGGCGAATTCCCGAGCGCCGATACCGGCGTGGTGTGGTGTGGTCAGCTCTAAATGGCGGCGGGAACGCGCCTGGGCGGATCGTGCGTCTTATCGGGTGGAGTGGTCCGCGTCGGCCCTCACGCTACTCCGCTAACGTGCCCACCCGTAAACGCAACACGACCGACCGGCTAGGCTTTCGCTGATACGTATCGCGCCGCGGCCAGGTTTAGCTTTAGTGTCGGGATAAAAAAGCTCGCACGTTTCACTAGCGTCAGCGAGCAGCTACTTAATGTCCATCCAGCACGTTACACTCACCAGCAAACAGAAAGCAGCCGTATACTTGCACATACATAATTTTAAAGAATGACTCTCTTCCCCGGGCTCTCTTTATATTTGTGCCAAGAAAGATTAATTCGCTTCTGTGTAATGCTTTGCCCATTAAGATAAAAAACAATTTCACGTCACATTCTTTGAGAGTCGTTGCCTGCATTTCACGCATACAAACGATTGCTTAATCCTTTGTACAGGGCTGTTCCTACGAGAAAATGAGGAATTTGCTGCGTGTTCCAAATGTCCTGGTACTTACATAAATTATGAGGTCCAGATAGAATGAGGAAGACGAAATCATAGCAAAAGAGATTAATGTGCTTGTGTAACTGATAAAGTGCAGAGCGTTCTTTCATTTAATGAAGCGAACAGCCACTGTGTGTAAGATTCGATATTTAAGTCATATTGCCCAGTACGAGAGCCCAATGACTGTTCTTCGTAGCCCCCTTTCAAGTTTTGTTTGCAGGTTCGTTTCTGTAGTCTTGGTAAACGTTGGAGTCCCTGCACTACAGTACCGCAGAAAGCCGCTACAGTAGCCATAGCAAAATGATAAAGTGGAAATGCGCTTTATCGGCGTGCTACAGTACGGCTGCATGGGGATTTCGATATGTGTCAGCACCACAGACATGTGCATGGACACACACAAAAATTAAGTAGAGGAACATCCGACTGAACTGGTTGTGCTGTTTTCAAAACTCGAGAGTATGCAATGTCGTTTTGCACTGTGTCTCTCAATGGACTTGGTTTGGAGCGCAATTTGTAAGTAAAACGTAGTCGTCTAGGTTTCCTGTTGTATTTTTATAACGTTTGGTGAATTTCAACGCGCAATAAATCGTTAATTGTTTACTGAACGCCACTAAATGACATGTAATGATAAAATGCATACCAATCACCGTACGTTAGTTATACAATACCTTTAAATCCGACAGTTATTACGCCCCAGAAAAGTTGTTAACCTTGAATGTGCTCTCGGAGCGGAACAGGACGGGGCACAGTGTTCCGTTCTGCCTAGCCATTTTTTTTTTTAAATTTATGCATTAGAAAGAATGGTACACAGCAACGTGATATCAAATCAAGAGAAATCACAGTTTCAGCGATTTTTATCTTTAAAGACATCTAAGATTTTAACGTATCCAAATCAACGTTTCGAAAGATAAATTGGTAAAAATGAGAGTTATGCCACCTGCAGAATTGACACAAATGAAATTTAATAAGAAGATGAGCTGGTAGCAGCCCTGAAGTCAATGGGGAGCACACTCTTTAGTCCAGTGATGTTGTATCTCATTTTCAGATCGTAAGCCTATCATGTAGCAGGGTTACAACGCAGGTTTGGCAAACAAACTTACTGAGCTGGGCAGGACTAGGTTGTAGGACTTATTACTAGGCATCCCACGTTGTCTATTCCCGAGCCAAAATACCTCCTAGTGCATGAGCGATGGTGAACAGTAAAGTATAATCAACAGTAACCTCAACAGTAACTTGATACTAAACAATAAAAATAATTCTACATTTTTCGAAATGACATTACAATATTTTCTTATTGTTAACGGTTATTTTGAGGATTCCATATTCCTTGGCCTATATTTTTCATTAAACACCTCTATGTCTTAATTTTAAGATGATATTTCTAATATTTTCAAAGTTTAAGTAACAATTTCACAGAAAACTGCCTCATCCCATTCTGCCCCGTTGGTGGGACAGAAAGAAATATGCAACCATCTCTTTAAGAAATTTTTAAAAAAGTCAAAACATACAATTTTAAGTGATTTTCAAGTAAGGTACACCATATTACACTACAAGGCGATTTTTTTGTATCTTTAGGAAGCGTTTTTTTTTCATTAATTTTACAAAAATTTTTAAACATTAAGTATCCCGTTCCGCTCCAAGTGCCCTTCCGTTACTTTTTCGCTTTTACGAAGTAGCAATTATATTCTGCACAGCGAATGAAACTAAGGGTGGTGGGCAGTAGTCTCAAACTCGGGGTGAGTCGGACGCAACATTCTGCCCACCAAGATTATTTCTTTTTCCTGAGGATACGTTAAAGTATTCGCATCGTATTTAAACGTACTGCAGACACCTTAAGACGCAGATGTACATGGCTCCTCACGCGGGCGTCATTTTGAAATATCACACGAAAATTTTGTGTTAATGTTTCAGAGAACGGTACAAACATTTTTTTAGACTAATTATTTTATTGGCTTCAAATATTACTTAGTGAGTGTAATTTTAAGATTCATTCATACAAAGCGGGTCATGATTGTTAAAATATATTACAGCCACGGTTTACAGCATGGGAGCCTAGCGCGTCCGAGCAGCCGAATGCAACCGATGTAATATTATAATACCGGCGGAATGAGGGTCCTGTTAGTTTCGGATAGTATAACAGAGGGCATTAGTATAAACTAGAATACTATTCTCAACAAGATTTATCTTCGTAACATGATTTTTTTGTTTTTTGTTTTTTTTTTTTTTGGTAAACAGTCTGAAAGCACGTGGTTGTCTCGTGTCTTTTAACTTGTCATTTCGTTTGTTTCCTATACGAAGTAAAATATGAGTGCACGAAAATGACAAGCATATTTGTATGGGTAGAAAAGATGCGGAAAGTAATCCCAGTCACGCAGAAAACGTTTCGATTGATAAGCGGAAGCCATTTAATCGATTTTTTTTCGTCCAAATGAGTGTGTTTTGACATCGGCGAAAAGTAGGTCTGCTGTATGATGCTGGCATTGCCGATTACAGATTTCTTCTGTCGCTATATTAAGCAACAAAATTTTAAACTTCAAAAACTATTTCTTCAAAACAATACTTTTTAAGCTCGCAGGAGCTTTAATTCAAGACATATACGTGGAATTACATTATACCTTTTTGCAGCTTGTGAGTGGGTTTTTCCTAGTCTTGTACGTAGGATATTTTTTAAGCTCGCAGGAGCTTTAATTCAAGACATATACGTGGAATTACATTATACCTTTTTGCAGCTTGTGAGTGGGTTCAAATGGTTCAAATGGCTCTGAGCACTATGGGACTTAACATCTATGGTCATCAGTCCCCTAGAACTTAGAACTACTTAAACCTATCTAACCTAAGGACAGCACACAACACCCAGCCATCACGAGGCAGAGAAAATCCCTGGCCCCGCCGGGAATCGAACCCGGGAACCCGGGCGTGAGAAGCGAGAGCGCTACCGCACGACCACGAGATGCGGGCTTGTGAGTGGGTTTTTACTAGTCTTGTACGTAGGATTTTTGCGATATATTTTAATTCCCACTTTCGTTACACGTTTTTATAACTACTTTCTGGCCTAAAATGTTAAATTTTACTTCATAATGCCACCATTTTGTTGAAATAATTGTCTCTCGGCCAACAGCGGCCCACTGCAGACCGACACTTAAGAGACACCAAATACAAATCGACATCGAGAGACAGGCCCTGTCATATGGCAGTCGCGACGTATAAATATCCCTACGTACTACGTTAGACAAAACTCATCAGCTTCAAAGCAGTATTCGAAATTTGGTTGTAAGTTTAAAATTGCGGCGTTTAGAGCTCCCACCAATCGCCCGCGTATTCTACAACCGCCTTTCGTTGGTGTCTTGTAGTGTGATCTGGGTGCGAATGTTTTACCTAGAAAAATACATAATGCAATCTTAAGGCTGTACAGCAAAAGTCTGTAGTTAGTTTCGTAATTTGTTTGTTACCTTATTGAAGACAAATTATGAACATCGGTTTCTGAGTCGAGAGTCACCTTGGTCTATGCCCTTAAAAACGTTTGATGGAAATTCGTTACGGATATTTTATTACCTCTGCACTTACCATCCACCCACATTCAGAGCATATGGGCACTTTACAAGGCGAAGTAGTCTAATAAACGGGGAGAGACGTATTATTTTTGGCTCTGAGAGCTAATTTCATTTTCTTTTCCTCTGCTGTAGCACAGTAGCAAAGTTTCGTCAAATTCTTTTCTTTTACAGGTGCCTCGCATATTCTACCGAAAGTGAGCCCAATGCTTTGTCCGAAAACACAAAGGGGCAGAGGCTACTGCGTATTGTCCTCTTCTCGCATTTTCCGAGAGCTGCTCTGTTTATTTTCTTCTAGGTCCGTTACGTAAGTCTTGTAAAGACATTCTAAATAATAATCCAAGAAAATTGGTTCAGTTGAATTTCTATATTGCGATAGGCCTATCAGTTTAATTGTGGCAGTTCTCTCAAAGTTTGGAGTAAAACCGCTATCGTCATCTTAAATGTCTCGAAAACTGAAACTATTTACTAACAGTTAACAAAACTTGTAATTGTCTCATGTTTAAAAATCATAATACGTCGTCGAAGTTATTCAGTAACTGGAAAAGGGATGTTTCAAACTAGTATGCAGTAGGACAATGAGTTAAAAACTGCGACAGGAAGCTGCGTGCTTTTGACATGTGGTGAAGAGTATGTGCGAGTCATCTGTGGTCATACCATCACGTAACGTCAACTTATACATAACAATGCGTACCATGTTTCTCAAACGATGTAGGGGTCCAGATGGCCACGTATCAAACGAGGCTATTTAAATGATGCGTTGGGGTAACTCATTATAGGCAAACATCTGTATGTTCCCTCAGTCACAATTTCCTCCAAATTCCATCCCAGTATTTGTTTAATACGAGCCTGTATTCAGTATCTGATGACTACAACGTCGAAGGGAAGCTATACTCCAATCTGTCTATAAATGTACTAGTTCCTTCTAACAATGCATGCCGTTCAACATACCCAAGTATTTGTTACAACCTTTCCTTTCCGCACAAACACGAATCCAATCGGATGTCATATCGTGAGTGAACAGGGTTAAGTTGACAATATAATGCAATATCCTGAAGACACCGACATCGGCTGGAAACAATAGAAGTGACAGTTCACTGTGACGTGGCCACTATAGTTGACAATTCTACTATGGACAATGCTTCACCAACTTAATATGCCAGATTCTTTTCTCCAGCGTCAACCTGAAGCTACAAAAGAGGAACCACCGCATACAACGTATGGATGGGCCAACTTACAAATGAAACTGAGTTTTAAGTTTTTCGGCTAAACATAGTAAATATAAGAGGGCTATTCGGAAAATAAGGAACGATAGGTTGCGAAATGGAAACCACAGTGAAAATCAAAACGGTTCTATTTGCAACAGTTAGCTACAACTTCCAGCTACTTATCACCGATCTGACTTAGACGTTTGTCGTAGCGTTGTACCAACTTTCCAATACCCTCGTTATAGAAGGCAGCCGCCAGTGCTTTCCACCAATTCTCTGCGCTGGCCTACAGCTCGTTGTCTGTGCCAAGATGTTGTCTTCGTAGCCGGTGGTTCATGTGACTAGAGATGAAACTCAGAGACAGACAATTACGGGCTGTATTGTCGGTAATCAAACATTTCCAATTGAAAACGATGCAGGAGCATCTTCATTGCCCTGCAAAATGAGGCTGAGAATTGTCTTGAAGGAGAAAACGCACAACAGTTATGTAATGTTGGCTGCATAGCTTCAGGCGAAATTTCATAATCAGCCCTCGTACTTGGCGGGAGACGCTACTGTTCCAGGTATCTTTAAGTGCTTCCTGTGTGCTCAGAACTAAAAAGAACGACGTAACGCGATCGACGGGCATACTAGAGTCACTGTCCAACACACCTGTGCCAAATTTCATCTGATTTTCAACGTGGTATCCACTTCGCGACCGATCGTTCCTTACTTTCCGAATAAACCTCGTACTTCTCCTCAGTATACCTTCTTCGACCGAGTGTGCGGTATCCTTATTCTCCGTCTGACGAAGAAGTGTGAATCCAAAAACGTGATACACATGCTTTAGAGGGCCTTATAGCACGACTCCGCATTCATCACTGAGAGTTGTGGGGTCATGCTCTTTCCCTATAAAAATGAAGGAGGCCGTACTAACAGTGATCAATGTGACGTTAGCTTCAAGCAAATGACACAAATCATTTCATACATGTCTGGAACTGTAAATCTTTAATGAACTATCATCTTCCTGAAACTCTTGGTTGTGGGCAGAGAATATTTCAAGAGCTTGAATGTAGATTATAGTGAAAAATAAATCGGTATACTTTCAAGGAATGACTTTGTTTATGTTTTAGCTACTTGGTTTAACTTGTAAATCGGTCCAGATTTTGTGCTGTGACAGAGCAAAAGAATACCACAATTTACAACATGTTGTATTCAGCATCAAGTCTCTGTACCAGTGGTTTCCAGTATGGGGTAATTACCCCATGAGGGGTAAATGTAATTTTCTGATTGGTATAATCACAAAAGGATTGTGTTACAGTAATGAAACCAAACTGTTTTTAAATGATCATTGGTATCTTTTCAAATTCTAGCATTAACATGTGACACAATGTAATGGAGGTTACAGCTTGTGCAGCTAATGGAAGAGCAACATCTTTCTCACATAGACCACACCTACGCTATCACTTTGTACTGTGTATTTGTGACACTAAAACCGATACATATACATCATATATGCTCTCATGAAAATGTCTTCTTTGAGTTGTAGCTGGTTCCCATAGTAGATCATTAATTACTTCACTAAAAATTGGCAAGAATAAACGAACTAACTGACAGCACAACAGAACAGTAACTATGTAATAGCTACTATATTGCTGTAGGATCCTCACATTATTATTATTAATATTATTATTAGTATTTCATTATTATTATTATTATTATTATTATTATTATTACTGGCAATGGTCACACACAAGGCATTGCAGTTTGAAGTCTTTCAGTTTCTGAGATGTCATAAGTAAGGCGTCTAACAATCAAATTATTTAGATCTACATCTACATCTATACTCCGCAAGCCGCCCAACGGTGTGTGGTGGAGGGCACTTTACGTGCCACTGTCATTACCTCCCTTTTCTGTTCCAGTCGCGTATGGTTCGCGGGAAGAACGACTGTCTGAAAGCCTCCATGCACGCTCGAATCTCTCTAATTTTACATTCGTGATCTCCTCGGGAGGTATAAGTAGGGGGAAGCAATATATTCGATACCTCATCCAGAAACGCACCCTCTCGAAACCTGGCGAGCAAGCTACACCGCGATGCAGAGCACCTCTCTTGCAGAGTCTGCCACTTGAGTTATGCTAAACATCTCTGTAACGCTATCACGGTTACCAAATAACCCTGTGACGAAACGCGTCGCTCTTCTTTGGATCTTCTCTATCTCCTCCGTCAACCCGATCTGGTACGGATCCCACACTGATGAGCAATACTCAAGTATAGGTCGAACGAGTGTTTTGTAAGCCACCTCCTTTGTTGATGGACTACATTTTCTAAGGAGTCTCCCAATGAATCTCAACCTGGTACCCGCCTTAACCACAATTAATTTTATATGATCATTCCACTTCAAATCGTTCCGCACGCATACTCCCAGATATTTTACAGAAGTAACTGCTACCAGTGTTTGTTCCGCTATCATATAATCATACAATAAAGGATCCTTCTTTCTATGTATTCGCAATACATTACATTTGTCTATGTTAAGGGTCAGTTGCCACTCCCTTCACCAAGTGCCTATCCGCTGCAGATCTTCCTGCATTTCGCTACAATTTTCTAATGCTGCAACTTCTCTGTATACTACAGCATCATCCGCGAAAGCCGCATGGAACTTCCGACACTATCTACTAGGTCATTCACATATATTGTGAAAAGCAATGCTCCCATAACACTCCCCTGTGGCACGCCAGATGTTACTTTAACGTCTGTAGACGTCTCTCCATTGATAACAACATGCTGTGTTCTGTTTGGTAAAAACTCTTCAATCCAACCACACAGCTGGTCTAATATTCCGTAGGCTCTTACTTTGTTTATCAGGTGACAGTGCGGAACAGTATCGAACGTCTTCCGGAAGGAAAATAGCATCTACATGGGAGCCTGTATCTAATATTTTCTGGGTCTCATGAACAAATAAAGCGAGTTGGGTCTCACCGATCGCTGTTTCCGGTATCCATGGTGATTCCTACAGAGTAGATTCTGGGTTTCCAAAAACGACATGATACGCGAGCAAAAATGTTCTAAAATTCTACAACAGATCGACGTCAGAGATATAGGTCTATAGTTTTGCGCATCTGCTCGATGACCCTTCTTGAAGACTGGGACTACCTGTCCTCTTTCCCAATCATTTGGAACCTTCCGTTCCTCTAGAGACTTGCGGTACACGGCTGTTAGAAGGGGAGCAAGTTCTTTCGCGTACTCTGTGTAGAATCGAATTGGCATTCCGTCAGGTCCAGTGGTCTGTCATCTGTTGAGTGATTCCAGTTGCTTTTCTATTCCTTGGACACTTATTTCGATGTCAGCCATATTTTCGTTTGTGCGAGGATTTAGAGAAGGAACAGCAGTGCGGTCTTGCTCTGTGAAACAGCTTTGGAAAAAGGTGTTTAGTATTTCAGCTTTACGCCTGTCATCCTCTGTTTCAATGTCATCATCATCCCGGAGTATCTGGATATGCTGTTTCGACCCACTTACTGATTTAACGTAAGACCAGAACTTCTAGGATTTCCTCTCAAGTCGGTACATAGAATTTTACTTTCGAATTCACTGAATGCTTCACGTATAGCCCTCCTTGCGCTAACTTTGACATCGTTTAGCTTCTATTTTTCTGAGAGGTTTTGGCTGCGTTTAAACTTGCAGTGAAGTTCTCTTTGCTTTCGCAGTAGTTTCCTAACTTAGTTGTTATACCACGGTGGGTTTTTCCCGTCCCTCACAGCTTTACTCGGCACGACCTGTCTAAAACGCATTTTACGATTGCCTTGAACTTTTTCCATAAACACTCAACATTGCCAGTGTCGGAACAGAAATTTTCGTTTTGATCTGTTAGGTAGTCTGAAATCTGCCTTCTATTACTCTTGCTAAACAGATAAACCTTCCTCCCTTTTTTTAATATTCCTATTAACTTCCACATTCAGGGATGCTGCAACGGCCTTATGATCACTGATTCCCTGTTCTGTACTTACAGAGTCGAAAAGTTCGGGACTGTTTGTTATCAGTAGGTCCAAGATGTTATCTCCACGAGTCGGTTCTCTGTTTAATTGCTCGAGGTAATTTTTGGATAGTGCACTCAGTATAATGTCACTCGATGCTCTGTCCCTACCACCCGTCCTAAACATCTGAGTGTCCCAGTATATATTAGGCCTAAGTATATTGCAGACATTTTAATTTAATGGTGGGTGAAGCAAGTGTTGCTAGGGAGATGAGTGGTGCAGAGGAACCATGTATTGTAACTAGTGTTCTCCATCAGTGAGGTTAATTAGCTTTCTTTTCTGAGTAGCTGTTCTGGGTAGCATATGCAATGCCATAAGAATTGCTTCCTCAGTCTATAAAAAAAATGTTATGAATAAACATAGCAATTGCCTCATTGACCCTATAGTTACTGATTTAATAAAATACGTACAAAACCAAATACAGTTTATTTTAAGTGATTTTAAAAATAAAAATATTCAAAGAAAGTTATTTTTTATTCTGGAGTTAAGTTAGGCGCCAATGTTGGTGGTTGGGAGGGAAAGGGTGGCACTGAATAATGCCTGATTGCACTCGGAGTAAATGATGGCAGAACCGTTGGGAACAACTGTTCTACACAATTGGTCAACAACAATTATATGAATACAAGAATCAAATACTGAAATTAAGCAATTCAGCTTCATTTAATTTATATGTTCATGAGCAAAGATTTACATCTAAATGTGATATGTCTAATCCAGCTGCAGTTATTATCCACACCGCAGCTTGCCGACGATCAAAATATTCAACAAGATGTGTTTATCGCATACGCTGTGTACCGAATACGCTCTTAAACTATCTGTCATGATAGCAAGCAGAGTTACACTGAGCATGCAGTGACTTCAGAAACGGTCTACTGAATAGTAGAATATTTCAGTTTTCTAAACAGCAATGTTGTCATTTTAATCTCACTCTGGGGAGCACTCATTACCCGAAGATATCCTCCGTCCATGAATATCTCCAAGACAGTGATATTTATAAATTACCTTCACTTGTTTACAGCTTCATTCACGAAGAGAAGAAGGTAGGAAATTTTCATACCTCAATCGGTAAAAATGGAACCCTTGTTGTCAGCCTGTCTGTCTGTCCATCTGTTAAAGGACTGTAGGAAATTGAAATTTATGTCAAATAACTAGGTTTACGGTCCCCTGGTGGTATAAGAAACCTAAGCTTCTAAGCCCATTCTGTTGAAACATTCAGCCATTTATGCCACATATTTTGATAATCACAACTCACTCATCAAAACTTACAGATGAACTCGCACTTGTAAGATCTTTTTGTGTGTTCATCCTACAATGTGCCGAAGTCTTTATGTGTTTGTTGGATACGTTAAAGGTTATACACTGATTTTTCAGGCGGAGAGTGTATGTATAGATAGCGTGACAAGGAATTATTAAGGCATTTCGGTGTACACCAGAAGCTCACAAACATCATGAAACTATATGAAAAAACGATGTTGGGCGTTGAGAGTGAATGATGTTACCTCCTCCACCATTCGGTTACAACGCCGTTCTTTCACGGAATTCGTATGCTATACATGCAGTCAATTAATATCTTTCGTAAGCAATTTTATTCTACCATCTCAGTAATGGATTAAATTTCTTGCTCCAAAAATAAGTAATTCGATTACTGCTATACTCTAATCCACTTCTCAAAGTCTAGTTTCTGATCTCGAAAGGATCCTTCTTGTTCTAGAAGGTCCGCGTTTGACTATAGGATTCTACAAACGAATTCTGTGATATCGTATAACAGAAAGACGTACGGAGCAGAAAAACATTTTTATATTGCTCTGTTGCATATGCATGACCTTCATTTGATTCATTGTTTAATTTTCATAAAATACTATACATTTTCATTCTATGAGTCATGGTCACCACGTGACATACCTGTGTATTTAATCAGTGATGGTTAGGTATTTATTTTTATCTAGTTTCACAGGTCTTCCAAATGCGATCGCATCAGCAAGATCAGGAATGCCTGTAAACACAAGCAGAATAAGAATACTATCCCCGTAAACATGTAATAATTGAGTTTTCTTACGATTTCTGTAAATGTCTACAAGCGAATTGTGTCGCCATGCGTCTTCGAGTTGTACCCATGTCCCTAGCATAGTAATAGAGTGGAACATATTTTTTGTATATCGTGCCAGGAGCGCTGGAGAACAAGGAGTGACTAAGATCACAAGACAACTGGCAGACAAAAGAATCCGATAGATCTAAGTAACAAGTACCAAAGCATCGGGGTTTCTTCCAAATCACAAAATCACTTACCCTATCTGTCACAAAAGCCGGGCACTGACAAGGTATACACTGCATTATGTGGTTCAGATCATGAGAAAGAGCTTAATGGACGTCTGAAAGACAACGATATCAATGGAAATGGACCAGTGTGTGAATGTAGCGTCCTTATCAGACGTGGCGTATGCTCTTTATTGAAAAATCAAATCACAAACTTACGCATAAGATACTACGCGATACCATTCTGAGAATTTGTCGAAAACAGCAACAGATAGCAAATCGTGTTTCCGTGATAAGGGCTCCGCGTGATTCTTACTATAATGTTCGCTTCCAGATCGTAGAAAAAGATCTATCACGAACTCCTAGGAAAATTTTGTCGTATGTAAAGTCAGTGAACGAATCAAACCACAAATTCAATATCTTGTGGATCAGCCAGGTGTCGTTATTGTAGATAGCAGATACATAGCATAAATAATACACATCATAATTCTACTACACTACAGTTTTACCGTCGCACAGACTCACAGATGACAGATATTCATTTAAGCATCCTGGTACTGAGAGTCTTTGAAGATTACTCAAAGAGAGCAAAGCACTATGCCCTTTCGTAACTGTAGTTGCATTTTACATGTACCTCTGAGTTTATGTTTGTAAATAATTTCTTGCATAGAGAAAAGTTCTTTGTGACTCAGTTTTCAAAAAGAAAGATGGATGCACAGAATTAATGACTGATTTCGCTGACATCCGTCTGTTGCAGATCCTAGACAATGTTCTTCACTCTCAAACGTTAGGAAGTTCATATAGCAGCCGAACATATAGTTTGCAACGTCCTAAATTTTCGGCAGGCGGTCGACTCTCTAACCTATCTCCGTATCCGAGGTCGCTAACGCACGCTTGTGCTGAGACGCTTGACTTGGGGGTAAGCGAATTCGAACCCTGCTGGTGGAAAGTCTTCACTGCCACTACAGGGCCGGCCAGGGAAGGAGAGGGTCCTGGTCACCAGCCTTTGTACCATTGTCCTGGATGAAATTCGAAACCACTCCGCAGTCTCTCATGTAGAGAGGAAGTGTGACAGAGTTACTGGTGAGGCGTCCATTGGATGGGGTCGTTAAATTCGGTGGTCCACTTTGTGCTGCTCATGAGGTTACACCCTCTCGCTTCTCTTCATCCATAACAACACAAACCCAGCAGTATACTGTACACGCACTCATCACAGCCATCCATACGACACAGATGCAGACGTGCTTCATAACAGGTCGGATGGCAAACCACCTCGACCAAGATTTTGCCAAGCGAGGCTAAGCAGTATTCGTGCAGCAGCTTCAAATGAAGCTTGTAAATACAAAAATGTACTAAATTTCATTTATTATGTACGTTGTGACGAAATTACCACGCTATACAAGAGCCATGTCGTAAAATATAAATATAGTGTTACAGATAATGTATAGCGAAAAACAACAATGATTGTATCTAAATGTTATTCACTTTTTGAAACAAAAGTATGGAAGCAAGTTCCAGCCGTTCTGGTTTCTTCTTGTGTTTAGTTATTGATCAGCGGTTTGTGTAACTGTTATGTGTAATTTATTATTATTAGTGAAAAATTAGTTAATTTTCTTACAAGTGTGTCCGTAGTCATTTTTAGAGTCAACTGGAACCACATATTTTAATTTGGTTCATGAATTTTAACATTTCATATCTGTGTATCCTGATTGTGGACTCATTGTTTCTAAGTAAAAGGGCTGATAGCTAATCGCGTCGGGTCGTTTTACCAGTATGTACGTACAAAGTCGAACCTTGCATTACTTTACTATGAAGTTCTGTTTCATTCATTCCGACAATTTTTTCCATGGAAGTCAAAATAACGTATTTTCATGGTCAATACTTTTAAACAATGAAGATTTACAGTAGCCACCATGGTCTGACACATCCTGCGGATGTCAAAACCACATTGGGGGAAGTAAGATACGAAGGCTGATGAAAGTTAACCAAATAATACCAAATTTGGTGATGTGCGTTAAACAAGTAACCGTATCGTACCATCGCGTTTGAGACGTTTGTTTGCCGAGTCAAACCTTTCGTAACCGCATGAGATACATTTTGATAACAACTAAATATTCCTTTTTCAAAATTTTATTCTGCCAGTAAGAAAGAATACGTTACAACTCCACTACGCTCACCCCCTGAATGTGGGACTATGTTGTGTGATGTTGGACACTATACCACATAGTCCATTACTAAACAATGTACGGTCATATGGTGTAACTTCACAGGTATGTGACTGACTCGGTGAATATTGACTAAAAGAACTCAGAACGTTACACCGAACGATGAAGGTAAAACAGAAACGGAACTACGCCCCTTGTTAGCGCAATAGGATCTTTGTTCTCCATAAACATAAATGATTTTAATATTATCCATCTTAAAGATGTGAGGCGGCGGTTGCTATATTTCAACAACAATAATCGGTAGCATTCAACTGTTTTCTGTTCTACACGTGACTCAACAATGCGTTTCCATAAACAGAGCTCTCATCACCAGATTATCAAGCTTAGCTTATGAGCTTAAAAGTCTACTAACACGTTTGCAGCGCTCAGGCAATAAAATAGAATAAAACACGTTTGACTGTCGGTCCTCGTGTTTCATTCAACTCGTCGACTCCGGTCAGTAGTCGTCGAACCTCACACTGCACACCGCATCAGGCCGCGCCCTTCTGTTTTGCCGTGGTCTCCAAGAATCTGAAGTTGTGATTCGACAGGTGTCCGGCGGCTGATGTGAGCTGGAAAGCCCGCGATGATACTACATTTGTCTTCGTCAAGTCTATTGTTTCCTTTCATATTACTTTTGCGCAGCAGTTTATAAAGAATATTTACTTTACAACCGTTATTTGCAGCTATCTTCCGGATGACGTTTAGTTCTGTCTCTCCTCATTGGCACATTGACTATCGGTGTACTAAACTACGAAATGCAGCTTCTTATAATCCTGCGACTGGCTTGATTAACTGTGAATAACAGCACTAGTTGTTGTCCGTTTATGATAGTAAATACTCCAAAATGGCCTGCCTTTTAATGTTCAGATCAAGTAATTCTAAGCTGATGTCAATAACTTGCTCCACAGTAAAATCGATTTTTCTGTGTGGGTCATTACTCTTTCTATTCCTCTAAATCTTCCTTGAGACCATCAACAAACAACAATGTATCGTCAACACAACGTCAGTAGTAAACAATTTTACCCATAATGGATTATTCAGATTTTAAAGCTGTATTTTTTGGTTACTGAAAAAAAACAGCCATAGTACCCCAAATATTGGACCCCATTTTTAAATCATTTTTATTAGATGACAGTCATTTCTGTTGATGTCACTGTCTTTATATGGTAATACATATGTTGTTAAATAAATGTTACTGTAAAGTAAGCTCACGACTGCACTACCCACGCCAAGACCGCTCTCCACCCAGAACCTCTGCTTCAGTTTCAGCGTTTTGGGTGTTCATCAAGTGGACAACACGACAGACATGGAACGAATTCCGGAATGTGCTCTACGATCTCATCAGATCGGTGTAGCGCATATGAAATTTGAAAAAGAGGCGTTCGGAGAAGTTAACAGAGACTCATTGGAAGAAAGAACACGTATTTGTTGTGAAACACAGGGGGAAAAATATGGAGCATATACATCCATGGAAGAACGCGCAACCATTTCATTGCCACTTTCTCGCCTGGGGATCAAAAGAAGGGCGCGCACAGAGGCATTCCGACTATCAATTTTCCCTCGCCTCATTCGAATGGAATTGCACAGAGCATCGATAATATAGGTACAAAGTACGCTCTGCCATACACTGTGCAGAGCATCACGTACTATATACGTCCCCAAAGCGCAATCCAGTTTAGCGAATGCTTTTGCAGAAACAGCTTATCGTATTTCAAGGAATGAAATGCGACTGAATTCGTCTCTTCCTGGTCTACAACACTATCTTCAGGAATTACTAAAACAGTTTCATTTGAAAAGAGCAGCTGATACCGATATCTCTGTAATTAACTGAAAACAGACTGCACATCGTTACCTGAAGATTGCCTTACAGGTCATTTCAGTGAAACGTCGTTACCTTAAACGTTTCCTGAAAATCCAGTTTATATATAGTTCTTGGTAAATGATTATTGATGAGACACCACTGAAAACTTCCAATAGAGTAGATTGTATAGTGGGATTCTCATACTAGGACTGAGACTTTCCAAGTGTGAGAGAAAATCACTTGTAGGTGACCAACAGCTTAGCGTGTCTGTTACATTGGTAGCACTTCCCATGGCGGTTTACTTACAAAACAAAATTAACTTTCTTAAAGTAAAAGTGTCTGTAGTGATGTGCAGTTTTACTTGCAGATTTATTTAATTTAGAGGGCAAATAAGCGAATTAACATTTTAGTGATGCAACGGTCACCCCTAGGTTCAAGAGGTCAGTGAGTGTCGAAGTAGGACAGGTGAGGGACGTTACAGATGGCTGAGACTGAGCTCCTAGGAGTGCTCAGTGTTTCAGTCTTAGCCCGAAGGCGTCAGTGGAAACAGCGGTATCTGAAATGGCATTCTATCAACGTGAGAACTACAATGAATATTGTCTTCCCCGGCACACGGGAAACAGGCCGGGCTGTTCGCTCAGGCGTCGACAAGCAATGCTAGGCACAGTACTCCGGCAGCACACGAAGCTTGCGGTAGGTCAGGCACACTGCCTAACAGCGTGGTGCGGTAGCAGGAGGCAGTGAGGCACCTCTATGGATACAATGGGCCTCAACACTATCGAAGACAGCCGTGCGCGTAGGCCTATAGCCCCAGCATGTTTCGAATGGCGGTCCTCGTGAAGCCCAGGGCTCCCTCAGCACACGCACTGTACAGCCAGGGAAGCGCCACTCAGGCACGCACCAAGCAAGTGGAAGAGGGACTCCTGTAGTCAGTTAGTTTGGCCGTTGACCAGTAGGCCACAGTTGTGACCCACCGGGAGCGGCAGCATGGAGCGATAACGTCTAACCCCCGGTGGCTGGCTGCTGTCTCGTATCTCAAGTCTTCAAAAAATCAGCAAGCAGTACATCACAGTACTCCAGCCGAGTTAACCTGTAACTATCGAGATTGTTACTCATTCATGACCGATGATGCAGACGGAATGACTAGACTCTAAACGGGGTTTGAAACCGGGTTATTTAAAGCCGAACATCACGTCATTTTAACAGGTTAGGCAGCCATTTGTCGTCGTTCTACGCAAAGGTCTCAGCGGTACTGCCCGCGCCGTGGTATCTCAGCCACGGGCGGTTTTCCCTGCCACTGCGTATCTCATCTCATACAAACCTTGGAGTGGCGGAGCTCGGATGTTTCACGTTATTACTCCATATTTTAGAGTCTGCAGAACGACGTTCTTTGTGCTGTCATACAGCGCTGTTTGCACGCCATGTTATGGCCCTGCACGCTGTGTGGCAATGAGTTACGAGCATTGCCCTGCTTTTGCAATATTGACACTCTTTGTGTGTGGCAGCTTTTAATTATGACACACGGTCTGAGTCAGACTTGGTTGTTTTATTTCTTTTACCGTCTACATCGAGAAATAACTTCGAAAATTTATTAGTGCAGCTGGGAACAGGGATGCTGTGCAGCAGTACAGTGCCAATAGTTCACTTAATAAAGTAAGTTATGTGTTCTTCGACACCAATGTGAAAACGGCACCGGCCGCGGTGGCCGAGCGGTTCTAGGCGCTTCAGTCCGGAACTGCGCGACTGTTACGGTCGCAGGTTCGAATCCTGCTTCGGGCATGGATGTGTGTGATGTCCTTAGGTTAGTTAGGTTTAAGTAGTTCTAAGTTCTAGGGGACTGATGACCTCAGATGTTAAGTCCCATAGTGCTCAGAGCCATTTGTGAAAATGGCATTAACGTAGTGACAAATTTCTACTGTAGCTGTGCAATTAATGATTAGACCAATAAATGGAAACGTGACACAAGACGTAAATATGAATTCCTATTTATAGTCTTTTATTGTAAAATAAGGAACACATTTGATTCGTACACTATCTGATCAAAAACATCCGCACACCTATTAGCGGACAATACTGTTACTATGCGGTGTCTCCACCGTTTCTCTTTATGACGAATTGAAATCTGCTGAGGACACTGAAATGCGTCCTCTAATTCATGCCTGACTCTTTTCGTGCACATCAATTGCGATTGCTATTTATATAGTTAATTCCCCAATAATTCTGTGAACGAACAAGAATATAACAGCCGCAGCACAAATTATTCCCATCTAACAAGTAACTAGTACCTCATCTATCCTTTTCTGTGTAGTTTCGTGTACTTTCAATATGGCAGTTTAGGAGCAATATCAGTTTTCATTAATGTAATAGACTTTTAGCTTGTGTAATTTCCGCCTAAGTCTAGAGTCCAGTTGGACAGAGTTCCTTCAGGATAGTCTATTCTTCTTCACGACCGCTGGAAATGCCGCCGACACTGTTGTGTCTTATTCGGATTGCTCTTTTCATGATACACGGAAGTCCGGCGTGGCCATTTGTGTTACAATATGCGAGATAAGGCGGATTTGTGATAAGAGGACACCATAGATGGATATCGCACAGGCACCTAGCCATCAGATATTGACGCTGCAATCTTAAAGTGTTAAATTCCACTCTTTCCGTGTTCATTTGGCCTGGTCAGATATTTCAAAATTGTCAGAAGAGACGGGAAACCCGAAACTACCATTTCCTCTCGTTTCATAGGCTGAAGACTATCCACGACATTTGATGGGCAGATGATAGTTAATATGTTCACCTCTCTCGAGCCCACCAGACGTCAGAGGCATCAAAACAGAAATTTTCTCTCGTCTAATAGGATAGCAACTAACAGTGGGCTTCGATTGACCGAAATTATAAAGGGCAATCAAATCTTCTCGTTTGAGAGTGTTGCTGTAGCGTATATGCAACGTAGTGCGGCACCGATGCGGGTATACAGTACCGACATGCAAGGCTAGTGATTGGTGTGGCATTCGTCCCTTACCCAGGTGAGTGCGTAAATGTGAACTATGGCGACTTTATTACCAAATGAGTCCAAACAGGACCAAAGTGCTGTTGTTCTTTCCTTGGCTGCAGAAGGACCAAGACCGGTAGACATACAGCGGAGAATGGAGAATATTTATGGGGCAGCATGTACGTCGAAAACCAGTATGCGCCAAGTTCCGTGCTCGTCAAGATTCTACAGAAGACGCCGGTCAGTCTAGGTAGCCAGCCTCATCCATTTCGGACAACAAATGGGAGATTATCAAGTCCTCGCCTTATAGTACCGATCTCTGCCCAAGCGATTATATCACCTTCGGCCCCTTGAAAAAGATTTAAAGGTTCGACGTTTCCTCTGAAGTGAGGATGTGCAGCAGGCAGTTACGGGTTTCTTCACGAAGCAGGACATGGAATCTTACCAAACAGTTATCTTCAACGTGGTTCGTCGTTGGCATGATTGCCTCAACGCTGACAGCGATTTTGCATGACTGACAAACCGATTCTGGACTGTAGGGCCTTCGAACAGACATGTTCTGAGCACCCCTTGTAACTTTCTCGTGTTCCCTTGTTCCACAAAACAGCCTAGATTCGGGAGAAATAATTTTTCTAGAGACTCGTTTGCAGCTCTCCATAGAGATAATTCTGCCGACTGTGCGCTCGTCTGCGGATGCAGAAGAGAGCCACCTCACTCCGTAGTTGATATGAATCATATGTGGTCTCTGAGTAGTTCCGATCAGCCATCGCCTGCTATTAGTCTCCTCACGGTGATATTCGACTTATTACTTATGCAGCATTAATTGTTTTCCCCTCTATTTGGAATTTCACAAGTGAACATTCTCAGTGACTCTTTGGCATGGGATTCCACACTGCTCATTACTTTAGAGTGCCAGTTACTAAAGCCTTTGCACTCTAGCCTAGCCCCGCCCCCCCCCCCCCCCTCGCCCCCCGCCCCACACGCTCGTAATGCTATAACTTCTCTAATATCAGTAACGAAGGGTAGGCTAAGCCAGATGTGTGAGTCAAACTAGGTACCTCCAGATCTCTGTGCCTAGTGCTGCCATTGCTCTAATAAGGCTCGGGAATTACAAGTAGTCGACACATCGGTGAGCTGTAGACAATCGTAATTGCCTGTCACTTTCTCTTTTTCTCCTGGAATTGCCTAACTTTTTGTCAAAATTTTCTCCCATTTTTTCGCTTCTTGGAGCAGTATTTTGAAAAGAAACTCTATCTGATAAGAAATACATGACCACTTTTTTCGAGGAAGCATGTTTTAGTGTATCTCAATGCTAGTATGGTGCACATAATGTGAATGCTAGCTTTGCATCGTCTGGTTTTCTTCAGGTTTGCATCTTGTAGAAGAACTAGATGCACAATGTGGGGAAAGAGGGGAAAGAGAACTCCAAACAGACATCAGAAGAAGCTTTTAAACCTAGCTGTAAATGATTATATTGATAACGAAACGGCGCGTAAAAAGTTGCATACATTTTATGAGAGGGTCGTGAACGTATCTGAGATAGAATTAATAAATGATGAGCAGAATCTTTTAAATAAAGGGCTGCAGTATAACCTAAATCCCGCAATTAACTCAAATACAATAAAAAAGACTGCTGCAGAAGTGAAAGTTGCATGAGATATCGCGAATATGAACAGATACGAACAGACCAACACGGCAATTAAAATAGAGAAGTCGATTATAGATGAAATGCATTCTGCTCAGAAGAACAGAAACGAACTACTAACTATTAAGGGCTTCAATAACAAGCTAGAACCACAGAAGGCTATCGTCACAAAGGCAGATAAGGGCGATGGTTTTAATACATGATAGAGACTATATAGAGAAAACTGAAAAGTTCTTTATGGAGAACGGAATAGTAGAGGTCAAGAAAGATCCAACCAGGTAATTTCAAACAGACATAAGGAAACAAACAGATAACAGTGTGTTTGTCTTCACGGGGGAGGAAAAGTTTAAATTGAAAGTAATGAAACTCCTAATCCCCGAATTACGGACACAAATAAAGCTCCATAAGGTTGAAAAATTGATTCCCCCGACCGTCAATAATATCTGTAGCCCAACTTATAAATTAAATAAAGATCTTAATAACAAATTGAAGGCGGCATATACATATAGTCGGACTTTTAACATTACTTTACTTTCAATGGTAAACTTTTTCAACAGAAAGACGGGTTGCCAAGGGGAACAGTTTAGCTGTGACGCTGGCAGACAAATTTGTAAAACACTTGGAAAACGAATTCTTTGATGAAAATCCTGATATCGCTAAGAAAATTGTGTATTACAGGACATACATTGACGACTCTATTTTATTATATAAAGGAGATAAAAATGATATCGCAAACATAGCACAAAAAATGATCTCTCAACACCCGAAAATCAGATTCACTATGTATTTTTAAGAAGACAACCACATATTTTGCTTGGATTTAACACTAATAAAGAAAGATGGGAAACATGAATTTAGCATATTCAGAAAACATACGTGTACAGATCCATGAGCTATTTTATATTAACGTGACAAACCCTAATTCTAGGGCTATATTTTATTTTTGACACCTGGATCTATGCCAAAAATTGTAAAAACAGCAGTGGTAGATTAGTCCTTACTAATGTAAAATTGTTACCTTCTGAAGAAGACAAATTTATGTTTGTCGAAACCTAGGAAAAAAATTTCTTTATCAATTGCAACTGGTCAGCTGTTTATCATTTTGTTATGTACAGATTTAGTTATTAATGAGCACTATTGTCACCCACCGCTGTACAAGTGGGCATATTTCACTTCGATGGTATACAGGCTACTAAGATAGCCATTATGCTAACAGCAAGTAGAAAAAGAACTAAGTATTTTAAAACAAGTGGCCGTAGCGAACGGATAAACATGTAAGGAGGTCATGAACATTTATAATAAGATAAAGAAGAGGCAAATGAAACAAATAGAAGGAAGTCAAGTCGCAGTTAAGAGGAACAACAAGAAAAAATACGTGGCTCTCACTTACAGTGGAAGACTTACAGATAAGATTGAAAGATGCTTTCGTCAATCCTACGTTAAAATAGGGTTCCGAACAAATAACGCTCTAAAATTGAAGCTCCGGCACAAAATATGTAATAGTAGGAATAAATTTCCGGATTCAGGTGTATATAAGATCAAATGTGATTACTTCTGTAAACAATATACAAGGCAGACTGGTAGGAACTTTGAAACCAGATTCTGGGCACACCTACTCTCAAAACAAAACACGGTTTGGGGAGCATATGGCCGGGTTAAGGCACTCAGTCACGAACAATGAAAAAAATTTAAACATCCTACATAAAGCTCGTAAGAGACGGATTCCCAACATTTTGGAAGAAGTTGAAATAAACACCCACAAAAAGAAAGATCCGGATTTAATCCTCAAGCAGCAAAGCGAGTTCAATCTTAACGCCTACTTTAGTATTTATGCCGACTTACTGAGATGATCACTGTTGCGTATAGAAGTCCAAGCCGAAGGATGAGATGTTGTGCATGGTGAAAAAGCTGGAAGATGTGTGCAGCGCCTAACGTCGTTGACGGAGCCCTCCTGCACGGCCCTCTTACCACGGCGATGGACATCAGATGACTGAACGGCTCGCGGCACAACACCGAAATAGCGGGAACCACGGAAGTAGACCATGGAGGAAAACAAGTCTACACCAGCGCCATGGATATAGGAATCGCCCTTTGTTTTAGATCGTACAAAAATGATAATTTTACTGTGGATTTTAATTTTGTCAAGTACAGATTTTAACCTTGACATCTATAGATTTTAATTAAGTATTTTTAGAGATAAAAGCAAATTACTAAAATTTAATTAATACAGTATGTGCATATGTAATGTAACAAATGTACCAGACGCCACCTGTTGGTAATAGTTTTATAATTAATACAGATGACGTGCATTCTGCCAACCAATTTTATGTGACGCAGCATGTGAAGGTTGCTGTGTGTGGACGGTTTACTCCTGTAACCGGAACTGCAGGTATGTTCTGGTACAATTGATGTTGATCGGATAAGATGAAAAAGGTCTTCATTTGTGAAACAGTAAATTAGTATGATTATCGTTTCAGATCTGAAGATGGTTCTCGAGGAACCGAAACCGGTTATGTGAATAAACATTTTTGCAATTATAACTAACGTTGTGTAACCAGTGATTGCGGTATCCTATCAGACATTATATCTATTTTTGAAATGTATAGAAATTTTCTTATAATAAAATATTTTTCTTGTTTTCCAGTTTCTTCGTGAATGTAAATGAATGCCCCATTTTACCCTACAGGTGTGGCAAAACAAGGTATTGTGCACCTAAAGCATACATCTTTTTTTTTTTCTTCCTATGATTTATTTTAAGGTGAAGCTGGACTAGTATCATGTCGTTGAGCATGTAAGAGACCTTAATAATCTTAACTTAAAGATGTGGATCACTGAAAATAATTTGTACGAATTATATATAGTTTACCTGGTTCTGCCTCGCTTTCCCCTAAAACAACGAGTGATCTCAGGAGGCAACGTTTCTCATTTCAGTTCCATTGTTATGTTATGTTAACCGGGGACCTAGAAACGACGGAGAGGCTCCGTCCCAGCCGCAGCGGCAGTGGTCCGCAACCCCACGACGACTACTGCAGTCCACTTTATCCCTCCGCCCCCCCACACCGAACCCTGGGTTATTGTGCGGTTCGGTCGCCGGTGGACCCCCCCCCCCCCTCCCCAGGGAACGTCTCACACCATACGAGTGTAACCCCTATGTTTGCGTGGTGGAGTAATGGTGGTGTACGCGTACATGGAGAACGTGTTTGCGCAGCAATCGCCGACATAGTGTAGCTGAGGCGGAATAAGGGGAACCAGCCCGTATTCTTCGAGGCAGATGGAAAAACGCCTAAAAACAATTCACAGACTGGCCGGTTCACTGGACTTCGACACAAATCCGCCGGGCGGATTCATGCCGGGGACCGGCGTTCGTTCCCGCCCGGAAAGCCGTGCGTTAGACCGCACGGCCAACCGGGCGGGCCCACTTCCATAGTACATTAAAGCTCACTTATAGATGACTAAAGCATTTCACTTTCTTCCTCCCCATGTACACTGCTAACATTCGAAAGTAATTTTTTGTCTATGTCCAGTTTTATATGTATGGTTTTCTCTTGGGATCCATGTAACTAATGAGATACATACACTCCTGGAAATTGAAATAAGAACACCGTGAATTCATTGTCCCAGGAAGGGGAAACTTTATTGACACATTCCTGGGGTCAGATACATGATCACACTGACAGAACCACAGGCACATAGACACAGGCAACAGAGCATGCACAATGTCGGCACTAGTACGGTGTATATCCACCTTTCGCAGCAATGCAGGCTGCTATTCTCCCATGGAGACGATCGTAGAGATGCTGGATGTAGTCCTGTGGAACGGCTTGCCATGCCATTTCCACCTGGCGCCTCAGTTGGACCAGCGTTCGTGCTGGACGTGCAGACCGTGTGAGACGACGCTTCATCCAGTCCCAAACATGCTCAATGGGGGACAGATCCGGAGATCTTGCTGGCCAGGGTAGTTGACTTACACCTTCTAGAGCACGTTGGGTGGCACGGGATACATGCGGACGTGCATTGTCCTGTTGGAACAGCAAGTTCCCTTGCCGGTCTAGGAATGGTAGAACGATGGGTTCGATGACGGTTTGGATGTACCGTGCACTATTCAGTGTCCCCTCGACGATCACCAGTGGTGTACGGCCAGTGTAGGAGATGGCTCCCCACACCATGATGCCGGGTGTTGGCCCTGTGTGCCTCGGTCGTATGCAGTCCTGATTGTGGCGCTCACCTGCACGGCGCCAAACACGCGTACGACCATCATTGGCACCAAGGCAGAAGCGACGCTCATCGCTGAAGACGACACGTCTCCATTCGTTACTCCATTCACGCCTGTCGCGACACCACTGGAGGCGGGCTGCACGATGTTGGGGCGTGAGCGGAAGACGGCCTAACGGTGTGCGGGACCGTAGCCCAGCTTCATGGAGACGGTTGCGAATGGTCCTCGCCGATTCCCCAGGAGCAACAGTGTCCCTAATTTGCTGGGAAGTGGCGGTGCGGTCCCCTACGGCACTGCGTAGGATCCTACGGTCTTGGCGTGCATCCGTGCGTCGCTGCGGTCCGGTCCCAGGTCGACGGGCACGTGCACCTTCCGCCGACCACTGGCGACAACATCGATGTACTGTGGAGACCTCACGCCCCCACGTGTTGAGCAATTCGGCGGTACGTCCACCCGGCCTCCCGCATGCCCACTATACGCCCTCGCTCAAAGTCCGTCAACTGCACATACGGTTCACGTCCACGCTGTCGCGGCATGCTACCAGTGTTAAAGACTGCGATGGAGCTCCGTATGCCACGGCAAACTGGCTGACACTGACGGCGGCGGTGCACAAATGCTGCGCAGCTAGCGCCATTCGACGGCTAACACCGCGGTTCCTGGTGTGTCCGCTGTGCCGTGCGTGTGATCATTGCTTGTACAGCCCTCTCGCAGTGTCCGGAGCAAGTATGGTGGGTCAGACACACCGGTGTCAATGTGTTCTTTTTTCCATTTCCAGGAGTGTATATGGAAGACTTTTACATTAACTCCATAGGTGGTGGATCCTAACCACTATTATTATTCAGTGATTTTGTAAACCCGGCACCAACCGTTCATTTCCGAGGGTCGTCTATTTTTCCTTGTTAATGCAATGGACTAAATCTCCATTTATGTATCAGAACACGTGAGGAGCGGTACGTCTGACAGAACTTCCAGCTGGCATCAGAGCCTGACTCGCCAAACAGGCCGAAACTCACGAATGGCAGCTTGCAACGATTTCAATGATTTTTGTGAGTGTCTGTGAAAGAGTGGCAGCCCATTCGTCCTAAGAGCCGAAGTAAGCCGAGACAGTGAGCTGAATGCTGGGGTCTGGAGCGAAGTTTACATTCTGACCCGTCCCAAAGGGCTCATATCAGGACCCCGGCGAAGCTACTCCATTTCAGGAATGCCTCAGATAAGCTATTCTGCGACAGCGTGCCCTGTCATGCTGGTATAATCACCGTCTCTGACCTGTTCCTTTTCTGTAAGCAGTACACAGTGCATTATAATGCGTTCATGCCCTTCCGAAATTGGCGTTTTCCCAGGCGCAATAAGGGGACCAGTCTCTAACCGTACCAAAACACGATCTCCTCCCTATTTCACTGTTGGCACTAAACGTGATGGCAAGTAACGCTTTCCAGGCTTTCGCCAAGCCTAAACCCTTCCTTCGATTTGTGACAGTGAATAAAATGTCACTTGCTTCCAAATCACTCGTTTCCACTAATCCAACGTCCAGTGGCGTTACTCACAGCAACGCATAACTACACTAATGTGTGGCTGATGAGGAGCTACTCGGCCGTTGTACCCCATATTACTAACGCCCTACATACAGTCATTGTGTTTTCTAGGCTGCGAGGAGCACTTAGAAACTCACGAGTGATACGTTCTCCTGATTTCATGCGATTTTATACAGCCATCCTCAGCAACGCTCAATGGACCTTTTTCATCAGCACACGATAACCTGCCTGGTGCCGGCCAGTGTGGCCGAGCGGTTCTAGGCGCTTCAGTCTGAAACCGCGCGACCGCTACGGTCGCAGGTTCAAATCCTGCCTCGGGCATGATGTGTGTGATGTCCTTAGATTAGCCAGGTTTAACTAGTTCTAAGTTCTAGGGGACTGATGACCTCAGATGTTAAGTCCCATAGTGCTCAGAATCATTTGAACCATCTGAACGTGCCTGGTATTCATACAATGTAGGCTTTCACGGCCGGTGTTGTCTTCAGTTAAAACTTCCGGGCTGAGAGGCCGTGGTCGATGTATAAAATTTCTACCTGACGTTTCGTCTCCATCTGCGGGAGACATCTTCTGAGGTCGTCCGGCTACTGCCACTGAGGCTCCAGGTACTCTAGCATTTATAGAGAGCATTGATGGCACCGCCATTCGTCACGTGATGCCGACGGTATGCCTATCTTTGGAAGGCGTCATCATTCTCGATTAAGAGTGATCGATTGTCATTCTGCTGGCGCAACGTCGACATCCATATTTTGACTAACTTTAAAACTTCCTCTTTTCTATTAAAATTGTTATGGTGTTTGTGAATCTCTATTGCTTCTCTATACATGAGCGCATGATAATGGGATGTTCGTGCTAGAACGCTTGTCTCATTAAATTTAATTTCGTGATTCTCATCTCCAAAAACATGCTCAGCTACGGCCGATTTCTCGACGTGTCCTAAGCGACATTTTCTTTTATGTTCAGCTAATCGGGTGTTTACACTTCTTTTCGTTGTTCCAACATATACTTGTCCACAACTACATGGAATTTTGTATACCCCAGGTGTGGCTAGGGTGTGTCGCGCGTCTTTTGCATTTCTTAAATGTTCCTTAATCTTCTTGGTGGGCCTGAAGATTGTTTCGATTCCATACTTGGCCAGAACTTTCCCGATACGGTCCGTGACTTTATTAATGAATGGTGGGAGATCTTTTCCAGTAGGTGACCGTTGTTGCTCTGGACTTCTGGTTTCTATTCTTCTTTGATGGAGGGCTCGATCAATTTCCTTGCTGGTATATTCGTTTTTCATGAAGTCTGACCGTAAGTGATTTAGTTCATTTTGTAAGTAAGCAGGCTCGCAGATTTTGTTGGCTCTGTGCAATAAGGTTTTCATGACACTTTTTTGCCTTGGATGATGGTTAGATTCCTTGTTGAGGTATCGATCCGTGTGAGTGTTTCTTCTATATACCTTGTGGCACAGCGTCCCATTCACCCGTTTATTTACCGACACATCCAGGAAATTGAGATGACTGTTGCTCTCTTTCTCCATCGTAAACTGTATCTTCGGGTTAATACTGTTCAGATGCACCAAGAAAACATCCAACTCTTCTTCACCATGAGTCCACACTACAAATATGTCATCAACATAGCGGTACCATTTAGCAGGCTTCTTACTGGCAGTCTGCAGCGCTCACTGTTCGAAAATCTCCATAAATAAATAGGAAACAGCTGGACTGAGAGGGCTTCCCATCGCCACCCCGTCGATCTGTTCGTAGAACTCGTTATACTGGAGATAAGTTGTCGTCAGGCAGTGTTTAACTAAAGCCACTAAGTCAGTAGTAAAATATATAGCAGATATTTTTCATGCTCAGATGACATCCTGTGAGTACACCTCGATTGAAGTCAGTGAGTTCTTCTGACCGAACCATTCTGCTATTACTGCGTCTCTAATGAAAAAACAATACTCTCTGCCTTCTTTCACGCAGATGGGCCCGCCACTTGTGACATTTAGAAGCTATTTCCGCATTATTTTCCGATACCTTATAAGAGGTAGTATGTACATAACAAAAATCACTAAGCAACAGCACCGTGATCAGTTAGTGTTGTCGGACTCGTCTGGATGATCGTTAGGTATCGTGTTGAAGGTAGTAAATCACTAGAGTATTCCAAACAGTCCAAAAAACGGAAAAGAGCCTTTGCTACAACGAATATTTTATTGTAATTTATCATCAATGACACAACTTCTTGTTTAATGAACTACTGAGCGTAGACTAAAAATTTGTAGCATTTTTTGGTCCTCTCGATGATATCTACCAGCAGACAAAAATTCACCCGACTTCCTACTGGGTTAGGTGTCCGATTCATTTAGCGAACGCAAAATAAATGAGGAGCACGGCTTGCAAACCCTTCGTCCAACCGATAGTCAAGCATAAGTTGTCTCAGGTGTGTTTAACCACCATGGTCCCTCTAACGAGTGTTGGTGCGCTGAAGAGGTAGTGTGACATCAAAAGTCTTAAGCTGAGAATTTTCGGAGCCTGACTTTTAAGAAATTCCATGCTTCCTAAGGTAGGCAACCAAGCTTACATCATTTTCTCCAGGTACGGACGATTGAAGGTGGGTTGCCTATCGTAAGGAGCATGGAATATAAGGGGCGATCAATCAGTTTCCATTCTAAGGCCGTATAATCTAGAATCGGCATGCCAATCACGCAAAATCGGAGCGAACATTGCAGTAAACTAGGTTGAAGATACCAGTTTGGTGAAACACAATGTACAACCTCGAAAAGAAGTCAGTAACTACACATCCTCGTCCGACAAGAATCGTCGACGCTTGAAGACATTTTTAAGGGCGTGGTAATCGCAAGAGGAGAAGTCAAGACTATTGGGTGTGTGCTGGAGCGTCGCCCACTTGAACTGGAGTAACTTCTGCGCTATGATATTTGCGATATAGGGACGGCGTTATTAAGAAGGAGCAACGCTCCTTGTTGCGCACCATTCCATGACGGTGATTTTCGACAGAGATTCTGCTCCATACACATTCTTCCTTCACGATGGATGTCTACCAGAGTTAGTCCTTCGGCAGCCAAGTAAAGAATAGCAGCACGCTGGTCCTGTTTGGACGTGGGTAATAACATGGCCATAGTTGAAGTTTCCGCATGCAAGTCGCAAAAGCACGAATGCCTCACAAATAGGTGACTATAGGTGATTATATACCAGCGATCTAAATCGCGCTCCACGCATATACCCAGCAGCAAATCTCCCAAACGAGAGGTTTTCGATCACCCCCTATGTATACTGAACCCAGTTTTATTTTTCCCACCGCGTATTAATACACGGTGATTCAGCTACGTCCTCCACTGTCGATTCATGGAAACCGGAATCCTATAGTTGGCGTTCATAAACCACGCACAAACTGTTAGTCCTACAGAAACAAATGATAAGACATTTTGTGGGAAATTTAATGTTGTTAAATTTTGTATTGGGATACGTTACCGTAGCAGGCCACTGTTTTAGAATTATTAAAAACAATACGTACAAAGGTGACCTCCAAAAGCAATTCCATCCCACACTCAACCCTTACCAATCATGACTTTTAGCACGTTGTTCGTGACACCAATGGGCAAAACCTCCGTCAACACGAACTATTCCCGATGTTCGTCCACTTTTGGTCTCTATTATTAATTTTACCGCTTCCGTAAAGGTAGTAAACGAAAAAGGCCTCTTGCAGACGTTACGTTAAAACTAATTACATTGGCAATTCGATCCGAACTTAACCCTTAGAAGCCCAGGAGCTTCGTAGTAAGAAGGCCTGACGAATAGAAACAAGTTGTTGTCTATTTTATGCTGTTAAAACTCACAAAACTGTTAGGTGAAGTTTAAACAAACATTAATTTTACAAGTTGTAACTGGTCAACTGAGAAGGTGACGTAATAAGGCCAGTCAATGAAGATAAAAAAAAGGTTGAATGTGGGAAACAATTCGTGCAGCCGCAAATATTTATACCGCGGTAGAAGGAACTGCCATGAACAACATACCAGAAATCCTGACAATTGGGAGCTGGCTGTGGGAGCCGGGGAGCGTTTGAAAGTTATTTTTTTGCGTTATTATTGAATAAATGGAGAACCATGGTCTCTAGCAAAAACGTATCCCAGTAAAAAATTTGAGCACATTAAATTTCCCCCAAAAAAAGTTCTGTTCATCTTTTTCTAAACGGTTAACAGCGAGCGAGAGAATATGAAAATCTCGGGCGTGGTTTATGAAAGGCACTATAACATTGCAGGTTGCATAAAGCGACAGCGGTAGGGGCAGATGAATTACCCCGTATTAATTTCTCTCAAAAGTCACTCCCATCATCTACTGGATATGGGGACCGATTACGTTAGATCAGTTAGCTAATAAAGATTGCTAGGTAATTGGACATGTATTACTTCTTCCACATATTTGTCAAGCCTTACTAAAATAACGCTAGGTTATCGATATTGGGGCTTACATGGACGTGTGCTGGCACCATCCACAAATGTAATAGGGACTTTGGTATGGTGTAGGACGGCGTGGTGAGTACACATTTAACTGTGAAATAATGTTGGAAACTATAATGCCATTCTGTGTAACCTGAAAACAAGATTTCAAAGATAGCTCCATTAAGGGAAAAGTTCCTTACATCGGTTAAAGATCGTCAGAAGCAATAGCAGTAGTAAACGCCACGGAGCAGTACCTCCACAGACCCCTCACTGCAAGGACTTAGATTCCCCCGGCGGGCTCCGTTCCTGTAGTCTAAAGTCGGAGTGAAACGATCGGTTCGAGAGGCTGCCAACCCATCCATCTGGAGGCGTGCAGTAAAAGCTGACCTCGAGCGCAGAGCGCCTCTAACTGATGGCCAGACCCTCCGGGCACCAAAACTCTAGCGTACAGGGACGGGACAGGAGGGTGTGGAAGAGAGAGAGAGAGAGCGAGAGAGAGAGAGAGAAGGAGAGACGTGCAGTAGGACGAAGATGGGAGGAAAGAGAGGTGAGCAGTCTCAGTTCGCAGTTGCTCCGGGTACTCGCTCAGGCGCGTTTCCAATTTTGCGTTCAGCACAGCACTGAACGGTGCAGTAAACCGCCAGTACTTGAGCTGTAAACAAAATACGTGTCTTCACGTACAGGGATTCATGTTTTCAAAGCTTAATTAATTCTCCCTCCTTTCACTTCATTGCCAGTGTAATTAACACAGTTTCTTCATCTGGACTGCAGTGTGTACCTATCATTCAATGCGAAACTGAATACCAGTTTCCAGTACAATCTAACTGTGACAGCTTAGACACATACACACACACACACACACACACACACACATACACACACACACACACACACACACACACACACACACACACACACACACACACACACTCATACACACTCACACACACAAACAGAATTTTCTGATGTGGAGAGATACATCACAGGAAGTGCAGGTAATAGAAATCTGTAGACGAAAGTTTCTCTTCCTTGTATTTTTGTAGGCAGTGGTTAATCAATATTTAAATTTGTTTTAAAAATGTAGCAATTCACCGTCAACTGTTTTACGTCCACAACTTACCTTCCGCCGATTTATCTCGAATTTCGAGGCTCTGTTATAAAAAGATTACAAAAATTTACAATTCAAACTATTTGCTGTCACAGGCCACTACTTTCTCCCACCTTTCAGACAGCATACGAATCGCACAGCTGAAGAAGTGGACGTGTTTTAAGGGGATCTATGAATCGATCCAATTTTGCGCCTGTTCATATGACCGGACGTGTTGGTCAGCGACGCCGTGTGCCACTGATCGAAAAGGTGGTAGTCAGAGGTAGCACTGTTTGGAGAATACGGCGGGTGGGTGGGACGTCCCACATTTGAACGTTTCGAAGTATGTTTTGAGAGGTTTTTCAACATGGGATCCACAACCGTCACACTACAGAATCACGTTTTCCGTCTATCGGTGTACAGTGGCCGTTTGTGTCTCAGTTCACGGCTGAAATGCATCAGCGGCTTTCGAGAACGATGTCTGTGACTGTTTCCATCGGTTTCAGCAGCTTCGAAAACATTCTCCCGTCCACCACCACGTCGGTCTTCGACGTCAAAATCATCGTTCCTGAAGCGCTGAAACCATTCTCTGCAAGTTCGTTCACTAATAAGAGCTTCACCATAAGTCTTACCCAACATTTTATGAGCTTCAGTCGCAGATTAAAACGTCCGGTAAATGGCGAGAATTGGGCTCGTAATTTGACTAATACCTTGATGAAAGCATGTTTACAAATGCCTAAGCTTATCATATGACACTCACGACTTACCGCTTCCACTAGCACTTGTCGCTTGGGCATCTATTGCAAAACGGCGGAAGCAGCATTGAACACCTGATACCTCATTATACCACCAGTTTGCATCCACAGATGAAAATCACATATCATGAAATATTTGCAGCAACATACAAGGCGATATAAAATCAGTGACGTCAATTAATGTAAAGCTCATCGTTGCTACTGTCATGGAATTCATATTACTTGACACTCGGGTCGCTATTTGTAGCACCGTACTGATCGCGGTGCTCCCATTTACAGCCGAGAGGAAGGCATAGATCATAGGGTGAGGCGATTCTGCGACGACATCGGATACGACATTCCCGACCTCCGCTATCAGATGGA
Source organism: Schistocerca nitens (assembly GCF_023898315.1). Lineage (NCBI taxonomy): Eukaryota > Metazoa > Arthropoda > Insecta > Orthoptera > Acrididae > Schistocerca > Schistocerca nitens. The sequence goes on from NC_064614.1 coordinate 848,349,824, forward strand.
GAATCATCACACTACACAAAACGAAGGGGCTTCTCTACCAGAGGAGTACCTATGGCGTGCACATGAGGGTTTTTGAAGGTCAGAGGTACCAGTTTTTGTGATCAGCGATGAGCTTCACCTACATAGATCGAACATAAATCAGCCACATAACTCTGACAGGACATTTCTCATCGCAGACAGGGAAGGTGATACGAGTTAACTACAGGAGCGTTAATCGTAAGATCTCACAATTATTATCGCGTATTTAACGTAATAATGCCTATATAGACTTAGAAACAGAAAGGTGGTTGAAACCGAAAGGGGATAGCTACGATACACTAAATTCAGATTGCAATATATCCAACCGACCGACGGATTCTTGAGCGCTGTTTATCAGTTTGCGATTCTTAGCAGGTTGGATTAATAGAAGAGATAGACAAGACCCAAAGAAAAGCTACGCGTTTCGTCATGGGATCGCTTAGTCGGCGAGAGAGCACTACGGGGATGCTCAAAAAACGCTAGTGGCAAAATGTACAAGAGAGGCGTTATCGACCGCATTTCCTACAGAATGCGTTACGGGAGGAGTAGAAAGACATATTACCTACTACGACATACAATTCGCAAAACGATCACTACGAGAAAGCAAGAATAATTAGAGCTAATACGGAAGTACACCGACAATCGTTCCAGGCACGCGACATTCGCGGAAGGCAGACTGCGGTGGGGGAACATAGTGGTACCACAAGTGCCCTCCGCCATATACCATAATGTGGTTTGTGGAGTATAGACGTATATGTAGAACAAGATGGATGGATAGGATGAAAAATGAGGAGAATCTGCGAAGAGTGAACATGTGAGTGTAGCAAGAATTAGTGAAACAAACTGAATCTGACGTTGCGGTGTCGCATAACGTTTCCGTGAGGAAGGTCATTGCACACCGTAAGCCCCTTCAAAGTATGGAGGATAGCTGAGTTTGAAAAACAAAAATTATGTACAGCTTAGACTTTGTAGACACAGTACTCGGAAGACAGATGGCACTTTGTATAGAGTCAAGTGAGATAAGGCGCAAACTGTGTGTGCGGCCTGAGCAGTGAGCGAGCGTCTACACTCGTTGATGAGGTACGCTATTCCATGCTGCCGCCAGCTGTAGCTGCTTGTGACAGTCCGCCATATAATATGTAAGGAGACGACTCCAAAAGTACCAGTACTAGTAAACAGACGCGGAAGAGTAGTTGTTGTATGGTTGAGAACTGTAAATGTGCAGTTTATGAAAGAAAATACAGTGCTCAAAACAAAGTAGCTGTCAAAATCATTTCATGTTGCTAGAGATACTAGAAACTCCACTGTCCATCAGTAAGCACTCGCACTCCGGAAAAGAAGTAACTGAGCTTGGGAAAAAGTCAAGTTGAAACTGCCAACCAGATCCATCTCATAATTATTATCTGGGCAACTGTCGATTCAGTGTTAACGCATTGTACATTCAACCAGCTGAAGGGAAGGTGGCGTTACATCTGGTGCCAAGCAAGGAGAAGCACATCAGCACCAGGGAACACGATAAACACCGCAACATATGCCAGGAAGGAGGAAATTATGCTGTCTTAGGATACATGGAGATATACCGTGTGATCAAAAAGTCAGTATAAATTTGAAAACTGAATAAATCACGGAACAATGTAGATAGAGAGGTACAAATTGACACACATGCTTGGAATGACATGGGGTTTTATTAGAACCAAAAAATTACAAAAGTTCAAAAAATGTCCGACAGATGGCTCTTCATCTGATCCGAATAGCAATAATTAGCATAAGAAAGTAACACAAAGCAAAGATGATGTTCTTCACAGGAAATGCACAATATGTCCACCATCATTCCTCAACAATAGCTGTAGTCGAGGAATAATGTTGTGAACACTACTGTATAGCATATCCGGAGTTATGGTGAGGTATTGGCGTCGGATGTTGTCTTTCAGCATCCCTGGAGATGTCGGTCGATCACGATACACTTGCGAATTCAGGTAACCCCAAAGCCAATAATCGGACGGACTGAGGTCTGGGGACCTGGGAGGCCAAGCATGACGAAAGTGGCGGCTAAGCACACGATCATCACCAAACGACGCGCGAAAGAGATCTTTCACACGTCTAGCAATATGGGGTGGAGCGCCATTCTGCATAAACATCGTACATCCCAGCAGGTGTTTATCAGCCAGACTGGGGATGATGCGATTCTGTAACATACCGGCGTACCTCTCACCCGTCACGGTAGCAGTTACAAAAGCAGAATCACGCATTTCCTCGAAGAAAAAAGGCCCGATAACGGTAGATGTGGTAAATCCGACCCATACCGTGACTTTCTCGTCGTGCAATTGAGTTTCCCATACAGTTGTAGGATTTTCCGTAGCCTAAATTCTGCAGTTGTGGGCGTTGACAGACCCTCATAGCGTGCAATGAGCTTCGTCCGCAACACGTTACTCAACCAATCGCCATCTTTTGAAACGCCCACACCGCAAATGCCCTCCGCTTCACTAAATCGCCAGGTAACAGTTCATGATGCCGATGGATTTTGTACGGATAGCATCGGAGGGTACGCCTAAGTGCCAACCAAACAGTAGTGTATGGAATGCCGGTGCGACGTGCGACTGCACGGGCGCTGACTTCCCCGTGCATAGAAAAACCCGATACAGTCTCCATTTCTTCCTGAACTGTCTCAGCAGCATTACACCTTGTGCTCGGTCGGCCACTACGGGTCTATCGTCTAAACAACCCGTGGCTTCGAACTTCGATATCATTCTCGCCACAGCTGCATTTGTCAACGGACCTTTACCCGTTCGAATCCCCTTCCTATGGCGATAGGATCGTAACGCTGAAGTAGCACATTCCCATTCTGATAATACAGCTTTACTAAAAACGCCTTTTCAGGTAACGTCAACATGCTGCGACTGCTGGCGCATCTGATTCTGTCTCTCATTACAACTCCTTTTATACACGATTGTCATGGGCAGTCACTGACGTTTTGCTGTCCAGCGCCATCTGTCGAACATTTTGTTAACTTTTTTTTGTTCTAATAAAATCCCCTGTCATTCCAAGCATGTGCGTAAATTTTTACCTCTCTATCCACATTATTCTGTGGTTTATTGTTGTTGTTGTGGTCTTCAGTCCTGAGACTGGTTTGATGCAGCTCTCCATGCTACTCTATCCTGTGCAAGCTTCTTCATCTCCCAGTACCTACTGCAACCTACATCCTTCTGAATCTGCTTAGTGTATTGATCTCTTGGTCTCCCTCTACGATTTTTACCCTCCACGCTGCCCTCCAATGCTAAATTTGTGATCCCTTGATGCCTCAAAACATGTCCTACCAACCGATCCCTTCTTTTAGTCAAGTTGTGCCACAAACTTCTCTTCTCCCCAATCCTATTCAATACCTCCTCATTAGTTACGTGATCTACCCACCTTATCTTCAGCATTCTTCTGTAGCACCACATTTCGAAAGCTTCTATTCTCTTCTTGTCCAAACTAGTTATCGTCCATGTCTCACTTCCATACATGGCTACACTCCATACAAATACTTTCAGAAACGACTTCCTGACACCTAAATCTATACTCGATGTTAACAAATTTCTCTTCTTGAGAAACGCTTTCCTTGCCATTGCCAGTCTACATTTTATATCCTCTCTACTTCGACCATCATCGGTTATTTTACTCCCTAAATAGCAAAACTCCTTTACTACTTTAAGTGTCTCATTTCCTAATCTAATTCCCTCAACATCACCCGATTTAATTTGACTACATTCCATTATCCTCGTTTTGCTTTTGTTGATGTTCATCTTATATCCTCCTTTCAAGACATTGTCCATTCCGTTCAACTGCTCTTCCAAGTCCTTTGCTGTCTCTGACAGAATTACAATGTCATCGGCGAACCTCAAAGTTTTTACTTCTTCTCCATGAATTTTAATACCTACTCCGAACTTTTCTTTTGTTTCCTTTACTGCTTGCTCAATATACAGATTGAATAACATCGGGGAGAGGCTACAACCCTGTCTCACTCCTTTCCCAACCACTGCTTCCCTTTCATGCCCCTCGACTCTTATAACTGCCATCTGGTTTCTGTACAAATTGTAAATAGCCTTTCGCTCCCTGTATTTTACCCCTGCCACCTTCAGAATTTGAAGGAGAGTATTCCAGTCAACATTGTCAAAAGCTTTCTCTAAGTCTACAAATGCTAGAAACGTAGGTTTGCCTTTTCTTAATCTTTCTTCCAAGATAAGTCGTAAGGTCAGTATTGCCTCACGTGTTCCAACATTTCTACGGAATCCAAACTGATCTTCCCCGAGGTCGGCTTCTACCAGTTTTTCCATTCGTCTGTAAAGAATTCGCGTTAGTATTTTGCAGCTGTGACTTATTAAACTGATAGTTCGGTAATTTTCACATCTGTCGACACCTGCTTTCTTTGGGATTGGAATTATTATATTCTTTTTGAAGTCTGAGGGTATTTCACCTGTCTCATACATCGTGCTCACTAGATGGTAGAGTTTTGTCATGACTGGCTCTCCCGAGGCCATCAGTAGTTCTAGTGGAATGTTGTCTACTCCCGGGGCCTTGTTTCGACTCAGGTCTTTCAGTGCTCTGTCAAACTCTTCACGCAGTATCTTATCTCCCATTTCGTCTTCATCTACATCCTCTTCCATAATATTGTCCTCGAGTACATCTCCCTTGTATAAACCCTCTATATACTCCTTCCACCTTTCTGCCTTCCCTTCTTTGCTTAGAACTGGGTTTCCATCTGAGCTCTTGATATTCATACAAGTGGTTCTCTTCTCTCCAAAGGTCTCTTTAATTTTCCTGTAGGCAGTATCTATCTTACCCCTAGTGAGACAAGCCTCTACATCCTTACATTTGTCCTCTAGCCATCCCTGCTTAGCCATTTTGCACTTCCTGTCGATTTCATTTTTGAGAAGTTTGTATTCCTTTTTGCCTGCTTCATTTACTGCATTTTTATATTTTCTCCTTTCATCAATTAAATTCAATATTTCTTCTGTTACCCAAGGATTTCTATTAGCCCTCGTCTTTTTACCTACTTGATCGTCTGCTGCCTTCACCACTTCATCCCTCAGAGCTACCCATTCTTCTTCTACTGTATTTCTTTCCCCCATTCCTGTCAATTGTCCCCTTATGCTCTCCCTGAAACTCTCTACAACCTCTGGTTCTTTCAGTTTATCCAGGTCCCATCTCCTTAAATTTCCACCTTTTTGCAGTTTCTTCAGTTTCAATCTGCAGTTCATAACCAATAGATTGTGGTCAGAATCCACATCTGCCCCAGGAAATGTCTTACAATTTAAAACCTGGTTCCTAAATCTCTGTCTTACCATTATATAATCTATCTGAAACCTGTCAGTATCTCCTGGCTTCTTCCATGTATACAGCCTCCTTTCATGATTCTTGAACCAAGTGTTAGCTATGATTAAGTTATGCTCTGTGCAAAATTCTACAAGGCGGCTTCCTCTTTCATTCCTTCCCCCCAATCCATATTCACCTACTATGTTTCCTTCTCTCCCTTTTCCTACTGACGAATTCCAGTCACCCATGACTATTAAATTTTCGTCTCCCTTCACTACCTGAATAATTTCTTTTATCTCGTCATACATTTCATCTATTTCTTCATCATCTGCAGAGCTAGTTGGCATATAAACTTGTACTACTGTAGTAGGCATGGGCTTTGTGTCTATCTTGGCCACAATAATGCGTTCACTATGCTGTTTGTAGTAGCTAACCCGCACTCCTATTTTTTTATTCATTATTAAACCTGCTCCTGCATTACCCCTATTTGATTTTGTATTTATAACCCTGTAATCACCTGACCAAAAGTCTTGTTCCTCCTGCCACCGAACTTCACTAATTCCCACTATATCTAACTTTAACCTATCCATTTCCCTTTTCAAATTTTCTAACCTACCTGCCCGATTAAGTGATCTGACATTCCACGCTCCGATCCGTAGAACGCCAGTTTTCTTTCTCCTGATAACGACGTCCTCTTGAGTAGTCCCCGCCCGGAGATCCGAATGGGGGACTATTTTACCTCCGGAATATTTTACCCAAGAGGACGCCATCATCATTTAATCATACAGTAGAGCTGCATGTCCTCGGGAAAAATTACGGCTGTAGTTTCCCCTTGCTTTCAGCCGTTGTGGTTTATTAAGTTTTCAAATTTATACTGACTTTTTGATCACCCGGTATGATAACGTAATAGAAATTTGATATGGACGATGACTACTTCCTGACGCCCGACGATTCAATACAATGTTGACACAGCGTTTCATTTTGGCTTCCCAGGACCTCTGTAAAGGTTACTGGAGCTCTGAACAGCTTCCCTGTTTGTACGGAAGTTGTTTTCAGTTACTGAAATGAAGGTAAAGGGTGCCGCTCTATTAGACAACAACTGGTCGTTGGAATCTTGCTGTTGTTGGAGGACCACCCGAGCACCAGTGTCCGGTAATCAGCGCGGCAGCGACCGCAGATGCAATAATCGCTAACGCCAGTTACGAGGGGGAGCGCTAATCGGCGCGGCGAACACGGCACGACGCGGTACAGAACAGCGCTACCGCGGCTTATTTGGGCAAATCTGCCTAGTTTAAAGGAACACCCGTAATTAGAAGCTATCACTGATGCAGCCCCGAAATTATCCTGCGGTACTCAGGGAAATTATATCACCGGCGAGGCAACCGGCAGCAATTTTCGCTGAAGAGGCCCTCATTAGCCTGAAAAGCGTCACGCCCCACTTTAAGCAATGAGGGCGCAGGCGGGCTGCCGCCTTCGCTCCCCCGTGTGCCGTGGCGCCGGCGTCGCTGCATCGCGTCCGGCCGCCCCTGTCCGCCGGCTGACTGGCACAGCAGGTGCCGGCGGCGCGTCCACGTCACGCGGGAACCAGCCCGGCAGGCGCGGACAACTCCGTGTGAAGAGACACGCTCGAAAACACGTACCAAGCAGGAGAAAGTGACAGCTGTGCACTTTTCATTTTATGCAACTGATTATTTATCGTCTCCTGACATCATAGGTAATCTCTCGTGTTTTTTAGACGTGAATATTGATGGACGCGTCCAGAACAGCCCTTGCCACTGTACGACGTCAGACATATAAGTAGACGGGAATAATACTAGCTAGCCCGATGAATAGAGTGTACTGGCACTTTAAGAGCGCTGTAGATGATTAGAAGTTGTAACAGATAGACACATAGCCTTCCATTACTGACGTAAGTCATCATCATCATCATCATCATCACTTAAGACTGATTATGCCTTTCAGCGTTCAGTCTGGAGCATAGTCCCCCTTATAAAATTCCTCCATAATCCCCTATTCTACATCTACATCTACATCCATACTCCGCAAGCCACCTGACGGTATGAGACGGAGGGTACCTTGAGTACCTCTATCGGTTCTCCCTTCTATTCTAGTCTCGTATTGTTCGTGGAAAGAAGGATTGTCGGTATGCTTCTGTGTGGGCTCTAATCTCTCTGATTTTATCCTCATGGTCTCTTCGCGAGATATACGTAGGAGGGAGGAATATACTGCTTGACTCTTCGATGAAGGGATGTTCTTGAAACTTTAACAAAAGCCCGTACCGAGCTACTGAGCGTCTCTCCTGCAGAGTCTTCCACTGGAGTTCATCTGTCAACTCCGTAACGCTTTCGCGATTACTAAATGATCCTGTAACGAAGCGCGCTGCTCTCCGTTGGATCTTCTCTATCTCTTCTATAAACCTTATCTGGTACGGATCCCACACTACTGAGCAGTATTCAAGCAATGGGCGAACAAGCGTACTGTAACCTACTTCCTTTGTTTTCGGATTGCATTTCCTTAGGATTCTTCCAATGAATCCCAGTATGGCATCTGCTTTACCGACGATCCACTTTATATGATTATTCCATTTTAAATCACTCCTCATGCGTACTCCCATATAATTTATGGAATTAGCTGCTTCCAGTTGCTGACCTGTTATTTTGTAGCTAAATGATAAAGGATCTATGTTTCTATGTATTCGCAGCACATTACACTGGTCTACATTGAGATTCAATTGCCATTCCCTGCACCATGCGTCAATTCGCTGCAGATCCTCCTGCATTTCAGTACAATTAGTGCCTCTTCTGATGTTAAGCCTATTACTTCAAAATCATTCTTAACCGAATCCAGGTACCTTTTCATTAGTCTACCCCGACTCCTCCTACCCTCTACTGCTGAACCCATGAGTCTCTTGGCTAACCTTGCTTCTCCCATACGTGTAACATGACCCCACCATCTAAGCCTGTTCGCCCTGACTGCTGCATCTATAGAGTTCATTCGCAGTTTTTCTTTGATTTCCTCACTGTGGACACCCTCCTGCCATTGTTCCCATCTACTAGTACCTGCAATCATCCTAGCTACTTTCATATCCGTAACCTCAAACTTGTTGATAAGGTAACCTGAATCCACCCAGCTTTCGCTCCCATACAACAAAGTTGGTCGAAAGATTGAACGGTGCACGGATAACTTAGTCTTGGTACTGACTTCCTTCTTGCAGAAGAGAGTAGATGGTAGCTGAGCGCTCACTGCATTAGCTTTGCTACACCTCGCTTCCAGTTCTTTCACTATGTTGCCATCCTGTGAGAATATGCATCCTAAGTACTTGAAACCGTCCACGTGTTCTAACTTTGTTCCTCCTATTTGGCACTCAATCCGTTTATATCTCTTTCCCACTGATATTACTTTCGTTTTTCAGATGCTAATCTTCATACGATAGTCCTTACATTTCTGATCTAGCTCTGAAATATTACTTTGCAAACTTTCAATCGAATCTGCCACCACAACTAAGTCATCCGCATAGGCGAGACTGCTTATTTTGTGTTCACATATCTTAATCTCACCCAGCCAGTCTATAGTTTTCAACATATGATCCATAAATAATATGAACAACAGTGGAGACAGGTTGCAGCCTTGTCTTACCCCTGAAACTACTCTGAACCATGAACTCAATTTACCGTCAACTCTAACTGCTGCCTGGCTATCTATGAAAAGACATTTAATTACTTGCAAAAGTTTGCCTCCTATTCCATAATCTCGTAGAACAGACAATAGCTTCCTCCTAGGAACCCGGCCATATGCCTTTTCTAGATCTATAAAGCATAGATACAATTCCCTGTTCCACTCGAAACACTTCTCCATTATTTGCCGTAAGCAAAGTCGTGAGAGTGAAATGATACGCGCGAGCCGGCTGGTTTTATAGACTCAGCTGCTGGTGCGTCTTCTGCTTGTTTGGCAGTGGTCCGTGATAATCGTCCGTTCCTAATAATTCGTTCAGAGGTACGCTGGACATCTTCAGAGGTGCTGCTGGTGCCGTTGAGAGTTGCCGACTGACAAGTCGGAAGTCGGAGAGCAACATAAATGCGTGTAAAAGGAGCGTGATAGAATTATACACGTCACCGGTGGGGATAATCCCTGTCAGACACGAAACATCGATTATTGTCTGTCAAGGTTAAAAGTAATATTTTGTAGAGCCACTATCCATCTTTCACTTAGTTTCACTGCTTCTTCAATTCTGTTAAAATTATCTCCACATTTGTACATTATCCAGTCATTTTAACATAACGACCTGAGAAAACTATGAATAACCACCTTTCGCAGCACAGCTGCGAGAGCCCAGGAAGAGAGTCAAAGAGGTTTTGGAAGTTGCTAATAAGGATGTGGAGCCATGCCGATCCCAGTACTGTGACCAGTTGCGATAGGTTTTTTCATTGAGGATACATGGCGTGAAGAACAAAACCAAGGTCGTCGCACAGATTCTCGATTGGGTTTAAATCCGGGAAGATTAGTGGTCAGGTATGTACGGGATGTATAGTTGGAACATTACAAGCTGACTGGCTTACCTCCTCCCATTTAGACTAAATTTACATGTCCTTGTCACAACTGGTGATAGGGAGAACGCTTTATTTAATTTATTACAAGGACAGGTACTTTACAAAATTTCAGTGGTCTCGGATAAAGGGGCTAATAGCTCCAGTATTGCACACTGTTCTGAATGCAGCAGATGTGTTGTGACCACTCAAAGCTTTGTGGTGGTTTGTGTGTATCAGGGGCCACCGAAGGAACCTCACGGAACTTACCGGTCCTTTCCATTAAGTCGGGATTAGCGGTCAGGAAGCACAACTCGTCTCTTGAGATGGCTGAGGGTAAAAGTTCCAAGTGCTTCCTGGGACACCACAATTTATGGTGGAAAAGTACAAATCTTGGAATGATGGTACAAACCACAACGAGAACGGGTACCTCGCAGAGGTCCTGTCGCGTTGATTTGGCCTCGAGAAATTCAGAATCGTTAAACAACGCTCTGATTCTCCTATCGCCGACTGACATCAGACACGAATATCTAGGACAAAGTAGCGAGGAAGATGTGCTCTGATTTGCCCCTGTCTGACAACATTACACGGTGGTAATTTGTAAAATGTGACCCTGACACATTACTGGTGGAAAGGAATTACATTTGTGGTCACATTGGCACAAGTTGCTGAGTCGGACAAGGTGGAACAAAAAGCGACACTCTTGGTTCCATTGTGGATGGAGACAGGACTCTGGCTCGAAAAGTCATGGCACTTGGAGGTGTCCGAGTGCTGACAAGCAAGATTCTGATTCTCCATTACGAGCACTTTCCTCCGACTTAAAGCCACAGGAGACTTGTGGGAGTATACAGCAGTACAGCTTATTAGATGGGGCTTAATGTTTGAATAGACCATTTTCACAGCTCCATTAAAACTGATTCATGGCTTTGTATCATTTGATGTGGTGTTCAATCCTCATCTTGAGTTTCTAAATTAATCGTTTGGTTGTATTGGATTAATGATCTAACGAGCAGCTAGCATTTGGTAGCCATCCCCTGGCTTGTCTATAAGTTACTTGTTGTCAGCAATGAAGTTTGTTTTCCTTAGAATGTTGGTGACAGTACTTTGCAATTTTTAAATATAATATACAATCGGATTATGTTTCGTTTGCGTTTTTATTTGAAGAATACGTAGTTCCTTCCAGTTCACTGACATATTCTACTGATTGAAAGGATGTTTATATAATAGGATTTTGCAGTTTCCCATCTTGTGATTGTATGCTAGGGCATTTCAGGATAGCGATTCGGTTGCAAAATTTACAGTTAACATGGAGTCTTAAGGGGTGTGCGACGGAGTCTGGGTAGGTCCATTACGCCCTGCTTAAGTCCGCAGGACTGAACAGGTAGTTGGAATTGTGGAAAGGGGCCAAAAGGGGGCTGTCAGCTACACTCAAACACATATAACTTTATTGAGTTGTCCAAACAATACAGACTCGATTCAGTCTCAAAACAGAATATTCAGAAGGCAGAAGGCATCACGTAGGTAAGTTCTATAACTTCGCTGAAGGCCCAAAAAATCTAACACTTGAAAAGCAAACAAGATTAATTTAAAGACGGCTGAAGGCCCATGATTTAAGACTGCAGGTAAATTTAATTAAAAAAAAACAATAAACACAAGGCAGAAGGCCTTATCTTCAACTGGGCTGAAGGCCCCACACAGTCCGATACTTGAAAGACAAGAACTTTAATTTAAAAAGGCTGAAGGCCGATTACTTAAAACAACTAAAATAATTTTTAGTAGGCAGAAGGCCCAAAGCTTTATCTTTAAACAATATTTTACACAGGCTGAAGGCCCAAACAATACAAGTCTTGACAAGTATGGCACTTTCAATTTAAAAGCGACTGAAGGCCCATTATTTAAAACCAAACTAAAAGCATAAAAATTCAAAATATCTGCTGTAAGCCATTAAAATACACAATAAAACACCAAAAAGAAAAGGCAGTTCAGCCAGCGGCGCTCAGAAGTTTCTGGGGGTCGGTATGCACTTGAAATATTGACGTTCGCTTAGAGGAAACAGGTAGTCGGCCCAACTATATCCGATCCGCCGGCAGTCCAACCAAGAGATAGTCAACGGACCCACCGGCAAGACGACTTGCTTTCCACCCGACCAGTGCACAAAGAACTCCAAAACCAAAACGTAAAAGGCGTAGCCGCCCACAACCAAGTATGCATAAGCTGACAAAACTAGACACACGTGTTGGACATTGACAACACGGCGAGGAAAGGACGCTGCCTGAATTTTACGTCAGCGGCCAGGGCAGGTAACCGGAACGCTAACGGCCACAAGGCAGAAAATTCCGCTGGTACACTTGGACGTCAAATAACCAAAATACAGTTAAACTCCACCGGATGGTGGCCAAACCTTCGCTGACTCGAACACTCGCTGTTGCTCACGGGAATACCCCCAACAGCCAACCATGAAAACCCACGGCACTATGTGAACAGTCTGGATTCGGTAATGAAATCACCACTCAACTTTGATATCCTAGGTCGGTGAGCCACAAACCCCGTAGCAATCGGAACATCTCCCACACACTCCGACACTGCGTAGAGACCGCCAGCGGCCCGGCCCACTGCGCCGCGCAGAGATTTCCTGGATCATCCATACCAACCGACCGGCTGTCTGCTGGTCCGTCCGCGACTGCTGATCCGTCGCGACTGCACTGCTGGTGCCTCTCCCACTCACTTCAAGACACACGAGGGCCGAAATACTGGCTCGGACCCAACCATGCAGAGGAAACACGCCCACTGGCTAAGAGACATCCCTGCACCAGGGAAGGACGGACCCAAGTACCACAAGACGATAATTGAAGGGGCCCATAAGCGCTCAGAGAACCAGTTACACGTCGCCCGATGAGACGACCGACCTCTCAGAGCCAGTACGCCAACAACATATAAAATAACTTGTCCATAAAAATCACACAAACTACACACACTTTCACGAACACTTGCACGAAGAACTAAACAATGCTAACGGCAGTGACTGTACAATAACAGGGACGAATCACCAGTCGGCACACACAGCCAACCCATAAGCAATCGCCGGCCAAATACACGTCGTCCGGCAAGACCACCTACCGACGACCAACCAAAGTCCCCCAAACATGTGTGTCGGCAACCGTAGGGCGAGTCATGGCAGTCCGGACCTCACCGCTGCCGCACCCCGACAGAACGTGTGCCGCGTGCCAACTCAAACACTGCCAGGTGCGAACTAACAACTGGCACGTTCAAACTCACTGGTCGACACACGACAACCGGGATGTAATAGCACTCCAGCAAAGATAATAAGGCAGGGCTTATATCGATAAGCGCTGCTGCTGCCGCTCAAGGGCAGGCAGAGCAGCAACTCAGCGACACAAGTAATTGAAACTAACATAACGAGGTGGCAGTACGGCAACTACAAGCTGTTAAATAAGAGATGGCACGAGCACGAGCCACGCACCGCTCAAAAAATGGCTCTGAGCACTATGGGACTACACATCTGAGGTCATCAGTCCCCTAGAACGAAGAACTACTTTAACTAACCTAAGGACATCACACACATCCATATCCGAGGCAGTATTCTAACCTCCGACCGTAGCAGCAGCGCGGTTCCGGACTGAAGCGCCTCGAACCGCTCGGTCACAACGGCCGGCTACGCAACGGCTCAGGTTTCACAGTTTCACACATCATATTTCATAAATTGGCGAACCTTGCTCGGTCTTCATTGCTTGGGAGATTTTGTGTGCAGACTAATTTTTCTCTTAAAAATAAAACACGTAGTTAAGAAGTAGATCAAATGTACACTTCACTTCGTTATTTACATTTTGTGACCAACTGTGGAACACTTTGTTAGATCCACACTAGTATTAGATTAGTCATAATTTGCTGGCATTTTTTTCATTTTCTTGTGTGTGCTATGTATTCTGTTTCCACGGGTTGTGCATCACTTCCCTACGTCGTTAGCGGCGTGTTTACTGTCGTTGTCATTTGGAAGGATATTGTGACTGTACTCTATTCATTTATAGTATCTAGATTCCTATAAGGATTTCAGTTGCCCGGAAAATCCGTTGTGTCACCCAGCAAATTTTTTAATTGTGTATATTAGTATTCAGTGTGTATGATCATATCTAAGAAGGCCCGGCGCAGTAGTAGAAGTTGACACAATAGAGGAAATTGAGCACAGTAAGACAGATATGAAGCGCATAAGAGCGTTCATGCACGCAGTGGTAGACATTAGCATGGACGATTTATTCATGGGTGAGGGGCCACAACAGGTAGATGTGGATAGAGAAGGCACTGAGCAAGCTCCGGGGAATGTCGAAAGAAGAGGAACAGATGTGAAGATGGTCTGAAAGATAAATGTAATTTCTTGTGTACATATTTTGGTTTCGTTACTTAAATTTTGGGAAAACCGTAGATTTTTTGAGCGTCAGTAACGCTAATAATTATAACAAAAAGATGAGGTTACCAGTAATTTCAAAAGAGATCGGAGGCAATGACGTACTCCATTCCTACATGATACGTATTGTCTTATTAAACCGCGGTGTGAGCACCAATGTGCAGGAATATATATTTGGAATTTATGTGTATCTTGTTTGCGAGATTTGCCTTTTGTGCAAATCGAAGGACGCCAACCACTTTGTTGCACCTGATACTTACTGTTCATATACAAGGGACGCTCAATGCATGTGAAATGACGAAGTCGATCACGCAGTTGAGTGGGATCAGATGCAAGGTGTGGCTGATGCCCACCATAGTTATGATAGCGTAGACAAGGACAATGATATGTCACATAACGACACAAGACTGATCTAGAAGACATACTGGACGGTGAGGCCCAGAGCAAAGCAAGTTCCGGCAGGCCTAGGATTGAAACTGAAACTGAACAGAGGGCGGGGGGCGGGGGGGGGGGGGCGGGGGTGAGAGGGAGGGGAAGGACGATCGTTTAACACTGCTGAGAAAAACGGAAGAAAGAGCAACACAGAGGCAACAAGAAGCAGAAGGAAAAGCAGAAAAGAGGGAGAAAGAAGCAGAAGGAAGGGCAACATAAAGAACACAGGCATTAGAATGAGATTTTCACTCTGCAGCGGAGTGTGCGCTGATATGAAACTTCCTGGCAGATTAAAACTATGTGCCGGACTTAGACTCGTACTCGGTACCTTTGCCTTTCGCGGGCAAGTGCTCTACCAACTGAGCTACCTAAGCAAGAGTCACACCCCGCCCTCACAGCTTGGTAGAGCACTAGTCCGCGAAAGGCACATGTCCCGAGTTCGAGTCTCGATCCGGCACACAGTTTTAATCTGCCAGGAAGTTTCAATACAAGTATCGATCGAAAAAATTAGAGCAGAAGTGAAAGAGGAAGGCAAAAAGATCCAAACACAAGCTGTGCGTGCCTTGTAGGAAGCACAGGAGGCTAGAATCTTAGCGATGCCAGCGAACAGAGAGGCATAGCAGGCTCACGTGGCGCTGAGGAAGCTACTAAAGCAAGATCATGAGATGTTACAGCAAATAATAGATGAAGCGAGCGTGAAATGCATCGTCCGTTAAGATGAAATTTCAAAAAATTACGAGAGGACTTGTGAGAGGTATCATGAAACGAACAAAGACAAGTGGTGTAGACAGTTGCGTACCATTACACAGAACTGAGGAGTACATGAAAACCGAAACCGTTGTGAGTTCTGCATTAAGCGACACCAATGCTATGAAAACAGTATCAGCACTGGATAGCCCTTAAGGAGAGAGAGTGCAAACGAACGGGAGACTCATTCGACTTCAGTTATTTTATATCCATCAGAAGGTTTCAGAGTTACTAAGATAACAAGACCACTTTACACCCCAAGATCTTCATATCGCAATTTGACCACTCAGTATCTCCAGATTGACCACTCAAAAGTAAATTAGATTTTGTCTGTGGGCGCCTCAAGGCCAGTGTGCCAGAAAGAATGCCTACAATCGCTGCAACATACAGGTCATACTAGGAGTTCAGGGACGCGCTCTTGGCGAACACCTGGTCAACCAATACTCAGGAACACATCAAACATGAAATCATGTTTGCAAGGATCTGACTGCATCATGATTTAAATGTCCTGTCAAAGGCTACGGGTTTCTGGTTAAAAAGAACCAGTTCCTTGACGATCCGTGTAGTGATACTGAAATAATGCGCTTGTCTTACATGAAGCTTCCACCACACCACCAACAAATATTGATTGGCAAATATGATAACGGTACTGAATCCTTTGAAACACCCTACGAGAATTAGAATTCATCTTGGATAAACAAAGCACAATTGAAAGAAGACTTGGGCCTTATCACTAACAGAACACCTAGTAGAAGAGAAACAATTCCAAAGAATGGAATGCATACAGAGTTAGAACAGACACAACAACAACCGCCCATGCCAAAACGGAGGTTGGAGCTCCCAGCACTACCGCCCAAATGACAATAAAAGACAGTTCATGCACAATGAGTTTGTTTCTGAACTAGGTAGACTACATGGTGAGGCCACTGAAGATCGCCCACCTAACCCTAACAGCAGTAGTCAACAGTGAAATCCACGGGCATTCATCACATCAGCCACCTGAAACCCTTCACTGATTGACAAAGTATGTCGTAGGGATCCATAGTATATAAAACAATTATATTAAGCAGGTAATTTTGTAACATTTTTCCTTCCAATCTCCATTAAAAATCTTCTGTCAATCGAATATTCTGGTACATTTATAGCCCGTGTAAATATAACTTGCGTGGTAGTGACTAATGAAATGTGAGAGCCTAAGTAATGTGGCTCCTTGTCAGAACAAGCCAGGAAGGAATGCCAGTCTTAGCTATACAGAATGATGGAAGAGAGAAGACGTGCTGTTTGATATTACAGTGATTGCAGAACATCTGTCATTGAGTTGGCTTTGAGGGAGGGATGAACAATCTAATTCCTGTAGATAATACTAATGAAGCTTTTGTATTTACAGTGAGTAGCAAATTAACTAAACCTAAGGTTTTCAGTTTCTGTCGTTCGTTGCGGATATCTGCGCCTGTAGCGCGCCCTGAGTATGGTCAGTTCTGATTTGGGACGAATCCATGCCACCGCTGTGTGCACAAATATGTGGACAGTGGAGATTTTGTTTCGTTTTGTGTAGTGTGATGCTATGGAAAATTGGCACTTATTGCGTAGCATAGAAATGTGTTTTATCTCTGTTACAGGTAGACAGAATATGCATTATTGTAAGTGAGGAGATGCGGTTTACGAGAAGAAGCAATTTATTTATTTATTTACACGTCAAGTTCCGTAGGACCAAGTTGAGGAGCAAGTCTCCAAGGTCATGGAACGCGTCAGTACATGAAATTACAACATAAACATAATAAGAGATAAAAATAAAATGTTTATGAACCTGAAGAAAGTCAAGCAACAAGTTTAAGTAAACGCAATCAACAATACAACAAGAATCGGCTTAATTTTTCAAGGAACTACTCGACAGAATAGAACGAGTGATCCATGAGGAAACTCCTATTACTGCTAACATTTTTGAACTCAAGTGGTAGCTTATTCAAAATGAATGCAGCTGTATACAGCACACCTTTCTGCACGAGAGTTAAAGATGTCCGATTCAAATGTAGGTTTGAATTCTGTCGAGTATTAACTGAGTTAAAGCTGCTTATTCTGGAGGATAATCTAACATTATTAACAAGAAATAAAATTAAGGAATATATATATACAGGGTGTTACAAAAAGGTACGGCCAAACTTCCAGGAAACATTTCTCACACACAAATAAAGAAAAGATGTTATGTGGGCATGTGTCCGGAAACGCTTACTTTCCATGTAAGAGCTCATCTTAGTTTCGTCACTATGTACTGTACTTCCTCGATTCACCGCCAGTTGGCCCAATTGAAGGAAGGTAATGTTGACTTCGGTGCTCGTGTTGACATGCGACTCATTGCTCTACAATACTAGCATCAAGCACATCAGTACGTAGCATCAACAGGTCAGTGTTCATCACGAACGTGGTTTTGCAGTCAGTGTAATGTTTACAAATGCGGAGTTGGCAGATGCCCATTTGATGTATGGATTAGCACGGGGCAATAGCCGTGGCGCGGTACGTTTGTATCGAGACAGATTTCCAGAACGAAGGTGTCCCGACAGGAAGACGTTCGAAGCAATTGATCGGCGTCTTAGGGAGCACGGAACATTCCAGCCTATGACTCGCGACTGGGGAAGACCTAGAACGACGAGGACACCTGCAATGGACGAGGCAATTCTTCATGCAGTTGACGATAACCCTAATGTCAGCGTCAGAGAAGTTCCTACTGTACAAGGTAACGTTGACCACGTCACTGTATGGAGAGTGCTATGGGAGAACACAGATTTTCTGTGAACGTTTGGGCAGGCATTGTTGGTGATGTCTTGATTGGGTCCCATGTTTTTGCACCTACGCTCAATGGAGCACGTTATCGTGATTTCATGCGGGATACCTTACCTGTGCTGCTAGAACATGTGCCTTTACAAGTACGACACAACATGTGGTTCATGCACGATGGAGCTCCGGCACATTTCAGTCGAAGTGTTCGTACGCTTCTCAACAACAGATTCGGTGACCAATGGATTGGTAGAGGCGGACCAATTCCATGGACTCCACGCTCTCCTGACCTCAACCCTCTTGACTTTCATTTATGGGGGCATTTGAAAGCTCTTGTCTACACAACCCCGGTACCAAATGTAGAGACTCTTCGTGCTCGTATTGTGGACGGCTGTGATACAATACGCCATTCTCCAGGGCTGCATCAGCGCATCAGGGATTCCATGCGACGGAGGGTGGATGCATGTATCCTCGCTAACGAAGGACATTTTGAACATTTCCTGTAACAAAGTGTTTGAAGTCACGCTGGTACGTTCTGTTGCTGTGTGTTTCCATTCGATGATTAATGTGATTTGAAGAGAAGTAATAAAATGAGCTCTAACATGGAAAGTAAGCGTTTCCGGACACATGTCCACGTAACATATTTTCTTTCTTTGTGTGTGAGGAAGGTTTCCTGAAAGTTTGGCCGTACCTTTTTGTAACACCCTGTATTACTGAGAGGACAATGTCAAAATACCCAGACTCGTGAATAGTGGTCGACAAGCGGTTCCTGAACTTCCAGCACTTATTGACCGAATTGCCTGTTTCTGAGCCAAAAATACCGTTTCAGAATGGGAAGAGTTACCCCAAAATACAATACCATACAACATAAGCGAGTGAAAATAAGCAAAGTAAACTAATTTTCGTGTCGAACGATCACTCTCTTCAGATACCGTTCGAATAGTAAAAATGGCAGCATTAAGTCTTTGAACAAGATTCTGAACGTGGGCTTTCCACGACAGTTTACTGTCTCTCTGAACACCTAGAAATGTGACCTTTTGAGTTTGAATAATCAAATGTCCATTCTGTGAATTTAAAACATCAGTTTTTGTTGAATTGTTTAGAAACTGTAAAAACTAACTCTTTCTATGATTTAGCGTTAGTTTGTTTTCTAGAAGCCATGAACTTAGGTCATGAACTGCACTATTTGAAACCGAGCCTATATTCCACACAACATCCTTTACTACCAAGCTAGTGTCATCAGCAAACAGAAATATTTTCGAGTTACCCTTAATACTAGAGGGCATATTATTTATATATGTTTATATACAGTTTTTGTTTACACGTGCTTTATTTTCAGAAAAAGTTCACGCTTTTGCACAGCAGCTTACGTTAAGAAACTTACTAATGACAATTTTAACACATGTTCTTTAGGTTCCTTCACGATAACGTTTGAACTGAAGACAAGGCGCGAACGAGGTACAATAAGAACACGTGCATTTTTGTGTGTTTAACCATATATTTTCATTTACAGAGTCAAGCTAGAATTTTAATTTCACTGGTAAATATATAGATGCACAGTTTCCTTAAGTATCCTAATGATGTGATTGAGCTGAACTATGGACAAGTGTACGCTTCAGATAGTCACAGCTTCGTTAAGGATATAGCTGCAGAATAAGTAATAGCGATTTTGTTTATGTCAGCTCTTGCGTCTTGCCCAGCCATGCAGAATCTGAACGCATAGCTGTAGTATTGTGCAGGTCCAGTCAGACAGCACCAAGACAGGAGCAGCAATCTAAAAAGTGTATTAGTCTGGGTTTTACACGTTGGTGGCGACCATACAATGGACGGAGTCACAGAGGGGGGCGTAAGGGACAACGCTTTCGGCGGCCAGCTAAGCTAGGCCGCCAGGCATGATGATCTTGTGGTATTGTTCAATAAACTAGGTGGAAGTTCTGATGAAGTCACTAGTAGAATTATTAAAAGACGAGCTGTAACAAAGGCAATGAACTCAGTTCTGTGGAACAACATAATACGAAGAACGATGAAGAAGAAATTGAATAAGTTAAGGGTGTGGTTTTACGGAGCAGACGCCTGGAACATTAGCAAATCAATAAGAATAAACTGAACACCGCGCATGCATAGTTTGGTCATGCAAACAGGATGAATAAAGACAGGATACCATATAGGGTACTACGACGGAAACCATCCGAGTGGAAGACCAGGGGTCGCCCAAGATACAACTTGTAGGCTGCAAGAAATATGAACATTTAGGAAACCCAAGAGAAGAGAAGAGGTGCCTGCCTTAGATAATCTGCAAGAAGAAAAAGAAGAATAGTCCAAACCTTTAGGATCCAACTTGTACGGATGTCAGAGTTTCCTGAGTATTTTCAAAGAAAGATTCAATAGTCGGAAATGAAAATTTTATGCGGTACGAGGTTTTGAATGACGCACATCTTTCTAAACTACTTTTTGGTAATAAAAAACTGTGTGCCACATTGGCGCTCGTGACACTATCTGGAAAAGCAACATAGTGAAGCAAATCACTATTTTGCGTGGATGACTTTCTTTTCGAGTGAAGTACGTGTCACAGGTACTTGTATACATGTCTTTAATGCAAGGCATTGTAAAATGTGGTTCTCTGCAAGCTAAACTGATATACACAGTTAAATCATCTGTGACATTAATCTAACTAGAAGAAATTCATCCCAGTGAAGAGAAAATTAAGAGAAAGCTGTTCGTTCAGTCTACGAAATGGCCGACTTCCTTGGTGAAGAATTGATCTCACTAGTCTGATGGAGACGTTAAGGTCTTACAGGAGGAGTAAGCTATGGACATTCCCCTATACACGTAAACATTACCTTACGTACACCACACAATACACAAATGACACATGTCTCACATATCAGCTAGGAAAGGGGCCAATGTGTGCTGAGGAAGAACATTATTTCGCCCACCGTGAGATATCGCAGCCAACAGTGCCATATGATTTTTCCATTTTTACATTCTTCATTAAAGGAGGTGGTTTTGGATCGAGAAGCTAAATGGATAAGACCCCACCAAATATACTGGGAAACGCACACAGAATACTCAGTCGATGAAGTATTGGTGGAGCAGTCTTCTGTCGAAAGAGGGATAACAAGGCAAACGATCTAAAACCCACAAGTCAGTTCTGTCAAAGGATTACTCATGAAACTGGCCCCCATAGTCGAGTTCGCTAACGGACGCCTGTGTTGTGGTGTTCGGCTCGGATGTAAGTCGATTCGAATTCTGGTGGTTGTTGAAATTACTTGCTGCCTGTATTTGCCTGGCAATGGGAGGAGCGGTGACGACGTAGACCTCTTGGTTACCGTACCAGTCTTTGAGCGAAACTCGTGGATTAAATTCCAAACCTCTCCACAGTGTCTCATGAAGTGAGGGTGTATGACACAATTGATGGTGATCCGTCAGTCTGATGGAGACGTTAAGCTCTTTCAGAAGGAGTAGGCTATGGGCATTCCCCTATACATGCAAACATTACCTCACGTACACCACACAATATACAAATGACACATGTCTCACATATCAGCAAGGAAAGGGGCCAATGTGTGCTGAGGAAGAACATTAATTCTGCCCATCGTGAGATATTGCAGCGAACAGTGCCACACGATTTTTCCATTTTTACGCTATTCACGCATACATTCAGACTGGTGGACGTCTCTTTAAACAGCTGCTTTAAACCGTAAGTTCATTTCCTACCTTAACCTCTTCATCACAAAGCTCTCACATAATGATCCTGTTTTCTGCATCACTATGATCCTAAAAGTTTGGTACGTGCTACAAGTGTCCTCTCTAAGTGAAATAATTGTTCTGAGCCTTTATTTATTGCGTGTTGGCGTCTTGCAGATGGCAGAAATGTTCGTAATCCTAAAATCGATAATTAGAGGTAATGATTTATATTTATTTCGTAAAATAATTTTCGTGACATCCATATAAACTGCCTATACAAGATGACGAAACAGCAGCATGACGTACACAAACAGTGAATCCTACCATCCTGATTTCCCTATCTTGTGGTCAGGCTCTATCTTTCACGGACAAGGATCAAAAGAAATGACAGAGAAACAGTAAAAAATCTTTGTTCCAGCTGAGAGTACGGTGGAAGCGCCTCTTGTCGTAACTACAACGAATACTGCAATAGTCTATGAGACGAGTGGTATCAGGCAATCAAATGTGTGTGAATTCCTAAGGGACCAAACACTTACACAATATTTAAACTAACTGATGCTAATAACAACAAACACACCCACGCCCGAGGGAGGACTCGAACCTCCGGCTGGAGGGGCCACGCAGTCCGTGACGTGGCGCCTCAAACCACGCGGCCACTCCGCGAGTCTTATCAAGCAATGAAGAACGCAAAGCGCACAGAGGGAGCAGCAGCTGTAGTGTTTGGTACACGGAGAAGAAAGCTTAGAGCTCTCTAAATCTCATCGTAGATACAGCTGTAACGAATGTGAAGTACCCATCGTACATACACATATGCTCCAGGTCGACCATCGATCAATAGTAACCTGTCGACTCTCCGCGTGAATTACATTTTTGCAGCGCTAGATCATTGGTCGTCTCTACAAATGCCGTCATCGAAGTGATAGGCGCATCGAAACGTGCAGGCTGATGGGAGCAATATTACACTATGGGATACATTCTTCTGCGCTTGCGTGGGACCTGTGATAGTAATTGAAGACACGCTGACAGTTGCGAACCATCTGCATCCCTTCATGTTTGATGTCTCGCCCGACGGCGATGTCATCTTCCAGTCTCGAAGCCAAAACCGTGTTACAGTGGTCCGAGGTGCACTACTGTGAACTCACGTTGATGTCTCGGCGACCAAATTCTCTTAATATAAATCCTACGGAACCCATCTGCGTCGCTATCGTACGCTGTCACCGCGTACGCAAATCAGCAGTCCATTATTTATGCGAACTACATGACCTGTACATAGGCATACAATGCCACATGCTTCGACAGACTTTCCAACAAACTACTGGATCCCTTATACGGAGAATCAGTGATGCATTCCGTTCCAAAGGCGGACAAACACGCTACGAAGCAGGTGTTGGTTGGTTGTTTGGGGAAGGAGACCAGACAGCGTGGCCATCGGTCTCATCGGATTAGGGAGGGAAGTCGGCCGTGCCCTTTCAGAGAAACCATCCCGGCATTTGCCTGGAGTGATTTAGAGAAATCACGGAAAACCTAAATCAGGATGGCCGGACGCGGGATTGAACCGTCGTCCTCCCGAATGCGAGTCCAGTGTCTAACTACTGCGCCACGAAGCAGGTGTTCATTATGTCTTGGCTCATAAGCGTATTTATCCATGCATCAATATCATTTGCTTCCTCATAGCTGTTTTGCAATATTTATTGTCACAAGTATATTTCTTTTTCTCTACCCTATTATCGTCAGTAATTTTGATTATTCACTTATCAGCTACAGACATACCACATTGCACTTATAGTTCTGTCATTCACTTTACGAGCGTCAGTGTAACCATTTATTTTATTAACACAGTTTTATAGTATCTAAGAACCTCAGTATGTGGTCCAAACGCACATCCTCAGTAATTTCTTCCTGAAATTAAGGCCTATGTTTGATAGTGCTATACTTTTCCTAGTCAGGAATCTTCTTGTTGCCAGTGCTGGTCTGCTTTTCGTCCCTCCTTACTCCGTCCATCATAATTTATTTTGGGGTATAGGTAGCCGAATTCCTGAACTTCGTTCACATTGTAATCACCAACCCTGGTGTTAAATTTCTCGCTGTTCTCATTTCTGCTACTTCTTATTACTTTCGTCTTTTTTCACCTTACTCTCAATCTATATTCTGTACTCTGCTTCTTAGACCATTCCATTCACAGGTCTTGTAGTTCCTCTTCAGTTTCACTGAGGTTAATCATGCCAGCAGCGAATCTTATCCCTGATATTCCTTCAACTTGAATTTTAATTCCACTCTTTAACCTTCCTTTTATTTCCGTCTTTTTAGAGATGTCCGTTCCTCTTCAACTGAATTACCTCAGAGTTATTCCTGATTGCAATATCTATAGCCTCAAAGGACTTCAGGCGTATCTATTCATTTCTTAGTACTTCGAATCCCCACTCCTTTGGGCATTGATTCTTTGTGACTAGTCTGATAAATGTTCAAATGTGTGTGAAATCTTATGGGACTTAACTGCTAAGGTCATCAGTCCCTAAGCTTACACACTACGTAACCTAAATTATCCTATGGACAAACACACACACACACCCATGTCCAAGGGAGGACTCGAACCTTCGCCGGGACCAGCCGCACAGTCCATGACTGCAGCGCCCCAGACCGCTTGGCTAATCCCGTGCGGCACTAGTCTGTTAATCGTCAGCCTATTCATCATCACTACTAAATTGTGATCTGAGTCTATATCTGCTCCTGGGTACGCCTTACAATCCAGTATCTGATCTCGGAATTTCTGCCTGATCATGATGTAATCTAACAGAAATTATCTTGTATCTCCCTGTTTTTTTCCAAGTATACCTACTTCTCCTGTGTTTCTCGAACAGGGTATTTTCTATTACTAGCTGAAATTTATTGCAGAACTCTGTTATTCTCCGCTATCATTCCTAGTACTAAGCCCATATATTCCCATAACCCCTCCTTTTCCTTCCCCCTTGACCGTATTTCAATCCCCCGTAACTGCTAGATTTTCATTTCTCTTTACGTAATGAATTAGTCGTTCAATGAACCTCATATGTTTTCTCTATTACTGCATCTCCGGCTTGCGACATAAGCATATATACCTGAACTATTGTCGCATGTGGGAACATTTTTGCGGACAACGTGCATCCTTTCATATTTAATGTGTTCGCCATCGGCGACGGCAACTTACAGTAGGATACATGCCCATGTCATAAGGCCAGAATCGTGCCAAAGTGGTTCGAAGATGAGGTGCATACACCCGGAAACCTTCCATGGACTTGTCGAATCCATGCAGCGCAGAATCGCTAGTGCGTTGCATCCCAACGGTGGATGAATACGCTATTAACTAGGCGGGCATAGCGTTTTGGCTCATCAGAATATGCAGATATGGATTTATAGTTGAGAGTAGAGTCCACATAACCGCTCGTAAGAGATTTTAGCTGGCTGAGGGTTGCTCTAGGAGAACATAAAGCCATTAACAACTGAAAACACACACACACAAATGAATAATATGTTACAAAAGACTTGCTGCGTAGCGTTGTTGTTTTTTTGTACGAAGACTGGTTTGATGCATCCCTCCACGTTAGTGTGTCCTCTGCAAGCCATTTCATCTCTACACAACTACTGCAACATAGCTGCCCGTGAAGCCACTTGCAGTAGTCAAGCTTGAGTCGCGCTCTTCAATTCTCACCCCTCTGCTTCGCAATAAGGACTACTCCGTGTTGCCTTGAAATGTATCCTATCAACGATCACTTCTTTCAGTCAATTTGTGCCATAAATCTCCCACCGCTCTTCCCCACCCCACTCAAAACTGAATTCAGTATTTCTTCATTAATTAACCTCTCATGTTTAGTATTATTGTGTAATACCCCGTTTCAAAAGCTGCCAACCTCCTCTTGCGTGAAACATCTGAGCAGTCTCGTATTTCATTATATGTGATTCTCAACGAATGTCGCAGTATGTCTTCAGTGTGAAAACGGTAGACCAAGTCCGCCAAAGCACTTCTAGCTAGCCATTTTTCTGCAGCGACTTCTTAACCCTCCAACTCGACACCTGCGACGCCGTGAGGGCATCACCACAAATTATTGTTCGTCTGAACCACACTAGCTTTAATTCCGTTGCTCGGAAGAAGTTTTCATGTTATTAAAGCTTATAAAAGTGTGTTAAGAAAATTTATGTTTTTTCAACAATGTTGTTCCGGGGGAGCAAAGACAACATTCGTGGCGACAATTTTCTTTTGTCAGTTAAACAAAAAGGAATAAAATTGTTAAAATTTTCAATGAAAAAACCATGAGGAAGCACTATGTGGGAAAACGACAGACTGACGTCAGTAGTGAAAGATATAACGATTACAACATGTAGAGGAAATCTATCTTTATCCCACCGAAAATTTAAAAAAATTTAAAAGAAATTAACGCCCAATATGAAGATGCACTTTTTCATTCCGAAAATCGTTGATTGAGTGCAGGAAAACCTTTAAGTCGTTTTCCTAGAAAATAACTTTTCAGTTTTTTGAGTAAAGAGAATTGAATTTCAGAATAAAATGAATAATTCAATTTTTCTTTTCATAATTAGTATTTCTGTATTCCTAACAGATTTTACAGGTCAATTAAATAATAATCTACATTTATGTAATGAAAGAGAAATACTGACAGCCGCATGAGAGCACTGAAATAATTCAATAGCAAAAACTGAAAATTTGTGCCGGAACGGGATTCTAAGCCGAATTTATGCTTTATGTGAGCGGCCAACTTAAGCTCTTTGTTTTCGGTACTCCCCTTTTCCTATCATAGTACTAAGACATGAAAAAAGATCATTTTGGACAACAAGTAGCTCAAGTAAGTTTTACTGCTAATTTATAATGCTGCTAATGAGAGCAGAACAAATCCTCAGAGGTTAATAACACAACTCTTCTCCTTTGAGTGTGTGTGTGTGTGTGTGTGTGTGTGTGTGTGTGTGTGTGTGTGTGTGTGCGTGCGTGTAACAGTTCTCAGCGTGGGAGGAGTAACTGCATAAGAGATTCACATCATTGTGCATTTAACTTCAACAATAACAAAACAGAAATGGAATTAAAAACGGTCTAACTGCGAAATAAACAAAATGGTATCAGAACCCCACCTCCATGTAGGTATATGCACTCAGACTGCAAACCCCATCAGACGTGTTCTAGCACGTATTCTCGAAGAATATGCCATTTTGCCGGTACATTGGTCCAGGTTCTGGTACTACACACTCCTACTGAAGTCATCACACCCATGACAGCCCAGGGCGGTGGTAGAGCGAGATAACACTACCAAAAACGGGATAGTATTGACTGTATCTGAAATTGTGCATAATAAGGGTAAAAAGGATTTTGCAGGAACGTCCAAAAATTAATAACGTTCTCATCTCCTTAATGAAAGAAACAAGATATCGTTACATCTTTTACCAAATTCATTGTATTGATCTTCGTACATGAGAAACAGGTCTCATCTGCGAACGGAAATAACTTCGGTGCAATGGGTACGTAGAAGAAAGGCAAGCGTTTTCCGAATCAGCTGCCACACTTCTGCAGAAGATTCACACTCTAGTCGATGTTCACCCGTGTCAAGCTTGTGACACCCGAGGGCAAAGTCGTGACTCTGGTTTATGGGCGAAGTTTGTGCCACATATTTTCTACTAATAAACAGATACCACGTCGCGCGAGCGTTCGTCTCGACTAGGACTTGGTGCGCAGAACGCCAGATCTCGGACTATGTGACCGTAGACAACCCACTGTCGGTCACATTCTTGGCATGATCTCTCATCAGGCAGTTGAGTTCCTGGTATGAGGCAAACCGCTTCAGCTATTTGAACATGCTTCCCTTCTGACCTAAATTTCCAACTTGTCGCACGCGGTTTCCGTATCGCCTTCTGTCCATTTCCTCAGTCCTCTCAGCATCTCGCATGATTCCCACGAAGGATGGGACATCATACCGAAGATACCATGTAACATAGACACCGTGAAACATCGTCAGAGCTTACAAACTACTACCATACGAGTGATTTTTCATCTTTTGGACGTGTGCGGAAGAACAGACACCACACAAACATAATAGTAATATATATGTATACGTTTACAAGGAAACGAGCGCACAGTTTCTGATATGTTTGGGGATATAAACGTAAAAAAAGGGGAAATATCTGTCATTTTCCAAGGTATTATCAGTTGAGATAAGAATACAAGAAAAATTTTCGTTCTGTATTTATATTATTGATGAAGTTTCGACGAGTTTGATGGAGTCTGGCTGTGTCTTGCGATCTAGCCACAAGCCATGCAACAGGGTACTGCGGGTTGCCGCCCTGTCAAGAGTCCTGTAACTCAACCTCAGCTCATTTTGCCTACCACTGCCGCTGCAGTATGTGACAGTGTCACATCCGCAGGATCGAGGCCCACGAGAATGAATGGCGTACGTTACAGGACGAGACATTGCAGGTGTTACTTGTGCCACCCACAGCCGGAGCTAACTCGCTTTCGCTAGCCACGTGATACTATACGAGACTTCTTGAGATTCATCAGCCGGGAGGATTTTATAGGACACCGCTCAGCAGGTCAATGTTTGACATCGGAAACGCTGCGAGCAAATTTCGTCAGAGCTCAGCGCGTCAGTCAGAGCCTAAGACATCGCTAATGCAGCCAATAGAGACTTTGCCTAGGACAGTGTTGCCTTAAGGTAACCGACAGCATGTACCTTCAAGAACATTGATTGTGTTCCTGACAAACTCCCATCAGATAAGGTGCCGTTTTAGTTCATTCGAAACTGTCAGTTGGTGCCCAGAACCGAACGTCATTGTGTACCCTCCGTCTTAGTAGTAAATTTACGGGGGTTTTGGCTATCAGGGCACTTTTTCCTTCTTGTAACGTCCGTCACACTCATCGGTATACTGAAAGATGCATAGTCGTTTTAAAGATGTTAAATCTCTAAAAACGGATGCCATTTTAGTTAACAATGCAATTAAAATTCGTCTTGCAAATGTTAGAAACGTTCAGTTTACAAAATGGTATCCAGAACGGAAGGTGGTGCTGCAAAAAATGGTTCAAATGAATCTGAGCACTATGGGACTTAACATCCGAGGTCATCAGTCCCCTAGAACCTAGAACTCCTTGAACCGAACTAATCTAAGGGCATCACACACACATATATGTCCGAGGCAGGATTCCAACATGAGACCGTAGCGGTCGCATGGTTCCAGGCTGGAGCGCCTAGAATCGCTCGGGCACAGCAACCGGCGAGGTGCTGCAGTTTTTGAAGTTACGCGACAAGATCAGTAACCAAAACTTGCAGACTTCGCTGTTAACATAAAAAATTTTTTGGGATCAATGTAAATTTTTGAACGTACATTAAATCTGCTGAGCATAGCACAATGAGCCATGAGTCGCCGGAAAATCAACTTCGCACGCCGATATTGCAGAACTTATCAAGCCGAAGTTAAATGAATCGGATTTATATCTTTAAGTATCTTATTAACATAAGAGTTTCACACATGTAACTAAACGCGTAATTTAACCCACAGGAAGAAGATGCTGTGATATGCAAATAATTACCTTTTCAGGGCATTCACACAAGGTTGGCGTCGGTGGCGACACCTACAACCTGCTGACGTGAGGAAAGTTTCCAACCGATTTCTCATACACAAACAGCAGTTGACCGGCGTTGCCTGGTGAAACGTTGTTGTGATGCCTCGTGTAAGGAGGAGAAATGCGTACCATCATGTTTCCGACTTTGATAAAGGTCGGATTGTAGCCTATCGCGATTGCGGTTTATCGTATCGCGACATTGCTGCTCGCATTGCTCGAGAACCAATGACTGTTTGCAGAATATGGAATCGGTGAGTTCAAGAGGGTAATACGGAACGCCGTGCTGGATCCCAACGACCTCGTATCACTAGCAGTCGAGATGACAGGCATCTTATCCTCATGGCTGTAACGGATCGTGCAGCCACGTCTCGAACCCTGAGTCTACAGACGGGGACGTTTGCAAGACAACAACCATCTGCACGAACAGTTCGACGACGTTTTCAGCAGCATTGACTATCAGCTCGGAGACCATGGCTGCGGTTACCCTTGACGCGGCATCACAGGCAGGAGCGCCTGCGATGGTGTACCCAACGACGAACCTGGGTGCACGAATGGCAAAACGTCATTTTTTCGGATGAATCCAGGTTCTGTTTACAGCATCATGATGGTCGCATCCGTGTTTAGTGACATCGCGGTGAACGCACGTTGGAAGTGTGTATTCGTCATCGCCATACTAGCGTATCACCCGGCTTGATGGTATGGGGTGCCATTGGTTACACGTCACGGTCACCTCTTGTTCACACTGACGGCACTTCGAACAGTGGACCTTACATTTCAGATGTGTTACGACCCGTGGCTCTACCCTTCATTCGATCCCTGCGAAACCCTTCATTTCAGCAGGATAATACACGACCGCATGTTGCAGGTCCTGTGCGGGCCTTTCTGGATACAGATATTCGACTGCTGCCCTGGTCAGCACACCAGCATACCTGTTTATCATCTGCATTTCTTCTTGGAGTAGCAATTTTAATGGACAGTATTGTATATGCCCTATTGGAGGGGAATCGCTCGCTAGAGGGATGTGACTCGAGAGTCACACTTCACCAGACTTGCCATAGACATAAAGTACCAATAGCGCGAGCTGGTTATGTATGTAGTCACAGTCACCTGAGTCCTTTATCTACCACAGTTAAGGTCTAAAATCACATCGTCTAAGACCACAAGTGGCCCATAGGTACCATCCGACCGCCGTGTCATCCTCAGCTGAGGATGCGGATAGGAGGGGCGTGTGGTCAAGACACCGCTCTCACAGTCGTTGCGATGGTTTTCTTTGACCGGAGCAGCTACTATTCGGCCGAGTAGCTCCTTAATTGGCATCACGAGGCTGAGATCACAGCGCATGACGGCCTGGATGATCACCCATCCAAGTGCCGGCCACACCCGAGAGCTCTTAACTTCGGTGGTCTGACGGGAACCGGTGTATCCATTGCGGCAATGCCGTTGCTGCAAAGTTCTAACCTCCTCACTCTATTTGTTTCTGTCTGTCATTTAGCCCAACTTTAGCTCCTACTGTATGGAAGTCTATGTATTACCAAAAGTATCTCCCCACTAACTGCTATCCAACTTAAACTCTTGTGTTCACCTTTGACTAAACAGAAGCTAGTCTGAACTAGCTGATCTGAAGGCAGAATGTCTTTGTATTAAATGCACGACGAAAACAAAACAATTATCTAGCGCTAATCAAAATTTCCATTTAAGTCTCGTCTTGGCAACATTGTTGTAGATTTCTCGAAAACACAATAGCAAACAGCTAGCAGACAGCGGCTAAGCTAGATTTCTGTTTCTGAATAAAATATCCCAACTACTTTCACACTGTGAGATGTGATAATGCAGAATGATAAACTGTAGGGTGGAGAGTAACTGTTCCTATGAAATGTATGCCAAGATAAGGATTTAGAATGAAGTATCTATACAAAAACACAGAGTAAGGTTTCGCGTGATCGTCACATATAACATACTTCTGAACAATACTGTGCTTAAGAAAGTGAACAAATATTTAAAAAGGGTACTATTTTAACAGAGAATTTCTATAAAAATCAAACAGCTTAATCAGTGAGTATGTCAACGGATGACTCAGGAAAGTGGGATGGTCTTTCTCTCAGCTCTGAGCATGTTAACTACCTGCAAAAAATCTTTCCTGTCTGTGAAATGCTGCACTCTTGCCTCACACTTCTTCTCTTCAAAAATAATTATTCAATATTTAAATCCATTTCGCTTCCTAATACATGCATCTTATTAATCCTTGTTGTGCTTTCCAATCAAGCTTTCTTCATCTAACAGATACAATGGCAAATCAACTCCATTCGAGATTTAAGATTTCCTTGATTTTCCTAAAATGCTAAAGGCAAACTCCTGAATGGTTTCTTAGAAAGTGCATGGCCGATTTCCATTCTTCCTTAGTGCGAACTTCTGCTCCGTCTCTAATGACCTCGTTTTCGATGGGACGTTGAACACTAGTCTTTCTTGCTTTTTTTTTTACGGCAGCTCTTATCGGCGCTGGGTGCGCGCCTTGACCGCCAGGTGCAAGCAGATCACAGCAGCGGCGCCTGTCGGCGAAGCAGCCGCTGCAGCCGCCAGAGTTCGCCCTGGAGCTGGAGAAGCAGGGGCAGCCATGGTGGGGGTGCCGGGCTTCTCTGGCGCGCCCCGGCCCGGCACGGCCTGGAATAACAATGACCCTCGGCGGAAGGGCGGAGGGGCGGCTTTTGTGTGCGGAACTCAAACGTCTCTTAGCCCGCACTTGCTGCTTCCCTGCCAGCACAATAGTTCCGCACAATAGTTTAAATATTAGATCCTGCTTAAAGCGGAGGAGCTGGGAACATGAGGCCAGATTCCGAACTCTGTGAGCCACCGCATCTTGCGTACCCCTAATCTACGGAGAACGTTAATATTCCAAGTCAGCGGACACCTCGGTCTAGCAGTGCAGCTGTATGTCGAGAAACTTACGTTTGGTCATCGACTGCCTGTGGACAACTTTCATACGTGTCAGTGCAACGCGAAATTTGATCCGGAAGATAGTACTTACGGAAAATGTTTACAAGACATTATCTTTAATACTAAACGGCAGGTTGCCTACCTAGTGGCCCCCAGGTGGAACCAAAATTTTATTTCATGTAGTTAAAATTTTATGTATTTAAAATTTTAAAATGCTGTCATAACCTGTTTAAGAGGTATAATCTTACTTTGAAGTAACGCAGTAAGGCAAGTATTAAAGTTGGAAACTTTGTACACCTCTTGAGGCAGCATAACTTATTATTCGCAAGCTACTGAGATTATATTCATCCCGTGTTTTAGAGTGAGAACACTTATTGACTTCCAAGAAACATTACTCATAGTTTCAAACCTTTGCGCCATTTCTTCCCTCTGGCACTTCCAAAACATTATGAAAGGGAAAAAGTTAAGCGTTTACTGCATATCCGCTGTTCATGCTCTCAGTTTGATGCCGCGTTCGTTGACTTAAAGCAGGCATTTGACACCGTCCCACACTAATGTGTAGTGGAAAAAATACGAGCTCACCGATTATCGGACCAGATTTGATGCTGGACTGAAGACTTTCTTGCAGACAGAACTCAAGATTTCGCTCTTAAAGGAAAAAAATCGACAGATGGAAAGGTAATTTCCGGAGTACCCCAAGTGACAGTGATAGGACTGTTACTGCTTACAATGTCTATAAATTATCTTATAGAAAGTGCCGGAAGCGCTTCAAGACTGTTTGCATATGGCTCTGTTGTCTATAAGAAAGTAGAAATGCCAGAAGACAGTATCGATGTACAGGATGACCTGCAGAGGACTGATGAATGATGCAGTCTCTGGTAGTTGACCCTGAATGTAAATAACTGTAACATATTCCGCATATATGGGAAAAAGAAAGCCACACCTGTACTACTACACTACTAATGACAAATTAAATATTATCTATCGTAAAATGTCTAGCAGTAGTTATCCAGAACCACATAAAGTGGCATGACCACATAAAACAACTGCAGGAAGGCAGTTGCCAGACAGATTCATAGTTAGAATCTCAAAGAGATGTAAATAATCCACAAAGGAAGTGGTTTACAGAGCGACCGATTCTTGAAGATACAATGGAGAGCGGCGAGATACGTCACGTGATCGTACAGTCGGTGCGAGACTGTTACAGATATGCTCAAGAAATTCCAGTGGCAGACCTTACAAGAGAGGCGTTGCGCATCACGGATAGACTTACTACAGGAATTTCAAGAAAGCAGTTTCCGGGAAAGTCAGACAACATATTAGTTCCTCCCACATACATCCACATCCACATCTACATGGATACTCTGCAAGTCACATTTAAGTGTCTGGCATAGGGTTCATCTAAACACCTTCACTATTCTCTATTATTATAATCTCGTATAGCGCGCGGAAGGAACGAACACATATATATTTTCGTACGAGCTCTGATTCCCCTTATTTTATCTTGGTGATCGTTTCTCCCTATGCAGGTCGGTGTCAAAAAAATATTTTCGCATTTGGAGGAGAGAGTTGGTGATTGTAATTTCGTGAGAAGATTCCGTCGTAACGAAAAACGCCTTTCTTTTAATGATGTCCAGCCCAAAACCTGTATCATTTCTCTGACACTCTCTCCCATATTTCGTGATAATATAAAACGTGCTGCCCTTCTTTGATCTTTTTCGCTGTACTCCGTCACTCCTATCTGGAAAGGATCCCACACAGTGCAGCAGTATTGTAAAAGATGACGGTCAAGGGTAGTGTAGGCAGTCTCTTTTACAATTCCTAAATGTCCTGCCAATAAAGAGCAGTCTTTGGTTAGCCTTCCCCACGACATTTTCTATGTGTTCCTTCCAATGTAAGTTGTTCGTAATTGTAATACCTAGGTATTTAGTTGAAATTACGGGTTTTAGACTGGACTGATTTATCGTGTAACCGATGTTTAAGGAATTCCTTTTAGCACTCATGTGGATGACCTTACACTTTTCGTTATTTAGGATCAACTGCCAATTATCACACCATTCAGACATCGTTTCTAAATCGTTTTGCGATTAGTTTTGATCTTCTGATGACTATATTAGTCGATAAAAGGTCAGCGTCATCTGCAAACAACCTAAGACGGTTGCTCAGATTGTCGCCCAAATCGTTTATATAGATAAGGAACAGCGAAGGGCCTATAACATTACCTTGGGAAACGCCAGAACTCACCTCTGTTTTACTCGATGACTTTCCGACAATTACTACGAACTGTGACGTTTCTGACAGGAAATCAGAAATCCAGTCACATAACTGAGACGATATTCTATAAGCACGCATCTTGCGAAAGAAGCACGACTAAAATATTTGAGAATTAGAGCTAATATTAAGGCTTATCGACAACCATTCTTTCCACGCACCATTCGAGAGTGGAAGCAAAAGGTGAGGATCAATTACTGGTACCAGAAGCACCCTCCGCTACACATTATTAGTTGGCTTGCGGAGTGTGATGTAGACGTAGATGCAGTAAAAGTTCAGCATCGCACATTACTTTTTATAATCTTACCTCTTTGCTAGTAACTGTATTCGCAACGCCGGCACGAGTGGCCATGCGGTTCTAGGCGCTACAGTCTGGAGGCGAGCGACCGCTACGGTTGCTGGTTCGAATCCTGCCTCGGGCATGGTTGTATGTGATGTCCTTAGGTTATTTAGGTTTAACTAGTTCTAAGTTCTGGGCGACTGATGACCTCAGAAGTTAAGTCGCACAGTGCTCAGAGCCATTTGTATTCGCAACACATTTTGTAGACAGAATCCAGATATACCACTCAATGTGCTTGCATAATTATATCATTGACTACACTTACTTAAGGAGATATGTCTAATTCAGTGTAAGACGTGCGACTATCGAAGATGAACACGTGCTCATGCAGGGTATGGACAACAATATCGAAAGAAATTCATGCTTGAATATAAATGCAGAACCTAGGCAAGCCTGCAGGGTGCACTGATGTGTCTGACCACAAACGGTACCTGTGCAACGTCCTCAATATGTTTTAAGTCTGATTTGTATTCAGAACAGTGTTTTCTGTAGCTGTGAGTGAATTATGTTGCAACTAAGTGACTTCCACATGAGTAAACTGATGGTACTTACATTGTGCGTTCTTCTGTAACCAAAATAGCCGAAGTGTTTAGAGAGGAGCCCTATCGAAGATTTATAATGCATACAGGGAAGGTGAAAAACGTCACCTGTGAGGTCAAAACACGGACGAAAACGTGTGTTCAGTGATCGTGGCAGACGGGCACTGAATGGGGTTGTGACGAAAAATAAGAGGACGACAGCTGCAAAAGACTTCATAAATGAATGTCACTCTCGTGAACCATGTCAGGACCAAAATAACACAAAAGGAGTTCGTAAGCTGGGAACTGGAGGGCGAGGTGTAAATCCTAAAACACGTCTGTGATCTAACTAGGGCTGGTATTTAATGTGCAAATTCGCTGGCATGCACTCTTGTCGCCCTAAACCTCACCAGTCGCGACGCCGTTTAGCGTGCGATCGAACGGCGAGCGGTATCTGTTGACCGTGAAGGCAGCGATCGTCACTGGTCAATGTGACAGTTCCGGCTGCGCCTGCAGCGCTGCTACCCGAGTTGCGCGCTGCCAGGCGCAGACCAGTGGCGGCCGTGTAAACACCGCTAACTGTGTCCGCCGCTTGCCTGTGTTTGGCGCGCCCTCTCACTCTCGCTCCTGTCACTTTGCACGGCTGGCTGCAGTGTTTACTCGGCGCACCGCCGCACCGCGCCACGCCGCGCCTGTACCAGCTGAGCCTCTCTTCTCTCTGCTCCTCTCTTGCCGCCTGACAAAAGCACGAGCAGCGCATGCCACAGCTGGCTACCCTCTCCAGTACCTTCGGCCTTTAATGGTGTGAAGCATATCACCACCAGCCTTCTTCTATGTTTGCGAACCACTTTATCTCTACCATAGCTAAGACTATGGCTAAACGGTATTCTAGAACAGCATTTCTATGGTATGGTACTGTTGTAGTTCGTCTACACCTATATCACCAGAGGGTACCGTAATTAATTCCAAACACTTTCGTGCGTGAAAATACAGAAAATAACGAAGGCGAAAGTGTTTCCTTAAATGTGGATCAGCAAACAAGTCATTTGCGAAATAATTGCAAATGTATGATTACGAGCCGTCATTGACTTTGCTATGAAGTATTGTCCTGGTCAGAATAAATGAAGCTGAAATGTAAACTAATATATTTCAAATATAATCTTTTCGATAATCACCGCGTAAATGTGGCCCATTTTCATCAATGGCCTTCCTTTGAACTACAAGACGTGTTCAGTAAGTAATGTAACACATTCTTTTCTGAAAGCAGGTTGGTTTTTCTCAGGATTAAAGTCGCCATATTATTCCCCTCACTTTTGGTTACACAACCCTATTTTACTACATGCCCTCCGTTCAATTCTGTGGTCTTACTCCACGTTACGGGGTGGAGAGGGGGTGGGGCTGAGCTGACGACGTCGGAGCCAATGTCTTGCTAACCCAGTAACCTCTCCATCATCGTACAGCTTCCCGCGGAGTGCATCCTTGATTGGGGCAAACAGATAGCTCTTCGTTGTTTTTTACGGTCTTCTGTTTGGCTGTACGGAACCCACCGAGCACACATGCTCTCGAGAACTCACTCTGGGGGACGTGTGTAAGCACTGGCTACAAATGGTCCAAATGGCTCTGAGCACTATGCGACTTAACTTCTGAGGTCATCAGTCGCCTAGAACTTAGAACTAATTAAACCTAACTAACCTAAGGACATCACACACATCCATGCCCCGAGACAGGATTCGAGCCCGCATCTCGTAGTCGTGCGGTAGCGTTCTCGCTTCCCACGCCCGGGTTCCCGGGTTCGATTCCCGGCGGGGTCAGGTATTTTCTCTGCCTCGTGATGGCTGGGTGTTGTGTGATGTCCTTAGGTTAGTTAGGTTGTAAGTAGTTCTAAGTTCTAGGCGACTGATGACCATAGCTGTTAAGTCCCATAGTGCTCAGAGCCATTTTTTTGCAGGATTCGAGCCTGCGACCGTGGCGGTCGCTCGGCTCCAGACTGTAGCGCCTAGAACCGCATGGCCACTCCGGCTGGCTGTATATAAGCACTACCAACAGATATCTCGAGTTGAGCAGTGAGGTGTTTGAGTGTGATCCGCCGATCACTTCGAATGAAGGTCTCCGCACATCCCAGCATTGCAGGCGTCTCAGCTGTTTGCGGTGGCCGTCATGCTGGAGATCGAACAGGTTTGCGACGCCTTGATGCCTAGATCGAAAAAATATCGAATTGAATCCGGAAGAAAAGAAATTTAACGCGCTACTTGATTGAGAGTACAGATGTTTTGATCAGACGTACACTGAGGACTCAAAGGGAAGTTGATATGATAATGGAGGAAACTGAAGAGAACTGATAACGGAGAGACCAATTCTTGACGGCTGTAAGCAGGTTCAATTGGATGAATGTTGCAGAAATCACGAGCAGATTAGGAGGCTTGCAGGGGACAGTGTAGCTTGCAAGCTGCATTATACTAGTCTTCAGGCGGAGGATAACAACAATAAATAGCGAATAGACAAAAATATAGAAACACCAAGAAATATAACAGCTTACCATGCTTACGCTGTAGGACACCCGTTGGTATCCGAAACAGCTTCCAGTCGTCTCTAAGTGTATAAATACAGGTTGTATATAATTTTCAAGGAAATCTTATATCATTCTTCCCGCAAAATAGTGGCACTATAAGATAACGATGACGGAGGTAGACAGCAATCACGCACACTTCTCCCCAAAGTGGATCATACAGTCTCATTAAAACTGAGATCTGGTGACTGTGGTGGCCAGGGGCGATGTGACAGTTCACTCTAGCGCTCACAAAACCAGTCCTGGACGATGCGAGCTGTATGAACAGACACAGGCTCCCTGTCGCCTTGGAATACAGAGTCGACATTGAGGAAGAAACATTGTGTTAAGGGATGGACCTGATCAGCCACAATGACCACACAATCTTTGACAGTAACGCTTCTTCACATAGCGCCCATGATATAACACGATATGGGTGCCAAAATTGTTAGAGAAATCCCGCCATTTCATTCTTGTTACGTTAAATCGGCCAGAAGTTGGAAACAATTTGCTACAAGAGTCATCGGACCAAATGATATTTTTCCATTGCTCTATAGTCCAGGTTTTATGGGCTTGACACCACGATTTCCTGTTGCTGGCATGTGGCATGTTGATTTGGAGTTCCAGCTCGCCCTTCAATTCCCTGTTGAGTTCCTTGATTTTTTTCGTTTTTTGTTTTGATAAGAGTTGCGAGTGCGACATTCAGTTCTGCAATGACTTTTTCATCCTTCATTCTCTTATTTTGCGTCACAATCCTTTTCAATGACCATTTCTCATGATCACTCAATATACTTGTGACTTAGCGGATGATGGTTTTCCTCTCTCCCTGGGTGCAGTATGAATCTTGGGTACACGGTCTCCTGAAACACCAAATACTTCTTTCATGGACGCGTAAGCACACACCATATGAGCATCAACAATTTTCCCTCTTTCGAAGTCACTTACCTCAGACATAATGCTGGTTGGTTGGTTGGTGTGGGGAAGAAGACCAGACAGCGTGGTCATCGGTCTCATCGGATTAGGGAAGGATGGGGAAGGAAGTCGGCCGTGCCCTTTCAGAGGAACCATCCCGGCATTTACCTGGAGTGATGTAGGGAAATCACGGAAAACCTAAATCTGGATGGCCGGACGCGGGATTGAACCGTCGTCCTGCCGAATGCGAGTCCAGTGTCTAACCACTGCGCCACCTCGCTCGGTAGACATAATGCACTGCGGACAACGCAGAACACTGTTTGACGACGACTGACACTTGCAACGTGTTGAGGAAATTCCACGAGTGGTCAAATACAACAGTGCAACGCCCAGTCTTGGCTAGCATCTGCATGTATGTTCAAGAATGCGTTTCTCGCAGTGTTTCTGTATTTTTGTCCAAATCGAGTTTAATAATAATTTCGATTTAGTTTACATTAGTCTTCACCTCTCCAATTTTGATTTTTCTTCTATTACATTTGCAGAACAATTATGGCATAATGTGGCCTCTTATGAAGCCCACAGAATAGGCTTACAGGTGCTGCGTAAACAGCACATCAGTATGACCACTGCATTGGAGGAAACGAGTTTACACTACTAGCCATTAAAATTGCTACACCACGAAGATGACGTGCTACAGACGCGAAATGAAACCGACAAAAAGAAGATACTGTGATATGCAAATGATTACCTTTTCAGAGCATTCGCACAAAGTTGGCGCCGGTGGCGACACATACAACGTGCTGACATGAGGAAAGTTTCCAACCGATTTCTCACACACAAACAGCAGTTGACCGGCTTTGCCTGGTGAAACGTTGTTGTTATGCCTCGTGTAAGGAGGAGAAATGCGTACCATCATGTTCCCGACTTTGATAAAGGTCGCATTGTGGCCTATCGCGATTGCGGTTTATCGTATAGCGACATTGCTGCTCGCGTTGGTCGAGATCCAACGACTGTTAGCAGAATATGGAATCGGTGGTTCAGGAGGGTAATACGGAACGTCGTGCTGGATCCCAACGGCCTCGCATCATTAGCAGTCGAGATGACAGGCATCTTATCCGCATGGTTGTAACGGATCGTGCAGCCACGTCTCGATCCCTGAGCAACAAATGGGGACGTCTGCAAGACAACAACCATCTGCACGAACAGTTCGACGACGTTTGCAGCAGCATGGACTATCAGCTCGGAGACCATGGCTGCGGTTACCCTTGACGCTGCGTCACAGACAGGAGCTCCTGCAATGGTGTACTCAACGACGAACCTGGGTGCACGAATGACAAAACGTCATTTTTTCGGATGAATCCAGGTTCTGATTACAGCATCATGATGGTCGCATTCGTGTTTGGCAACATCGCGGTGAACGCACATTGGAAGCGTGTATTCGTCATCGCCATACTGGTGTGTCACCCGGCGTGATGGTATGGGGTGCCATTGGTTACACGTCTCGGTCACCTCTTATCCGAATTGACGGCACTTTGAACAGTGGACGTTACATTTCAGATGTGTTACGACCCGTGGCTCTACCCTTCATTCGATCCCTGCGAAACCCTACATTTCAGCAAGATAATGCACGACCGCATGTTGCAGGTCCTGTACGGACCTTTCTGGATACTGAATATGTTCGACTGCTGCCCTGGCCAGCACATTCTCCAGATCTCTCACCAATTGAAAATGTCTGGTCAGTGGTGACCGAGCAACTGGCTCGTCACAAAACGCCAGTCACTACTCTTGATGAACTGTGGAATCGTGTTGAAGCTGCATGGGCAGTTGTACCTGTACACTCCATCCAAGCTCTGTTTGACTCAATGCCCAGGCGTATCAATGCCGTTATTACGGCCGGAGGTGGATGTTCTGGGTACTGATTTCTCAGAATCTATGCACCCAAATTGCCTGAAAATGTAATCACATGTCAGTTCTAGTATAATATATTTGTCCAGTGAATACCCGTTTATCATCTGCATTTCTTCTTGGTGTAGCAATTTTAATGGCCAGTAGTGTAGATTGCCTCGATAAAGGAACGACGTGTTGCGTACCATTAGATTACTACGCTTCGTTTAACACCCTCAGCAAAATAGATATAGTTGACTGATATTGAAAATCTTTACCAGTACTGAATTGGATGTTTAAATCCTGAGGCTGTCAGTGTTTTACATTTCAGCCATTAGGTTACGAAAAATTTCGGCACAGGGAAACAATAAAGAAAATAAAACAGTGATCATACATCCTCAGGCCAATATTTTAATGCCACTATACTTGATTTTGTTGACTGGGATACCAACCAGTCATCTTCAGAAGAAATGATCGTTTGCACTAATTATATAATTATAAATTTCAAACTGAAATGTCTTATCCCCTAAAACCTTCACTGATACAAGGGTACGATGTGATTTTCACACCGAAAAGAATTAAAAAAACTGAGAGATTGTATAAATAATGATATCTGAACAAAACAGAAAGGCTGTATTCGAGTGGGTATACGAAATGAGAACGTGTTCGATGTTGAATTATCGATTACTGCAAGCATTCGCTAGTGAACAATTGATTACTCTACGTATTCGCTAGTGAAAATTATAAGAGAAAAACTGCCGAACGATGTCACTCCTGTGGCATGCACAAAGCTATTGATTCTACACTCTCAACCAGGAGAGCGGGAGCCATGATATGCTGTACTTATGTAACAGCAAAGCTACCAATAACGGTTGGATAATTTTTATACCTGCAATGTGATCCTTTCATGATCTAATCACAAATCTAAATAAAAAATCAATAATTCGCATAGTACAATCCATCTAATCATAAGTTCTCATCTGTAAGATCTACTTCAGTACTTTTCGAAACACTATTGACGATTGTCTGCCCATTTTGATGAGTGTCGCTTTTGAAAGTGGTTTAAAATTTTATGATATACGCTTGTTCATATCCATCAGTGTGGTAAGCTTTCCACATCAGTTGTTAGGAATCTTTTTCGCTCTGTGTTCCGTAGTTTAACTGTACACTATGACTGACGTCATATCGTAACAAGACTGTTGTTATTCTTCCTCTGCCTGTTTCGTAGGTCATTGAAATGACGTAACTGTCAATAAATATAACGCTTTGTATGTTTGCGAGTTCCTGAAATGCCATCGGGTATGGTAACACACGTACCAAATTCAGCAACTCACGAGTCAAATACTGTGGATCAGTAAAAGAATATAGAGCGGGAAGCAAACATCCTCAACAGTCGTGTTCACTCTTGAAAATGAAAATGTTTAAACTTGGTTCCGTTCGTTTATCTGAATACAATTTCACTACGCACGTATGTCTTGGACTTCAAATAATTTTCCGCCTATGATGTAGACTCCGTTTTCCAAAGTTCCCCTGCGCGGGCGGTATTTAACCCCTCCGCGGGGCAAACACTAAGTACTGCCGCGTCGGTGCCGCCACTGAGCACCGTGGGAGCGGCAGCACTTTACAAAAGCAGATCCTCTGCGATTTTCCAGT
This sequence comes from Schistocerca nitens, assembly GCF_023898315.1. Lineage (NCBI taxonomy): Eukaryota > Metazoa > Arthropoda > Insecta > Orthoptera > Acrididae > Schistocerca > Schistocerca nitens. The sequence continues at coordinate 848,392,360 of NC_064614.1, forward strand.
AAAGTCCGATAAAATTCCATCTTAAATAACAGCCAATTAAGATCATTAGCCCCCATCCTCACTCCTGATAACCAGGCTCACGAAGAACATTAATTACACCTATTTTGAGGAACCATACGGACAAGAAAGCAATCAATAGATGGAGAGTGTCAACAGGATTCGTTCATTTCATTATTTCAAATCATATTAGTTTAACTTTCACATATACATCTGTCAAGAAAATGGAATTTTAATAACTAAAAAATGAATGCCTTCTATGAGCAACTGCAAGGAGATATCAGTCTGAATCTTCACATGAACGTACGGTGATAATAGTGGATTTTAATGCTCGTTTTAGAAACAGTGTCATTCCTCGAGTCGAACTACGAATTAATGAACATTTCCTACGTGACATTGGCACGTTACGATCAATTTGTGCTCAAGCAGCAAATTGAGAACATATAATGCCTTCTTGGTCACAAAGAGCAGTTCAAGCACACTTTTCAGATCATAAGAGGTAATTAATCGACAACAGATAATATTATTACAAACAAGAACACTATTCCCAGGCAGAGTAAGATAGGTCTCTAAACTATGCCACCATAGGGAGTGATAACAGCCCACACGACAGAAATCAGGTGGCATGTGGGAAGGAACAAGATGCTACAGAACATACCAAAGAAGGAAAGTTTAACATAGAGTCACTATGGAATGAATCTACAAAAACTTTAAATCAGAAACGCTAAGAAGAGAAAATAAAATAGAGCGCCATTAACGCGGAGGATAATATAAATCAGTGTTGGGAGAAAATCAAAAGATCGTATTGAAGTAGGAGGTAAGAAAGCATTAATTACATGAGTTATAGAGCTTGAGAGAAAAACAAATGTAACACCATGGTCTCGTAAAGAGGACAAAAAGAAGAAAAAAAAAGATGTGTGCCTGTTTCAAATGTAACAGACTGAAAACACAACTGTCTTATGAAGATTACAAAACAATTCGTAGTGAGACAAAGTCACTAGTGCATCGTTTTAATAACGAACACTGGCAAATCTTTTCTGAAAATACAGAACATGAATTCTACGGCTTGCAGGAATAAATTTGGAGAATGATGCGACAACAGAGGAAAGAATTAAATGTAGTTTTCAAAGTGAATGACATAAATGACGTATCATTGGTTAAATATTTAACAGAGCTGTTTAAAGGTAAGGTATCAGACATCAGCATATACATAAGGGATCATATAATTATTTCACAAGCAGAGGCAGAAGAAACTCTATCTGCTAAAAACAGAAAACCTCTAGGGCAAGATAGGATCTGATATTAATTGCTAAAATATAGAGGATATCCAGTAATTGAAAAATTAACCAAGTTAGTTAGTAATGTTGTAATGAAATCCCAAATGAATGGAAAACTAGTACCATTATTATGATGTATAAAAGAAAAACGAGGTAAGAAAGGCCCATACTGTCACAGAGGAATAAAACTATTGATTTCAGTTCTTACACTCACAAAAAAATAACATAAAATGAAAAAGAACATTATAGCCCTTGTAGAGGAGCAGTACGGTTTCAGATCCCGAAAATCATACACAAATGCAGTATTCATTCTCCGACAGGTTGTAGGGAAGTCCATTGATATAACAGATCAGCTTATTTTTGTTTTATTGACTTACAAATCCTTTAGATAGGATTCAGTTGACAGATGTGGTACAGCTGCACTACAATCGGGGCTTTCCAGCTTAATAAAGAGAAATGGACACTTTATTCGAAAACTAATATTGGTTCCAGGCTAACTAGCTATATATCAGGTAAGGTGACTCTTTCAGTAGGTTACATTTTAATATAGTCACGAATGACATGATAAAAATTTTATTCGCTGGTTGTGGTTATAGACTGGGGGACGAACAGATAAAAATCATTTGTTGTTCTGTCGGCGGAGCTCTGCCAGTAAAATGTGAAGATAACCTGCAGAAACATTTTCGTTTGCTTAACATGGCCGCCATATACCTAAATGTGGTCGTAACTAATAAATTACTAAATATATCTGACCATTTCTGTGGAGCAAATTAGACGCAGACTGGAAGTATATCAAGAAATTATTCAACAGTCGATCACAATTAAACGACTAGGTACTGACCTGTCTAGCTGTAGAAATATCGAAAAGGAGGCTAGAGGACATGTAACAAAACCAAGCCATAGAGCTTAAATGATATAATTTGGAAATCCAAAAATGTAGGAAAAAGACAAGAATATACAAACTAATAGCGAGACCATTGATGACATGAAGACTAAAAACAAGACTTAACACATTAAAAACTAGAAAAATTAAGAATTTCGGAAACCATGGATATAAAATTTTGCACAGGACTGCAGCGACGATATTGAGAAACACAAAGGGAAGTGAAAGCACCAGAAAAGGATGTGAACACATAAAACAAAGGATGAATGGAACGAACACTAAGACAGAATGTATGAGCGGAATATTCTGAGAATCGCAAGAAATAAATCTCAAGCTGCTAAAGGAAATATAGCTGTCCAGTTAAGAGATGGAGTGACACCTTCAAGGTAGACTGGAGGGTATTGAAGGGAACTGGCTTTATCCTAGGGAGAAAGTAAGAAGAAGAAGAAAATGAAATTATGCGAAACTATGGAATTCATTTCTTGAAGTAACGCCATAGGAAAATATTTCCTTAAATAATATTTCGCAGTTTTGCTCTGTAGTGTAAAATTTCATCACAAAGTAACTGCTCTTGAATACAGGAACACCACTGGAACTCATTACTTCTTGTTGTATTCCTTCCACCTTATAATGACTTTCAAACTGTCTGATATGGTATCAACAATTTTTGCGATGTACTAAGTCCTAATTAGGTCCCATTCTTACTAATCAAGCATTTTTAATCTTTTTTCACGTTGATCGTAATTTTTTTTACACTTCCTTTGAGGTGTTCTCATAAATTTTGTCAGGGTGAAGTCTGCCGATTGAGATGCTGAACAATTTAGGAACAGTTTTAGGGCAATCATCGTTCTACAAGGTATGATGGAGGCTTCTGGTTGGAAACATTTGAATGTATATCTAGTTGATAACGTTTCTAGTATGTAATCCTAAGTGTGTTGAGATACCCCTTCCTGTTTAGTGCTTTCAAAGAAAGTAACCCCTCCCACCCAGAATGTGAAATGCTGTCCGGCGCAGAAACAGTTCTCTCGCTGTTTCACACTTATTTGGATATGTTTACCTCGCAGCTCGTTATTTGACCTACGCCACAACGTACTTCTTCTGTCTATTGGAATGATTTTGATCTTGCTCTCGTTAGCTTATACAGGATTTTCAGTTTACCTGAAGACATTGAAATATCTATAAAACAAAAAAATTATAATTAAAATTTGTTCGCCTCAAAGGGGGATATCTAATGATACCAAACTCAACCCCCACTCCATCCCATGTGTGATGGTAAGCAGTAAACGTTGATATCTTAAATGGGAACCACCACTTTTATTGTAAATTCGGATTCTACAGAAAAAAATACGTAAGTTGTGTCTGGAATTTATTTTCGTTACGCGACCGATGGCACCGTAATCGGAAAAATCCAAATGGATAAAAAATCGTATGTTTCAAAATCGTATCCAATAACACTTCAATCAGTTCCCCATCTCAGCGGCATGAGGCAAGGACAGGCAATTATTTGTTATGGACATGAGAAGATTGCTGCCCTTCAGGCGGAACTAGATAACGCAAAACAATATCTGGAAAGGCTAAAACGGGAGATTGGAAAAGAGAGGTGGGAAGTGACAACAGCTTATAGAAGAAACAGGAGTAGGACTGTTGCAGGGTGAAGTAGGTCCAGATTACCAGGTCACAAGTTTTTTTTTTTTTCTGCTTGGATCAGGTATGGGGTCTCATTTTGATATGGCTTCTATTGTCTCTGTCAGCAGGTGGGACTATACTAGGAACGACCTTCATCTCAACAGAAAAGGGAAAAGAAAAGTGTTTGGGCTAATAGCAAATGACTTAAGAGTGTTGGGAAGGGTAGGAGGGGGGGGGGGGGGCGCACAATCACAGATTCACAGATGGTAAAAGTACAAGTTATAGAGGAGCAGCGTTTTAGAGTAGGGATGGCAGAAACAAAGATGCTCAGAGGCAGGTTGAAAATAACATTCAAATGATGAAAAAGGCAGCCAAAAACCAAATTTTAATGTACACAGTTCATAAAAATTAGAGATATTCAGAAATTGTTATATAAATTACGTTTAAGTCCCAGGGCACAAAATCAGTTATCCTCATTTCATTAGAATATCTGAGCGCTTAGGGGTAATCGTAGTGAATTGCTTATTTGCGTAGAAGGATGAGAATTGAGCAAATTAGTTGATATAATCTGCTCCTCTCAACATCATGTCACCACTCGTATTGATAAGTTAAATGTTACAGGATTCAAGCTAGCCTCTTACTTCTGTAGAGAAACTATGGGGAAAGGAGGAGCTGCCACATTTATCGGAGACTGTTTTAACTTCAAGAATAATGATATTAATAAATTTTTGTCAGAACAGCACTTAAGAGCTTGTGCAACAGAAGTAGTATTTCATAAGAAGTCCTTTACGACAGTATACACAGAACACCCTTAGGAAACTTCAGTCTCTTCAAAATATCTGGAAGCACTGTTGTCTCATCTCATAATAAGAAACAAGCAAATAGTGGTTGCTGGTGATTTTAATCTGGATTTATTGACAATCTCTTTCAGTGAACAATTGTCCGCCACCGGTAGCTGAATGGTCAGCGTGACGGATTGTCAATTCTCTGGGCCCGGGTTCGATATCCGGCTGGGTCGGGGAATTTTCTCCGCCCAGGGACTGAGTGTTGTGCTGTCCTCATCATCATCGTGTCATCCTCATCGACTGCAGGTCGCCGAAGTGGCGTTAAATTGAAAGACCGGCACCCGGCGAACGGTCTGCCCGACGGGGGGCCCTAACCATACGGTTAAATAAATAAAGTGAAAAATTGTTACAATCAATAACACTGTCATTCAGTTTGATTCCTACATTGAACTTTGCAACTTGTGTATATAACTTCTCTGCGGTTGCTATTGATAACATCTGTGTAGAAAAATCTAGGGGAAAAAAGTCATCACAAAACCAATATTAAATTGGCTACCTGGTTATGGCATGCAGCATCTTACGTTAAATGTCGGAATCTGTCACTGTATAAAATCTATTAAATCGAAGTACAGGAGCGCAATAAGTCAATCAAAAATTTAAAATTTTAGGAGACTGCTCAAATGCGGGAGGGGGTGGGGAGGGGAGGGGAGAGACTTTGTATTGTAACACCAAGGCTTGTCTACAGTGAACGGGTTGAAGCGAATGTGGGTTGCAGTACTTATGCAGAGTTTAAGAGCTTACTCAGGATAGAGAAACGTGTACAACTGCATCATGCCAGTCCTCGGACCAAAGACTACAACAACGATGACGACAACAACAAGTACAACAACAACAATAGCAGTAACATAAACAACAATGAAATCAGCAGCATTAACTTCCCATTCCCTTTATTAAATTCCATTTACCTTCGTCGTCATCGGCTGCCTGCTTAGGTTTAGCTCTCCCTTCGCAGTCGGTTCGTCTTTAAGTTTTCATTTGGATCATCTCTCAACGTTTCTCACCTTCGAAAACTTGCAGTATTATCTCTTCAGCAGTAGATGCACGGTCTCTGATCTTGTGGAAGCTTTTTTCATGTCGCTGAGGCTGCACTAAGGAAAAGTTACCACGCGGCGTTTGAAGTAATAGAGTCGTGTTGACTCTGGTTTATGAACCAAAACTTTCGTCAAAATGGTCAGCACAAGGAGAAGTCTTAAGACTTTTGTAATCGTTTTTGATCCGAGGCAAATGACGAAGAATAATGCATCGTAATTTCATTTTCCGTGCTTTGAGCACGGCAGAGACAACGATTCACGTGTCAGAGATGGTCTCAGATCTTCTGTATGCACCCTAATTTCTTTTATACCTAGCCGTTTCTTTCGTGACACATACAACAGGGGTTGTAGAATCTTGCAGTACGTCGCAGATGACGGTTCTCTAAACCTCCTCATTAATATTTCGCGAAATAGAGGTCGTCTTCCCTCCAGAGGATCTCATTTGGGGTCACAGATGATTTTCGTTCATCAGAACTATCGTTAACATATCTATCAGCATGGCCCTGAATTGCTTCGATCTGGTAGAGATCTCATAATCCCGATCAGTACTCAAGAATGGGTCGCTCTGGTTTTATATAAGCGATCTCCTTTGCAGGTGCGCTACACTCTCCTACAATTCTCTCAATAAACAGAATTCAATCATTCGCTTTCTCTACTATTGATCATTCCATTTCATATCGCTTTGCAACGTCACGCCTACAAACTTAACTGACGTGACTGTGCCTAGCAGCACGTCACTGGTACTGTATTCTAACACTACAGCATTGTTTTTCCTACTCGCAGTCAATCACGTGATTAAGAAGTTCACTTATATTCTTTGTATCTGGTAGGAAAGTTTGTGTTTTATTTCGAATCTTTCCAAGAAATCTTTTTAGTGCACTTCCACGTAACAGATGTTTACACTCAGGGCTGGTTTGATAACATTTTTCACACATGCGCAATATCATTTGGTATTCCTCTTTAAGCATTACTTGTCTTTCCTTGGGCTCTTGGCAAGACCTTCGACATAAACTCAAAATTTAATGACTGTCGATGTGGGCTGTTTTTTCTTTTACGGTAGGTACTGCGTAGACAATCCTCCTCAATCTTATTCCAGTTCTAAGTGTTGGAAGAAGAAACAATTACAATATAAGGTAGTTACTGTGTTCTTTTTTAGCTTTATGTAAAAGCATAAAGAACAAGACCTATTCTGTTGTTTGTAGCTCTACTAAGAGAGTGCTAGCCATTAAACTAAGGGGAAAGAATGGAAATATAAAGTATGTGTTACTTTTTTAATTTCATAGCAAAACGATTTAATTCTATAATTTAAAAATAACTCAAGGTTCGATCAGAAAATGTGAGGCAGAAACACGAAAACATAATCTATTATATGTGACCCTTTAAACGTAAGACATTGTTTAGCTGAAACGTCATTACTAAGTAGTTAAACTACAGAAAATTCTCCATGAAAGTAGTTGAAAATTGATAAACACGGCGAAACATTTTATGTATGCATCTGAAAAAGTAAACACAGATTTGTGTGTGATACGGAATGGAAATATTGTAGTCACTTTTTAACAAAGTCATTTGACGACGACAAGCGGAACACAAATTGTAACACGCTAAGTGCGGCAGTAGTACTGTATTTCTCGATAAGTTAAGCCTTTCCTGAAATTTGAGCCGTCATATTGGGAATCCATAAAAACCATACATTTCGAATGTATTTATACCAATTAGGATAATATTTGAGAGAGAAGTCAATGGGGACTCATAACCAAACCATCAGGATTATTTCGCATGTGGCTTGTTTGTGGAACGACAGAACGTTTTTGTTTTGACTACTGTGTATTTGCCACTCACGCTAGTTCTGGCCAGTAATCGTGATACAGCCAGTGCACAGATGTAGCGCCTGCCCCCCCTCCCCCCTGGCTCCCCTCACTGCCTAACGACCCAAGTGGTCACTTGCATTGCTTGGGGCTTAAACCGGCAAACCGGCTCTGTCAACAGAAGCATTTCAACGAGAACTGAAGCAGTTATACTGGAGCGATGCGTGTGACAGTAGTTGATGAAAATATGTGGCACTTTATTCACAATTTTAAAGAATCTTGTTGCCAATAAAGTTAAAAACTTCACCAGTATGTTATGTTGCTTGGGTCTGGAAAACGGCCGTTGGTATCGTAGTAGCATTGCTGGCTGATAGAAAAACGGAAAATTATAGGAACTGGTTGTTAAACATATGAAGTTTAGAGAAGATACCCATTTCATCTAATGTGACTTTAACACACAATAGTATACGGTGAAGTAAATAGAAGAATTGAAATGCAGACGACGTTGCCCCATGTAGAGAGCTAAAATGTGTTCAAATAAACTGAGCAATTAGAATTTAAATGAGGTGCTCTATTTATTACAGGATTGTCATATAATAGTTACTTTTATATCTCATTTGTCCTACGTGTGTCCGTTGACACTTGTGTAAACACTAGATGAAACACAACGTAAGTTCTATTTAAAGTTTTAATCACTCAGTGTCACGATTCTGTATTGCACTGCACGTAAACTTGCTACCACAATATTCCTGTGCACTAACTTAAGTACACATTATGAGTGTTGCAGCGAGGTCATTTGCAGTGAAATGCTAACCTGTGACATGCAGTGACTTAAACTTGCATTGGACTTACGTTTCATCTAATGCTTAGACAGGATTTAATGGACGCACATAAAATAGAGGAGGAGGAGGAGGAGGACATTAGTGTTCAACGACCCGTCGACAACGAGATCATTAGAGACGGAGCACAAGCTCGGATTAGGGAAGGATAGGGAAGGAAGTCGGCCGTGCCCTTTCAAAGGAATCATCCCGGCATTTGCCTGGAGTGATCTAGGGAAATCACGGAAAACCTAAATCAGGATGGCCGGACGCGGGATTGAACCGTCGTCCTCCCGAATGCGAGTCCAGTGTGCTAACCACTGTGCCACCTCGCTCGGTGCACACAAAATATCTGGGACACAAAAGTAAGTTGTGAAAGGAAATGATGCAGTTTTAGGTGTATAAGTATTAAAACAAGGTAATATACTGCCAGGAGACTCTAAGTGTCTCACAGAAAAATACTTATTACTAAAGAATCATCCGTATTAATCTTTGTTTACCTCTGAAAATGACTACTACATTTTTCTTAAAAACTACAAAAAAACTTTATTGCAAGAAATGCTTGATATTTATTCTTAAAACACTATATCTGTGATTGAAGGAGCAGATGAAGGAGAGTGGCTGCAAATACTGATTACAAAAAACCGTACGACTTCACTTTCCATCGAAGGTGTCTCAAATGTTTCCCGAAAATATCTGTGAATTTGGTAAATGTAAAAATAAATTATGCCAGCAGATCTCCAAATCAAGCTTATTACGATGTAAATACCGGGTTTCTGTTCAATGCTGAAAATATTTCTCATTTAGCCGTACCCAAACATTTGTACTAGTATACCCACTTTACTCAGACATACGAAATCCTTTCTCTTTCCCGTCCTCTGAGTAGTCTTGTCAATATGAGCACTGCATCTAACGGAGATTTACAATTTCTTACGACTCATACTGTCCGCTCTAGGACAGGAACCTAGGAAACAGCCAAAGGTAGACTAGGACTTTCTTGTTCTCAGTGATGTGGAAGTTCGGTTCACAAGAAGCTGTAATCCCAACTGGGCGCTCGCTGTGCATCGGAAGGCGACGTGCTGCACAGTAACCTTACCAATCAGCGACCGGCGAAATTGGTGGGGGAAGGGTTTAGCGGGGTGGGGGTGGGAGTGGGGGTGTGGGTGGAGAGGAGCAGGTCGCGGCGTAATTACTGGGAAGCAAGGCGCGCCTCCTCTAATCCCGCGGTGGTCCATCGTGCGGCAATAATCTGATATTAGAGCGCAGGCGAGATTCGCCAAGGAGACTCCTCCTTAGTAGTCGCAGGGCACGGTGCGGGACTCAGCTTGTTCTAGATACGGCATCGCACGTTTTAATTGCACAGATGAAACTTCAATTGCTGAATGACGTAACATACTGCCTTTTCTCTCCAGTCTCGTCGCAATCACACACGTCTCCTGTTTTGTCCCTTGACGTAATTCGTGGACTCCTTCTGCTGAATTCAGCATGAATTTCCGCATAAAGACATTAAGCATCGTATTACCCAAGTACGGTAGAGAAGGTTGTATACACTATCTCTCCATATTATAAATTATGATATGCGTTTATCTGCAGCACAGTAACAATGATCAGTCCATTTGAAATGGAAAAAGCTGCGTGATTTCTGGGATTTTCCACTGCTTCTATAAGTAGCCGTGGCGCCTTTTCCTTAATTTTATGGAAGTACGGGTCGCTGCTATCTATACGTCCTTCATTATCATTTCCGGTATCGGTTAACACCATTGTGACAGTATTTGTAAACGCATGAAAACATGAAACGATCAGAAATGTATAGAATACAATCAATTATAAAGGGTGGGTAAAATAAACGTGGCCCGGAGAAAAAAGTTGCTGAGTACAAAGAAAACAGCAGAGGAAACGAAATACAGTACTAACCCGATTATAGTGAATGTTGAAAGCACAATAAATGCCTTCTCTGCGCTACAGCAGTGGAGATACTATCGAAGTCAGTGCTGCCAAAGCAGTGTTACTAAATATGCCTTCCAAAGTGCCTTCACAAAAGAAGACGAAGTAAATATTCCAAAATTCGAATGACCAACTCCTGCCTACGTAGAAGTAGATATCCTCGGAGTAGTGAAGCAACTTGAATCACTTAATAAAGGAAAGTCTTCTGATCCAAACTGAATACCAATTAGGTTCGTTTCAGAGTGCTTCATACTTAACAATCATATACAACCGTTCTCTCGACGGAAAATCCGTACCCAAAGACTAGAAACTTGCATAGGTCACAAAAATATTCAAGAAAGGTAGCAGGAATAATCCACTTAATTACAGGCTCATATCATTAACGTCGATATGCAGCAGGATTCTGGAACATTATGAATTTCCAAGAAGAAAACGGTCTCTTAACGTACAATCAACATGGGTTTAGAAAACATCGTTCTTATGAAACACAAGTAGCTCTATATACGCAGTGCTATTGACAAGGGATTTCAGATTTATTCCGTATTTCTGGATTTCCGGAAGGCTTTTGACACTGTACCACGCAACAGGCTTTTGGTGAAACTGCGTGCTTATGGAATATAGTTTCAGTTATTCGACTGGGTTCGTGATTTCCTGTCAGAGAGATCATACTCCGGGGTAACTGACGGAAAGTCATCGAGAAAAACAAAACAGATTACTGGCGTTCCCCAAGGTAGTGTTATAGGTCCCTTGCTGTTCGTCGTCTATATAAACGGTTTGGGAGACAATGTGAGTAGCCGTCTTAGTTTGTTTGCAGATGAGGCTGCCGTTTATCGACTAATAAAACCATCAGAAGATCAAAACAAATTGCGAAACGATTTCTGGTTCAAATGGCTCTGAGCATTATGGGTGTAACATCCGAGGTCATCAGTCCCCTAGAACTTAGAACTACTTAAACCTAATTAACCTAAGGACATCTCACACATCGATGCCCGAGGCAGGATTCCAACCTGCGAACGTAGCGGCCACGCTTTTCCATACTGAAGCGCATAGAACCGTTCGGTCACACCAGCCGGCGAAACGATTTAGTAAAGATATCTGTATGGTTGGAAAATTGGCAATTGAGCACAAATAACGAAGGGTGTGAGGTCATCGACATGAGTGTTAAAGGGAATCCGTCACACGTGGATTATGCGACAAATATTTCAAGTCTAAAGGCCGTAAATTCAACTAAATACCTAGGAACTACAATTAAGTACAACGTAAATTTGAAGGAGCACATATAAAATGTTGTGGGGAAGGCTAACCAAAGACTGCGTTGTAGTGGTAGGACACTTAGATCTACTAAGGAGACTGCCTACACTACGCTTGTCCGTCCTCGTTTAGAATACTGCTGGGCTGTGTGGGATGCTCACCATATAGGACTGACAGAGTACATCTAAAAAGTTCAAAGAAGGGCAGTTCGTTTTGTATTATCACGAAGTATGGGAGAGAGCGTCACAGAAATGATACAGGATTTGGGTTGGACATCATTAAAAGGAAGGCGTTTTTCGTTACTACGGAATCTTCTCACGAAATGTTTCGAGAACATACCTTCACTGAGGAGTCAAGCAGTATATTGCTCCCTCCTACGTATATCTCGCGAAGAGACCATGAGGATAAAATCAGAGAGATTAGATCCCACACAGAGGCATACCGACAATCTTTCTTTCCACGAACAATATGAGACTTGAATAGAAGGGAGAACCGATAGAGGTACTGAAAGTACCGTCCGCCACACACCGTCAGGTGGCTTGCGGAGTATGGATATAGATGTAGATGTAGAAATTCCAAACACCAACTTTCTCCTCGGAATGAGAAAATATGTTGTTGACACTGATCTGCGTAGGGAGAAACGATCACCATGATAAAATAAGGGAATCAGAGCTCGTACCTAAAGATATATGTGTTCGTTCTTTCCGCGCGCTATACGAGATTGGAATAATAGAAAATTGTGAAGATGGTTCTTTGAACCCTCTGCCAGGCAGTTAAATGCAATTTGCAGAGTATCCATGTAGATGTAGATGAAAGCTACCACTATTCATCTATTGGCATTTTTGGGCCTGGTCAGTAAGTTGCTGAAAGTGGATCGAAGCTGGACTGCTGTAATTGTACTTCTTGAAGACTATGCTGGTTATTGCGAGAAACTTCAGACTTGAGGACTCCCCACAAAATGTAATCGCACACTGACATATCAGCTGACGTTGGTGGCGAGCTAGAGCTGAAACCAGACTGACCTCTGCTAACAGCTCTTTCAGGGGTGAAGATTGTGTTAACTTGCTCCGGGGTTCGGCCTGGTTGTATAGGCAGTTGCACCACACTATTGGATGTAACTGTAGATTTTTTCCTCCTCCATCAAATGGTTACAAAATTTTGGAAAAGTAACGCACCGAAGTCAGCGCCTGATGAAAGCAGATGGGACCAATAATGCGGCGTGTAGGCATTGTACATCAAAACGCAACCTTGTGATCATGCAATGGTGTTTTGTGGAAGTTATGGGAATTCCCCGTTGCTCAGAAGCTGTCCTTCTCTGAGCTGACATAATCACTCAGATGAAACCAACCTTCATCAGAAAAAGAGCAATTTCATGGCAAAAGCATTCGTTGTTAGCTCAGTGAACAGCCACTCAAACTGGAGGTGCTGAGGAGCATCTGCTGGTTTTAATGAATGAACAATTGACACTCGGTAGGGATGCATGTGCACGTCCAGGCAGAGTATTCGTCAGCATGATCGACATGTGTGCTGGTTTCTTGCGACGGGTGTCGGGTTAGTTTGGTAGGACTCTGAAGCTTCTTCTGGTGAACTGCAGCCACAATTTCTAGTGTGCGGGGTACGTTTCGGAGTTTTTCTTTGACTTGTCCAAAACAGATCCTGTTTGGCGCCATTTAGGGACTATGCGTCGCATGGCACTCTTTTCTTACACTTTGACACCATTAAACGTCTTAGCAAACAAATGGCCCCAGCGTTTCTTCGACTTTGTTGCCTCGTAACTTTCCACAACGAACACCGGATGCCCCACTGTGAGTACCATCGCCACCTTTAGACTGCTCCACTCGCACTGACGCAACCCGCACTACGCTCTGAACTGGTGTGAATCACGTTATGGGTGCACACGTAGTCCGTGCATCACAGGGTGTGATTATAAGCACACATTCACGTCCAATCATATCCAGTCGTTCGGGGCACTTTCATTTGCCCCACTCTATACATGAGGTGGTACACCTAATACTTTCAAGAGCTCAAATATTTATGTACTTAATGTGGCATATCAATGTTACTCATACAGCCCAATCAGAATGCTGATCATCAAAACAAACAAACAGGTAATGAAGAGATGGTGTGTCAGGTATAAAATCACAGTTGCCACTGGTCATCAGCTCATTGTTAACATATCAAAGAGTAACCGATCACGCATGTTTGTTACGAATAAGAAACGAAAACAAAAATATTGTCAGTGCTGTTTCATGTATTCAATACAGAAAGTTACTGAAACGTGTCACAAAAAAATCGCCTCTAGCCATAGAAATAGGAAAAATATATACTATCAAAGTACAAGCTAGTTTTACAAGAGTGTAATGAAATAAAAAAAACTATAACTTCTCAGATACAATAGTGTAAAAATGTAAAAGCTATAATGTATACTAAATTGATAGCTGTCATGTTTTGAAATATGGAAGATGTGAGTACTAACATTATATCAGAGCCATACTACTATGAACACATATATTGATACCAAATTTTATCGACGTTTAATAACATAGAAACAGCTTTCGGATACATATGTGGAACAGTTACGATCAATGTAAATTAAAAATACTATTCATTCATTCCTGAATACAGTAGATAAGAGAAGACAGCAGACAACGGAGTCTCATGAAATAAGAAATGAAAAGAAAAGTAAATGCAGGTAAAGTAAAAAAACGACAGACTTAGTATAGCATATGTACAGTTCAATGTCTAATATCTAGCACAGCACTGGTTTGGAACCAAGATGTATATATAAATGTGAGAAACACACTTTGCAAATAAATCTCATGCATAGAGGCTTCAGATAGTAGGTTACCCATGCCCGCCCTAGCAAGGACCACTGCACAAAAAGAGTGGAGCATTGTTGGAAGGGAGTAGATGTTTCTGGTTTCCTACGGAATGGTTAACAGCAGCATCGTAGGGCGCGAGCGAGTGAAATAGCGTGGTAACTGGAAACGCACTCCAAAGCTGAAGTACGTGAGAGAATACGCTTTTTGTGGGCAGAACGTCTAAGATGGACACAGGCCTACTTTCAGATTCTGGCGGTATGTAGACGGCAGAAAATTTCGCATCCAGCCGTAGTAAAATGGTGCCAACAATTTGAACGAGGTCTCACAGACGTGGGCGACGCTGTTCGGGACGTCCATGTCTCGCAACGTGCAGTTTCCACCTTTTCGACAAATTTAATGAAGGTCAGGGAGAGAAAGATTTTGGAACGATGAGGATGTTGACACAGCGGTTCTCGAAAAGCTCCATAAGCATGGAGCATACTTCCATCAAGGACGAATTGAACAACTGCTAAACGCTCCAGCCGCTGTTCACAGATACTTAGTGACGAAATTTAAAAGAAGTATTAATCAGCTTCGTATTTCTTAAGTGTAGCGCAGCATTCAGTAAGAGTTACTTAGCCTGCAATAATAATGTGTAACTTACTTTCCCAGTTTCCTCGAAACTTGTTCGACGATTCACCATTTCGGTGTTACACGTTATAAAATATAAAACACATTATTTCCCTCTTGCACTTGCCGTGTGAAATGGTGAAAGGTATTATGTCACTGGTACTTCTTTTGTGATCCGCTAATTAAGAAGGCAGTACTGTTGAACAGTGGAAAAATACAGTTAGTGCTAGAAATAACATCGAATGTACAACACAATATGCCAGCAGAACATGTTATTTTACCCCTGATCATGGAGCATCGTTACCACGTCAGTTAATTAGCTACAGAAGACAAAGCTACCAGTGACAGTGAAATGAAACACTTTCTTCCTAACACACACGGAAGAGTAGGTACATTATTTTACATGTTTAATGTTACAACACGCGTTCTCTACAGATCCAGACATAAGTTGAGCAACATTTATTATTTCTCCTTCCAAAAAAAAATCCTTAAAAATATGGTATAATATTTTCCAGAGTGTCCATCCGCATCGACAGGTCATTTTTGTGTCTTTACTGGTGAAGATTCCATAACAGTAATCGACATACAATGCAGAAAAAAAAATTCAACAGCTAGACGGCATAGCCTACATTGACTTGCGAAGAGTTTCAGTTTATGTTTCATCACAACCAGATTGTAGACACCTAAATCATCATTTCAAGAAACAGTCTGTATGTGGTCTGTACAAGTGTACAATCTACGCTACTGGACATTAAAATTTCTACACCAAGAAGAAATGTAAATGATCAACGGTTATTCATTGGACAAATATATTATACTAGAACCGAAATGTGATTACATTTTCACGCAATTTGGATACATAGATCCTGAGAAGTCAGTACCCAGAATAACCACCTCTGGCCGCAATAACGGCCTTGATACGTCTGGCCATTGAGTCGAACAGAGCTTGGATGGCGTGTACAGGTACAGCTGTCCATGCAGCTTCAACACGATTCCACAGTTCATCAAGAGTAGCGACTGGCGTATTGTGACAAGCCAGTTGCTCGGCCACCATTGACCAGACGTTATCAGTTGGTGAGAGATCTGGAGAATGTGCTGGCCAGGGCAGCAGTCGAACATTTTCTCTATCCAGAAAGTTCCGTACAGGACCTGCAACACGCGGTCGTGCATTATCCTTCTGAAATGTAGGGTTTCACAGGGATCTAATGAAGGGTAGAGCCACGGGTCGTAACTCATCTGAAATGTAACGTTCACTGTTCAAAGTGCCATAAATGCAAACAAGAGGTGACAGAGACGTGTAACCAATGGCACCCCATACCATCACGCCTGGTGATACGCCAGTATGGCGATAACGAATACATGCTTCCAATGTGCGTTCACCACGATATCACCAAACACGGATGCGACCATCATGATGCTGTAAACAGAACCTGGATTCACCCGAAAAAATGAGGTTTTTCCATTCGTGCACCCAAGTTAGTCGTTGAGAACACCATCGCAAGCGCTCCTGTCTGTGATGCAGCGTCAAGGGTAACCTCAGCCATGGTCTCCGAGCTGATAGTCCCTGCTGCTGCAAACGTCGCCGAACTGTTCGTGCAGATGGTTGTTGTCTTGCAAACGTCCCCATCTGTAGGCTCAGGGATCGAGAGATCACTGCACGATCCGTTACAGCCATGCGGATAAGATGCCTGTCATCTCAACTGCTAGTAATACGAGGCCGTTGGGATCCAGCACGGCGTTCCGTATTATACACCCTCCTCAACCCACCGATTCCATATTGTGCTAACAGTCATTGGATCTCGACCAACGCGAGCAGCAATGTCGCGATACGATAAACCGCAATCGCAATAAGCTACAATCCGTCCTTTAGCAAAGTCGGAATCGTGATGGTACGCATTTCTCCTCCTTACACGAGGCATCACAACAACGTTTCACCATGCAACGCCGGTCAACTGCTGTTTGTGTATGAGAAATCGCTTGGATACTTTCCTCACGTCAGCACGTTGTAGGTGTCGCCAACGGCGCCAAAGTTGTATGAATGATCTGAAAAGCTAATCATTTGCATATCACAGCATCTCCTTCCTGTCGGTTAAATTTCGCGTCTGTAGCACGTCATCTTCGTGGTGTAGCAATTTTAATGGCCAATAGTCTATTTGGCTATGGTATGGACTCCTCCTATGTTCCGTAGGTCGTAGTGTCGTGTTTTCCCAGACATTTGCGGATAAGTGGTAGGCGGGGGTGGGATGCGGTTAAAGAGGTCTTTAAATTAAAGATATTGTATATACTTTATTTTTGCTATTATTAAACTTCTGGGCACTTGCGATACGTTAATTGAGAGTAACAGTAAAATCTGAAGGACAAGGAGCGATTGAGATAGTACAGAACAACGAGCTCTTCTCCCCCGCAGCATCCAACGCCTGCTTCGAGACCCTTCTCAATTGTTCCGAGACTGAAAGTGTCATAAATGTCCTACCAACAGACCTGAACGACTTGTACGACAGGTTCACTGAAACAATCATCTACTTTTCAGAGAATTCTGTTCGATTCGTGTCTTCTCATCTATTAGACGTCCCGATACTCACTCTGTGCACGTCTTACTGCTACGCTACTGGTCATAAATAGTGTGTATGGGGATGCATTAATAAATAATTTGCGAGCCGCACCATGAGCACTACATCTCTTAAGGGGCTCCGGAAAGGCTCAAAATCATGAAAAGTTCAATTTTTACTTTTTTGCGTTTTCTGAATCTGCAGACTATTACCTTTTAATAGATATATAATTTATTCAATTCCGAAGACTACAACTATTTTTAAATTTTTTTTGTAATGTGTTCTACATGGGCGTGACCCACTGTGGCGCTGTTAAACTGCTGTCAAATGGTGTTATTATTAACGTCCGTGTTCATCAGGTACATTTTAGTGATGTGAGATAAAGTATGTATTGTGGCTAACCTGTGATGGTTCAATATATATCGCTGGTGTGATTGTCGATTGTTTCATGTTTATTTACTCTGTCGTTATCTCGAAAATATTCGTAATTAATTCTGTTTCTTGAGTCTCTGTTTTGTTGAAGTATAATAATGAGTAAAAGTAAAGTTATTAGAAATCCTCTGAAGGCTTTTAAGAAAAGGAGAAATGTTGGAAAGGCAAAGGTATTTAGAATATGGGAATGAAGATAGGTTCTAACATCGTACGAGCCATGCTTGCTGTAGACAAGGAACGCCTTCGGGCTGCAGACAGGGCTGTAAAGAGTCTAGAAATATAAGCAAGAGTAAACAGGAGGAGCAACAAGAGGAAGCTGGAGGAGGAGTTTGCAGAGGATGAAGATAATCCATCCTATGGACCTGGAATGCACTAAAAAGTTAATCCAATCTTTGTCGCTCGATTCCCAAAACTTTTATTTTCTCATACTAATTACATGTTTTCTAAGGATCTTCCAAACATATTTGTTTCAAACTTTCAGTAAATGTTACACAGTACCTTCTGCATAATTTAACACAGCCTTTTTCCAAAAAACTGTATATTTTTGAATATATAAATAAAAAATTGCAAAACAATGTTGTGAATTTTCATTACAATTGAAAAAAATCATCTTTAATAACTGAACTAAAATTTTGTAAAATCCCTGTGTTAAGTTGTAGCCCATATTCCAATAAATAATCTGTAAAAAGTTCAACTTCCTACCTCAAATACTTTGTGCGGAAAGATGTAATTTATAAGCGTTATTTTAACATTGCAAGTATAGGGCGTTCCGGAGCCCCTTTAAGTACTCAGACAGTAATTGCATGTTGCAGCAAACTATTTCTTAACTGCTGACGTAAAAAAAATGATCGATGAACTATCGATTACGTTCTTCTTAGACTTTTTGATTGTCGATTTTCAAGTTTTCTCTAGTGGCTGCGCGTCATCGTTTTTCCGCCACGCGTTTCATCACTTTCATTTGAGTGATTTTTACATTTCACTTTAGCACTAGGTGTTCCACTAGGTAAAGAAAATGATTTAAGAGTGATTGTATAGAGCAGTGCGAATAAGACGTTCACAATAACATCTGTAAAATTTTTTTGGTTACACATATACAGCCGATTTCTCCTGCTGGGGATCTAGTTGCTATGGGTTTATTATCTATGGGCATTTTTGTTTTGAAGTTCAAGTTTTGAACTTGTGCTCGAGTTAGCATAATTAAATTATTGAGCTGAGACTATGATTTTCTGGTCAATTCTTCTGAAGCATGTCAGACATATTTAGAAATATTGATTGTGTGTTTATGAAATCTATGTACAGGTCTTGCAATGGAAAAGCTTCTGCTGCCTGTAGAGGTAGCGACAGAGGCTTTCCGAACCACAAAGTAACAAATTAAAGAGCAGAAACCTTGCAGTCATATTTCATCTGAACGTGCAAACAGACACAGTGCGGATAAATTAGAAGAGTGGTGGAACGTACTGCTTCAAAGATCATACACAGAATTTGTACACGTATTGGTGTTCTACAAACAAGAATATGTTGGACATTAGTATACACGGTCTCTATCATACTCATCTACAGTAGATTCAGCACCTACGAGAAGGAGATAAATGTACACGATTGAAATTTTGTCGTCGAATAATTGCGAATCGCCGAGTGATCCTATTAGTAGTGATTACTGATAACGGTTTGAGTGTGATCCGTAATTCACATCAGTAGTCAGAAGAAAACCCACATAACTTTCTGTAGACTCATGTTGAGCAGTTGCAGAGTAACAGACTATCAGTTGACTGGACCAGCTGAGTTACTGGTTCAAATGGTTCAAATGGCTCTGAGCACCATGGGACTTAACATCTGAGGTCATCAGTCCCCTTAGAACTTAGAACTACTTAAACCTAACTAACCTAAGGACAGCACACACATCCATGCCCGAGGCAGGATTCGAACCTGCGACCGTAGTGGTCACTCATTTCCAGACTGAAGCGCCTAGAACCGCTCGCCCACACCGGCCGGCAGCTGAGTCACTGCGACGCATCACAACATAGACCTTACTGAAACCGAGCATCCATTCTTAAAGGAAGAGGTTTCTTTGGATTCAAGAGTTGTTATGTTCTTCTAGCAAGACGGGACACCTGTACATTCTAGTCATCAGGTGGCACTATCAAAAGCTAACTTTTTCTGGAAGATGGAACGAAATAAATGGTGTGGTTGCTTGGGTACCAAGATCCCCCGAGGTTATCCCATCAGATTTTTCCCTGTAGGGATGGTCAAACAGACAATCCAATATCAGAGAAGAAATCATGGTTTGGATTATAACTAAAGCGGTCTCATAAAAGAAATCGAAGACGACTTCAGAAGAGCAACACCCGATGTGGTCACTGCAAATTGAAAGTGTACTGGTTTCGGAAGTGGAATTTATGAAAATGAAATATGAACTTTTTCATTTGTCTTTGTTTCACATCTTCTGTTACATGCTAGGAAGTGTATATCTGTAAAAAGTAAAAACTGGACACATGTTATGTAGAACGTTTCACTCAGATTAGGCTGTACTACAATCTTCTAAAAT
The DNA here is from genome assembly GCF_023898315.1 of Schistocerca nitens. NCBI lineage: Eukaryota > Metazoa > Arthropoda > Insecta > Orthoptera > Acrididae > Schistocerca > Schistocerca nitens. Next base: position 848,412,794 of record NC_064614.1, read on the forward strand.
ATCGCGTACGTTAAATTCTCGTAAATTACCTACTAAGTCATTATCCGATATGAATGAGCTGTCAAGTTGTGAGCTTAGTCCTTATTTTTAGTTAAGAAACTAGTCCCAGTACCAGTTGCATTATCGGCACCATGACTGTGAAAAGTTGTTCCTAATAGCGTACAATGGAGAGAAAAGAAATGGTTTTCGACTTTAAAAGAAATGAATGGTTATTTTAAAAAGAAATATGAAAATTAAATTTTATTGTATTGTACGTCTTTTGCCTAATTTTAAACTTACAATCAGATTTGGGACCAAGCTCATGCTTTTATAATATCAAAAACGGAAACAGCAGTATTGATCCTATTCTTTTTTTATATTTATTGGACTTTTGGGTGCATAGGGACATGTCGAAACCTGTTTTGGATCTTGGAGAATAAGAAACAAATTTTTTATAGTTCAAAAACTTTTTATTCAATTCAAAAACGAAACACATTGCATGAATTATGGGCTTTTATTCTGTTTCCCAAATGAAGACTGCTATATCTAGAAGTACATTACTGTAATATTAAAGTGACGAATTTATAAATGATGCCTTTCGATCTGCAAGTCGTACCCACAAAAGCAACCGAAAGATTACGAACATCTCCTTGACTAAAAAATGGCTGCTCATGTGCTAAGATAAAGGTTTATAATGTTGCTCGTTTTCCAAAAAATAAAAAATAATCAACATAAACTTTGCCTTAAAAATAACTAATTTATATGCATACAACCTAAATGACTGTTAACTTTTTCCTTTTATTTAATCATAGCGAAATCTCGTTGATTGAGACCAGTACCACTTAGTTTTCCATTTCCGTCAAATTCTTGGTCTTTTTCTGAAGAAAGACTGATAATTAATGTTTCTGTTCGCCCCAAAAATTCCGAAAACGCAACCTTACGTATTCAGTCAGCCGAAACAGAAATCAAATTAAAGTATACATTAACACTAAACTTTTGATTAATGAAAGGGGATTGCAAATTCACTTACTAATACTTAAATAAAAACATCACAGTTTAGATTTGTACCTATAAATATAGTTCGAAGTAAGAAAATTCTGCACCACATCCAATGTTTGTCATAGAGTGAAGAGAATATCAACTAACAGTGTCATCAAGTTTGAAATTCATAGTTTCCCTGTTAGAGTGGTGCACTACCAATCCAAACAAATAAACCATTAAGTAATATTCCAATTTTTCATTCCGACATGATAGAGTAGAACATATTTGGGAGTTTCTTTTCTATTCACCCCACACATTCATCTCAGTTTACAATACATTTATTTTTTATCCAAAAGCTGTATAGTATCACATGTGTTCGAGACATAATTACATCTTCAGCATAAAATAACCCATGCACGAGAGTTTTTTGATGATACAGAAAAATATCATAATTCACAGCTCACTGTTTATTCGTAGATGACGATCATGAGACAAGCATATGTTTGGACAGGACTAGGTTGTGTAAGGAAATAGTTCATACCCTTCTCGAAAGATATATCGCGGCATTCGCTTATAGTGATTTAAGGTACTGACGACAAACCTAAAGTGTGATGGCGGGCCAGCTTAATCTCTGCTCGTCACCAGCAGATACGTAGTGTCTTTACCACCAACAGCTTTCTCGGTACAGATGGAATTAAATTTATTGTAAGTTCGCGCTCTTGTTATTAGTGTCCTCAAAGCTTTTGACTCCTTTTCGTGAGTGTTCATGGGTTATACTGAATCTTGGAGGTTTGTCTGCTCTTCTAATAAAACGTAGTGTGACATTTGTGAATCTGTGTCGTATGTATGTGTACGATGCGTCTTTATGTTAACATTGATACTTACGGAAATGTTATCGATAAGGAGTGAAGCCTGATGGATGCCTGCACGTAGTTATTCCTCTCATATAGCCCAGAAGGGGGGGGGGAGGGGGGGGAGGTAGTGTGATACACCATTAGTATCATATACCCTCTTTGTACTAGGCATTATGAAGAGGATTGTTATTTAACTCAAAACATCGACGCATGGTATGTTGGTCAAAAATTATACTCCTCCAACACTCCTCTCCTTGCCACGAGCTCTAACAGCGAAGACTTCTTCCACCAGCGAGATTTTAGTAGTCTGGTACGGAGCCAAAAGTTACCGTGATGGTTACGGAAATATAAAAACAGCGTTGAATGCTTCTGACAAATAATTAATGCTGAGCGAGGCGATGATTTCTATTTTTTTCGTTTATTGCTACACATCCATCCAAGCAGTAATTACATTTCTGTAATAGTCGGACAGAAGAGATGGAGATATATTCTGCTTTAACGGTCACACTGATTTACCTTTAATACGAGGGCTGTCCAGAAAGTAAGTTACGATCGGTCGCGAAATGGAAACGACTATGAAAATCCGATAAAGCTTTGCAAAGATGTGTTGGGCAGTGTCTCTAGTATGACTCTAGGTAGAATTATGTCGCTCTTTTCATTCCTGAGCTCTTAGTGAGCGCGTAAAGATGTTATAGAAAATAGTGTCTCTCGCCAAGTACGAGGGCCTGGTGAGAATTTTCCCCTGAAGCTATGCAACCAACATTACATAACTGTCGTGCGGTTTCTTCTTCAAGACAATTCTCAGCCTCATTCTGCAGGGGCAATGAAAATGTTCCTGCATCGTTTCAATTGGAAACGTTTGGTTACCCACAATACAGCCCGTAATTGTCTCCCACTGTGTTTCATCTGTGCTCAAACGAACCGCTGGCTATGAAGACAACTTTTTGGCACAGAGAACGAGCTTTAGGACAGCGTAGAGAATTGGCGGAAAGCACTGGCGGCTGCCTTCTATGATGAGGGTATTGGAAAGTTGGTACAACGCTACGACGAACGTCTGAGTCAGAACGGCGACTACGTAGAGAAGTAGCTGAAAGGTGTTGCTAACTGTTACAAATGAAACATTTCTGATTTTCACTGTGATTTTCATTTCGCTATCAATCGTAACTTACTTTCTGAACAGCCCTCGTAGTTTTTCAGACCTAGTAATATCCTATCTCGCATCTACAATACGAAAGAACCATCAGTTTTAATCATCCAGGTTCGTGTGGATTAAATAACGTGCACTACCCAAATGCTCTCTGCTCATTATGTGAAAGCTTCGACAAGCGGTAATTGGTGCCAACGGTATCCTAAAAATGAGTAATTAAAAAGCACTTTATCTCATTAATAACACAACTTTATGTACATTAAAATGATTGCGTCTTGTTGAAACTGATTTCTAAAAGGAGGCCTGCCAGTGACTCAGTCACATGGTTCGGAGCACACACTGATTGAACCAGGAAGAGGATGGAAGTAGATCCACTTCAAATAAACTATTCCGACAGATTCACTTGAAATAAAACATACCAACACATCCATCGAACTGTTTCTGGAAAAGCACACAGTTCTAAATCTAGGTGAATGAAGAAGGATTTGCACATCACACCTATCGACCGGTAGTTCATTGTGTCAAACACTGTGATACTCCATAAGGTGTGATAGATTTTTTTCACAGACTCTCACTCCTGACAAGAAATTTCACTCTTATTCGAAGATGCAGCGTTTGTTTAATGTATATATTTTTTATAGTCTACATCACAGTTTTATAAGAAATTAAGTTGTATTCCCTTCTGCTCTAAAAACATTTTTTTCTTTAATTTAAAATGTAAAAAATTTCGTCTTCCAACACAATGAAGTATGATGGAATTGGCTCAAAAATGGTTCAAAAAATGGTTCAAATGGCTCTGAGCACTATGGGACTTAACATCTATGGGCATCAGTCCCCTAGAACTTAGAACTACTTAAACCTAACTAACCTAAGGACATCACACAACACCCAGTCATCACGAGGCAGAGAAAATCCCTGACCCCGCCGGGAATCGAACCCGGGAACCCGGGCATGGGAAGCGAGAACGCTACCGCACGACCAAGTTCTGCGGACATGATGGAATTCTTTAGGAGAATAGGACAAATAAATAAAGAATTCTATAAATAGTGTCACATCTGAATCTATACGCTTCAGTCAACCTAATCTGTGTTGGAGGGTACCTTGTGTGATACTGTCTCCTCTCCCCCCCCCCCCCCTCCCCACTTTACTGTTCCAGTCGTGAAAGATGCGTGAGAAGAACGATCGTTGTTAAGCCTCTGCATGAACTCGGATCTCTCTGACTTAATACCCTTTCCGCGAGGTATATGTACCAGGAAGCAATCTACTGGGTGGATCGTCTAGGGACGTACGCTTCCGGAATTTTAATAGCACGGAAGGTGGGACAGAGGTGCAGTTTGCTTACAGTTTGGTACAAAACCATAATCAGGCAGGAAGTTTGAAACCTCTCCGTGACGCACACTGCTTCTCTCGTACCGTTTAACATTGAGACTGGATGAACATCTCTTTGATGACTTCCGTCTTTACTAGATGAAACTGCGACTAACGACTCTGCTCTTTTTTGGATCTTGTGTATCTCCTCTGTAGATGTTATCCTGTAGAGATTTCACGCGACAATCAATGTCCAACTATCGGTCGAAAGGCGGTTTCGTTGGCTACTTCCTTGGTGAAGGGATTAGACTTCCTGAGCATCCTTCCATTGAATCTCAACCTGGGAACTGGATTTTCTACTGTCAACTTGATGAGGTCGTTATTCTTTAAATGGTATAGTCCCATACGTTTTATGAACGTAGAAGTTTCCAATAATTATTCGACAATCTATGGATTTTCCAGCTATTTATGCGCAAGAAGTTAGATTTGTCTATAGCGAGGGTGAACTAACAATTTCTGCAACGATCATCGATCTTCTGCAGGTTTTACAGCGACGTGTCTATATTATCAGAGTTGGGCATTCTAAAGGGAAATCTATTACGTACTCCGCGCCCAGGACTTTAGATAGGATCTTTTGAGAGTGAATAATTTTGTATCAGAGTTTAAACCATTATACGACATCCTTCGGCAGATGATAACCATAAGAAATTATAACTTAAATAATTATATGTGGTTTTTGTAAAAGCATATGCATGAGTATACCTTGACCCAACCCCCCCCCCCCCTCTCTCTGAAGTGTTTTACTCGCTCTCGATACACATAAAAGGATAAATATACTGAAGCGTCGCTGTATAAGTGTCTTCATTGACTTTCAGGGCCGATTCCCACCTTTGCATTACTTTACAGCATCACTTATGTGTAGGAACTTCTGTAAGTTCAAAACTGAGAGAAAAATGATCAGACGGGCGCTAGATCTGCCAGCGAGAGTGATGTTTCAACACTCTATTACGACACTATATTACGACACCTGAATCCATATTTTAATTGTTTCACATATTAATAATAAACCCATTAAGGGTTTAACTGATACTGTAAATCGGTCATCATGTTTATGCGTTCTCGCCCTATGTCTCGTTGCGAGCTTGCTTGTCGCCTGTGTCCTTGGCCTTGGCGTAGGTTTCTCTAAATGTACCGGCAGGTTAACCAACCTTTGTGTAGAGTTAACGGAACTTTTCTGGGTAAGAGAAACACTGGCGATCGATGGTCCGTCGCTTTGTTGAATTTGGCCCAGAAAGAACGTGCATTTTGTCTATGTTGGCTTCCGGTCTGCTGGAGACCACTGAGGAGGGGACGAGCAGCTTCTGCCCTAGGAATCGTCGGGGAAGTAGCACCTACTTCTAGTCCGCAGTGTTAGTAGTTTTATGTATGCGTAAGTTCAGTTTGACTGCGGCTCTAATTCATCTCTTCTGTGGTTCCAGATATTGTAGACTAACTCGGGATACTTAGCATATATAGGAATTGATAGTAATTCATGAGTTTTGGAATTTATTGGAATGTTATTTGTGGTTTTTAGCCTTGCGATAGACGAACATGAGGCCACGTGTATGTAGGAGTGTGATTAGTTTTCTGAATCCATTGCGTGCCTGGTTAAGGGCACAGCAGGTATAGTTAACATTCCGGTAGCCATATTAAAATCCCACTGAGTTTTGTGGTTATCTGAATGAGTTTAATTGTGCTCGCAAGTAATACACCGTGTCCAGTACTTGTCCACTGAGGCGCTCGGGGTCACAACACGAAGTTATAACAGATGATGGGCTATAAGAGCCCAACACCGGTCATGTTCTAAATAAAAGAACCTTACAGCTGTCACGGTATTTTCAACCTCTGGCTCGTATAGTATAGTTTTGTTTCGTGGTCTTCCTCTGCAGCGTTTTTTATAGTCCATCGCTGTTTCTTTGTCGTGGATAGTTATGTGGCTACAACGTATTTGCAGTCGCTCCCATCTTACGATGTTCGCAGAATGTAGTCTCTGTTCAATGGGCCCGTAATTGTAATTCCTCACAAGTATTACTATGAATTTCGGTGTAATTTTGTGTCTGAATACAAAATCATCAAACATGGTTTCCCTCTAACCTGTTTTATATTTTGGTTCTTTCTTGGCTTTATGGGCAGTTTATTTCTCTGTGATGAATGGCTAGTCTGAATGTGCGTGTTTAATTACGTGTTACACTGGACTCAAAATAATCAAATGACCGCATCAGTCGTGCAATTATTCAGTGCGTTATTGTAGTAGGGTTTCAGTGCGATTACCTCTGTAATTATCAAACAGACAAATCCACCTGTTCCGCCGCAGTAAGCGTGTAGTTGAATAAGCAACAGTTAAGCTTCACCTGTCGACCTAAGTTTCGGAAGTTAACTTTCAGCACTACAGATAATTGCCGCACGAAGTAAACAGGCTATGACTGAAATACAGAAACTGACGAACTGAGTGTCAATGAAATCTATTTTTCAGTACTATACCGTAGAAGAAATAGTCTCCCACATTTTCCCTGCGGTATGTGGATAGTCACTGGCCACGATGTAGCAACATCTGCCATTGTCATTAAGATTAGGAAATTTAATGTAATTAATGTCGGACAGCTAAGTGAGAAGCATATGGTCACAGTAGAAGCGAAGAACGCGCAGACAAAATGGTTTGTAGTAAGTACACACATGCTATATTCGCATCCCGACGTACCTTTGAAGATAAACTCAGGGCGGTACTTTATACGGACGAGGAGTATATCTGCTAGCAGCAATAGAGACTAATATATAATACCCTCTGTGGCTGAGTATACAAACTATCGAAATATTGGAGGATGCAGTGCAAGAAGTGGACCTCATTGATTTAAATCCAAAAGGCCGGTCAGCTCGAGGGATGAGCCGTTGTAACCACCAACATAGATGTCATCCTAACAAACTGCGGTTAAGGTTAATAGCCATCCAGTGAATATAAGGCAATTCAGATTGACGGGGAAACTGGCAATAAGAGAGGGAGACAAGCAGAGAGAAGCATGACAGGGTTGACACCAGGAAAGCGGATTGGGATAGCTTAATTGCCTATATTGGTGCATTTACAATGGAATCGCTTCCAGTACATGCAGACTTGGATTTCATTCAATCTTATGAGTCTGCTATTGATACCATATTTCCAGAACGCCCAAAATGTATCACATTTTATAGCTCCCTGATAAAAGTCACAGTTTCTTTTCTATACAGAATGTCCAAGGAGAAATGTCTCCTCCGAGGACACCTCCTCAACGTAGCACTGTCCGTGCGGGCGATGTGGTTTGCGTGGTCTGAATCCGAAGGGCTATGCCGGCGGTAGCTTAGCAACCAGAAAGTTCACCAAGGGCGGACAGGCCAAAGGGGAGGAGGCAGACAAAGTGTGTCCCACAACGGCCTATCGCTCTCACTTTCCTATCCCAAACCTGTCCTCACCATATCCTTTTCCTGTCATTTCCTGTTATATGTATAAGACCTCAATGGCAGGGACAGCGGAGAAAGAGTCTTTCGGAAAGGTGAGGCTGGCGGAAGATGCACCTTTTCTCTTTGGCTACACAAAGAGTACAAGTAGCGAACGTACCCCAGAGGGGCAGCTACAGACAGCGTCTGACTCTTAGTGAAAGACTGATTGTAGGCTGGGAAACTTACTTCCTACGTCGAAAGTAACGGGAATCTACCACATTACATCCCCAAGCAGTACATGGTATGTCTCTCCGTGTGAAAGGTACCGGAGTTAAAACTTCCCCTCATTCGGATCTCCGGGAGGGGAACACATTGAGAGCAGACATATTTGAAAGGAAGAAAGAGACAATGAGGGAAGGGAAGATAAGGATTGGAACATAGAATGTGAGGACACTACTGCAATCAGGAAAGCTAGAGAATGCAAAACAGGAGATAAAAAGAAACAGATTAGATGCCCTTGGTTTGTGTGTAATGAGATGGGGAGAGAATGGGGAAATATAAACTGGAGATTATAAGCTCTTTTACTCCGGAGAAATCAAGAGTGGGGAACACGGACTATGAATATTGATAGAGCAAAGGCTGAAAAATAAGGTTATGAAGGTACAGTATATTGACAGAAGACTGATAATGATACGAATGAAGGGTAGTTCAAAAGATTTGGTGTTTATACAGGTATATATATATATGCCAACCAGCCCGCACAGATATGAGGAAGTGGAATAATATTATAAGAGAATACAAGAACTCATCGAGAAAGAAAATAGAAATGCCTGCATCATTATCATGGGGGACTGGAATCCAGTGGTGGGTGAAGGAAGAGATGAAGATACAGTACGATAATTTGTATTAGGAATAAGAAATGATAGAGATGAACGACTAATTAGTTCCTGTGAAGAAAATTCATTAGCAGTGGGTGACACGTTATTTGAACACCAAAAAAGGATACGTTACACATGGATATCAAATTTGAATAGGAAAAGATATCAGTTAGGCTGCATGCTGATACATAAAAGGTTTAGGAACTGGCTGAAGAACGCCAAAAATTATCCAAGAGCGGATATAAATTTAGACCACAACCTAGTAGTGGGAGAAATACAAGTGAAATTGATAAAAGTCTGGAGAAGCAAAGCAAAAGAAAGACTAAACATAGAAAGGCTCTAACAGATAAGGAAGATATGAGATTTGAAAAACAGATTTATGGAAAAATGGGAAATAGGTAGAGATGATGAAAGTGTTGGTGACAAAAGGATAAAAATGAGGGAAGGAGTCATGGACACTGCCAAAGCACTACTAGAATTAAAGTATCCCAAAGAACTAGGACAGAATGGACAACAGAAAACACGTGAAAAAGATGTAAAAGCGGAGAAAGTGTAAAAATGTAGAAACTGAAGAAGGCAAAAAGATATACAGGAAGCTTAATAATGAATTAAGAAAATAAACAGAAGAAGCAAAGGGAAAAATGGATGAAACAGAAATGCGACGAAATAAAGGAAATGGAGAAAGAGGGAAAGTATGAAATGATGTATAGGCTGGCTGGTGAGGTAGTTTTTGAACGTAAAACAAAGTGGAATAACGTGGAAATAGAAAGAGCGGATGGTACTCTAGCAGAAGAACCACAGGTAATTTTGAACAGATGGCAAGAATATACTGAGTCTCTGTATAAGGGGGATGAAACGCAAAGCGAGATTACGTTCGAAGAGGAGCAATATGTGCCAGAAGATGGAAACACGATCACCGTTTTGAAAGCAGAAGTACAAAAGGCGCTGAAGCAGATAAAGAACAGGAAGACATGTGGAACCGATGATTTTCCAGCAGCACTGTTGAAGAGTCTGGGAGACAAGACAAGAATCGAAATAATCTGCTTCTGTAATGAGATATATGGCAAAGGGAAATGGCCTGAGTACTTCCTTGCAACAGCTATGATACCAACAGAGAAAAAGTGAAACACTACAACTTGTGAAGAGCATAGGACCATAGTCTAATTTCTTATGCAGCTGAAGTGTTGCTGAGAGTGTCGAATAGAAGGCTATATGGCAAGCTGGATAGAGGAATTGCAGAGGAGCAGTTGCGATTTAGAAAAGGAGCAAGAGATGCTATTGGCCTGATCAGGGCTATTTGGGGAAAGATATATGGAAAAAGGTAGAGAAATCTTTGTTGTTTTTATAGATTTCAAAATGGTTCAAATGGCTCTGAGCACTATGGGACTTAACATCTATGGTCATCAGTCCCCTAGAACTTAGAACTACTTAAACCTAACTAACCTAAGGACATCACACACATCCATGCCCGAGGCAGGATTCGAACCTGCGACCGTAGCAGTCGCGCGGTTTTATAGATTTAGAATAAGCTTTTGACAGAGTTCAGTGGAACAAACTGATAGATATTTTGAAGAGGAAAGGAGCAGATTGGAAAGAGAGATGACTGATACGGAATCTGTATTTACACCAGAAAGTAAGGATAAGAATTGGAAGTGAAATGTCAGGAGGAAGCAGCATTGGACGAGGTGTTAGACAAGGGTGTTGCCTTTCCCCACTGCAGTTTAATGCGTACCTTGAAGAGATTATTGCGAAAGGCTTAGATGGGAAAAGAGGAATATGTATTGGTGGAAAGCGAACAGAATGTATAAGATTTCCTGATGAGATGGTTATAGTGGCACAGAGTGAGCGGACAGTGAATAACATGCTGAAAGATCTGAATGAAGCTTATGTGGAATATGGGATGCAAATAAACACATCAAAAACAAGGAGTATGGTCATCAGTACAAGATGCAGACTGACAAATATTAAAATAGGACAAGCAATCATAAGCCAAGTAAGTACATTTAAATATCTTGGAAGCACAATAACTGAAGACCTAAGACGTCAGCAGGAGGTGAAAACTCGAATTGCCATAGCGAAGGAGGCATTCAACAGAAAGAGGAGACTGTTATGTGGCAAATTAGATAATGGTCTAAGGAAAAGGGTTGGAAAATGTTTTGTCTGGAGTGTGGCACTATATGGGGCAGAAACATGGACGATGAGACGAGGGAATGAAAAAAGGTTACAAGCATTTGAGATGTGGATGTGGAGGAAAGGATAAGCTGGAAGGAAAGAGTGAGTAATGAAAGAGTAGTGGAAAGGGTTGGTGAGAGAAGATGTCTGCTGAAGGCTACAAGAGAAAGGAAAAAGAACTGGTTGAGACATTTATTGAGAAGGGAGTGCTTGCTAGCAGATGCTTTGAAAGGACTGGTTTGTGGGAGAAGACTGAGAGGAAGAAGGAGATACAAGATGATAAACGACATAAAGGGAAGAGGAAATTATGCGGACTTGAGGAGGATAGCAGAAGACCGGACAGCCCGGAGAACCACCATGTGAAAACCTGCCTTTTGGCAAAACACTGATAATGATGAGGAGAAATGATCAGTATTCAGAAACATGACAGAAACAATTATGCGAACCTAAGAAGTCCTGTAAACATGGGCTAGAAACTGCATGACTTAAGTGCTATGAGCTCCTGTTCATTTTACTGTAAAAAACATCTGTTTTACGAGTGCTCATAGCTCTTAAGGTATGCAGTTTAGGGACCATGCTAACTAGACACTTTCTTCTTGGAAGTAACGAGCCCGCGCTATAAGACATATGTTTCATAGTATTTACTTACATTTTTATTCTTCACAATTACAGCCTATTACATGAATTGTTGAAATGGGCAATAGAAATCACATTTCCTTGGATAGTAATAAATTATATGGTAACTATTTATTTCCGATCCTTGATTTTTAAAATACTACAACTACATCTACTGCTACAAAACTACAATAAAAACCCTTATACAGTTACCCAGTTATTATTATAAGCAATACAGAATATGTTCGTGTTTCTCCACTTGTTTAGTGCATTTGACTTGTAGGTGGTTGTTTCCGCTACAGGATCCGACCTCATACAACCCCTGTCAACAACCATCGTCTGTTGAATTACTTGGGCGTACGGCAGCACTTCAGCAGCGTTTCCACGGAAGCAAGTAATTCCACTCATCACTGTTACTTCTTAAAGTCCACACTTCTATGATCACTTGCAACAACGGAATGTCGGTTCCTGGTTAACTATTTAATTCGCTGATCAATGACTCAGTTACCTACTCTCCATATGCAGAGTATGTTGTCTAGCCCGAATGGCTGCTGGCTAATGGTTGAAGGTCTCGTGAAGTCTTTCTTAGCCTTCCTGGATACTGTGGCTGCAGTATCGTCCAAGATAAGCCAGGTCGACTCACACTTTCGTGTTGCTATGGGATCAAACATCCTTAATACGTGACGTCCATTACCCGCCGCATCTTCATAGAGCGCGCAGTCCCACAAGCTGTGTTCTGGCGAGTACACAATGCCGCAAGCGCAGCCATCATTCATCTGTCTTCAGATCTTGCATAGGTACGCAGATTACGGGCCATGACCAGAGAGGTAATGTATCAATCCACTCAACGATTTAATAACTTTCATTTTTTACCTCTCCTTGACGTTAAGAAAAAATACATTTGTACTCCTGCATGTACCTGAAATGTTCCATTCATTTTGCCAAGGTTGTAATATGTGATATTTTATTGCCTTTTTCGAATTGGTCTCGGTTTCGAACACCCAGGGTCCTTCCATTTTATTAGATTAGATTAGATTAGATTAGATTAATACAAGTTCCATGGATCATGAATACGATATTTCGTAATGATGTAGAACTAGTCGAATTTTCCAATACATGACATAATTAGGTTAATTTAACAACATACTTAAGTTAATATAACAACTTTATTTTTTTGTGTTTTTTTGTTTTTCTTTATTTTTTTATTAATTTATATCTAAAAATTCCTCTATGGAGTAGAAGGAGTTGTCATTCAGAAATTCTTTTAATTTCTTCTTAAATACTTGTTGGTTATCTGTCAGACTTTTGATACTATTTGGTAAGTGACCAAAGACTTTAGTGCCAGTATAATTCACCCCTTTCTGTGCCAAAGTTAGATTTAATCTTGAATAGTGAAGATCATCCTTTCTCCTAGTATTGTAGTTATGCACACTGCTATTACTTTTGAATTGGGTTTGGTTGTTAATAACAAATTTCATAAGAGAGTATATATATTGAGAAGCTACTGTGAATATCCCTAGATCCTTAAATAAATGTCTGCAGGATGATCTTGGGTGGACTCCAGCTATTATTCTGATTACACGCTTTTGTGCAATAAATACTTTATTCCTCAGTGATGAATTACCCCAAAATATGATGCCATATGAAAGCAATGAGTGAAAATAGGCGTAGTAAGCTAATTTACTAAGATGTTTATCACCAAAATTTGCAATGACCCTTATTGCATAAGTAGCTGAACTCAAACGTTTCAGCAGATCATCAATGTGTTTCTTCCAATTTAATCTCTCATCAATGGACACACCTAAAAATTTGGAATATTCTACCTTAGCTATATGATTCTGATTAAGGTCTATATTTATTAATGGCGTCATACCATTCACTGTACGGAACTGTATGTACTGTGTCTTATCAAAATTCAGTGAGAGTCCGTTTACAAGGAACCACTTAGTTATTTTCTGAAAGTCAGTATTGACAATTTCATCAGTTAATTCTTGTTTGTCAGGTGTGATTACTATACTTGTATCATCAGCAAAGAGAACTAACTTTGCCTCTTCATGAATATAGAATGGCAAGTCATTAATATACAATAAGAACAACAAAGGACCCAAGACTGACCCTTGTGGAACCCCATTCTTGATAGTTCCCCAGTTTGAGGCATGTGCTGATCTTTGCATGTTATGAGAACTACTTATTTCAACTTTCTGCACTCTTCCAGTTAGGTACGAATTAAACCATTTGTGCACTGTCCCACTCATGCCACAATACTTGAGCTTGTCTAGCAGAATTTCATGATTTACACAATCAAAAGCCTTTGAGAGATCACAAAAAATCCCAATGGGTGGTGTTCGGTTATTCATATCATTCAAAATTTGACTGGTGAAAGCATATATGGCATTTTCTGTTGAAAAACCTTTCTGGAAACCAAACTGAAATTTTGTTGGTACTTGATTTTTACAGATATGTGAAGCTACTGTTGAATACATTACTTTCTCAAAAATTTTGGATAAAGCTGTTAGAAGGGAGATTGGACGGTAATTGTTGACATCAGATGTATCCCCCTTTTTATGCAAAGGTATAACAATAGCATATTATAGTCTATCAGGGAAAATGCCCTGTTCCAGAGAGCTATTACACAGGTGGCTGAGAATCTTACTTATCTGTTGAGAACAAGCTTTTAGTATTTTGCTGGAAATGCCATCAATTCCATGTGAGTTTTTGCTTTTCAGCAAGTTTACTATTTTCCTAATTTCAGAGGGAGAAGTGGGTGAGATTTCAATTGTATCAAATGGCATAGGTATGGCCTCTTCCATTAACAGCCTAGCATCTTCTAATGAACACCTGGATCCTACTATATCCACAACATTTAGAAAATGATTATTAAAAATATTTTCAACTTCTGACTTTTTGTTCGTAAAGTTTTCATTCAATTTGATGGTAATACTGTCTTCCTCTGCTCTTGGTTGACCTGTTTCTCGTTTAATAATATTCAAAATTGTTTTAATTTTATTATCAGAGTTGCTGATTTCAGACATGATACACATACTCCTGGATTTTTTAATAACTTTTCTTAATATAACACAGTAGTTTTTATAATGTTTGATAGTTTCTGGGTCACTACCCTTTCTTGCTGTCAGATACATTTCCCTTTTCCGGTTACAATATATTTTTATACCCTTAGTAAGCCATGGTTTGTTACAAGGTTTCTTACGAGTATATTTAACTATTTTCTTGGGGAAGCAGTTTTCAAATGCATTTACAAAAATGTCATGAAATAAATTATATTTTAAATTGGCATCAGGTTCACGGTAAACCTCATCCCAGTCTAACTGCTGTAGGCTTTCCCTGAAATTTGCAATTGTTAAATCGTTGACTGAACGTACTACTTTGAAGGACTGTTTAGTATTGCTGAATGGAGCTATGTCATATATTGTAACTAGCTGTGCACCATGATCAGAAAGACCATTCTCAACAGGCTGAGTATTTATCTGGTTAAACTTATCTTGGTCTATAAAGAAGTTATCTATCAGTGAGCTGCTATCCTTTACCACCCGAGTAGGAAAATCAATAACGGGTGTCAAATTGAAAGAACCAAGTAATACTTCAAGGTCATTTTTCCTATTACCCTCTTTAAGAGAATCTACGTTGAAGTCCCCACAAATAATAATTTGCTTCCCTCTGTCTGACGGATAGCACAACAAGGAGTCCAAATTTTTCAGAAATAGATGAAAATTTCCTGATGGTGACCTATATACAGTTACAATTATAAATGTGCCTTTATTTAATTTAAGCTCACAGGCACATGCTTCTATATGTTTCTCTACACAAAACTTTTTTGTTTCCTTTAATCAGTAAAAGGTTTCCATTGTCTTAATTTCCAGGTCCAGTGAGCATATTCCTTATATTACTAACAAAGAATTATTCGGGGTAGTGCAGTAATCTTAGTAGCACTCCTCTTTGAACCCTTCTCACTAATGAGGCTGGCTTCATTATGTAGTCTACGTAGCTTATGAGACCAAATACTTGCTCCTTATACTAAGACTCATGCTAATATAAATAGATGGTATACTCTGATTGTTTTCAAGAAAAGTTGCAATTGCCTATTTGCAATGGTTTATTCATACTGCGCTTCTCCTAACCGTTACGTCATTTAATTTTAATCTAGGATTTCCTTCTAAGTGCCCTTTCAACAGGATATATGTTGTTTTGTGAGGTGCTGGTGATAATTGAACAATACGACACCAGTCTTCAAGTTCAGGGTGCGCTGCATTACATTTGTCTTGCATAATTCTTCTGCAGTCACCACTTACAACGAACAGCACGTCATCTGCAAATGCTACCAGTCCCCTGGTGTTGCCGATGTCACGTAACTTCTGTAGTATGGGCTCTAGTGCTAAATACCAAATCTCTGGACGCCACATAGATCCCTGCAGACGGACTTTTGTTATTGTCTTCGTTATTTTCTGTCGTGGGCATATTCGTGAAGCATGTAGCCTGTGGCAGTAATCTCTCCGGCAATTGTACAGCGCTTCTGGGCACTCCAAATCCCTAAGGAAATAAAGGGAAGACAGCCACCATAAGTTATCAAAAGCGCCAGCAATATCAGCCACCATCGCTCGTGCGTCGCATCTTCAGTTCACTTGCCTCTTCTAAACCCTTACTGCTGAGGGCTCATCCCGCCAAGCACTCTGTGATATTGTAATCTTTTGCATAATAAATTTTCAAATATCTTGCCGAGAAAGTTAAAAGATAAATTGGTCTGTAGTACTTGGGTGTCATTGGACCCTTACCTTGCCCCTTACTAATTACTACCACCTCAGCGTTCTTCCAAAGCGCAGGGACCCTTCCTTGCAAGAGACACTCGGTGTACAGTTCGAGGAAGTTACTGTCTAATTGATCACATAGAGCTTGTATTTCTTCGGCAGGGATCCCGTCCGGTCCTGCGGAATTTTTCTATTTCATTCTTAAAACTATTTGCCTGATTTTTTCTTGTCTGATCGGATACACAAATTCATTGTTTCTACACTCTTCCCATTACATATTCCGTAACCTACGCTGATCATCTGTCTCATCTTCCTCTGCATCGCCAGGAAGTAGTGTTTCCATTAGCAGTGCAGCTGTCAGTTCCAAACGTTTTTTTACGGTACCACCATTACTTCTAAAGGTGGATAAGACTGCTAGTGATCGTATTTTCTGGCATACTGTTTTATATGGTACACCTCAGGGATCGGTTTTTTAGTTATCCTCCATGAATTGCTTCCATCGTTCCATTTTTTTCCATAACTCTTCTCTAAAACGTTGTTTAACATACCTGTGTCTATGCAACCTTAGGAATCTTTCTTCTTCAATGATGCTACTGTGGTATTGTTTTCTGGATCTTCTTGTTTCACTTCTTTATTTCTGCAGGACCTCGGTACTCCTAAAGAATAACCTCTGCTGACAGTTATCGATGCCTCCATTGCTCCATGTACAGCCACTGTCAGTTCATACGCTTTAACATCTACATTACCACCCAGCGATGAACTTCCAGTACACTGAAGTAGTACTTCTTAGTTCTTCCCAGTTAGGGAAATCCCATAGTTGTATTTGGGTCTTACACGCACGTTTTCTGTGCACTGTAGGGTTTCCCTTCCAGTGATGGTACAGTGTATGAGATTGTGGTCACTTGATGTCATTCCACTCTCAGCCTTCCAGTCGCTGCTGTACTTAGATGACGGGTATATATTCTACAATCTTGTCCTAATCGCCAGTAATCCCATGCTATACGACCTTGGTTAATCGCAAAGTGCCTGAACAACGTGTCTAAGGAATGTTTAATGTCTTCTGGCAGTAATCCGCTTCAGTAACGTCTTCAGTTTTTCCACCTCTGTTGGCAGATTATGCACTGTGAGATGGATTCGATCTACGAAATGATACAGGAAAAGTAATATACTACTCTTCTTGATGCTTGTAGCTTACTATATGTCTTAACGTTATAGTAAGCGTCTTCGGTTTGCCCAGTCTCGTTTTGTTGGCATTCAAAAATCTGTCGCGGATCTGTTCCGGTCTGGGTTTTATTGTTTTCTTCTTTGTAGTATGTGTTTGTTCCCTGGGTCTCTGCCTCGTGCTGACTGGGTGTTGTGTGATGTCCTTAGGTTAGTTAGGTTTAAGTAGTTCTAAGTTCTAGGGGACTGATGACCATAGATGTTAAGTCCCATAGTGCTCAGAGCCATTTGAACCATTTTCCCTGGGTCTCGTGCTGTTTTGTTGCAGATTCACGTCCACTACTGGTGAAAATTCTTTTACTTCTGTAGCCAGCGCAGTCTATTCCTAAGGATCTGTGATGTCGTATTCTACGTACAATTAGTGTCGCCAAATTCTGATAGCCTGTGTCACATGTCATTCCTACATCCGCCTCAAATCTTGCTTCTCTGCTGTGCACCATAGTTCTATATTCTGTCGAAGATAAAGAGCTAATAGCTCTTTAGGAATGCATTTTGGAGCCCATGCTCACTAGACGTTTTTCTTCGAATGATCGTTACTGCCGTATTCCTGAGTAGTGACCACTCCTCATGGGATACCCATGTACATAGAAAATAAGCTGTGTGACTTTTTATGACGGAGTTATTTAATATGGTAAATCCTTGGGCACTCTGGAAATGTGATAGCATTGGCAGAAGCGTAAATCTGAATGAATCTACTTACTATGCATCAAGCAGTACGTTTTTAATGAATTCTGCTGCGTCACAATCCCCTAAACGTTGTACTGATGTTGGGTATCTAGGAGTAACTCTGACGAATTTGGAATGTACAAGATAATTACAGGTAGCTTAAAGCTGTGACTCAAAGGCGAGGTGTGTCTAAGCAGCTGACTTGGTAACAAAGGATTCGGGTAAGAGTCCACAGCCAGCAAACAAGATTTCGACACGTTTGAGAGACACGTGTTGTCTATCAAATTTTTTAGAGATTTTTAAAACTTTTGGAGATAAATGAACTTTTGTAGCAATTAAAACACTTTCGCAAGTACCGATGGTGTCAAATGGAGTTTACTCTATTCGTTCACGAGATGAGACAAGCATTAAGTAACGAAGCCCAGGACAGTACTGCTTTTTTTGACTCACAGAGAGTCCTCCATACAATAGCGCTCCGTCTTCTAGTAAGAGTATTTTTGCTTACGGTGAGTCAAAATTTGTTTGGAATTGGATTCATGATTAACAACCAAACACAATTATGCTTTACGTAGTAGGAAGCCATTTTCAGCAGTGAAAGAAGCGTCCTGTTTATTTAAGGAAAATTCGCTTGTACCGTTACTTTCACAACAGGCACTTTACAGAGAAACACCGGTCTATCCGCTGCCAATTTAATTTGCAGCGCTGACTACAAACTGCGGATTAAAGACACAGTGAACATGAGAAATTTCGGGCTAACACTGCTGAAGCTTGAACGGTGCGTTGCCGGAAATTTACGCCACTGTCAGCGGAAACAAACACCGCCAGAGCGAGTGATACGCGATGTTTACGAATTCCTCGACGGAGAGTAGAATGGAGAATGGAGGAGACTTCCGAGCAGCGTGGAATTCACACGATGCCAAAAACAGCACAAAATTCCCAGTACTAATTAATTACTCCGTAATTTCTTATAATGCATACAAAAACCACAAAGCACTTAATTTCCCTAAAACGTATTAGATATTGTAGTACAAATAAACCGTAGTGTAAAACGCTATGCTTCACAATGAGTCATTTAAGTTACTTTCGTCATCAGAAGCCTTTGGAAAAAAAATTATGTCTGCACCATTTTCTTGTCATTCCAAACATATAGTTTTTGTACCTGACTAAGTCTGGAGGGATTGCTGTGATCTATAAATATCATCAAATTTAATCCTGCTACATCAGTGATGAACAAGGAAAGAAACTAATAAGGCTTATTACTTGTACGCTTGGATATTATTGTTCGTTACATTTCCTGTTTGAAATACCTGATATCTTTCACACACGAAAAAGGTGAAGTAGCATATACTACCTATAGTGAGTATACACTGATTAGCCAGAACATTATCACCACCTACCCAACGGCCGGTATGACCGCCTTTGACACGGATGACATGGCGTCGTGGCATGGAAGCATTGAGGTCTTGGTAGGTCGATAGAGTGAGACGTCACCACATATGCACACATAAATCACCTAATTTCCCTAAGTTCCGAGGAGGGGACAGCGATGAGCTCTGACGCCACGTTCAATCATATCCCCGATGTGTTCGATCGGGTTTAGATTTGACAAGCTAGTGCGCCAGCACATCAACTGTAACTCTCCACTGTGTTCCTTGAACCACTCCAGCATACTCCTGACCTTATAGCTCATTATCTTGCTGAAAAACGGCAATGCCTGCGGGAAACATGATAGACATGAAGGAGTGTACGTGGTCTGCAACCACTGTACCTTACTCGTTGGCCATCATGATGCTTTGCAAGAGCTCCACTGGAGCCGTGGGTGCCCACGTGAATGTTCCCCGGAACACAATGGAGCCGCCGCCAGCTTGCCCTCGTCGCGCGGTACAGGTGTCAAGGTGCTATTGCCCTAGAAGACGACTGATTCGCGACCTCCAATTAGCACGATGAAAAAGGAATTGGGATTCACTAGACGATGGAACGCTCTGCGAGTGCGCCGACAGCCAGCGCCGAAGTTCACGTCCCCATTGTAGAGGTAGTTGTCGATGACGTAATGTTATGCAGACGCATGAGTCGTCGGCTGCGGAGGCTCACCTTAGGGGTCTTACGTGAACTGTGTGTTCAGACGCACCTGTATTCTGCCCAGCGCTAAAGTCTGATGTTAGTGCGACCAAAGTTCGCCGCCTGTCCTTTTTTAATAGTCTCTCCAGGCTACGACGTCAGATATTTGTAATGAGAGGTGACCGCCAAAATCCCCTAGGTCTGAACGTTCTTTCACTTGGTTTTGCCACATGTTGAATACACTCAGTACAGTACTCCTCGAACTCCCGACAAATCGTGCAGTTTCCAAAATGCCCGAGTCGCTCCCCCGGGCATCACAGTCTGCCCTCGATGAAAGTCAGATAGATCGCGCGCCTTCATCATTCTATACAGGGACAGCATGCTTACAGATACCTTTCATGTGTCTGTCTAGCAGACGTTCGTCGCCAGATGGTGCTGCCGTCGCCTGGATGGGTTTCTATCGACAGGAGGTCGGTGGTCATGATGTTCTGGCTGATCAGTGTATGCAGAAGTTTAACAAGTTAAACAAGTAATGATCAAACACAATAGAAATTGCAGAACAGTTAGAGTTACACACTTTCTCGATGGCAACTATGCAGTTAGGAAGAGAACTGCAGCTCACTCTGAGAAAGAGTAAGAGAGAAGGAAAAGAGCGAGTAGGCCATCCGCAATCTTGAAAAATTGAGCATGGTAAGGCTGGCATCCTCATGTGGATTCTTCCGAAAAGTAACTACTGAGGGCTTCCTCAAGTAAGTGTCGCATTGGTTAAGACACTGGACTCGCATTCGACAGCAGCAGCATTCATATAGCTATCCTGTAATCTGGACTTCACTTAACCACTTCATGTGAATGCCGAAATGGCAACTTTGAAACGGCCGCAACCAATTTCCGTAACTTTGTCGAGTTCATAATTGATCTCCATTTCTTACGACCGTGTGAGTGATGGGACGTCCAACTATCACTGTTAATTATGTTGCTGTCTAGATGGTGCCACTTGTCATTCTGCACTGATAGATAATCATTGTTAAGTGAGTTAAAAGATGCTGAAAGATATTCTCAGTGTACAGAACGTTTCACAGTCGAAGAAAGGTGCGGTGAACTAAGCATACCGACGATTATATCATAGTAATAAAAAAAGTGAATCTTACTATGAGTAAAATGGGTAGTGTAACCGGAATACAGCCACCTCGGAGACTTGCACTGTGCTTGGAAAATTATTTCCAGACCAGCAGGTCTGTACTTCACAGTGTGTCGTGACCGCTACTTTTTCGTCCTCCTGCAGGGCGTTCCGCTGCCGCCCAGACGACGTCCTGGTGAATGAAAAGGCCGGTCGTGCGTAGGCTGGACCCTGTATCCACCGACAATATGGGAAAAACCGACAATATCTCGCAATCGCCTGTAAATGACTTGTGAAAAAGTCCCCCCCTCCCCCCCCCCCCTCTAATACAACCGTCCGCTTAAATCACACCTGAAGCACAAACACATACAAAGGACAAAATTTCCATTTTGTGCAGTGGTAGCTGACCTCATTGCATCTGTATAAATTTGAGATCATGCCTTTTTCATTGAGGAAGAACCTGATAATACCCGGTTACAAGACGAGTGGTGAATATCTTGAGAGGGCTGCTTGTGCTACATTAACGAGCCCAAACATTGAAGTCATTGGGAGATTAAATGTCACGTAGTCGAGTTGCTGGACTTGACATGATACGAAAGTTATATAAGCGGAGCAAAGAGGAATAGGGAAAAATACTAGAGAGGATGCGGGGCGAAGATTGGGAGCTCCACCGACATAAGCCAGTTTGTCTAAGAACAGGTAGCTAAAACCTGCTTTCTGGAAACGGAAACCGTAAAGCTGGTCGTGTGCTACTGCAGTGAGCTCATCCCTTGAGTAGGTCACATAGTGGATGACCAAGCGTTATAACACAACGTCGGAGATAGGGGCTTGCTCGCTCTTTAAAACAGGATAGGCGGTGATCTGTGAAAGATCTGTCCACACAGTACGTTGCTGGTACAGGCACGAGTGTTTCAGAGCACATTGTTCAGCGCACATTGTTGAACAGCGAGATCCGCAGCAGCATTTATACAGAGTTGACAGAAGTCTTGGGACAGCTATATGCGCAAGTAGAGATGCCGTAGTACTGCCAACACTAGGTCTAAAAGGACAATGCTTGGGTAGAGCTGTGATTTTTGATTCATGTGAAAAGTTTTCGACGTAATTATGGTGGCCGCATGAGGGGAATTAGCAGTCTTCTAACGCGGAATGGTAGCCGGGGCTACACTCATAGGACATTCCATTTCGGAAATCGTTAGAGAATTAAATATTGCGAGATCCACAGCGTTAAGGGTGTGCTGAGAATACCATATATCATGCGTTAGCTCTCATCACCGACAACGAAGTGCCCGACATTCTGCACTTAACGACCGAGAACTGCAACGTTTGCTTACAGTTTTCAGTGCCAATAGACAAGCAACACTGTGTGAAATAACCTCAGAAATAAATGTTGGATGTACGATGAGCGTATCCATTAGGACAGTACGGTGACATAAGGTGTTAATGGGCTACGGCAGGAGACGACCGAAGCGAGTGCCTCTGCCAACAGCACGTCATCGCTTGCACCGCTTCTCCTAGGCTCGGGCTCGGCACCATACCGG
Source organism: Schistocerca nitens (assembly GCF_023898315.1). Taxonomy (NCBI): domain Eukaryota; kingdom Metazoa; phylum Arthropoda; class Insecta; order Orthoptera; family Acrididae; genus Schistocerca; species Schistocerca nitens. The sequence goes on from NC_064614.1 coordinate 848,435,535, forward strand.
TTGGACCCTAGACGACTGGAAAAGCGAGGCGTGGTAACAGGAGACCCGATTTCAGTAGTTAAGAGCCGCGGTAGGGTTCGAGTGTGGCGTAGACCCTAAGAAACCCATGGATCCAAGTTGTCAATACGGCATTGTGCAAGCTGGTGGTGGCTCCATAATGGTGTGGGATACGTTTACATGGAATGGAAGGGTCCTCTGGTCCAACTGCACCGATGATTGACTGGAAATGTGTACGTTCAGCTACCTGGATAGCATTTGCAGCCGTTCATGGGCTACATGTTCCAAAACGACGATGGAATTGTCACCGGGCAACAGTCGTTTGCGATAGGTTTCAAGAACATTATGGACAATTCGAACGAATGATTTGGTCACCCAGATACCCCGACATGAATCCCATATAGCGTTTATGGTACATAATCGAGAGGTCGATTCGTGCAAAAAAACGTGCACCTACACCCCTTTCGCAATTATGGACGACTGTAGAGGCATCATGGCTCAGTATTTCTGCAGCAGACTTTCAGGGACATGTTGAGTCCATTCGATGTTGCGTTGTCGTTCTACATCGGGCAATAGGAGGTTAGACATGATGTTAAGAGGTATCCCATGACCTTTGACACCTCTGTGTGCTCACATGTTGACCCAGTGACATCATCAATTATATTTTCAGTAAAGACGCAATCATCATGATTCGACAGTGGTTCAATGGAATCGTAAATAGTGGAATGAACCAGGTTTCTTGTTAGGTCAGTACGCTGTCGTGTCCGGATACCCTGTCATTCTGACGAAAAGCTGCTCGAAACATGATTTGCGCCAAGGACGCTGGCCGATGGGGGGCAGTGTTACACTATGAGAGACATTCATCTGGACTTTCATGATACCTGTGGTAATAATGGAAGCTACCATGACGGCTGCGGACTATGTGAATTTTATTTCGGACCACCTACAATCTGTTCATGTTCGATGCGTTCCCTGGCAGCGATTTCATCTTCCAGCAGGACAACTCCCCTTGTCACAAATCCAGAATGGTGCTACAACGGTGGACTGAGGGGCTTTATGAGAAGTCACGTTGAGCCTTCGCCACCAAATTTGCCTGATGTGAACCCAAGGAACACATCTTGGAAGCTATCAGGCACCAGCTCTGCCCCCACAAGTTATCGTCCTATAATTTATGAGAATTGCACGGTCTGTCCCTAGATATCTGGTGCGACATACCACCGAAAACCTACTAAGAACTTGTAGAATCCATGCCACTTAGAACAATTGCTTTATAATTTTCCAAATGTTGATTGGCATAGTGTTTGTCCCATTACTGTGAATATTTAGCGGTGGTACTGAGAAATGATAACGTGCATTCAATAGTAAGATAGGCATATGAGAGGCGCAGATTTGTTGGAGCCCTAGGAATATTAAAGGCGCACCTAAAGAAATTGCAAACAAGAGGGCAGTGCGCCAAAATCTAAAGTCTTATTTCAGTGTTTCCAGTCGTTACCAAGTGTGCATGATAATAAATATCAAACTTGGAGCTTAGCATGTCGGTATAGTCACACAAAAACGTAAAAGTAGAAACTGTTTGAAGAAAGACGACATATTTCCCATGAATTCCTGAGAGTAAGATAGGAGAGATCAGCGGACATAGCACAGTAAATGCATCCGACTTCGAGACCCAGTTCGGCACACTGTTTTAATGTACGTGTATAAGGAAACTTAATGCCAAGAACATTTTTAGAGAACAGTACCTAATGAGGTATGTTTAAGTCTTTTGAATACAGACTTACAGAGATAGAGCCCACATTCAAAATATTTGTGACGGATAAAATTAGCATCCAACCCTTTCAAATACATATTTCAAACGTTAAGTAAGTCAGAAACAGGTGTTACACGTCACAAGTATCACATTCTTTTGATATTACAAATGCGTTAGTATATTATGAATTTGGAACATTGTTTTAAATGGCTTTCAAATCGTTCAAATCGCTCTGAGCACTATGGGACTTAACATCTGAGGTCATCAGTCCCCTAGAACTTAGAACTACTTAAACCTAACTTACCTAAGGACATTACACACATCCATGCCCGAGGCAGGATTCGAACCTGGGACCGTAGCAGTCGCGCGGTTCCGGACTGAAGCGCCTAGAACCACTCGGCCACCGGGGCCGGCTTAAATGGCTTTGCGAGGGAAATATGATCGCCGTCGCGCACGGGGAACGAGATTTGGTACCTTAAATGTATGATTTTTGAATATGAAGAAGCAGAATGTGCTGTTTCCTCTTAGTACTGCTTTAATTAAGTATGAATTTCTTTCTAGAATGAATTTTCACTATACAGCAGAGTGTATGCTGATTTGAAACTCTCTGACTTTGTGCCGGATTGGCTCTAGGACCTGCGATCTTTACAAGTGCTGAGGTTTTCATGCTGTGGGAGAGGGTACTGAGTAGTGTTAGGATAGCACAGACTGTTGATCGAAGGTACCAGGTTCGAGTCTCGGTCGAGGATATAATTTTACTCTGCTATGTTGTTTCATTACTTACGAAATTTGAGAGTTAATTCTCTTTTCTCTTTGCGAAATATACGCAGCGAAATTGATTGTGACAAGTTAAATCTGAGTGTCAGACTGGGATTCGAACAAAGATCCCAGTCTTTCTTGATGCGTGAGCTTGCAAAATGGCTCTGAGCACTATGGGACTCAACTGCTGAGGTCATTAGTCCCCTAGAACTTAGAACTAGTTAAATCTAACTAACCTAAGGACACCACACACATCCATGCCCGAGGCAGGATTCGAACCTGCGAGCGTAGCGGTCTCGCGGTTCCAGACTGCAGCGCCAGAACCGCGCGGCCACTTCGGCCGGCGTGAGCTTGCAATTCCTCCATCCGAGCACGCCTGATGAACCGACTAAGAACTACAACTCGTCGGGATCTGCTCCGCTTCCCTTACACTTTATGGAAGGCCGTAACTTTGCAATCTACGCAACTGTTACAGTTACAGAAAAAGTAAATTTTGTACTTTATAAAGCATATAATTATCATTCAACTACAATGTCAATAAATTTGCTTTTTTATTATTAATACTATTACTACTTCTACTACTGTTACTATTATTATTGTTATTATTTAGCTTCAGTGGTATTATTGTTGACTGGACTGTAGTATTCATATCATGCGAGCAGCCCATAGCACCCGTAACGTAGTTGGTACATTCGATGAGTTTGTAAGGAGCTATAGAGATCACATTAGCTGACAATAGGTCATAAAAAAGCATCGTGGATACTGACAACAAAGGGAACTGTTTTACGTTACTGAGATGCACTGAGTAAAGATTAGTACAAACACATGCTTTCTCCGAAGTGGTATTGCCAGATAATTTCTTACGAAAAGAAAAACGAAAAAAAATTGCTTGTCGCACACATTCACATGATCTATTTCTATCAACGGAAAGAGAAGAAATTCAGATTTTCGTGGCAAAGCTTATACGGTGATAACTTCACTTAATTATGCACTCTATCGTGTGTTTTAGCGTGTTTGAGCAACAGAAAAGACGTACGTTTTCAACAAAGCAGAAAAAGAAAAAAAAAGAAATAAACAACGAACATATCTTGTGTACTTTTTTTTTTTTCAAGCGTAGTGTTATAATTCCACAGACAGTTGTCGTAAGGACGAATGTTTTATGACGTTAGATCATCAACAAGATGGTAATTTTTTTATTTATGTAGATAGATTTGAATCCCTTTCGCATAGTCCACAATTTGTTACGTGTCAGCGGAAAATTCTTGCATTATTGCTTGGGCACAAGGAACTTCCATCCTGAGATGAATTCCATTTTGGTTCTCTCGATCCGCTTGGAAAACCGATAACAGGTGAATGCATCTTCTACTTGGAATTCGTTTCAGTCGCACCGTCCATCTTCTTCACGTGTCAGCTCGTGCCAGTGTACGTAGGCGGACAACGCTTGTGTAAAGACTACATTTCATTTCGATCCATCGCATTCTCGATTCAGCCAGAGCGAACATTTGTACGTAAAACCCCTTGTTGTTGATGTTGTGACATTGTAGCAGACTTATGAAAGGGGTATTGTATACGGACATGTTTATCAATGTAGCACTTACCTGGATTAATTTAAAAATGTGTAAAAACCATTGAAAGTTTCGTATACGCCAAATAATAGTGGGAGAGAGAAGCCTAACAACGCTAGGCTAAGATATATGTTTCTGCGCCTTAAAAAAATAAAATAATAAAAATAAGTGACGTGTGAAGGGCAATAAGAAAGCTAGGAAGTTAACTTTTCGTCAACCATGGTATCAATAAAGGAGAATCATATCTAGTGAATGAAAACTGACTATAGTGCCAAGATGGTCTTCTAGGAATTGTTCCAAAATTTGTTTGACGTCGTTCCTAAACTGGGTGGGGCGTGGGGGGGGGGGGTGGGGGGGAGGGGACGGAAAGGAGAATATCATCGTCAGTAGCACAAGTAGTGGCCAATGTTTCTCTGGCAATTATATTAATAGCGTTACTGTTCACAGAATGTACAAATGACTTAGAAGACAACATGTGTTGCTTCTCAGGCTGTTCCCAGATGACGCAGTTATGTGCAGTGAGGTCATGTCATTAGAAAGTTGTTACTATGTGCAGTAAACGTTAAAATGATAACCGCACCGTGCCAACAGTGGCAACTGATCCTCAGCATAAACAAATTAGATGCGTTGCGCGTACAATATGAAAAGATCAGATTTCGTTTGAAAATGCGTCAGGTTCCTAGCAGACTAGATATCAAGAGCACTTTCATATGAATCCACTACACACTATAGAAATGTTGATAAGAGATTTCAGTCTGAGTTTTATGGGAAAAATGAAGAGGAAGCGTGCATCAGTAACATATGTGTCTGCTTAATAGTACTCGTTTTAAATGCTGTCCATAGTCTGCGACCCCTGGCGTCGTGGGTGAGGAAAGACCTACCCACAGAACTCTGAGAGCATACGTTCTATAATGAGTCAAAACATGTCTATGATCGAAGAATTTATCTATATTTATGGCTCGCATATTGAGCACGAATGTGTATTTAGAGAATTTATGACTCATACATCAACCGCTTCCCTTCAGCTACACCATTCGCTGAATGTAACAGACAGTAGGCCACAGAATCTGCTGCATTACAGCCTTCGCAGCACGCCATTCTGTGGCTTATTGAACACAAATACATTACTCATCAAAGCGAATTGCTGACTCGGTAGTGACAGTAACTACGTTTGTTTTGTGACTACGTACAGCCAAACTGCAGGTCATAGCAGTAAGCGAGTTGGAAGCATGGAAAGTGAAGACGGAAGATGCTTTCGTGGTAAGTTGCAGCGGTTTGCCGTTAAATTGTTAAATTTAGTAACGATGATCAGGACAATAGAATAACAATTCAACAAAAATGTAAAAATTAGAGAATCGATGGTGTGCAAAATACAGCAGAAGGAACACGATGCTCAGTGGAGTGACATTCAGTTATCTAGTAGCAAAATCCACTTTTACATATTTCATTGATGATGTGGATAAACGTTATATTAGACAACAATGTCTGCGATATCGTAATCAGTGCAACGAAATACCAATTACCCTCTCTATGACTTTTTTTTTAAAGGTCCATACCGCATGAGTCATCATTTGTGGGAAAAAAATCTATAAGCATTACATCAAATGAAGAATGAAACACATTTCAAGCAACCAGTGGTTTCATAAGACGAAATGTGGATTCGTACACATTACTCTGAATAAATGTCTTCGATGTTTTAGTGTATGATATGTATGGTCAAATAAATACGCTAGGAACTGTTCAATAAGTTGTGTTCTGCAGGGCTTTGGCGTTGCTGTATGACGAAACAGCTATTCCAGAATCCCAGACAGGTTGCAGATTGCATATTTAACGCCTTCCAGGCATCAAATAGTTGATTTTTTAGTATTTCGCGTTATTATTCAGCGAATTGGAAAATTACAAAATCCCTTCATATTCTATTCATTAAATGGTATAGTCTTACGCTAAAAGTTTAACATAATAAGACAAGTACTACAGTTAGAAATAGTCTGTTTTTCTTCGGGCTGCGTCGCCGATGGCACGCAAATACCCAGACTATATTCATCCAGTATTTAACTATGATAGCACTTAGCCTCTTTCAGTAAACATTGCATACAATATCAAACGTTTACGAAACTTTTTCTCGTTCATACCCCCCAGACATGATGACTACACGCACGCTGACCACACGCGCTGTTCATGCAGTAAAACTGCATGACCTTTTAGTTTATTACTTCTTCAGTATCGACCTTCGCGATACAGTTTGCAGACAATATGAATATAAATTTGCTTAAAATTGTACGTGGAAAATTACATTATTGTACACTTGGTTCAACATATATGACGGCATGAACATTTAGATTCGAGAAACACGTGCTGTTGCTTAAAATGGAGCGGAAATTATGCAGACTATATTCATCCAGCGTTTCAAAATGAGGGCGCTTAGCCACTAACAACAAACTTCAAGCATAATTTCACACCTTTTCTAAACTTTTTCTCATTTTCAGATGTGAAGTCAAATATTTCATACATCAACTCATTTGTGAAGTAATCAGACGCTTGAAATTGTTTTCCATAATGACAAGAAAAAAGATCTCATCGCCAAAAAAATAACGAATGTAGAGAGATAGGCGGTTGGGAACACAAATATAACTGATTAACACTGCAGGATCTCTGGTTAATGTAAGCGCTAGATAAGCCATTGTAAATGTGAAATGCAGGTTCATTACCAAATGGTTTAACACCAGGACGTTGAATGCAAGCATGCTAACAAATGCATTGTGTTGTGCAGGTGACGGACGTCAGTTTGTGGGATGGTGTTCCATACCTGTTGCACACAATCGATCAATACTTGGCTGGTTAATACTGGTTCTGGACGACGATGGAGTTGTCGTCCGATGATGTTAATATGTGCACGATTGGAGACAGATATGTTGATCATACAGGCCAAGGCAACATGTCAACACTCTGTAGAGCGTGTTGGGTTACAACAGGGGTGTGTGGGCGAATGTTATCCTGTTGGAAAACAAACCATGCAATGCTGTTCATGAGTGGCAGCATAACAGGTCGAATCACCAGATTGACGTGCAAATTTGCAGTCACGGTGCGTGAGATAACCAAGAGATTGCCTCTGAACTCATACGAAATCGCACCTCAGGCCATAACTGCAGTTGTAAGTCCAGTGTGTCATGCACACAGACAGGTTGATTGCAGGCATTCAACTGGCCTCCTTCAATCCAACACAGTGCCATTATTGGCACCGAGGCAGAAACAGCTTTCATCAGAAAAGGAAACAGCAAACCTCCATCATACCCTCGAATGAGCTCACGCTGGACACAAATGGAGTCGCAAATGGCGGTAGTTTGCGGTTAGTGGAATGCACGCTACACGGTTTCTGGGTCTGAGCTTTCCTTGAAGTAACCGACTTGTAACAGTTCGTTGTGTCGCTTGCTGCCAACTGCTGCTCACATCGCTGCTATAGATGCAGTACGATGCGACAGAGCCAACACGCCAAACACTATGGTCTTCCCCCTCGGTAGTGCCACGTGGTCGTCCGGAGCCCGATTTTATTTTGACCGTACATTCCCGTGACTACCGCTGCCAGTTATTATGTACAGTGGCAGTATTCCTGCCAAAACTTTCTGCAATATCGCTAGAGATTTCAGTTCCTTGAAGCCCCATTACAAGACCTCGTTCAACCTCAGTGAGGTACTGATAATGTCGTCTTTGTCGCCTTAAATTTCTTCACTGACTTCAATTCACCATGCCCAGTCTCAAAGACACTAGATTTGCATCCTCGTAGTGGTGCTACTGGGTCCGCTCTCATATGACTGGAGTAAAATCTGAATAGACATTATCTTTCAGATATAAAAACACGCCTACCAACTTTCGCTTATGTCGCACAACTCCTTCTTAGTGTTGCAATTAAGGTTTAGATGAACGTTGGATTCTTTAAAACAAATGGGGATTTACTGGTAGACGTATAGCATGTGACAGAGCTTGATGTGTAAACATACTGCAGTGTAGGCTGTTACTGCATACCTTGCCTCTCTGTGTCTCGGGCGTACACACAGGGGCCGGCCACACCGGCTAGGTTTTCAGTTCGCTTTGCCGCGTAATAGATACAGAATTTAATCACCAGTCACCGGAGACATTCGCCGAGTTCTTCTTGGCTATGAGTGAATCGTTGACAAAATTGTGTCATATTCATGTCTTTCATACAAGACAACACAGAATAACTGGAGGATTAAAGAAATAAAGTAACAAATCAAACAAGAATACTGTGATTGGTTTAACACGTTACCCATGTGCTCTGCTGCATGAATTATGCGTTTTTCTTCCTCCAAACTCTGAGTTAGATTTGGCCGCTGTTGCCTGCCGCCTCCACGACTAGAGGCTCAGTGGCAAGTGCCTCAATAATGTATTTGCTGCAGTGCGTAACACAGCTGCCCGCAGCGTTGTACCTGTCAAGACATCCGCTGCATTTAACATGCGGGTACCTTTCATTGTCATAAGAGGGACGGTGAATGCACACAGCTGTGTAAATACTGCAAGCACTCGCAGTAAGGTTTCCAGTTGTTAATTTCCAGCAGGACAATGTCACACTCTCTATTGGAGAGTAGTTCAATTGTCTGCATACTTTCGTGTGTAGGAAAAACTGTAGACGGAGCATGAGTGATTTGCTTCCCCGGACCGCAATTAACTTATCTACTACCATTCTCGAGACAGCGCACTCTACTGAAAGATAGGTGGTTCCACTGCAGCACATTTGAACCACTTTCCTCTCTTTCATTTACTTTTTTTCCTTCTTTACAATTTCACAGCATATCGGTACCATACTGCTCGTCTTCTATGATGACCACTATCGATTACTTTGCATGTAATTGCCATTAACACCACCTAAGTTCAGAATAAACGCAGGAAAGACTGTTATTCTGTCTTGATCTGATGATTTCAGTGTGAGTTCTTTGTCATATTCATTACATAAACACTCCTAAAACAAACACGCGCACGCACGTGCGTGGCTTTCCCTACATTTTCACTCACATACCCACAAGTCTCACGCCACACAGACACATACACACACACACACACACACACACACACACACACACACACACACACATACATACACATAAATACACGCGCACACACGCTCGCACACACACGCACATATTATCACATAAAGTTCTGTCGTAGTCGTTCTAATATCCCTGGTGTCATTTCAATAGTATTGCAGGCAACGAGAATTCTTGCCTGGAGATCCTTTTCAGCCTGGACAGACGTGCCGTCCAAAACACATTTCATATGGTCCATCAGAAGAAATCAAATGGGATGAGAGCAGGTGAGCGTACCGGCCTTAAAAAAATAAAAAAATAAATAAAAAAAAGAGGTTACTTATCCAATCCACTTTCCAGCGCACGTCTGATCCAGGTGTTCACGAACCATCGGTCGAAAGTGAGGTGGGCTCCATCGTATTGGAACCACATTCGTTTTCCAATACCAAATTGGACATGTTATAGGAACCTCGATATACCAGTGAGTGTATTCCACTGTGAGAAGCATTACTGGTACTCCCTCTGCGCCACTTCTGGCTTCGGAGTTACATGCAGAGTGAACCAGAATTCCAGCGAGAAACTTTCAGAGATTATTCTGGGACATCTTGTGAGTTTTAATTATAAGTTACTCAACATCCGGCGAGTCGTTATGGAGTAATAATATAACTATGAGTCATTCGGTTTGTTACCGCGATGACCCACGTTTCTGTGCAAATAGCTTCAAAGGAGTGAAGAAGCCTGTAATATACAATAGCCAAAACGTACAGCACACAACATAGAAAAATGCAACTACTCTCAGACGAAATATGTTCACATTTAACAGAGTGTGTTAAATCTACTACCTCAGAGTACAGTACATTACGTAACAAATGCAGAATTGTTCCCTTACACATACTGTTCGGAATTTCGACCACCATGACCACGGAAGAGTGTACAGCGAGGCTCCTTTATTGGTCTTACACGGTCAAGAATTTCAGAAGTTCGACATCCTACTTTCGTGGCTACTGTAGTCCTAGCAACCTGATCGGTTTAACCCGGAGCCTCGTAAGCTAGGCTCTTCACATGCCACCAGAAAAAAAAGTCCCCTGGTGTCATGTCTGGTGACCAAACTGGACATGGAACATGAACACAGCGACCAGTCCAATGGCGTCCAAACTGTACTTCAATGTTGTTCCTAACATCGAGTACAAAGCATGACTTTTCCCTGTGCTATTGAAACCACATAACCTGACGGACTCTCAGCGGTACATCTTCTAGGCACTATGGGAGGACATGTTGAAGCAACATTTTGTGCACCGCAGGTGCAAAGTTACTTAGAGCAAGAACCAAAAAATTCAATAAACTTGTAACGAGACGCCAGAGACACTGGGATATACGTTGTAACAGGTATAAATATAGATAATTCTGTTTTTGTAGTGCACAGCGTGACATCAATATTTACGTCAATCGCTGACTAAAAATTGTAGTTGCTACACGTTGTATGTTTTTAGGTTGGGAATCACCTCCAGTCCTAGGCTGCAGTGACGTCAGACCATCCGCTTTAGGAATACTAATGCTTCAAATTCTACAACAGCTTAAGTCGATGCCTTCAACGGGGATATTTGCGTAATAGTGCGTGACTTAATTTCTCCTACCTCCTAAATATTACAGTCATAATTTTCTGATGTACTGTTTTTCTTTCCCCTTCTGCAGTCCTTTGCACTGTTCGGCAAGGTCCTATCTGAGAGGTGCCCACCCCTGCAGATTACGCCGTATTTTCGTTTCGATCACTGTTAGTATTCTTACGCCAGCCTCAGGACTAGCAGATGCCGTAGTCTGAATTAACGTCATACTGGCCTGCATTACTGTGCGCATCTACGCTCGTGTCCGCAAATTAGTCCGCGTACGGCTACCTTCGCCTCCCGTCTTTCTGGATCGTTGACCAGACTTAAAATGCAAATACCTCTTGATACTTCACTACGATTGTGATACGGTTTTCACCAGTCTCACTTTAGTAAAATTTTACAATCATCTACATATGATCCCACTTGATTCCTTCTCTCCTTCATTATTGGAATTTACCAACTTCTTAACGCTGAAATGAGCGTACGCACTGAGAAGACATACCACTACCGTGTCTCAGCGTGAATCAAGGAAGACAAAAACCACGCTTTCACTGCCATAGAGAGCATTCCGGCCAAGACGAAGTTCATTAGTATCAGAAATTGGCCTTAAATTGAGACTGAAGTTTCTGAAATTGTATGCTTCAAGTACAGCATTATATGCAAGCGAATCATGGACAAGAAAAACCGGGACAAAAAGAAACGAGATCTTCTGTAGGTGGACCGAAAAAATAAGAAATGAGTTGGTTCTCTGTAGAATCAACGAGAGGACTAGGATTAACAAGAAGAAAGAACAGGATTATATAAAAGTCCTAAGACATCAAGGAATATCTTCTATGGCACTGTAGGGAGTTGTAGAGTGTAATAACTATACGGGGAAGGAAGAGACTGGAACACATCAAGAAATAACTGAGGACATTGGATGCAAGTGGTTCTCTGAGATGGAGAGATTTAAATTGAAAACATCAACTCAGTCAAAAGACTGATGATCCAAAAAATTATTCTTGTCATGATACTTTAACAATACAAATTTGAGTCCACTGACCTGCACATAGACCTTAACTGACAGCATTAGCTTGCGACACGGGGAGGTGAGTCACATCTGGACTGGGTTCACTAGGTGGATTAATGACCAGTAGTCCTCAAGGCGGATTAAGGACCAGTGGTCCATAAGTTGATTAACGACCACTAGTCCACAAGGCGGATTAAGGAGCAGTGGTCCAACAGGTGATCAATGATCAGTAGTCCACGAGGTGGACTAACAACCAGTAGTCCATGAGATGAATCAACGACCAGTAGTCCACAAGGCGGATTAACGATCAGTGGTCCACGAGGTGCATTAAAGACCAGTAGTCCATGAGGCGGATTAACGACCAATAGTCCACGAGGTGGGTTAACGACCAGTAGTCCATAAAGTGGATTAACGACCAGTAGTCCATGAGGTGGATTCATGAAAAGTGGTACACGAGGTGGATTAAGCCTAGTGGTCCATTTGGCAGATTAACAACCAGGTTCCACGAGGTGGAATAATGACCAGTAGTTCACGTAGCGCATTTATGTCCAGTGGTCTACAAGCTGGATTAACGACGAGTGATACGGGATACCAGACAGCCTGAGTGGGCCTTTTAGGCTGTTTTACATGGTCATATAGGTAAATGCTGAGGCATGCCCCAAAGCTGCCCCCAGAAAACGCAAAACACAAACAGTTAAAATTCGATAATATACAGAAAAGACTGTACAAGATTGACAAACAGATGATGTCCTCCCTTAACTTGTGACTGCGTCGGCAGAAAGGGTGTCATGGAGGAAAAATTAAAACAAATTTAAATTTCCCAAATCATGAAAAACAGAGGACCTGTAAAACGGTAATAACGCTAGGGGGGAGAGATTGATCGATTAATTTAGCGCCATTCTTTAGATTCACGGCAAAATTACGGAAGTAACAATGTTTTATTTGGAATGTAAACGAAAAGTACGTTTTCGGTTAACATTTGCAATCCAGTGTGGAATACTTATTTGGGAAAACTACATCTATGAGCTGAAACTATTCAAATCGTCTTTCGAGACTCAAGAAAAAAGGTACTAGAACGACTCGAACGAGTCACACGTATGTTCCAGTTGAGCACGTCCGCTGTGTGCGCTGCATGATCAAAAGTACCTGTACACTTATTTGTGGACATTAATATGGCGTGTGCCCACCCTTCGCGTTTATGATGGCTTCAGTTCTGCTGGGGACACTTTCAATAAAGTGTTCGATTGTCTGTGTGGGAACGGCAGCCCATTGTTCTTCAAGAGCCGAACAAGATAGAGATGATGGACGCTAGGGTCTGGAGCGAATTCGACTTTCTAACTCACCCCAAAAGTGTTCCATTTGGTTTAGATGAGGACTGAGCATCCAGTACATTTCAGGAGCGTTGTTTCCCACAGACGATTCCCTCACAGTTGCTGCTTTATAATAACGTGCTTTGTCATTTTGAAAAAAAAAGTACTGTACGCAATACTCGTAGGCAGTGCTGTAATATGTGTTCATATCCTTCCTTTTATTGAGATATTGTAAGCCCGCTAAGAGGACCACACTCATACCACGAGGAACATATCAGTACTGTAACACTAGCTCCATCGTGGTTCACTGTAGGCAGTACACATATGGCAGCGAAATAAAATTTCAGGATAAGTACTAGGTCTGCAGAGGGGGGTCAGTCAGACGCGTACAGATTCGGATTTGCTGATCGTGTGTGAATGTATCGCATTACATCACAAATCTCTTCTTTGTTGCTGATGGCGTTAAAGTATGCGATATTGTTGATGGTGATCCTTCCATCGGATGAGTATTTTAAGTTCAGCTGCCTTCGACGGACCTAGGCTCTCTGCTAGCACCATCACTCATACTGCAAACCTAAAACACCGTCTTATCAACAACACTGCCCTGAACAAGCATTTTCGCACTTACCATACACTACACTTAGTAAATAAAGGGACTCAGAAGTTCCACATGTTTAATGAACCGCCATGGAAAGAGCTGACAGTGTCAGGACCCGAAATAATGACTAGGACTGCACTGAGAAAGCACTCTGAAAGGTATATCCATATACCGAATACGTGGCGTCAGAAAGAGGTGGTTAGACAGAGGCGTACAGATTCAGATTTGCAGATCGTGTGTGATTCGTGCAAATCTGTAACTATTCATTCCGTCCTTCTCCGTATACGCTCAGTAGCCCATTTAGTCGTATGTGGTATGTGTCTACTTGAGCAGTATTCAGTCTCCTTTGCAAATTTTAGCATGTTCCAAGCCAGACAATTTCACTTAAGCAAAATATTCTACTAGAAACAAATAGTAACGCGGGGATGAGGTAGAAGCGCGTGAAACATTATATTTTTAGGTGCCGTATACGCCACTCCGCGATATAAGTATGTAAAGGAGGACCACATGTTTACTAATGTCAAGGATGTGAAACTGTTTCGGTATTTTGTAAAACACTATTCTTTGTTGTTTTTAACAAGCGAATGTGTAGCTTCACTTGTATGATAAACGTTCCTGTACCCTTTTTCTGGATGAGCCCGGATGATAGGACTTAAGTTAAACGCATATTCTGTCGGTTGGCAATAATTAAAGTATTTATCATACTTACTGGTGTGTAATTAATGAAACACCAATTACCTTCTTCATTTCCCTTGCATTGAATATAATTTTCATTTCGCTTGTATGAATTTCACCAGCCCTCGGCGTGAAGTTGGGAACGTTCGGTAACATTACTAATGTTCTGTTGTTAATTTTTCCTTAACTGAACTAAGAGTCCCCTTTAGATTAGTTTACTGTTAGTTTCAATTGGTCTTCCGTGATTTCTGCGTAAGATTTGTTCACAACTGATCGGTCACACATCAGATAAAAATGAGGACACCCATATACTCACTGGCCGGACGCGGTCCCACATTGAATAATTAATTGCATTCATTTTCCGAATTATGTATTTATTTGTATTCTAGGTTCTTCTACGAAAGTGATTCTGCCTGCCGTTATTAGGACATGCCTTCTTCTCGTGATAATTAATTCATGCGAAGTTTTATATCATTCGCAATACTTCTTGCATCGTCTCTTATTGATAAACTTTTTCCGTTGAAATACCGTAGAATACAAGAAAGGCACGTTTCAGGCCTAAGACTACGCAGATGGATCGAAATACGTCATAGATTTTTAACATAGACAGTCGTGAATTCTACAAAGACACCAGAGGCATTCGAAGGGTGTGACTGGAGGCTCATAAAAAATAGGTGTACAGGTAAAGATCCTAGTGACGAGACAGTAAAATGAAACAGTGAGGAAAGATATCGATGTAAAACTTTCACTAGGAGGTGCTAATATGCCAAGGGATAAATAATTTATCTGCCAGGTATAGCCCCCTGGCTACCTCCAGCGATTGTGATTGGAATACGAAAATAAAAAAAGGGGGGAATACTTGGTGCAGTTTATATTTAGAGATGAGCAGAATAGTAGAACTACATCGCAGTGGAGAATATTCTTCAAAATGATCCCGGCCAATTTAAGTAAGGAAATGAAGTGGCAGCAGAACGCCACAATCGTAGAAACAAAGTTCCATATTCACCGACGAAGGTATTAAGCAAAAGATGTCAAAGTAGGTACATTGTCTCCTGCGCTATGATATGCCCAATATATCACAGAGCTTGCTTTCCAAAAGACACACGAAAATAGCAAACATGAAAATTTATTTTAAATATCACCAAATTTTTCTTTTGTCTCAGTCGATCTTTACGAATCATAGCCGCTTGGATTTGCTGTTAACCTGGTCTTTGATATCCAAGAAATGAATTAATATAATTTTTTCACGTTACAGAAAATGGCCAGCGGCGATATTCACAGCACCAGACAACCGAAATTACTCGCATTTCTTGGGAACTGAACTACCAGAGTTTTAGCTTGCATAGTAATCGATGTATTGCCTCTATCTCGACCATATTTTCCCATTAGGTTAACCGTTATCGTAAATCACTCTAACACTAGATCGAGAACGAAAGACGTCAATACAGAATTAGTAGTGTGCTTCTTGACACAGTATTACGACTAAACATCTAGGCGGAACGTTGCAGGCGGATATGAAACACAGCGAGCATGTAATGATTGTAGTGGGGAGAAGGAATCATCGACTTCGGTTCATTGGGAGAATTTTAAGTAAGTGTGGTTCATCTGTAAAGGAGACAATGTATAGAACGCTAGTGCGACCCCTTCCTGAGTACTGCTAGAGCGCTTGACATCCCAACCAAGTCGCATTAAAGGCAGAGATAAAAGCAGTTCAGAGGCAGGCTGCTAGATTTATTACCGGTATGTTCGATCAGCGCGCAAGTATTACAGGAGAGGCTTCGGGAACTCAAACTGAAGTCTTTGGGAGAAAGGCGACATTCTTTACGACGAACACTATTGAGAAAATGTAGAGATCTGGCATATATTTCGATTAAGGACCAGGGACATATAATGAGAATAATTAGGACCACAGTGAGGCATGCATACAGTCGTTTTTTCCTCGATCTATTTGCGAGTGGAACCGAAAAGAAGATCTACAACATAACTTCCGCCACGCATCAGACGGTGGCTTGTCGAATCTGTATGTAGATGTAAATTTTCCATCTGAAGACTTACTCTGATTTTAACGCAAACTTCAACGAACTGCAGAAACTGCATTTGTTCAGTTACGTGACTGAACGTACTTGGGGATAGATCTCCCCCGTATTCGGTTTGCGGAAGCTGAAGGTTTCTACATACAGCTATAATAAAAGAGAGTCTTTTCCCTTATTTTAAGAATATCGCTTCATTTGGTGTGAGGTTGGTCATCATCATAAACTACAGTTATTAAGGAATGCTTCTTGAGATATCCGTGTATTCTTATCGATACTGACAACTTCTATGTGCTTCATGCGGTAAGAGTGATCGATGGAGCACAGTAATAACATACGGTACTCGCAGTCGGAGGGGTAACGGTTCAAAACCCTGTCAGGATATCAAAAATTTAGGATCCCGTGGATTTACTAAATTACGTAGGGTAGATTCCGGCGTGGTTCCTTTGGAAAACAACACAGAGGATTTCCTTACGCAACCCAGGTTCGTGGTCCGTCTCGAAGGATCTCGTCCACGATGGTCCAAATGGCTCTGAGCTCTATGGGACTTAACTTCTTAGGGCATCAGTCCCCTAGAATTTAGAACTACTTAAACCTAACTAACCTAAGGACACCACACACATCCATGCCCGAGGCAGGATTCGAACCTGCGACCGTAGCGGTCGCGCGGTTCCAGACTGTAGCGCCTAGAACCGCTCGGCCACCAAGGCCGGCCGTCCACGATGGGCCGTTAAACCACAATCGTTTTTACTTTCCCAACGGCAATGTATTGAGATCACCACCTCATGCTAGAGTTACCGTAATGTGAAGAGAAAACTGAAATTCAATGTTCCCACACATTTTTGGGCTGGTGGGTGTTAATAATTGAACCTGTAATGCGCACATTTGCAGTTAATGAAATTAAAGCAGAGTCTATCTGAATTCAATGGAATATGAAAGAACGATGATAAACTTAGGACACAGATACCCAAAAGCTTCACAATTAGACAAAACTTTTCATAATATTGTCATGCGTCAAGCTTTTAAGAATATAAAGTAAAATAAGCAATAAACTTAAACGATAGAGATCGTGTTACAAAATCTCGTCGATATTACGCATCTGAGTCACGAACGAGAATGTCGAAATATTTAATGTTAAAAGAAGCCGAAACTCCTCTTTCCTTACAGGGTAGCTTTCCCGTCTAATCGAGCTGAAACTGCTAGTCAATTTCTCTAGCCTGATTCTCTAGTTAGCGTAACGTAGAAATGATGTAGAAATATTTATGGTTCACCTATCATACCGACGGTATCCAATTTTTTTGCCGATGATAATGTAAGGATTGCGAATCAAAATATCACAGACGACGGATACGATATCATACATACGAGTGCCAACTGAAACGTAGCTTTGTTCTTATTGTTTTTAATTATTTTGTAAATTAAAATTGCGTAGCGTCATGTCGCTTATGTCGAGGCGATGGAGGAATACTGTTACAATTCATCATATAATTTAGCGAAAATGTCACAATGCACGTTTGCTGTTTTCCAAGAATTTTCTTACATTCCAGTAACACAGCCCTTTGTTGTTAGTTAAATATTTGCTGTCAATTAGAAGCGTATAACAACAGATGTACTCTAGTTTTATGTACATGAAACTACTCACACGTAGTAAAAGTGTGGAATTCTTCACAATGGAATTAAATTTTATTCCGGTAAAAGTGACAGTTCGTGTTAGTGTGCCTTTTTACTAAAATTATCAAATAATATTTCTCCGATATGCTCCGCATTTTATGAATCATATTTTGTTTATTTCTAGATTCCTCTTCCATTCATATACTAGTGAAGAATTGCGGAAACGTATGAGTAAATCGACGAAAGAAGAAATTCTATGAATCTAGCAGTGTTGAAGATAACTGAGAAAGGTATTTGATGCTAATATCTTAATCCATAACGATAAACGTACTGAATACGTATACGCTACTCGGGGCATTAACGTATGCGAGTAATGTCTTAAAAATTATGAACACAAGATGTCTGACGAATTTCTAGAACAAACTGGCATGAAACATCCCAGCGACTCTACCTACAAAACGTGTCATTTAATAAAAATAATTTATTTTTGGTGTTACACGAAACAGTTACGAACACACGTTGTCCAATGGATTTCTAGCACAAAGTGGCATGAAACATGCCAGTGAAAGACGACATTAACAAAAAGTCATTTTCGTTTGTGTTTGCAGCTTGCTGTACAAAAACACATTAACTTTGAAACTGATAAAATATGTAGCTATCATGGCGAGCATATTTTGAAGCGCGATTTTCCTAATCTGTTTCCGTACTTCATTGCTTAAATAAATATCCACATTAGTTTATTTTGAAAAACTATTTTTATCAAACGTCCCTAATTACATTATATTAGTCTACTGAATACTTTTGCGTAATGGAAACAACAACAGAAAATCAGAAATTCGAGTGAGGTTGAAAAATTTACAATTTCTGTAGAAATTTGCTTGCATTTGCTGTTTTTCATGGCAGTCTGAAGCAATGTGTTGACTGCAAAGGTAGCTAGCCGCAGTTCGTTGACTGCCTAAACGTTTTGCATTTTCTTTATTGGTAATACACCTTTGGAATCAAACATCACAAGACTTTCGCTTACTACGTTCATACACAAGATAGTATGTAAAAAGTTACTAGAAATGCAATACCTCGTGGAGGAACCTACATTGCGATGCCCTAAGCGAAGAAACAGCGCAAAATGTACAGGTATACGATTACATTACAGCTAAGGCTTTAGGTTCTAAAGAAGAATCTATGCTCCGGAATGAACTGTGTTAATTGATGCAGTACACTATTCAGTAGACATTCTTCAGCGTAGTCTGTCTACATCTATTCAGTTGGACGTAAACTTAAAGTAATAGTTTCACATTCTATACTAAAATGACATGAAGCATAATGATGTAAATGTACTTAGAGCCACTAATCCTTCAGCACCGCAGACGGCACATCACAACGGTTACAGTGCGCTAGCACGAGTAGATAGCATTACGCACGTACTACAATAATAGCTGTCAGATCTAGTGTAAATCATACTAACAGAAGGATGTGCAGTATGAATAAAATTTTATCGAAACGGCGGCGTTGATATATGTTCAATCTTAATATAACAGTTGTCGTCTAAAAATGATCGACGTTTCTTTTATTGTGGCTGCTACATTTTTAGCAATTTACTCATAATAGCGAAAGGGCAGTAAATTTTTGGTGTGGTTGATTAAGATTTAACACGATTGTAATTGGTTCTACAAATAAAATGACGGATGAGAGCATCTGTTGGTGGTTCTATGCTACTGTCAATCAGTATCTGTTAACGATGCGGTATAGTTTTAGGAAAAGTAAATAAATAAATTAATAAATGGTTACAGTAAATGCGAAGTCACCTAATATGTTCAAGCGTAGAGATTGACTGACACGTAACCGGCAATTTAGGCTACCGGAGTATGATTTGCTGTATCTATTACGCAAGTGTGGGCAGTAACAGAAAATAAATAAAACACCACCGAATTAATAAGATCCACAGCGTGTCTGTAAATGAACTCGAAAATGTTTTGTAGAACAGGTGAAAAAGAAGAGACGGCAAATGTACTGAGTTTCGGCAAGTGCGACGTCCGCGCTCACCTTTCGTAGTCGGCGTTGTCGTCATCGCAGCGGCCGTCCTTAAGCTCCCGCCAGCTCTTGCCGTGGCGGCACGTCGTTACCATGACGATGTCCCGGTCGTTGTGCAGGTGGTAGAGCGCGTTGCGCGTCTCCGAGCCGATGCCGTGAACGTAGCGCTTGCCCTTGAACGCGAGAAGGAACTTCTTGCGCGTAGGGAAGTTGTTGGCGTGAACGGAGCCCGGCTCGCCGCCGCGCTGCGGGTGGTTCTTGTGGAAGAGTGGGATGGAGATGTCAAATCCGGGTCGCAGGTTGGCCACCGACATGCTCGCCTTGGCCAGGATCGCCTTGCCCGGGTCGAAGCCCAGGTCGTCCTCGGCGTAGTCGGGCCAGGTGCCCGAGTACAGGTTGAAGATGACGTGGTTGAGACCGCCGTTCCAGAGCTTGAGCTTGCGCAGCCGCGACGGCACGTTGCGCACGAAGTCGGCAGACAGAGGGTCGCGGTCCAACGTGTCGATGGCCAGCACGAAGAGGCACGCCTTGCGCGCGTCGGTCGTGTAGTAGCGCGACTCGACGATAGCGTCCAGCACTTTCTGGTAGGAGGGGGCCGGGTTCAAGCCGATGTCTACCTCCATGTAGTCCGCCTGGGGGTACACGAACACTTTGAACTCGCCGCGGCACCGCCCGAAGTCGAAGCAGTTGCTCATGCGGCAGTGGCGGTGCGGCGCCGACGGGTCCGCGTCGGGGCGCGTGCCGATCCCCGACCACCGGAAGTCCGGCGACGTCTCGATCTCGTAGTCGAAGTAATCGCCGGAGAGCCGCGATTCGGCGTACGTGGGCAGGAGGGAACCGTTGCTCGCCGTCCCGCCCGGCGCCGCGGCGGCAACGGCGGCGGCGGCGGCGTCATCTCCGCAGACGCCGTCGCTCTTTAACCGGTAGCCGCCGAAGTAGCAGTAGGCGAGGAAGGCGCACGAGAGCAGGACGAGCAGGTAGCGCTTCTTGGGCTGCATGGTGCGCGCTGGCTAGGGCGCGCCGGCGGGCGCGGGCCGCGCGACAGGTGCTGGCCCGCGGGCGCGTCCGCAGGGCCGCCGCATGTCCGACACACGCACTGGCGCCGCCTCACCGCCACCGTCGATATGACGCCACTGTGCGGCGCCGAGCCGCGCACCACGTGCTGCCGCCGGCCGCGCCTGCGCCTGCGCCGACGCGCGCCGCGATCGCCGCCACCACCGGCGACCGCGACACCACTCCGCGGCAGCGGCACCTTCCGGTGTCTGCATGCCGCGGTATCCACCTGCACCTCCGCCTGTACTCCGCGAGCCAAATTGCGGCTCTTGGACGCTTGGAGCAACAGCCGCTTTTCCTGATGGTAACGATTTCCTCGATAAAGGATGGAAGCGAACACGGCAAATCGGATGCACATAGACAATCGTACTACTCTTTCGTTATTTCTTATGCCTCGTGAATGAAATTACTTTCTTTCACTCACAGCAACTGAAACTCTTCTGGTGGGTCCCACCCTAACCACAACCACGGAAATGACAATACGACACGGAAAAACAGCCAAGCAATTTCAGAAGCAAGACTAATAGTTCCACTGCCGCTCGTTTCACTAAGAGCAATTTAAGCTGTGCTCTTAGGTCCCAACATAACCACAACCTTGAAATTGTTATATATTCGGAAGAAAAACTTGATCGCA
Source organism: Schistocerca nitens (assembly GCF_023898315.1). Lineage (NCBI taxonomy): Eukaryota > Metazoa > Arthropoda > Insecta > Orthoptera > Acrididae > Schistocerca > Schistocerca nitens. Next base: position 848,457,191 of record NC_064614.1, read on the forward strand.
TTGACCAAATCTCATCGTTTGCCGTATAATGTCACCTGATTGGCTCCGACCAACGGCAACGAGTAGCAAGCAGCAGCACGCAACAGTAGAGTCGTGGACTCTGTAAGAGTCTTAGAAACTTGGCTAGTAATGAAAATACAGGTGCTGGGCAAATGAATGGGAACACAGAAAGCACAACAGATTACAATATCTAATACGGTGTAGGAAAACCGTTTGCATTTAACACAGCTTCCAGTCGCCTGTGAATGAATAAACAGAAGTCCTGTACGTAAAATTTGAAATTTTCCCGGCGAATCAACTGTTCAAAAAGATTTCGGGCTTGCAGCCGGTCGTCGTAAACTTCCATGCACGATATTTCGGCTGGAAAACTGCCAGCCATCTTCAGGTGAGCCGTACGAGGACTGATGAAGACGTTCTCCGCTCCAGCTTCTATAGTTTGCTGATAGTACTGCCCCGCATGCGATGAGGTCGCGGAGACAGAAGGGCCACACCGACCAGCGGCAGCGCCCTCGCTGGTGGAACTGCAGTACTCAGCTGCCGTCGGTATTGTTGCTGGCCGCAGCTATCGAAGTCTTCTGGCGTCTTCGTCTCGAGCAAATTTCGGAGATGACGGGATTCCACGCGTTATTCAATTAGCAACCACTGTCACGGTTCATTAGATTTCCCGCAATGCGTATTTCAACGGATTCTTTGATAATTGAGTCCCAAAAAGTTCTTGCTGTGGCCAAAATCGAAGTTTTGTCGTACTCCATTGAACGTCCGTTAGATGTACAATGTTCCGCAACTGCAGACTTACTTGGTTGCAATACGCGAGTGCAACGTTGATGTTCTGTACAACACTCTTCCACTGTACGCGTTGTCTGTCCTATATAGGCCATACCACATTGACACGCCTTCCGCAGTAACAAATCATCCTTCACCGATCCCAGCAAATCCGAAATCTTAGAAGGCGGACGAAAAACCACGTTCACATGAAAATTATTAAGCATCTTTGCTATCTTGAAGGAGATATTTCCGACAAACGAAAGAAAAGCTAGGGACTTGGCATGCGCGTTCTCCTCTTTATCCACTTCCCGGTTCCTGGTTAAACGGAAGAGTGACAGCACTGTGGAACATTCTGTCGATCGTAAGCCCACTCACACTGATTTGTATTTGCATTCTTCAAGTTGCCACCATCCAATCCCGACCATGAGTGTACTTAAAAGCCTTGTGCACAGGGCACACGCGGTGTCGGATGCAGAGAATTTGCCTAAGGAACTGGCACTTTTGAGGACGCTGTTCGGAGACAATGGGTACTCGACCCGGCAAATTAACAGGGCCTTCTCAACTAGAGCCAGGAAGTGAAGGAAACATTTCACGGCATTCACTTCAGAACTGCTAAAAATTCGTCGGGGAATAGACCGCGTCGCTCGAACTGTCAACACAACTAGCACTGCTAAGAGTATCCTACGGCTTCCACATCGCTGGCAACGGGTTATACACAATGCTGGTGACTACTTTGAAGGTCATTAAAACTTTGAAACACGTATCTATTTTGTACGAGCTGTAACTAATTAGTTGCCACTATAAAATTTCCCATCCTCGTATGAAAGCGAGTAATTTCTGATAATACTTCTCCGAATCATTTGAAAGAATTGAATATACATAAACCATTACGGAATGCTGTACACGTAGCTACAGTTTACTGTGCAAATTATTTCGTGCAGAATAAAAACACACACTGCACAAAATGTTCAACAGCACTTCTGCACTCAGTAGCCGATGGCAAAACGTACCTTATCACCTGAGACTTTTACGTGCATAGAACGGATATTCATCAGAACGCTAACGCGCCGCTTCCTGCACTCAGGTAGGCGCGCCGGCCCCCTATCGAATCCGCACGGCGGATTAACGACGAGGGCCAGTGTGCCAGCCAGTCTGGATGTGGTTTTTAGGCGGTTTCCCACATCCCGCTAGGTGAATACCGGGTTGGTCCCCACGTTCCGCCTCAATTACACGCGGCGCAGACATTTGAAACACGTTCGCACTATTTCACGATTTACACTCGACACAGACAGCTGGGGTAAACTGATTCCGTCCCGGGGGGGTATGGAGTGGCGGCAGGAAGGGCATCCGTCCACCCCTAAAACTAACCTTGCCAAATCCGTTCTAATCGCGCCGACCCTGCGATCGCTGCGGGACTCTGGCGTGAAAGAAAGAAAGAAAGAAATAACGGAATATTCGTCACTATGAATGGGGAAAGCTATTTGAGAACTAAATTGTTAAATTATCTCTTCTACTTGCGATCATTAACTAGACAAAGGAGGTAGTATGCGACATTTGTACACAAGATGGCATCATGTAAAGAAAAGTTAGTAATTACTAAATAAAGAAATGTGGAAAAGAGAAAGAGTGAATGTAATTAAGCCAAGCTAGCGAAAGTCATAAGCCCTTTGCCTCTCAGGAAACTACATCGAGATTTTCAGTAGTCGTACAGATTCAAATTCCAGTAAAACATAGAATTACCTAAAGTGTAGGTGAGTGTGGCGAAACTGAATTATGAACGCTTCGGACTGAATGACCGGAATGCGACCTTGTAACCAGTGTCAAGCTCACAGAAAGCGCTGAGACAGAACTTCTGTAACACCTCGCGCCTGAATGTCAGCTCGCATTCACAATTCATCATGAATTTAGCACACGGAATTGGTGAAAATAACACGTGTCGTACGAATACCACATCAATGAAATTAGTACAAATACTTTTTCTATTAGCAACCACTTCGACCAAATGAAATATTCTGACCTATCTGCCAATCTGCTGGCGCCGCCTTGACCTGCGTCTGCGTTTAGTTCGTCTTCCGTAGCAAGCCGCTTTCAGCCTTGGATAAAATATCAATTTGTTGGCTTAATTTCGGATAAAATCTGAAGCTTTCGATGACTACCTCCATCAGCGTTGTGAAGGAGCATATCTCTCAAAATTATTTACGAGCATTCTCCAACTAAGCGTCAGTCATTTGATTGGATGGGAGCTCGCAGAATGGAGCCTTGATGACTTCTCTTCTGCCGCAACATCTCAGATTTATTTGGGGGAATGGGACCAAACATCGAGGTCATCGGTTCCATCGGATTAAGGAAGGATGGGGAAGGAAGTCTGCCGTGCCCTTGCAAAGGAACCATCCAGGCATTTGCCTAAGTCACGGAAAACCTAAATCAGGATCTGCGGACGCGGGTTTGAACCGTCGTCGTCCCGAATGCGAGTCCACTGCGCTAGTAATTGCGCCATAGCGCTCTGTTCAGGAAGGGAGAGAAAAGGAGAGAGAGAGGGGGGGGGGGTTCAGTTTAAAGAACCTACGCTGCGTATTTATAATGGTTACAGAAACTCTTTCCAAAATCTTAATAAACATTTTTGGAACAGTGATTAAAATTTTTAAAAATTTTTTGTTTTTAAAATTCAGTCTTAATCTTACCACGTATGTTACAAGAACATAGGTGACCGGTTTCGGTCATATCACATGACCATCATCAGACCCATGGCATCCTTCGAAGAAGGTAGGTGGAGCACTCTTCTCAGCTGCTGTGATGGCAACTGATCATCTTTCCAAAATGTTATCCAAGATCAGTTAGCGAGTCACTGAAAGCAAAACTGTTGTAAAACTGAAACTTTCGCTCAATACGTTACTTTCAGCCGTAAGAGCATTTCAGCTACAGAGGTTACTTCTGCTACAACAATGTTCCATACACGAATGGCACGAGTGAAGAATGATTGCCACCAGACTTCTTTATTAGCTCTATTTTCTCAGATTTTCTTGTTATTTCGAGAGACGTATACTGGAAGATCTACTATGGTGCCCAATTCTTCCCGGAAAGTAACCTCTCAGGATTTCAGTACCAGACCTCTGTGTTGCACAGCGCATGGCTTGTAGCACCTGCCAGTGAAGTTCTCTGAGCATTCCGTAATATTTTCGCACCATCTAACCGATCCCGTGTCGAAATGTACCGCTCTTCTTTGAATCTGGTCTATGTGAACTATTAATATAACTCGGTAAGGATCCCAGACTGATAAGCAGCATTGTACAATGGGTCGAACAACTGATTTGTATACCACTTCTTTCTTCGATGAATGATGGTAACAAGATTCTTCGTAACGATTTCGGACTGGCATCTGTTTTTCCTCGAAATTGTTTCGTGTGATAATTCCACTTCAGATCGCTCCATGTGGTTATTTCTTGGCATTTTACGATATTTACTGTTTACAGAGATTTATCTCCAGTGGTGTAATCGTACAATAGTGGTTTTCTTCTTCCCAATATGTTGCGTCCTATTATGTTCAGGGCCAGTGCCAATGTCTGCACCAATCATCAGTTTTCTGCAGGTCTTTCTGCAGTGTGATACTGTCTTCTGGTGATGGTACATTCTTTTAGACGACCTCATCGTCTACGAACAGCCTCGTGGAGATTCCGACGTTATCCACTATATGTTTCTGCCGTAATCCATGCCACTTTTTTGGAACCGTGGTACGATGGAGGTATGTCGAACGTACTGAGAACCGCCTTCAGACGTAGGACATCGCGTTGAGTGTCTATTGCGTACCTCTTCATTTCCGCCGACATTCTCGTCCTCCTCTTTTTCGGAGTCGTGTGTTAGAGTTTGCAAGCTATTTCACACATTGCTAGTAACTTGGAATAGTTAAGCAAAGGCAGATGTCGACTGCAGGCAACACTGCAAACAATTGTAATTTTACCGATAAGCCGGCACAGGCCGCGTGTTATTTGATTTACACGTTGTGTTGACGCTGGTGCCGCACAGGGCTTCAAACGTTTAACGTGCTGCCACCTCGTCGATAACTGTCTGAGATACTGTATCCATTGTGGACTCCAGCCGAAAATAGAGACTACTCCAGTTAGTTAATAACAGCCGGAGAAATCCGATACGTGATATCAATTGTCGTAATATCGTCAGTCAAATAGAGTAACAAATTTACAAGCAAATAAACTAGTAAGAACATTGTTCAATGTCTCCTACACTTTTTTAATATCAAACAACATTAGCCTATGTCACATTTTCTCCGTTTACATAGCTTCTGCCCCTTACCTTGCGCAAAATTCAATCTCCTGCTGCTTTTAAGAAAAAGTTGAAGCATTTCCTACTATCATCCTTATAAAGTTCTCCACAAAATTAATGTACAAGGACAATCCCCTCATCTGTCAAATAGCAAAGCTAGCGTCTCCTATGTTGCTCCTGAGATGCCTTCCTCTTCATCTATCTCTATTAGCCACGCAATATTCTTTTCCTTTATATTTCCTTAATTATGTTTCATCATGTCTCTCTATTCTTCTCCTCCCTTCACCATGAGTCTCCCTCATACTCCCTGCTGCCAGCACTCCTATCTCAAATCTGTCTGTTCAATAATGTCTAATTATAACAGTACTTGTGATCTAAGAATATAAACTCTATATGTATGTATTTTTCCAGGTGTACCTTTCAAATGGTTTATTTCACTTTTTGTACTAGATGTAGTTTAACATGCCTACTAAAACATATGAATGTAAAATAAGTAGAATGCCTGGTTAGATGTAAGAGAGGGCCTGATGGCCCTAATCTTGCCAGGTTAAATAAATCAATAAATAAATAAATAAATAAAAGCTTCTCACAAATATGTCTGTCTGTTGCCGCGTCCTGAGAACCAAAATACGCACCTAAAAAATGTGAGAACTGTGTGCACTGGAAATCGTTACATCACAACACTGGACAAAATAGAGTCTTTGCGAGTACACGCCAGAAGCATAGGTGAGCGATGTCACTATCGATACTGCAGTTAGTAACTTCGAAGTCGTCACAAACCAAACTGGGAAAACGAAGTTACAAGACACCGCAGGGGTATAGGATTTCTGTAATTTCTTATATTTATGGTACATGGAGTTCAGAACCCGATTATACCTCTCCCAAAGAAGTTCGATGCAAATCTAAAAAATTCAAATTTTAATTTTCCAACCATTTTTAATACGCTAAACTAAACATTGAAACGATGTGGTAGTGTGTTCGCTTGACGCGTGAGTGGGGGGGGTGGGGGGTTGCCTATGTTTGAATCCTGGCGGAATCAAATTTTTAGACGAAGGTGCATGTCCTGTGAGCATTTACAGCGAGGTGAAAAAAGTCATCATGGGGTAATATCGTGTCTGACCTCCTTTAGCCCGGCGTAGTGCAGAAACTTGACGTGTAAGGACTCAACAAGTTTCTGAAAGTCCCCTGAAGAAATAATGACCAATGCTGCCTCTGTACCCGTCCGTAACTGCGAAAGTATTGCGGGAGCACTATTTCTTCCACGAACCGATCTCTCGATTATGTCCCATAGACGTTCGGTGGAATTCATGTCGAGGGATCCTTTGCTAGAATATAACGTTCTTGAAACCAACAGCGGACAATTGTGGCTTGGTGACAATTCCTTCGTTGTTTGGGAGCATGGAGTTCATGAATGGCTGAAAATGGTCTCCAGCTAGCCGAACGTAACTATTTCCAGTCAATTATCGCTGCTGTTGGAGCACAGAATCCCGTCCATTCCATGTAAGCACATTACGCACCATTATAGAGCCACCACCAGCACGCACAGTTCTTTGTCGACAACTTGAATCCACGGCTTCGTGTGGATCTGTGCTACACTTGAAACCTACCATCACCTTTTACCAATTGAAATTGGGACTCATCTAACCGGGTCACGGTTTGCAAGTTGTTTAGGGTCCAACTGATGTGGTCATGAGCTCAGGGGAGGCGCTGCAGGCGATGTCGTGCTGTTAGCAAATGCATTCGTGTAAGTGGTCTGCTGCCATAGACCATTAACGTTGAACTTCATCTCACTCTCCTAACGGATACATTCGCCGTACTTCCCACACTGATTTCTGCCATTCATTTATGCAGAATTGCTTGTCTGTTAACACTTACAAATCTACGTTAACGCCGCTGCTCTCGGTCGTTAAGAGACGGCAGCCGAAAACTGCGTAGTCCATGGTGACAGATAATTCATGAAATTTGGTTTTCTCGTCACACTCTTGACTCTGTAGATCTCGGAATATTGAACCCATAATGATTTCTGAATGGAATGTCCCTTGTGTCTAACTCCAACTACTCTTCCACGTTTGCCTGTTAATTCCCGTTGTGTGGCCATAACCACATCAGAGGCCGTTTCACACGATCGCCTGAATACAAATAACAGCTCCAGCAATACACTGTCCTTTTACACCCTGAGTAGGAGCAACTACCACCATCTGTATATGTGCATATCGCTGTTTCATGTCTTGTCACCTCATTGTGTACGTAGAATAAAAAAAAAAATTAATATGTAACTTTCTTTCAACTGTACAATCTTAGTTAAAAATCTTTTGTAAAGGATCGGTAACTAAGAATTTTTGTTTGCAATGAGAACTGGATTTTTGTATGCTATATCTAATTAGGAAGGAAATGACGTGCTCAAAAACTGACAATTATATGTCTCAGTTAGCATATATTTGACGAATTTTATATGTAAATGACCAAAGTATTCATAACGATTAGTCAAAGATTCTACGACAGACCAACGATAGAGACTTATGAAAACATGTTGCACGTCACAGTCTGCTCAGATGTTGTGTATGTGTTGACTTACAGAAGTGTATTGCTACTGAATTTAGCAACTATTGAAACACCTTTCAACTACAGAAACACTGAACGTCGCATTCACTCTTTTGGAGGGAGATACCTCAGGGACATAACAGTACCTTCTCTGATTCCTTGCTGCAGCGTTTCGATGCTTTAATTGCAGAAATTATGGACTTCAGACCATACTGAACTGAGAGATCAGGTATTATTACTTGATGAGTAGTGGTCGTATACTAACAGTCCACGTTTGCATCAAGATCGTTACGAACAGAGCACGATGTCAGGCATTAGAAGAAAGATGCGGGAGACATCCGCACTAAAGTGACCTGGAAAAACGACGGGAAATCCCAAAAACTTTGCACTTTACAAAACGGAAAAACGTGTTATCCTGTGACAATAAGATCAATGAGTCACTTTAGAATCGGCCAACTCATACAAATACGTGGTTGTAAAATTTTGTATGGATATGAAATGGAATGATCACATAGGCTCAGTCGTGAGCAAAGCAGGTGGTAGACTTCTGTTTATTGGTAGAATACTAGGAAATTGCAATCAGTCTACAAAGGAGATTGATTACAAATCACTTGTGCGACCGGTCCTTGAATACTGCTCAAGTGCGTACGGCCTGTACCAGATAGGACTAACAGGGAATATTGAACGTGTGCAGAGAGGAGCAACTCGAATGGTCGCAGGTTTGTTTGATCCGTGGAAGAGTGTCACAGAGATGCTGAAGGAACTGAACTGGAAGACTCTGGAAGATTGACGTACACTATCCCGAGAAGGTCTGTTCACAAAGTTTCCAGAACCGGCTTTAAATGATGACTTTAAGAATGTACTACAGCCCCCTACGTATCATCTCACAGGGATCGTAAGGATAAGATTAGAATAATTGAAACAAGCACAGGCTCGTTCAGAAATCATTATTATCGCGCTCCATACGTGAATGGAACGGGAGGAAGCCCTAATAGCTGGTGCAATGCGACGTAGCCTCTGCCACGCACCTCACCGCGATCTGCAGTGTATAGATGTAGATCTAAATGTAGTAGAGAGGAATCTGTTTGTCCACCCTGTAAGATACTGGTCTAAAACATCACTTCACATCGCTTAGTTTATTTTAATCACGTATACAAAGCAACATAACTGCTTCTTGATTGCGGAATTAGTGAAAGACATTATGCTTATTTAAGAACCATATCTGCCCCCGACTGCAATTTTGTTATCTGCCAAACTTCATAGTTCTCAAGACATTCTGAGTGACATCTAGGGTTGAAAAAAAGTAAAATTTATCTATATATGTTACCGACCTAGCATCCAATCGACCGGTCTCTCTTTGAAGATATCGGTGATGTGAACATTCAAAGGCTGAGAATTTCTCTGACAGCAAAGACCGACGATGCTAATTAAGAATCCGTCTGAACAGTAATGGACTGTAGCACAGTTATTTGTAGATCAGTTATGGGGTAAGGTGCGATGTATCTTACTTGCTGTTTTATTAAAGTTAAAATTCACTCTTAACCTCCCCGTTTGCATAAATATAAAAAAGGTGAATTGTACTCCGGGAGACTACATATTCACTGTGTAGCAGTACACTCCTGTAGGAGTACTTCAGACGTGCCATTCAGGGATCTATTCCGATCACGCAGTACTACTGCTACGTTTATTTTGAGAACTCTATCGTTTTCGTCTGGTAGTCCGAGCGCTGTCGTTGGAATATGTTCAAGCCCGGCGGAGCACCCGAAGATATACCAGCCATACATTCGCTTCAGCCCCATATGAGATCTAATAAAACAGCGCTGCAGCTGTCTACAATATAAAGTACCGCCAGGCACGAACCTGCTTACCGATCCAGCGCTGGTCGCTGTCTACGTGCAAAATTTTCCTGGAACAGCCGACGAGAGGCTTCGGAAAACAATATTTGGCTACACTCTCCCAGTCTAGGAAAGAATCCAGTGTCATATATGTCGATAGTACTTTCATTTATTGGACAGTTTTTTTAGAGACGGCTGTACAGTATGGTGTCACATGAATTTAAAAAGAGCATATATTTATTTTGTGGCGTGTGTGTGTTTAATTTATGTTTACTGTTGGTAGGCCATTGTGTAACCTGATGTATTAGAGGCTGTAAATATAGGGTATAAAAAGCCTACGTTTACAAGATTTTACAGTGTTTAGAGGAAATGAAAAAGCCGCTTTTTATGTGGCAAAAAAGTCACAGTTGCACCGCTTCCCCACAAGGATCTATTAGAGTAATGACAGCAGTGATGTTCAAAGATGGTATTCATATACATAGTGTTTTACACGTGTTCCTGAAAGCATCGTTCGTTTACATCAATGCTTCATTGGTAACTTCATGCTAATTGTGTATGACAGTGAGAAACAGACAGGTGTTTCATGAATACTCACTCCAGCTCAGCCGAACTGGCAAGCAGCTCTTCAGAAGTGTGTCGTCCACCAAACGCCTTCTTCACCAACAAATATAAATCTGTTGGAGGTCAGCAACATCTCTAAAACAACCGGTTTCGACATACTTTGCTGTCATCTTCAGGTCTTGAAAAATGTTTTTGTTGCGAAACGTGTTAATATCAATTGGACCTCAGGCCAGGTTCTCACGTGGATGAAAAACAGCACTTTACGAAGGTTTGTCATAACCAAAATATTAAAGAACATAAAGCATCTTGTGCAAATGAACATATCCATAGATATACTGTTCACAGATGATCGTTACATCACAAAAACACACTACACAATAGCACATCTGTTTACATGAGCTGGACATATTCTAAACATTGAAAATCCAACTTAAGGGACCTATAAAGTACAACTGAAACGTTATAAGCCGTTTCAGGCGGGTTTTCAATGTTTATAATACGTCCAGCTAATGTAAACAAATTTGGTACTATGTACTGTGTATTTGTGACGAACAATCAATCATCTATGAGCGGCATATGTACGGATATTGCCATTTTCACAAGGTAGTTTACGTTTTCGAATATATTGATTATGACAAACCTTCTATGATGTCCTGCTTTTTATGCACATGACAATTTGCTCTGAGGTCCACCTTAAAATGAATACTTTTCGTAACAAAAACATTTCTTAAGATCTCAAGATGGCAGCAGAGTCTGTCAGAACCGTATTTTTAAATTAAGAAATACGCTTGCGATCTGGGCTTTAGAAAGTGTTTAGCAAGTAAAACAAGTCGCTCCTTGTTTCTTCTAAAAATGAGAAATTTCAATTTCTAAAATAACACTCACTAGGCGGCACTTTGAACGCTTGCCTTAAATATCACTAGTCTCAAAACCTTCATGGACATCTTACAAGACAATAGTGATCCTCTCACTTTTAGTCCCATTGACAAGAATGTCCTTATATCTCCTCTAAATACTATAAAATTTTGTGTATGTTGTTTTTTTACACTCTGTATATTCTATTACTTTCTATATCATGACCATCACACTATGCAACTGAAAGCAGTAGCCGGCCGCGGTGGCCGTGCGGTTCTAGCGCTGCAGTCCGGAACCGCGGGGCTGCTACGGTCGCAGGTTCGAATCCTGCCTCAGGCATGGATGTGTGTGATGTCCTTAGGTTAGTTAGGTTTAAGTAGTTCTAAGTTCTAAGGGACTGATGACCTAAGATGTTAAGTCCCATAGTGCTCAGAGCCATTTGAACCATTTTTTTTAAAGCAGTAGGCAGCTAGTGTTGAATGGTAAGATACTGGACCAGAAATGTTCATTAAAATTTAAACGAATCACTTTCTTTAAACAAGCAGAAAGTTCCACACAAAACAGACTCTGAGACAAGCTTAAAACACATCAGATACGAACAACACATTCCACCAGAATTTATTAATATGTTTTTACAAGCGGCTATTGGAGGCAGAACGTACTAAGAAACCTAGCACAGTAGTTTATTGATATCAGTATTAAGAAACACTGCCAACAAGATTTACTTTTACAACTTACGAAAAGCAAGTGGTGGCACCAAAATTTGAGCCAACAGAATTTACTAAAAAAGTTGCTAAAATCCAAAAACAGGCTGATTTATTCTTGTGGTTTCACAGAACCAACACTTGGCAGTTTTAATAAAAATAGTTTTTCACATTAGGTATTAAGGAAACCACATTAGGAGGCTATCTGAGTGATGTTTTTGGGATTTTTTTGGTGAGAAGAATTAATTAGAATTTAATCAAATTTTTACATGATTTCATTCATATTTCGAACAGTTATTGTGATTTTTTAATAATTTCAGCCAAAAATAACAAAGTAACGCTGTGGTGTCCGCTGAATGTTGTGAGTTTAGTTGTCTAGTTGCGTGCAGTGTAGTCATTCCGATTTTCATCTGAAATCAGAAGGGTTTTTATTTTATATTAATAACTTATTTTCTAAGAATATGAACCTCAGTGCAGGTGAAAGTAATGAAAATTAAAAATTTTATAGGCGTTGGAACAATTTACTTCGACTTTCACGATTTTTCTGTAATTTTGCAATGAAAAATACCCTTAAAATCATGATATCATCTCCCAAGTTGGTTTATATAACTTGTAATTTCACAAAATATTTTCCTGATCGATTTTCATAATGATCGGTTCTATACTTTTCGAGTTTGACTGCATGCAAATGTGAAAAAATTCATTTCGAGATAAACGCGCCTGAAAAATAAATTCTCATAAATTAGAAATTCAAGGGCGTTAACAATAATGTAAAATGCTTACCGATTCATCTCTGCTATTACAGCAACATATAGTAATCCTTCTTTTTCCTCACAGGCGTCGTTGTGCGCTTGCAGCAGCGCTTTCCGATCTTTTCGACCTTCCATCAATTCCAATGAACCGCGTCGATTCTGCTGGTTATCCATTTGTTCTGCATAATTCTCAAGTACGAACACACTTCTATAAGCCTGAGTCAGAACTGGCTCCAAGTAAGGTACAGCGATGCTTTCACGTAATATAAACGAAATAATCCCTTGTGTTGATGCTTCTACTACCTTCTGGACCGTTATTCGAAAATAAAGGTACAAAGGCGAGGTTCCGTTTCAAGGCTACGTTGGTATGCAAAATGACTGAGGTTGAACCGCTCAAGCCTACCTGAGGTAGTGTTCCGTCCTACCTGTGCTCGAGACTTTACCCAATGTTCACTCTATTCTATGCTCATAAAATCTAAACTAATGCGAATTTCGCTATGAAATTTGGACAGCGTATTCTTGGATAGTTAAGCTAACGATTTATGCAATTTTTTGGACCTCTTAAGGTGGTTTCCACCCTTAAGCAGTTCAACAACAAGATTCACGATCGCATCTTAAGAAAAGCAGAAAAGCAGAATTTAATGGATTGATGAAATGAACTCGCAGTTGAACAGCAACTGCCAACAAGGCAACGATTTTTAAAAAGCCCTTTGGTGTCATTAAAATTTATTTCGTCCCTGACAACTTAATTGAAAATTCAATTTAATTAAGGGTGGGTAGTCTACCAATGTAAGGAGCTAACATGTTTAACAGTACCAGACCAGCAATGCCCTTTCACATAATGAAAGGTAGATCAAATGGGACACACCTTCACTCAGGCAACTTATTGCACAATAGACACTCAAAGTCTAACGTGACCAAAAATCAGTACCGTTAATCATACCCTGAAACAGAACAAAATACTGTCCTTAAGTTGGGACCGTCAGATGGTAATTTAAGAGGAAAAATATAATAAATTTGCCTTAGCAGAGTTAAGCTAAACAGGTGGCCAGCCTAACTATTTTCTTAATTTAGCTCCACCAACGCAGCTTATTGAGGACATAGACTTCTTTCGTTAAAAGTCAGCCATCTGTTTCAGTAGACACGTTTCTTATAATATACTGGCTTCGGTTCCGTGATACATGAACACACAGAGTGAAAAGACAGAATTGTAAGGTCCCCTTCCTGTAACACGCGAGACACGGATGAAATTACGGTATATAATATATCATCAAAAGTATCCGGAAACTTGGCTGAAAATGACTTACAGATTCGTGGCGCCCTCCATCGGTAATACTGGAATTCAATATGCTGTTGGCCCACCCTTAGCCTTGATAAGACAGCTTCAACTCTCACAGGCATACGTTCAATCACGTACTGGAAGGTTTCTTGGGGAATGGCTGCCCATTCTACACGGAGTGCTGCACTGAGGAGAGCTATCGACGTCAGTCAGTGATGCCTGGCACGTAGTCGGCGTTCCAAAACAACCCACAGTGTTTTATAGGATTCAGGTCAGGACTCTGCGAAGGCCATGCCATTAAAGGGATGCTATTGTCGTGTAACCACTCCGCCATAGGCCATGCATTATGATCAGGTGGTCGATCGTGTTGAAAGATGCAATCGCCATCCCCGAATTGCTCTTCAACAGTGGGAAGCAAGAAGTAGCTTTAAACGTCAATGTAGGCCTGTGCTGTGAAAGAGCCATGCAACACAACAAGGGATGCAAGCCCCCTCCATGATAAACACAACCACGATATAACAACACCGCCTCCGAATTTTACTGTTGACACTACACATGCTGGCAGATGACGTTTATCGGGTATTCGCCACACCCACACCTTGCCATCGGGTCGCCACATTGTGTACCGTGATTCGTCACTCCACACAACGTTTTTATGCTCTTCAGTCGTCCAATGTTTACGCTCCTTAGATCAAGCGAGGCGGCGTTTGGCATTTACGGCGAGGTGTGTGGCTTATGAGCAGATGTTTGACCATGAAATCCAAGTTTTCTCACCTCCCGCCTAACTTCAAATGGCTCTGAGTACTAAGGGACGTAACATCTGAGGTCACTTGTCCCTTAGACTTGGAACTACCTAAAGCTAACTAACCTAAGGACATCACACACATCCATGCCCGAGGCAGGATTCGAACCTGCGACCGCAGCAGCAGCGCGGTTCCAGAGTGATGCGCCTAGAACCGCTCTGCCACCGAGGCCGGCTCTGCTCTTGTTCATGTAAAACAATTTCACTACCAGTGCACGGCCCTTTTTCTCGAAAGCCATACTGTTCACTCAGGTTACGGTTTGTCAAGCGACAACGTGTATGTCATATCGTCATACAAACAGTGTACCTCGCAAGATTTGCATTTGGCGGCAAAAATTAGAACTACTTCTTTCCAGCATAAATCCGTTCTGCATCAACGCATTAGCACATCTACCAAGTTTCGCTGCCATAAGATAATTATAGACATCACTGTACGTCCGTGAGTAGCTGCAATTATAACCACCCAGTATGTTCTAAGAGCTCCTATCTGGTCACACGACATATATTCAAACGGTAGTCATGCTCATTCCATGCCTTATGTAGCAGCACACTGTCCGTGGTGATCGCAGCAGCACTGATGTGTTCTCTGATACGTTCCCGTGTTATCGTCATTAAATGTAATCTCAAGGAAAAAGTCACAAGGCGTCAGATCAGGCAACCTGTGGTGCTGAGGGAACAGATGCACATCGTCTTCAACACTACACTCAATACAGCGATGATGAAGTTTATCCCTTAGGTTGCAGAGAGCGTCGATGCGCCAGTGCGGGCGAGCCCCGTCTTGTCGGAAGACCAAACTGTCGGAATCAGCAGTGATTTGTGGAAACAATCACAAATGGAAAATATCAAGGTAAGACTAACCCATCACTATCTTCTCACGGAAGGAGAACCGCCCATACAGTTTGGTATATGATTATGCACAGGAAACTTTAAGCTTCGGTGAATCTCGTTCACGTGTCACTGTTTCATGAGGCTGTTCAGCTTCCCGTACTCTCACACTGTGGCGATTAACTTTTCCACATAAATGGAAGGCTGCTTCTTCTCTGAACATCAGCTTAGAGGCGAAATGGTCATCCTCAAGTGCTTCCTGCACTGTCCTGCAAAAGTGGAGGCGCCGGCCATAATCCTCTTTTAATTGTTGCGTCAGCAGCACAAGGTACAGTTTGAAACGTAGCCGCCGTCGCAAAATCTTCCACGCAGTTTGCTGCCGTATTCCAAGTTCGTGGCTCGCGCTGACCTTTGGTTGTTCTGGACGGCGTACGAAGCTTCCCGTCAACCTCTCTATGGCTCCATCTGGCACACTTTATCGACCGCTACTTTAGTGTTTCCGGGGGTAACCAGTGCCCCTCAACTGTCGATGCCAAAGCACATAGCTCTGTTTACATGGAGGTAATTCCTTCTGAGTACACCCTGCGCTGTCATAGCCGATAAACGTTTCGCGTATTACAACACAAAAAAGTTCTTTTCTTGTTTTGTCACCATGTGTCAACGTAATGATCTTGTAACGCAAACTGGTTTATAAAATGCAAACTTGGTGAGTTTACATTCCTGTTCACGCATCAGTCATATTTGTTGACGAAATACTTTGTAAAACAGAGTTCTGAAAACGAGTGACTCGTTTGTAGTAACCCTGTATTAAAATGATGCATAAATACTGTGTCAAGTTGTATTATTTCATTTGAAACTCAATAATGTGCATGTACATGATTATGATGATGCTGATGAGGTCCCATACTACTAGACAGAGCGTAGGGGACGATGCGGAAGACCCGCACAGCCGTACTAGGTAAGGTCATAGCGGAGGTGGTTTGCCATTCCCTTCCTCCGACCGTAAAGGGGATGAATGATGATAATGAAGACGACACAACAACACCCAGTCATCTCGAGTCAACGAAAATCCCTGACCCCGCCGGGAATCGAACCCGGGACTCCGTACTCGGGAAGCGAGAACGCTACCGCGAGACCAAGAGCTGCCGACATGTATGTACATACACATAACTATTGCGTAATATTAAAATAATGCGTTAAAATGGAGTTAAGTTACACTATATCTGTGAGAGTCGAAGGTATTTTTGTACTGATGATGTATGAAAACGACATAAGGCTGCATTATTTCCTTGACATTCAAAGATAATCACTTAAAATGACGCACACACACACACACACACACACACACACACACACACACACACACACGCACGTACATACATAAAATACAGTAGTCCTTAGACATGTGATTCTGTCTCTGTCTCTTTCTACCTCCATCCCATCTCTGTTATGTATTTCTGTGAGAATGAAAGGAGAAACAAACAAAGTAGTGCTTTTAAAAATTAATTTTATTTAAAAGTGTTTTCACAGTGACATTTTACATTTTATGCTGTGGAAACATACGAATTTAAAACACTTTCGGCCTCCTCCGCAACAACTTTTAGAACATCATCTGCTGAAAACAGCAGGTTGTTAAAATTTTATTAAATATTTGAGACTATTCCGTTAAACAACCAAGTTTTGACTACTGTATCTGCAAATTATTCCATTCTACCTTGATGTGGTGGTACAGCAACCTTCTATTGCTACTGTTTAAATAACAGTCATTGGTTGCAGAATGTTCTTTATTAACTTATCTTAATAAAGAACGTTTTGCAAGCAACGGTTGTCTTGTAAACAGTACTGTATCTACCTTACGAAAATCGAAATTCCACAGTGTACTGTGTACCGTATAGAGTACATACCAACAATGTGTCAATCAACCTGCTTGTTATGAAAATAAGGGAACAGGTCAGCGTAATAAAGAAATTCATACCTCTTGTACATTTAAAATAAAGAAGTGTTTAGAATCCGTAAATCATTCTCTCTTAAGTAAGTTTATTATTTTCTCATTCACTTCTGACAAAGCATTTCGAGCACCAATGACTTTATGAACACTCTTGGAATTAAGCAAGGAGCCAAAAAAGTTTCTTTTAAAGATATAATTTTAATATCTGTTATTCTTCAGCTACTTAATACTCTGTCAATGGAAATGAAAGTTTTCATATACACAGTAGGCACAAGTAATTGCTTATCAGTATTCTCGAACTCACCAACGTACAGTCGGGTTCAAAAGTAACAGAACGACCTGAATTGCATTATGCCTGATTCGCATCCAACCCTCATAACGCAGCTGTCTAGCAGGTCCTCTAATTGCTCCTCGGTACAGTCGTTTGACTATTAAAAATGGTTTCAACAAATCACCACTAGAAAACACTGCTCTGTATCGCAATAACTCAAGATGTAAAGTAATACCACGATACTACAAATATCAGGGAACACCTTATCACAAATAAGACTGTCCTTAAAGCTTGTAAGCTCACATTTATTACAATACATGACATACCTCAAATGTTACCACTCTCAGTATTACGTCAGATAGGCAATGCACGTAGTAAGTTAGTCGTATTCATGATTTGCTCTTCAAAGTAACATACCGTACTTATTACTTAACACAAAATGACATTAAAAACTTCAGTTTTTCACGAGCTGATATTTGAGAATATGTATGAACTTCAAATGACACGACGAACCGTCTCGTTCTTCACATGGATTCAAACCCAGGTCATGCAGACAAAGCAAAGATTTCGTGACTGACGGAAACTAACAGTCATTCCTGACTAGGCAAACAGAGAGTGACATATCTCGATTTTAGACAGTATCAGCTAGGAAACATCAACTTTAAATTACATAACGTAAACATTTTTAACGGACGCGAATACCTACCCAGCATCTATTGTTCCTGTTTACGAACTACGAGAATTGTTAAATATTGATTCTTAACAAGTAACTTACCTGGAATGCCGTGAGGTAAAGCTTTGCGTTGGACAGGGATTCGAACCCAGAACCTAATCGGATAGATGTCGAAGCACAATCAACTGTGACATATCGCATTTTCTCGGCAGTAGCTAGATGTTTTAACTGAAATGTCGAGACGAAACATTAATTGTTTCCTTTCCAGGAACCCAACCCGGCACCTATCGCTGTTACATTCTAGAGAAAACGGACATTAGATATGGGTTTGTTACACCACAAGCGACATGTGAGCATGTTTGAACTAGAAATAATATGACGAAGAGTTCAGTGCTGACTGGTAATCGAACCCCACACACATCATTGCTGACTACACACAAAGAGACGTCAGCTACCGAATTTTTCTCTGCCAGAAGCTCGGAATAACAACCTAGAACTTACAGTGATCTCGCAAATAGTTCTGTGTCTCACTGGGAGTAAAAACGTCAGATATCGTTAGTGTTGACAACGAATGAAGATACATTAAAAATAAAAATTGTTATCCACCAGCAGATAGGTGTTCTCATGCTAGACCATGATAATACATAATGAAAACGTTAGTGCCGGGCCAGGGTTCGAACCCATTCACGCGTAATATGTGGAGATGCTGAGAAATCTACAGTTTAAAGAAACAACAAATTGTAGTCGAGTTGTATTGTCACGAAGGGACTAAAATTCCGCGTTATGGCCGCTCTGAGTTACATTCCCAGTTCAGAACCAATGTGATCGACACACAGAAGCTCAAATAAAAGATGGAATAAGTTTCCTGTGACCTTACATAGCGTTTGTTTCGTCACTAGAAATAAATAACTAGTACTAGTCCGGAACCGCGGGGCTGCTACGGTCGCAGGTTCGAATCCTGCCTCAGGCATGGATGTGTGAGATGTCCTTAGGTTAGTTAGGTTTAAGTAGTTCTAAGTTCTAAGGGACTGATGACCTAAAATGTTAAGTCCCATAGTGCTCAGAGCCATTTGAACCATTTTTTTTTTAAAGCAGTAGGCAGCTAATGTTGAATGGTAAGATACTGGACCAGAAATGTTCATTAAAATTTAAACGAATCACTTTCTTTAAACAAGCAGAAAGTTCCACACAAAACAGACTCTGAGACAAGCTTAAAACACATCAGATACGAACAACACATTCCACCAGAATTTATTAATATGTTTTTACAAGCGGCTATTGGAGGCAGAACGTACTAAGAAACCTAGCACAGTAGTTTATTGATATCAGTATTAAGAAACACTGCCAACAAGATTTACTTTTACAACTTACGAAAAGCAAGTGGTGGCACCAAAATTTGAGCCAACAGAATTTACTAAAAAAGTTGCTAAAATCCAAAAACAGGCTGATTTATTCTTGTGGTTTCACAGAACCAACACTTGGCAGTTTTAATAAAAATAGTTTTTCACATTAGGTATTAAGGAAACCACATTAGGAGGCTATCTGAGTGATGTTTTTGGGATTTTTTTGGTGAGAAGAATTAATTAGAATTTAATCAAATTTTTACATGATTTCATTCATATTTCGAACAGTTATTGTGATTTTTTAATAATTTCAGCCAAAAATAACAAAGTAACGCTGTGGTGTCCGCTGAATGTTGTGAGTTTAGTTGTCTAGTTGCGTGCAGTGTAGTCATTCCGATTTTCATCTGAAATCAGAAGGGTTTTTATTTTACATTAGTAACTTATTTTCTAAGAATATGAACCTCAGTGCAGGTGAAAGTAATGAAAATTAAAAATTTTATAGGCGTTGGAACAATTTACTTCGACTTTCACGATTTTTCTGTAATTTTGCAATGAAAAATACCCTTAAAATCATGATATCATCTCCCAAGTTGGTTTATATAACTTGTAATTTCACAAAATATTTTCCTGATCGATTTTAATAATGATCGGTTCTATAATTTTCGAGTTTGACTGCATGCAAATGTGAAAAAATTCATTTCGAGATAAACGCGCCTGAAAAATAAATTCTCATAAATTAGAAATTCAAGGGCGTTAACAATAATGTAAAATGCTTACCGATTCATCTCTGCTATTACAGCAACATATAGTAATCCTTCTTTTTCCTCACAGGCGTCGTTGTGCGCTTGCAGCAGCGCTTTCCGATCTTTTCGACCTTCCATCAATTCCAATGAACCGCGTCGATTCTGCTGGTTATCCATTTGTTCTGCATAATTCTCAAGTACGAACACACTTCTATAAGCCTGAGTCAGAACTGGCTCCAAGTAAGGTACAGCGGTGCTTTCACGTAATATAAACGAAATAATCCCTTGTGTTGATGCTTCTACTACCTTCTGGACCGTTATTTGAAAATAAAGGTACAAAGGCGAGGTTCCGTTTCAAGGCTACGTTGGTATGCAAAATGACTGAGGTTGAACCGCTCAAGCCTACCTGAGGTAGTGTTCCGTCCTACCTGTGCTCGAGCCTTTACCCAATGTTCACTCTATTCTATGCTCATAAAATCTAAACTAATGCGAATTTCGCTATGAAATTTGGACAGCGTATTCTTGGATAGTTAAGCTAACGATTTATGCAATTTTTTGGACCTCTTAAGGTGGTTTCCACCCTTAAGCAGTCCAACAACAAGATTCACCATCGCATCTTAAGAAAAGCAAAAAAGCAGAATTTAATGGATTGATGAAATGAACTCGCAGTTGAACAGCAACTGCCAACAAGGCAACGATTTTTAAAAAGCCCTTTGGTGTCATTAAAATTTATTTCGTCCCTGACAACTTAATTGAAAATTCAATTTAATTAAGGGTGGATAGTCTACCAATGTAAGGAGCTAACATGTTTAACAGTACCAGACCAGCAATGCCCTTTCACATAATGAAAGGTAGAACAAATGGGACACACCTTCACTCAGGCAACTTATTGCACAATAGACACTCAAAGTCTAACGTGACCAAAAATCAGTACCGTTAACCATACCCTGAAACAGAACAAAATACTGTCCTTAAGTTGGGACCGTCAGATGGTAATTTAAGAGGAAAAATATAATAAATTTGCCTTAGCAGAGTTAAGCTAAACAGGTGGCCAGCCTAACTATTTTCTTAATTTAGCTCCACCAACGCAGCTTATTGAGGACATAGACTTCGTTCGTTAAAAGTCAGCCGTCTGTTTCAGTAGACACGTTTCTTATAATATACTGGCTTCGGTTCCGTGATACATGAACACACAGAGTGAAAAGACAGAATTGTAAGGTCCCCTTCCTGTAACACGCGAGACACGGATGAAATTACGGTATATAATATATCATCAAAGATGACATGTTCCACATCCTGGAGGACCTCCTCACTACGGATCAATTGGAATGAAAGTAAATCTAATCTAATCTAAAAAAGTATCCGGAGACTTGGCTGAAAATGACTTACAGATTCGTGGCGCCCTCCATCGGTAATACTGGAATTCAATATGCTGTTGGCCCACCCTTAGCCTTGATAAGACAGCTTCAACTCTCACAGGCATACGTTCAATCACGTACTGGAAGGTTTCTTGGGGAATGGCTGCCCATTCTACACGGAGTGCTGCACTGAGGAGAGCTATCGACGTCAGTCAGTGATGCCTGGCACGTAGTCGACGTTCCAAAACAATCCACAGTGTTTTATAGGATTCAGATCAGGACTCTGCGAAGGCCATGCCATTAAAGGGATGCTATTGTCGTGTAACCACTCCGCCATAGGCCATGCATTATGATCAGGTGGTCGATCGTGTTGAAAGATGCAATCGCCATCCCCGAATTGCTCTTCAACAGTGGGAAGCAAGAAGTAGCTTTAAACGTCAATGTAGGCCTGTGCTGTGAAAGAGCCATGCAACACAACAAGGGATGCAAGCCCCCTCCATGATAAACACAACCACGATATAACAACACCGCCTCCGAATTTTACTGTTGACACTACACATGCTGGCAGATGACGTTTATCGGGTATTCGCCACACCCACACCTTGCCATCGGGTCGCCACATTGTGTACCGTGATTCGTCACTCCACACAACGTTTTTATGCTCTTCAGTCGTCCAATGTTTACGCTCCTTAGATCAAGCGAGGCGGCGTTTGGCATTTACGGCGAGGTGTGTGGCTTATGAGCAGATGTTTGACCACGAAATCCAAGTTTTCTCACCTCCCGCCTAACTTCAAATGGCTCTGAGTACTAAGGGACGTAACATCTGAGGTCACTTGTCCCTTAGACTTGGAACTACCTAAAGCTAACTAACCTAAGGACATCACACACATCCATGCCCGAGGCAGGATTCGAACCTGCGACCGCAGCAGCAGCGCGGTTCCAGAGTGATGCGCCTAGAACCGCTCTGCCACCGAGGCCGGCTCTGCTCTTGTTCATGTAAAACAATTTCACTACCAGTGCACGGCCCTTTTTTTCGAAAGCCATACTGTTCACTCAGGTTACGGTTTGTCAAGCGACAACGTGTATGTCATATCGTCATACAAACAGTGTACCTCGCAAGATTTGCATTTGGCGGCAAAAATTAGAACTACTTCTTTCCAGCATAGATCCGTTCTGCATCAACGCATTAGCACATCTACCAAGTTTCGCTGCCATAAGATAATTATAGACATCACTGTACGTCCGTGAGTAGCTGCAATTACAACCACCCAGTATGTTCTTAGAGCTCCTATCTGGTCACACGACATATATTCAAACGGTAGTCATGCTCATTCCATGCCTTATGTAGCAGCACACTATCCGTGGTAATCGCAGCAGCACTGATGTGTTCTCTGATACGTTCCAGTGTTATCGTCATTAAATGTAATCTCAAGGAAAAAGTCACAAGGCGTCAGATCAGGCAACCTGTGGTGCTGAGGGAACAGATGCACATCGTCTTCAACACTACACTCAATACAGCGATGATGAAGTTTATCCCTTAGGTTGCAGAGAGCGTCGATGCGCCAGTGCGGGCGAGCCCCGTCTTGTCGGAAGACCAAACTGTCGGAATCAGCAGTGATTTGTGGAAACAATCACAAATGGAAAATATCAAGGTAAGACTAACCCATCACTATCTTCTCACGGAAGGAGAACCGCCCATACAGTTTGGTATATGATTATGCACAGGAAACTTTAAGCTTCGGTGAATCTCGTTCACGTGTCACTGTTTCATGAGGCTGTTCAGCTTCCCGTACTCTCACACTGTGGCGATTAACTTTTCCACATAAATGGAAGGCTGCTTCTTCTCTGAACATCAGCTTAGAGGCGAAATGGTCATCCTCAAGTGCTTCCTGCACTGTCATGCAAAAGTGGAGGCGCCGGCCATAATCCTCTTTTAATTGTTGCGCCAGCAGCACAAGGTACAGTTTGAAACGTAGCCGCCGTCGCAAAATCTTCCACGCAGTTTGCTGCCGTATTCCAAGTTCGTGGCTCGCGCTGACCTTTGGTTGTTCTGGACGGCGTACGAAGCTTCCCGTCAACCTCTCTATGGCTCCATCTGGCACACTTTATCGACCGCTACTTTAGTGTTTCCGGGGGTAACCAGTGCCCCTCAACTGTCGATGCCAAAGCACATAGCTCTGTTTACATGGAGGTAATTCCTTCTGAGTACACCCTGCGCTGTCATAGCCGATAAACGTTTCGCGTATTACAACACAAAAAAGTTCTTTTCTTGTTTTGTCACCATGTGTCAACGTAATGATCTTGTAACGCAAACTGGTTTATAAAATGCAAACTTGGTGAGTTTACATTCCTGTTCACGCATCAGTCATATTTGTTGACGAAATACTTTGTAAAACAGAGTTCTGAAAACGAGTGACTCGTTTGTAGTAACCCTGTATTAAAATGATGCATAAATACTGTGTCAAGTTGTATTATTTCATTTGAAACTCAATAATGTGCATGTACATGATTATGATGATGCTGATGAGGTCCCATACTACTAGACAGAGCGTAGGGGACGATGCGGAAGACCCGCACAGCCGTACTAGGTAAGGTCATAGCGGAGGTGGTTTGCCATTCCCTTCCTCCGACCGTAAAGGGGATGAATGATGATAATGAAGACGATACAACAACACCCAGTCATCTCGAGTCAACGAAAATCCCTGACCCCGCCGGGAATCGAACCCGGGACTCCGTACTCGGGAAGCGAGAACGCTACCGCGAGACCAAGAGCTGCCGACATGTATGTACATACACATAACTATTGCGTAATATTAAAATAATGCGTTAAAATGGAGTTAAGTTACACTATATCTGTGAGAGTCGAAGGTATTTTTGTACTGATGATGTATGAAAACGACATAAGGCTGCATTATTTCCTTGACATTCAAAGATAATCACTTAAAATGACGCACACACACACACACACACACACACACACACACACACACACACGCACGTACATACATAAAATACAGTAGTCCTTAGACATGTGATTCTGTCTCTGTCTCTTTCTACCTCCATCCCATCTCTGTTATGTATTTCTGTGAGAATGAAAGGAGAAACAAACAAAGTAGTGCTTTTAAAAATTAATTTTATTTAAAAGTGTTTTCACAGTGACATTTTATATTTTATGCTGTGGAAACATACGAATTTAAAACAATTTCGGCCTCCTCCGCAACAACTTTTAGAACATCATCTGCTGAAAACAGCAGGTTGTTAAAATTTTATTAAATATTTGAGACTATTCCGTTAAACAACCAAGTTTTGACTACTGTATCTGCAAATTATTCCATTCTACCTTGATGTGGTGGTACAGCAACCTTCTATTGCTACTGTTTAAATAACAGTCATTGGTTGCAGAATGTTCTTTATTAACTTATCTTAATAAAGAACGTTTTGCAAGCAACGGTTGTCTTGTAAACAGTACTGTATCTACCTTACGAAAATCGAAATTCCACAGTGTACTGTGTACCGTATAGAGTACATACCAACAATGTGTCAATCAACCTGCTTGTTATGAAAATAAGGGAACAGGTCAGCGTAATAAAGAAATTCATACCTCTTGTACATTTAAAATAAAGAAGTGTTTAGAATCTGTAAATCATTCTCTCTTAAGTAAGTTTATTATTTTCTCATTCACTTCTGACAAAGCATTTCGAGCACCAATGACTTTATGAACACTCTTGGAATTAAGCAAGGAGCCAAAAAAGTTTCTTTTAAAGATATAATTTTAATATCTGTTATTCTTCAGCTACTTAATACTCTGTCAATGGAAATGAAAGTTTTCATATACACAATAGGCACAAGTAATTGCTTATCAGTATTCTCGAACTCACCAATGTACAGTCGGGTTCAAAAGTAACAGAACGACCTGAATTGCATTATGCCTGATTCGCATCCAACCCTCATAAAGCAGCTGTCTAGCAGGTCCTCTAATTGCTCCTCGGTACAGTCGTTTGACTATTAAAAATGGTTTCAACAAATCACCACTAGAAAACACTGCTCTGTATCGCAATAACTCAAGATGTAAAGTAATACCACGATACTACAAATATCAGGGAACACCTTATCACAAATAAGACTGTCCTTAAAGCTTGTAAGCTCACATTTATTACAATACATGACATACCTCAAATGTTACCACTCTCAGTATTACGTCAGATAGGCAATGCACGTAGTAAGTTAGTCGTATTCATGATTTGCTCTTCAAAGTAACATACCGTACTTATTACTTAACACAAAATGACATTAAAAACTTCAGTTTTTCACGAGCTGATATTTGAGAATATGTATGAACTTCAAATGACACGACGAACCGTCTCGTTCTTCACATGGATTCAAACCCAGGTCATGCAGACAAAGCAAAGATTTCGTGACTGACGGAAACTAACAGTCATTCCTGACTAGGCAAACAGAGAGTGACATATCTCGATTTTAGACAGTATCAGCTAGGAAACATCAACTTTAAATTACATAACGTAAACATTTTTAACGGACGCGAATACCTACCCAGCATCTATTGTTCCTGTTTACGAACTACGAGAATTGTTAAATATTGCTTCTTCACAAGTAACTTACACGAAATGTCGTGAGGTAAAGCTTTGTGTAG
Organism: Schistocerca nitens; assembly: GCF_023898315.1. Classification (NCBI taxonomy): domain Eukaryota; kingdom Metazoa; phylum Arthropoda; class Insecta; order Orthoptera; family Acrididae; genus Schistocerca; species Schistocerca nitens. The sequence continues at coordinate 848,483,372 of NC_064614.1, forward strand.
GACAGGGATTCGAACCCAGAACCTAATCGGATTGTTATCGAAGCACAATCAGCTGTTACATATAGCATTTTCTCGGCAATAGCTAGATGTTTTAACTGAAATGACGAGACGAAACATTAATTTTTTCCTTTCCAGGACTCCAACCCGGCACCTATCGCTGTTACATTCTAGAGAAAACGAACGTTAGATATGGGTTTGTTACACCACAAGCGACATGTGAGCATGTTTGAACTAGAAATAATAAGACGAAGAATTCAGTGCTGACTGGTAATCGAACCCCACACTCATCATTGCTGACTACACACAAAGAGACGTCAGCTACCGAAATTTTCTCTACCAGCAGCTCGGAATAACAACCTTGAACTTACAGTGATCTCGCAAATAGTTCTGTGTCTCACTGGGAGTAAAAAACGTCAGTTATCGTTAGTGTTGACAACGAATGAAGATACATTAAAAAACAAAATTGTTATTCACCATCAGGTAGGTGTTCTCATGCTAGACCTTGATAATACATAATGAAAACTTTAGTGCCGCGCTAGGATTCGAACCCATTCACGCGGAATATGTGGAGATGTAGAGGAATCTGCAGTTTTGAACAAACAACAAATTCGAGTCGAGTTGTATTGTCACGAAGGGACTAAAATTCCGCGTTATGGCCGGTCTGAGTTACATTCCCAGTTCAGAACCAATGTGATCGACACACAGAAGCTCAAATAAAAGATGGAATAAGTTTCCTGTGACCTTACATAGCGTTTGTTTCGTCACTAGAAATAAATAACTAGTACAAGAAAGGTTACTGGTGACTGACTTTATTGTGATTTTTTTTTTTTTTTTTTTTTTTTACTGGGTCCGTATTCGGACCCACATACTTACCTTTGGAGGAGACCTAGAGAAGATTGCAGTCTTGGGAAAAGGAACGAGATGACCGAACTATACAGTTCCGAGATATTCAGATCCTCAAGGGAGGCGATACGAATTCAAATCACAGTCCAGTACCAAATTTTTCAGCGTCTGTAGTTCAATCAAGTACAAGGAAAATAAGTGGCCTGTCCCTTTAAATGGCTATCGTTTCATCAAACAAAATAAAATTTTCTAATGTAAGTAAGTTTACTGGCGACAGTGTTTCTGTTTCCCATGACTTCCGCCTATGTCATTTCCTAACGTAAACCGGCTCTGCCCAGTTGGTAACGAAGGACGGTGATGTTTAATGCGGATTCTGAATTATAACGTCTTTCTCTTGGGGTTACCAGAGGTAAAGAAAATCTGTTTGTGCCTCTTAAAAGTAAATGCCTGAATCCACGCATTGCACCTGTGAGAGTTCGTTCCACCAGACCATTGTGGCCACATTTCCCAGCCCCAGGAGTGTGCTGTAACGGGTCATATGCTTAGCTTACAAAATTAGTCACGGTGGAAAAAATGCGAGTCTATTAAATGGTTAAGTAGAACCAAGCTTCTGACGCGGATATCATGCTATTCTCATGTCAGCAGGATGTAAAGACTCTTCTAGGCATCAAAGCCTCGATGTGAAGCCATTTTGAAATTTTCACTAATTCAGCAAATTTCTTAGTTCGAGAAAATCCACTGTGAAGTGTGAGTTTAGCGGATAATTCGATTATTACCGTCATTATTACTATCATTTTCTCCATACCGCTGCTGGAACACATGTGCTTGACCATCATTTAATGCTTATTGGTCATTGTAGAAGTAGTTGCCCAAGAACAGGTTCTTTTGAAACGTCCCCTTTTGAAGAATTTTATACGTAAGACTGTGCTTAAACTGACACACAGTATTTTTAGCGCAACGCAATCTGACTATCAAAAAATCCCTATGAAAGAATGGCCCTGACTAACATTAAACCATACCTTTCACAAATCACTTACCTCACAAAAATGTTCGCTACTCAAGCTACTGCAATACAGCGAGCGCCACTACTGCCAGCTAAATAAAAGATTCAAACTACTGAAGGTACTAACTACTGATAGGCATAGTTAGCAAATGAAAGATTTTAATAGAGAACAAACACTGTATTTACCTTAATAGTCATAATATATATAGCAGTTCATGACAAATTACAAAACTCCGCCATCTCTCTCCCCACATCCACCACCGCTGGCGGCTCACCTCCAACTGCGCAACGCTACGCGCTGTTCACAGCCAGCTGCCTAACACTACAATGGCGAGTATTACAACAATGCAAAGCAGCCACAGACTGCACACAGCACAGGCAGTGATTTTCATACAGAGGTGGCGTTACCAATAAAAAAACCTAAACAGGCTACTTACATAGCCCCCATGCTCCCCACAAAAAATTTTACAAATTGGTTTGGGCACTGGGCAATACACATTTGTTAAAATTTTTCATAATCGTAATTACAATAACAAAGAAATCAAATGCACACACTTATTGATACAATGTTGGTCAAAAGCTAAAATTTTCTCATAGTCCATAAAGATAGTCCTGATCATTGATCATAATAGTAATTACAGTTTTTTTTCACAAAGTCTCATTAGTAAAAGAAATTGCACACAGAAGTAGTGAATTTCCATGCAGTCTTGAAGAAGTAGTGTTGTCCTTCCAACGGAAAGTTAGTGCTGACTCTTGACATGCTGACAGGTAATGGGCCACAACAGAGCAAACCCACAGCGGAGTCAATCGAAGTTTTGAAGAATATCGTTTGGTAGGTCATCACAGAGCAGACCCACTGCAGTCCTGGTAGAGATTACGGTATTGGTGGGCCACCAGGGGTGCAGACCCACTGCAGTCCTTGTAGAATTAATGGTATTGGTGGTCCATCAAAGATGCAGACCCACTGTAGTCCATGTAGAGACGGTCAGCAGCCACTTGTTGCGACTGTGCAGGTGCACAATCACCATAGAAGAGTCTTGCGGAGAATATAGCAAGTCCATAATCAACCACTTGTCCACTCACAAAGTTTTTGGAATTGTCCTTAGAACCAGCAATGCTGTTATCCAGTCCCTTGCTGAATTATTAACACACGTGCAAACACTAACAGTCCCTACTTCTCACATATTGTCCATATACTATGACCAACAGAAACGTGTGCAGTGAAATGGAACTTACAAGTTACTTAATTTGATGAACTGGTGTCAAGTACAATTTTATAACATAAGAACACAATAACAAAGGTACAAAACACATCATTAAAAACATAATAATACAGATAACATTTGTAGTAATAGGGGCTTTTCAAAAGAATAGAAATAAACATATACATCACTGTTACAGGAATTATGACATAAGGAAATACATAAAAGATCAGAATAACTTTTGAAACATCACCTTCACATATGAGCAATAAAACAGAATAAATAAAGTCTCAACATCTTTACAAAGTAAATAACATAGTATTAGGAAATTTCTACAACATAGCTCTCATCAGCTAAACACATAAAGACAGGAAAAACACAAATACACAAGGGTACACAAACATAAAGAGGGATGACACAAAAGGAAAGGACAGGGTTTGTTTTACTGCAGTATTTTGCATGGAGATCTCCCTTTGTTCATCATTATTCCCAAAAGTACTATCTAAGCCGGCTTTCTGTATTCTGTTCACATCCTCTTTCAAAATAGTTTTTCTCCACTGTACACTACCTTTTTTTTTGGCCAAACCATTTTCTTATATCTCTCAATGCATTTCTTCCAATTCATCATAGTTAGTTTCTTATATAGTCTACCCCCTCTTAAGCTAACTTAAATCTACTGAGCTCAGATGCTAAACTAAGGGACGAGGCAATGCAGCAGCACAAAACAATTAACACAAACATTAATGACAAAAAAAATACAAAAGGCAAAGCAAGCAGCATAAATTACAACTAATATAAGGCAATGAGCAGCAAACAAGAAAAATAAATCAGTAGTAAACTGGCTTAGCAGAGTAATACAAATTAAAATTCAGTAGCACTATGCCTGACAAACAGCAGCTTATATCTAAAAATGACATAGCTTAAGCAGAAAAAATATTACACTAAAAATGGCCATGTCTAATACCTATGTCACATCTTAACACTAGAGTGATGCATCACGAGAACTTACACTAGCAGATAAGTTACCAAATCGTAAAGAAATTATTTATGCAATTCCTGTGAAGGGAAATGTCTTTTTGTGCTCCCTCATTTTTTTTGAAAAAAATTATTATTTACTCGATCGGTAGACAGAAAATATTTATATTAGTACATCTATAAAATTTTATTTTAACCAATGCTGCAGTGCAGCTAGAAACTAGATATCAAATGAAATAAACAACTATGAAAAGCAAAGCATAAAAATATCATTCAATAGTCATGTGACATTTCATAAGTTGTAAAAAAAATATCTCATCTAGAAAGACAGTAGTCAATAATCAGGTGTGTAAATGTAAGTATCTTTCCAAATAATGAGCGTGTCGTATTTGCGGTGCTTTCTACAAAGGAATGTCAGAAGCGAGGTTAATGGCCTCTTTTTTTTCTCCACCTAATGGCTTTTTCTCCAGGCGGCTGGCCCAGCTGGGCGCCACAACGCATTACATCAAGGTCCCTTAGCTTTCTTACCGAAATATTTACGACAGCAGTTTCTGCTACAGTGACAGTCTCATACAAAAATTTCAAAGGTCGGGAATTTGCGTTACAAATGTGTAGAAACAAAATCCTATAAATATAACAGTGTCCAAAAAATTTTCGTCGGCATTGTAATACATTCGCGCATTTACATACATTTCATAACTCTTAAAGTACGATTCTTGGTTTCCAACAACCTGTTTCACAAACCAGAGTGAGTCCCTAACCACTACTCATTATTCCTTACCTTATTGGTCGACACTTCTTCAATATTTTATGATAACAGATACGTAGCATACTCAAATAACACATATGGCATCAGCTTATTGATCATAAACATACCGCAACAGCATAATACACATAGTCATCATAATAATATCATAACACCTCAGTCAACTCTCAAAATCGTCGTAGCTTCCTCCAATAATTTCAAAACAAAAAAAAAATTCTCTGTTCATGTCAAAAGTGTCATCTGCCTCAAACCTACTTTAAAAATCGTGATCCCATACCAAATATATCATTCAAAGCTCTCATAGTATCGCAATGGTTCCAAAAAAATATGAACAGTTCACAAAGTACAAACAACATACAATTTCGTAAGTGTGAAGTTATCCAACTGTGTAATTACATAAACATCTGTCACTGACGTAGTAAAAAAAATGTTTCTTTCTCTGTTAAATGATCAGGTAGCTGTGTAATTTATGTGTTAGAGAAATATGGTACCGATGTGTAAAGTTGTATAAGCAAATACCATATTAGCTAGGGCTCCTTGTGCTTGCCAAACACATGGTACACAAAGTAAGCGTGTACCCCCCCTGAGGATTAATGTAATTATACCCTCAGGTGTTACAGATTACAGCAATGGAATGAAATGAATCACGGAAAACCCTTGTATCGTTGCACTTCAAATATCTTAAAAAAAATAAATGTTTTAAGTGCGAAATTAATCACTCAAATACGTGTACTGTAGCGCTAAACTGTGCGTCATGTTGTAAGATAACCTCTGTGAAAGTCTCGTAGTTACCATCCTCCAAAAGCTAAGTTCTGCAGAAGTCAATGTACTTACCTCATGATAAACAAAAGTGAAATGCTTTGTGTATAGATATCGTAGTTATTACGCTTATTGTTGTGATGAAGAAAGTACTGTACTGTAACGTATTGTTGTGCCACGAAAAAGGCTGTCTCATTGTTGCTATACCACAAAAGTTACTACTAAAACATGTTTTTCTTTCCAGAAGAATTCAGAAAACAGTTTGTTACTACAAATGTTATCTGTATTGTTATGTTCTTTAATGATGTATTTTGTACCTTTGTAATTGTATTCTTATGTTATAAAATTTTAATTGACACCAATTCATCATATTACTAACTTGTAAGTTCCATTTCACTGCACACATTTCTGTTGGTCATAGTATATGGACAATATGTGAGAAGTAGGGACTGTTAGTGTTTGCATGTGTGTTAATAATTCAGCAAGGGACTGGATAACAGCATTGCTGGTTCTATGGACAATTCCAAAAACTTTGTGAGTGCACAAGTGGTGGTTATGGACTTGCTATATTCTCCGCAAGACTCTTTGATGGTGATTGAGCACCTGCACAGTCGCAACAGATGGCTGCTGGCCGTCTCTACAAGGACTACAGTGGGTCTGTATCTTTGATGGCCCAACAGTACCATTATCTCTACAAGGACTACAGTGGGTCTACATCTTTGATGGCCCACCAATACCATTATTTCTACAAGGACTGCAGTGGGTCTGCACCTCTGGTGGCCTACCAATACCGTAATTTCTACCAGGACTACAGTGGGTCTGCTCTGTGATGACCTACCCACCAATACTCTTCAAAACTTCGACTGACTCCGCTGTGGGTTTGCTCTGTTGTGGCCCATGACCTGCCTGCATGTCAAGAGTCAGCACTGTCTTTCCGTTGGAAGGACAACACTACTCCTTCAAGACTGCATGGAAATCCACTACTTCCGTGTGCATTTTCTTTTACTGCTCAGACTTTGAGAAAAACACTGATATTTTACTGTGATGAAGGATTAGGACTGTCTTTATGGACTGTGAGAAAGTTTAGCTTTTGTCCAACATTGTATCAATAAGTGTCTGCATTTGATTTCTTTGTTATTGTAATTACGATTATGAAAAATTTTAACAAATGTGTATTGCCCAGTGCCCAAACCAATTGGTAAAATTTTTTGTGGGGAGCATGGGGGCTATGTAAGTAGGCTGTTTAGGTTTTTTATTGGTAACGCCACCTCTGTATGAAAATCACTGCCTGTGCTGTGTGCAGTCTGTGGCTGCTTTGCATTGTTGTAATACTCGCCATTGTAGTGTTAGGCAGCTGGCTGTGAACAGCGCGTAGTGTTGCGCAGTTGGAGGTGAGCCGCCAGCAGTGGTGGATGTGGGGAGAGAGATGGCGGAGTTTTGTAATTTGTCATGAACTGCTATATATATTATGACTATTAAGGTAAATACAGTGTTTGTTCTCTATTAATATCTTTCATTTGCTAACTATCCCTATCAGTAGTTAGTGCCTTCCATAGTTTGAATCTTTTATTTAGCTGGCAGTAGTGGCGCCCGCTGTATTGCAGTAGTTCGAGTAACCAAGATTTTTGTGAGGTATGCGATTTGTGAAATGCATAGGTTAATGTTAGTCAGGGCCATTCTTTTGTAGGGATTTCTGAAAGTCAGATTGCGTTGCGCTAAAAATATTGAGTGTCAGTTAAAGCACAGTCATGTATAATTGTTTAAAAAGGGGACGTTTCACTTTCCCTGTCTATAGAATTCTTTTCATGTTAACATCAGCAATTAGTCGTAGATTATTCTGAGTAGATTATTCTCAGTTAAAGTTGGCAAACAAGGTTTGAAGAAGAATAAAATGCCACTACCACACGACAGCTGATGTAGAAAATACATTTCTGACGTATTTTGTCACGATGCAATCTCCCCATATATAATGCAAAAGTATCGAGATACATCTGCTGCCTGGCCGTCTATTAAACCTGAAAAGAACAAAATGTCGCTGTAGTTGGCCTTTTTTCCACATGCGACTATTTTGGGTTGAGAAGTGGAGGGAATTATGGTTCAAATGGTTCAAATGGCTCTGAGCACTATGGGACTCAACTGCTGAGGTCATTAGTCCCCTAGAACTTAGAACTAGTCAAACCGAACTAACCTAAGGACATCACAAACATCCATGCCCGTGGCAGCATTCGAACCTGCGACTGTAGCGGTCTCGCGGTTCCAGACTGCAGCGCCTTCAACCGCACGGCCACTTCGGCCGGCGGAGGGAATTATGTTCAAAGTTCTAATAGATTGATAACTTCAGCAGACAGAAGAATTGCGTTTTAAAAAATGTAGCAGTGAATGTATTTGAACTCACGACGTTTCGTTTACAGTGTACTGCACTTACCATTACACTACACGCTGAACCATAGCAACAGCAGCTCCAGAAGTCAACAACAATTGTTCTAGAACTTACGCATTCCACAGTGTTGTGAGATAATGCATATGGCCGGAAGTAGACTTCTGAGAGGCAGATAGTTACAGCTTTTCTTTTGCTCTGCACGCCGTTTTCAACAAACAGATAGCGCAATAGAGTAGCTCAAGTGAAAAGGAACACTTCCTGTTTAAATTTCTGCATCCTACACTGTTGGCAGTTCTGTGTAGGAGGCAGTTACGTGATTTTATTTTTGTGATTACAAAATAGAGTCGAATGTATGCACTTGGTAGCCGAGGCAGCTTGTAAATGAATGTACTGAACATGCTGCAAACCACTACAGGGAGCCTGTGTGTCAGAATTCTCATCCAGTGTGGCTCAACGGCGTTACAATAGAAAAATGAGCCAGTGCGAAAGGGGTTTGGTGGTCTGTTGGGTTGCTGATAGATTTATATACTCATTTTCTGGGTTCAATTCCCACTTCTGGCGGTGATTTTTGATAGGTAGAGAGAGATTCTGTTCTCTTCTGGCTACGTCAAGTGAAGAAGGTATAATGGCATTGTGGTCTAAAATTCACATTAAACATGATACTCCTTCTCTACCAAGTAGACATTAGGTTGAAGCACAATAAAGTCAGTCACCAGTAACCTTTCTTGTACTAGTTATTTATTTCTAGTGACGAAACAAACGCTATGTAAGGTCACAGGAAACTTATTCCATCTTTTATTTGAGCTTCTGTGTGTCGATCACATTGGTTCTGAACTGGGAATGTAACTCAGACCGGCCATAACGCGGAATTTTAGTCCCTTCGTGACAATACAACTCGACTACAATTTGTTGTTTCTTTAAACTGTAGATTTCTCAGCATCTCCACATATTACGCGTGAATGGGTTCGAACCCTGGCCCGGCACTAAAGTTTTCATTATGTATTATCATGGTCTAGCATGAGAACACCTGTCTGCTGGTGGATAACAATTTTTATTTTTAATGTATCTTCATTCCTTGTCAACACTAACGATATCTGACGTTTTTTACTCCCAGTGAGACACAGAACTATTTGCGAGATCACTGTAAGTTCAAGGTTGTTATTCCGAGCTTCTGGCAGAGAAAAATTCGGTAGCTGACGTCTCTTTGTGTGTAGTCAGCAATGATGTGTGTGGGGTTCGATTACCAGTCAGCACTGAACTCTTCGTCATATTATTTCTAGATCAAACATGCTCACATGTCGCTTGTGGTGTAACAAACCCATATCTAATGTCCGTTTTCTCTAGAATGTAACAGCGATAGGTGCCGGGTTGGAGTCCTGGAAAGGAAACAATTAATGTTTCGTCTCGTCATTTCAGTTAAAACATCTAGCTACTGCCGAGAAAATGCGATATGTCACAGTTGATTGTGCTTCGACATCTATCCGATTAGGTTCTGGGTTCGAATCCCTGTCGAACGCAAAGCTTTACCTCACGGCATTCCAGGTAAGTTACTTGTTAAGAATCAATATTTAACAATTCTCGTAGTTCGTAAACAGGAACAATAGATGCTGGGTAGGTATTCGCGTCCGTTAAAAATGTTTACGTTATGTAATTTAAAGTTGATATTTCCTAGCTGATACTGTCTAAAATCGAGGTATATCACTCTCTGTATGCCTAGTCAGGAATGACTGTTAGTTTCCGTCAGTCACGAAATCTTTGCTTGGTCTGCATGACCTGGGTTTGAATCTATGTGAAGAACGTGACGGTTCGTCGTGTCATTTGAAGTTCATACATATTCCCAACCAGCAGGTCGTGAAAAACTGAAGTTTTTAATGTCATTTTGTGTTAAGTAATAAGTACGGTATGTTACTTTGAAGAGCAAATCATGAATACGACTAACTTACTACGTGCATTACCTATCTGACGTAATACTGAGAGTGGTAACATTTGAGGTATGTCATTTATAGTAATAAATGTGAGCCTACAAGCTTTAAAGACAGTTTTATCTGTGATAAGGTGTTCCCTGATTTTTGTAGTATCGTGGTATTACTTTACATCTTGAGTTATTGCGATACAGAGCAGTGTTTTCTAGTGGTGGTTTGTTGAAACCATTTTTAATAGTCAAACGACTGTACCGAGGAGCGATTAGAGGACCCGCTAGACAGCTGCTTTATGAGGGTTGTATGCGAATCAGGCATAATGCAATTCAGGTCGTTCGGATACTTTTGAGCACGATTCTACATCTTTTTCTCTCTTCTGGTATATAACAAGCACCTGCTACCAGTGTTGGGAAATCAAGTTTAGTTAGACTAAAGGACGAGAATCTTGACAGCAGATATATATTACCCTCCTTTAGATGAAACAGCGCCATCTCTTCAAATTTGGTCTTGACGCACCTCACACTCAATATCAAGTGGCACTGCTTCTTCTCCAACGTCGACAGTCTTTCAGTGCCCACGGCAGTCCCACACTCGCACACGTTTTTCAAGTTCTATAACGTATTACAACAACCAAAACGTATAACAAGGAAATCAATGTTATACATTCTGCTCCAGACAGTCCTTTAGGGACGGATGGACCGATGCGACATTCTCTGCCAGTTGTATCATTTGGATGCGCTATGGAGGGACGAGCCGTCAGAACATCGCTCTCCCGGTCGTCATCGGCTTTCTCGACCTCGAAGCGGCTACTTCTCATCACTTTGCCTCATGAGTCTACGTGCATCCTCTTTGAGTCTTCCCAGCGAGGAAAACTCCCTGGCAGTAACACGAATCGAAAAGGAGTCCTCTCCATAGCAGCCAGACACACTGACCACTGAGGTACGGAAGTAGACAAAATATATACATTGTATCCTTAGTATGTAATGCAAGCCATACTTACATTTTTGGGAAGATAATGACTATGAAGATGATGATTATGATGGTGGTGATGATCTCTCTTACAGTGCAGGATTAACGAGTAAACTAATGTAGTGAATCTTCCTGCTTTGATAGCCCACCACTGAGGTAGTTCATAAACAAAAATGTGATTACTAAGCAAGAAATATGATTAACAATCAATAGTCAGCAAGTTTTCTGTCCTTTTACCTTTTCCAAGAAATTTCCTTATACTTTCAAGGAACATGATCCAAAATTTGTAGACATAGTCGGAAACTCAGTCTCACGTACGTGCGTGCTGCTTCTCTTGCATCGGTGGCAGGAACAGATGTGTGGGCGTCCTATTTCTGTAAACACAGCTTTTGCGGTAACTTTTTTCCACTCTTTGAAGCGTATGTAATAATGCAGTATTGATCTTACAAGTCGAAACACTAGGGAGCAAGTCGCTTGCGGCATCCTCTAGTAAGGTAACACGTCCACCTGGACGCTATCTCTAGACATTAACCCAGCGTCACGCGACCACACGACGCAGTTATGTGATGTGTTCCCACACATTTTGCGAGTTGTCTGTTTAAACTAGTAGAACTGAGTCATCGTAAGCTTTTGGCAATAATCGGACTTCTCGTCAGTAGATACTATTTCATTATCATGTTCCTTACTGACTGTCACTTTCTATTGGTTCATGTTACAGACAACAGCCATAGCAAAAAATTTCAAAATTGTAAACGTAACAGGGAATGTGCCAGCTCTTTGCCTTTACGACGGGTTGAACTCAGCTGAGAACGCTTTCAGTGAGACATCTGAATGTCCGTGGAGGAATGGCAACGCATTCTTCCTCAGCAGCCGAAACCAGTGATGGTGGATGCTGACGCCAGGGGCGAAGTCCACGTTCTAACGAATCTCCAAGGTCATGTTGATCAATCGTGTTTCTGCCGGTCATTCGTGTCTTTCCTGCACGATATTTCAACTGCGTGACTCGCAGTCTTCTTCAGGTGCTGCCTGATAATGATTCCAGTGGGGAACGAGTCCGCTGTCTATGCCTACGTTGTGCTAGGCGCTTCCTCTGCCGTCTGCACCGCATCCGGCGCTGTAACCGTGGTGTGCGCCGACCAGCAGCAGCGGCTGTAGCGTTTTCTTCCCGCCGCGGCTGTTCCGAACGCTGAGGGCGAACTTTCTGGTTATTATCCGTTGTCAGTTCTGCTGAATTAAGTTCTGAATGACGTCGAAGCCTTTCTAGACGTTCTGTCTTCCGACTGTCGTCATTTAAGTCCTCGTGTAATCCAGAACGTTCTGTTACCGTGGTGTGCCGTGTGAGGCGTTCCGTGCGAAGTCCTTGCCCCCCCCCCCCCCCCCACTCCCCCTCCCCCTCCACCAAGGAGCGGCTGCATGTTATTTTCCGGCCGCTGGTGTTCAAATTGCCGATCGAGACTTGTAAGATCGTCGTCAGACCTCCTGTCTCTTGTCTCAAGTACCATTTCACGTGCGTCCTTTGTCACATGTTCTGGGTTGTTATCTCTAAGCCCATCTTCATACTTGCGTTCTTCTGAAGCAATGAACGCAACATCGAGACCCCAAGGAACACGAGTGGGAAGATGGAATTATAACAGCCCAGAACATGTAACAAAGGACGCACGTGAACATTTTCGCAGCTGTCAACATTTGGAGTGCGAAAACAGCGTCGTTTCCTAGAAAATCGACATATGGGGCAAAAGAAGTCTGAGACATTTCGTTTGATAATTCTTCTGTTTGTGCAGTCTGCCACCCATATACCTGTTATATATATTTCGTATCTATGAATGCAACTCAGACATGTTGTATTTTTTATTTAATTTTACAGAATCTGCCAGCAGTAGTAAAGTTTCTGCAAAAGCAGTTGGACTGACTGAGAAGAGCCGTTCCCAGAAATTCGATACGCATGGCAAAAAAATGTAAGTCTGACCGATTTCACTTACTAATACTTTTGTTTGTGGAGTCCATCATTCAGAACTTTGTTACAAGCGTTTCATACCTTTGAACACATCTCAGATGTGAATTTTCTCATTGAGAGTTACAGAATCTGCAAGAAGCAGTGATGAAGCTGTGGTATAGCACCCGACTTGGTCGCGAATATGAAGTCTTTTTGACGTAGGTTTCTGCCACTTGTAAGAGTGCTTTCATCAGAAATAAAACATCTAAAACTGACATGTCACGTATAAAATATCTATGAAGCGATAGCACTTTAGTCAGAAAGCATTAAAATAGAACACATACAGGCAGGCCACCAAGGGCTGCACCACATGTGGAGCTGCGGTAGCATCAGTCTGATGCTATTTTGAAGAATTCATGACATTTCTGTGACAATTTGTTAGAGTTTTGTGACTAATTGGGAAAGTTGATACAGCTGGTACTGCGAACGGCTGAAAGCAATTACAGCCGTAATTTTTCCCGAGGACATGCAGCTTTACTGTATGATTAAATGATGATGGCTTCCTCTTGGGTAAAATATTCCGGAGGTAAAATAGTCCCCCATTCGGATCTCCGGGCGGGGACTACTCAAGAGGACGTCGTTATCAGGAGAAAGAAAACTGGCGTTCTACGGATCGGTGCGTGGATTGTCAGATCCCTTAATCGGGCAGGTAGGTTTGAAAATTTAAAAACGGAAATGGATAGGTTAAAGTTAGATATAGTGGGAATTAGTGAAGTTCGGTGGCAGGAGGAACAAGACTTCTGGTCAGGTGAGTACAGGGTTATAAATACAAAATCAAATAGGGGTAATGCAGGAGTAGGTTTAATAATGAATAAAAAATAGGAGTGCGGGTTAGCTACTACAAACAGCATAGTTAACGCATTATTGTGGCCAAGATAGACACAAAGCCCATGCCTACTACAGTAGTACAAGTTTATATGCCAACTAGCTCTGCAGATGATGAAGAAATTGATGAAATGTATGACGAGATAAAAGAAATTATTCAGGTAGTGAAGGGAGACGAAAATTTAATAGTCATGGGTGACTGGAATTCCAGAGAGTAGGAAAAGGGAGAGAAGGAAACATATTAGGTGAATATGGATTGGGGGTAAGAAATGAAAGAGGAAGCCGTCTGGTACAATTTTGCACAGAGCATAACTTAATCATAGCTAACACTTGGTTCAAGAATCATAAAAGAAGGTTGTATACCTGGAAGAATCCTGGAGATACTAAAAGGTATCAGATAGATTATATAATGGTAAGACAGAGATTTATGAACCAGGTTTTAAATTGTAAGACATTTCCAGGGGCAGATGTGGACTCTGACCACAATCTATTGGTTATGAACTGCAGATTGAAACTGAAGAAACTGCAAAAAGGTGGGAATTTAAGGAGATGGGACCTGGATAAACTGACTAAACCAGAGGTTGTACAGAGTTTCAGGGAGACCATAAGGGAAAAATTGTCACAAATGGGGGAAAGAATTACAGTAGAAGAAGAATGGGTAGCTTTGAGGGATGAGATATCGAAGGCAGCAGAGGGTAAAATAGGTAAAAAGACGAGGGCTAGTAGAAATCTTTGGGTAATAGAAGAAATATTGAATTTAATTGATGAAAGGAGTTAATATAAGAATGCGGTAAATGAAGCAGGCAAAAAGGAATACAAACGTCTCAAAAATGATATCGACATGAAGTGCAGAATGGCTACGAAGGGATGGCTAGAGGACAAATGTAAGGATGTAGAGGCTTATCTCACTAGGGGTAAGATAGATACTGCCTACAGGAAAATTAAAAAGACCTTTGGAGAAAAGAGAACCACTTGCATGAATATCAAGAGCTCAGATGGAAACCCAGTTCTAAGCAAAGAAGGGAAAGCAGAAAGGTGGAAGGAGTATATAGAGGGTTTATAAAAGGGCGATGTACCTGAAGACAATATTATGGAAATGGAAGAGGATGTAGATGAAGATGAAATGGGAGATACGATACTGCGTGAAGAGTTTGACAGAGCACTGAAAGACCTGAGTCGAAACAAGGCCCCGGGAGTAGACAACATTCCATTAGAACTACTGACAACTTTGGGAGAGCCAGTCCTGACAAAACTCTGCCATCTGGTGAGCAAGATGTATGAGACAGGCAAAATACCCACAGACTTCAAGAGGAATATAATAATTCCAATCCCAAAGAAAGCAGGTGTTGACAGATGTGAAAATTATCGAACTATCAGTTTAATAAGTCACAGCTGCAAAATACTAACGCGAATTCTTTACAGACGAATGGAAAAACTGATAGAAGCGGACCTCGGGGAAGATCAGTTTGGATTCCGTAGAAATGTTGGAACACGTGAGGCAATACTAACCTTACGACTTATCTTAGAAGAAAGATTAAGGAAAGGCAAACCTACGTTTCTAGCATTTGTAGACTTAGAGAAAGCTTTTGACAACGTTAACTGGAATACTCTCTTTCAAATTCTGAAGTTGACAGGGGTAAAATACAGGGAGCGAAAGGCTATTTACAATTTGTACAGAAACCAGATGGCAGTTATAAGAGTCGAGGGGCATGAAAGGGAAGCAGTGGTTGGGAAAGGAGTGAGACAGGGTTGTAGTCTCTCCCCGACGTTATTTAATCTGTATATTGAGCAAGCAGTATAGGTAACAAAAGAAAAATTCGGAGTAGGTATTAAAATTCATGGAGAAGAAGTAAAAACTTTGAGGTTCGCCGATGACATTGTAATTCTGTCAGAGACAGCAAAGGACTTGGAAGAGCAGTTGAACGGAATGGACAGTGTCTTGAAAGGAGGATATAAGATGAACATCAATAAAAGCAAAACGAGGATAATGGAGTGTAGTCAAATTAAATCGGGTGATGCTGAGGGGATTAGATTAGGAAATGAGACACTTAAAGTAGTAAAGGAGTTTTGCTATTTAGGGAGTAAAATAACTGATGATGTTCGAAGTAGAGAGGATATAAAATGTAGACTGACAACAGCAAGGAAAGGGTTTCTGAAGAAGAGAAATCTGTTAACATCGAGTATTGATTTAAGCGTCGGGAAGTCGTTTCTGAAAGTATTTGTATGGAGTGTAGCCATGTATGGAAGTGAAACATGGACGATAAATAGTTTGGACAAGAAGAGAATAGAAGCTTTCGAAATGTGGTGCTACAGAAGAATGCTGAAGATAAGGTGGGTAGATCATGTAACTAATGAGGAGGTATTGAATAGGATTGGGGAGAAGAGAAGTTTGTGGCACAACTTGACTAGAAGAAGTGATCGGTTGGTAGGACAAGTTTTGAGGCATCAAGGGATCACAAATCTAGCATTGGAGGGCAGCGTGGAGGGTAAAAATCGTAGAGGGAGACCGAGAGATGAATACACTAAGCAGATTCAGAAGGATGTAGGTTGCAGTAGGTACTGGGAGATGAAGAAGCTTGCACAGGATAGAGTAGCATGGACAGCTGCATCAAACCAGTCTCAGGACTGAAGACCACAACAACAACAAGAACGACACAGTAGTGGGGCAAGTTGATAAAGTTTGGGGGTAAGCTGATGCAGTTTGGCGACAAACTAATACTATTTAGCGAAAATCTGACGCAGATGGCGGGAAAATTGGTACATTGCGTGTATAGTTTCTGCGAGGTAAGACAAGTTGAGACTTAACATCTTTCATCAATCTTGTACAGCAGACGTGTGTGTGTGTGTGTGTGTGTGTGTGTGTGAGAGAGAGAGAGAGAGAGAGAGAGAGAGAGAGAGAGAGACAGAGAGAGAGAGAGAGAGACTTTTAACACAAATTCTTTGACTCTCAGGAAAATAATGCTAATTTGTGTCATATTAGACATAATTTTACTGTTATGGCTGAGCCATGTATGTCTGCACAAATATCTTTGACTTTCATAAAAATTATGTAGCATGTCAGCATTCTTACTGCATCACTTTAATAATGTAATGATTAAATACACAGGTATGTATGATTATGCAATTATCTCTGACTTTCACAGAAATAATGTAATTTCATTAATTTTCACAAATAATTTTAATATTACACCAGAGTTAGCTATGTTTGTGCAAACTACGTTCAGTTTAAAGTGAAGTAATGTAATTTGACACCATTTTCTCAATAATTGTCAGTGATTGGCTGCAGAGGGACAAGGGAGCGATGTATAAAGCACAACTGGGCTAGTTCTTCCAGTCTGTATTTCTTTAATTTTGTGACTGGTACAGTTCGGCTGATTCCACCATGTTGAATTTTGATTGGCTGGTGATAGAGGGAGATGTGGGGTAGGTGGAATGGAGGAGGAATGGGTTAACGAGGCACTCATAATGATGATGAAATCATCAAGATTGCCGCTGCATGTAGGCGACCTGCAATAATACTTGCACCTTTCTGGGTTAAGTGGACACCGTTTTTCATTGTGACATCAATAACACATTTAAGTGCAAAGAGCACCGGCGTTGGCATAGACTCACTTCCACTGAGTCCACCTATTTTACTACAAATTGTGACAATGTGCGATTACTCTCTGGCTCTGAGCACTATGGGACTTAACTGCTGAGGTCATCAGTCCCCTAGAACTTACAACTACTTAAACCTAACTAACCTAAGAACATCACACACAACCATGCCCGAGGCAGGATTCGAACCTGCGACCGTAGCGGGCACGCGGTTCAAGACTGTAGCGCCTAGAACCGCACGGCCACTCAGGCCGGCTGTGCGATTACTGTTCAACTTCGAAACAAGTAACTTTTCCTCTCATCTAAGAAGACTTAGTTTCTTGCAATGATTTATGTTCTTAATTTTCCTTATGTATGTCACTAGATTATACATCAGATTTCTACTGTTTGGAAAATTTCTAATTACGATTCTACTAGCTGAGTACGTGGCATTGGCCACATATGTATTTATTACAATCTTCTATTAGTGCATCTCTTCCTTCCGCTTTCTCTGTCTGTCTCCTCCTTCCCCTTCTCTTTCCGTATCCTCCTCTTTTCTTTCTTTGTCCACCTTCTCCACCCCCACTCTGTGTCTGCCTACTCCTGCCCCACTCTCAGCGTGCCTACTCCTCCTACCTCTCACTGGTTGTCTCCTCCGCCTTCCTCTCTCTGTCCATCTCTTCCTCCCTCCTCTCTCTCTTGCAACTCCGCCTCCCTTGTCTCTCTGTCCATATCTTCACCCTCCTCTCTCTGTCCATCTGCTACTCCGCTAGTCCCCCCGACCGCTGCGCGGATCATCTAAGCTCTCCCGACCAAATTTAGATTCATTTGCCCACTTGTCAACAGTTGAATATAAGGGAGCAGTGTCCGCCAGGGTATTCTGGAAATCGCTAAGAATGTCCTTTGCTTTCGTATCTTTCTTTACGCAGTACTTAATCACTGCCGTCCGCGGTGGTCTCGCGGTTCTAGGCGCTCAGTCCGGAACCGCGTGACTGCTACGGTCGCAGGTTCGAATCCTGCCTCGGGCATGGATGTGTGTGATGTCCTTAGGTTAGTTAGGTTTAAGTAGTTCTAAGTCCTAGGGGACTAATGACCTGAGAAGTTGAGTCCCATAGTGCTCAGAGCCATTTGAACCATTTGATTACTGACAGCGTTGTGATATGAATGTATGGTCGTAGGAAGACCTGGCTCCGAACGGCCACGTGGCACTACCAGAGGAGAAGGCGTATGTGTACGGCGTATGACTCTAGCGCATCTTTCTGTGTCTGCAGCATCAATCTGAGCAGCAGTTGCCATCACCATTACACAACGAACTATTACAGATTAGTTACCTCAAGGACAGCTCCGAGCCAGTTGCCGTATAGTGTGCAATGCACCGACCCTAAACCACCGCCATTTGCGACTTCAGTGGTATCAAGTGTGAGCTCATTGGAGGGCAGAGTGGAGGTCTGTTGCGTTTTGTTATAAAGGCTGGTTCTTGAGGTGTTTCCTTGGCCTGTTTGGTCACCAGATCTGTCTCTTATTGAGCATGTATAGGACGTCATCGAACGACGACTCCCAATGCTATTCACAAACGGCGTCAACCCTTCCTGTATTGACTTAACAAGCGCGACAGGCATCAAACTCCATCCCACAAACTGACATCTGGCACGTTTACAAGAAAATTCATGCACGTTTGCATACTCGCATCCAACGTTCTGACTGTCACACCGATTATTGGTTACCAGCATTTCACATTAGCAATGGTTTATCTTGCAGCCGCGACGACTGGCCGCACGGTTAGAGGCACCATGTCACTGATTCCTCGGCCCCTCCCGCCGGAGGTTCGAGTCGTCCCTCGGACATGGGTGTTTGTGTTATTCTTAGCATAAGTTAGTTTAAGTAGTGTGTAAGTCTAGGGATCGATTAACTCAGCAGTTTTGGTCCCTTAGGAATTCACACACATTTCAACATTTTTGCTTATCTTGCACTTACATCAACCTGTGATCTTGCAGTATTAGTCACTTAAATATGTTACCTACAGAAATGAATTCACGAAATTTCTTTGTTCTGTATTAATCACTTTTCGGTGATGCGACTTTTTACCCGTCTCCTTTTTTAGCCCAGCCCCCACCTCTTTGAAAGGTAGGCGGTTCTTACCCACACACTGGTTCTTTCGAGTCAGTAAGTAACATTAGGAGCAAGTTCAGTTGAATTTGGTCCACCGGTTTAGGAGGAGATGTGAAACATACATACATATATTAAAGTTTATGATATTTATGGTTTTGTTTGTTTCAGAGAGACAAGAGAGGCATTTAATGGAAATAGCTTTAGCAATAACGAAAAAAAATGTTTTAACTATAATTACAGAAGGAGTTTCAAAAAGATTCATCCGATGTCAGAAGATTACACGTACGAAAATAACAAGTTGGGGTACATTTCAGTCGAAGCATCCAAACAAACAAAAAATACTTTGACGTCAAGTTACAAGTTTCTGGTTCATGTTTTTGATGTCAAGAGGCCTCCTGGTGAAGATAAGTCAATCGCTCATTCGTTCATTACCCTATGTGCATTAGTGAAGGTGACAATAGCCGGCCGGAGTGGCCGAGTGGTTCTAGGCACTACCGTCTGGAACCGCGCGACCGCTGCGGTCGCAGGTTCGAGTCCTGCCTCGGGCATGGATGTGTATGATCTCCTTAGGTTAGTTAGGTTTAAGTAGTTCTAAGTTCTAGGAGATCGATGACCTCAGATGTTAACTCCCATAGTGCTCAGAGCTATTTCAACCATTTTGATAATAACGTAAGGTGGGGATGTGTCATATTTCATCATTACTTTATATGGGATCGGAGTTTTAGGCGGAGTTATCGAATTATTAGCCATTCATTAGGTGGTACTGGGTGGCCTCATACTATCATTTCTCTACAATAGCATTCTTCGGTGTGATGCTGAGGGAATTAGATTAGGAAATGAGACACTTAAAGTATTAAAGGATTTTTTCTATTTGTGGAGCAAAATAACTGATGGTGGTCGAAGTAGAGAGGATATAAAATGTAGACTGACAACAGCAAGGAAAGGGTTTCTGAAGAAGAGAAATCTGTTAACATCGAGTATTGATTTAAGCGTCGGGAAGTCGTTTCTGAAAGTATTTGTATGGAGTGTAGCCATGTATGGAAGTGAAACATGGACGATAAATAGTTTAGACAAGAAGAGAATAGAAGCTTTCGAAATGTGGTGCTACAGAAGAATGCTGAAGATTAGATGGGTAGATCACATAACTAATGAGGAGGTATTGAATAGAATTGGGGAGAAGAGGAGTTTGTGGCACAACTTGACTAGAAGTAGGGATCGGTTGGTAGGACATGTTCTGAGGCATCAAAGGTTCACCAATTTAGTACTGGAGCGCAGCGTGGAGGGTAAAAATCGTAGAGGGAGACCGAGAGATGAATACACTAAGCAGATTCAGAAGGATGTAGGCTGCAATAGGTACTGGGAGATGAAGAAGCTTACACAGGATAGAGTAGCATGGAGAGCTGCATCAAACCAGTCTCCGGACTGAAGACAACAACAACAACAGCATTCTTCGAGGATAATTTCGCGCTGGCTCTGAGAGTAGGGAGGACGAGTCCCTCCATGGTCTTCGAATGTGACGCGGCCCAGGGCTAGAGGCAGGGCAGATTTTATGTGTCTGAAAAGTACGGGACGACGGGGGTTTTTATTGCCGTTTATTGCCTAGGACTGCGCCCCGACGACAAGCCGGTGCAATAGGCTCCTCACGGCGGAGGTGCCGTTGATGAGAAAGAGTCGGGAGCGAAGCGATGCTGGAAGCTTAAGACCTTACAGATAGCAGCTTATAAACGACACCATCAGCCTTTATTGTATGGAGGTATGAGCGAGGAATGTCTGCCGCATATGCAAGACAGTAATCACGGAAGTTCTCACGCCAGACGCCAAGGCGAATTACCACCGCCAGTCTGGTTGGCTGAACGTGTAATCACAGGAGGAGCTATAGTTTGTTCTAGAAGTTTCTATCAAACTATGAGTATAAGGCTGACAGCTGCAATGACTCCCGCAGTGAGAGGTATACCATTTGTGGTAGGCGTGGTGATCGGCTGTATAGAGAACACATGCTAACGGGGCGAAGTTTGGTCTACCATGGGCCCAATGCGGCGATCGTCTGTCTCTGGACGGTGTCGAGAGGATGCACATCACTGGATGGCGTTGGGAGACATTGTCATCAAGGCCCCAGTGAACAGCCTCACTATCTGGTTTGATAAAGTGCTGATTACGCCACTAGGATCGGCACCATTCGCATCTCTGCCACCAGAGAGGCGAATTTGGGCCGCGTGGGAGTAGCCGAGCAGTCTAGGGGCTACAGTCATGAACTGTGCGGCTGGTCCCGGCGGAGGTTCGAGTCTTCCCTCGGGCATGGGTGTGTGTGTTTGTCCTTAGGATAATTTAGGTTAAGTTGTGTGTAAGCTTATGGACTGATGTCCTTAGCAGTTAAGTCCCATAAGATTTCACACACATTTGAACATTTGAACGAATTTGTGCCTCATTGTGGAGACTAAGGAATTTCTAAGTGTTTCTATACGAACATACACATGAGTCAAGTTTCTGCTCCTGGCGTATGGGCAGGCAGAACTCTTGGCTTGTGTCTGGCACTTTACTGAAACCGCTTCGACTTTAGGAGTTTGCGAAGGCCATTTGACGTCCTGTGCGTAGTCAGATTTTAAAGCTACGGCACGCACTTCCCCTGGAAGACGGTTGGCAGCACTGCTCAGATAGGCGCTGCAGTATTGCCCATCCCACCACTGCATTCGTAAATATACGCAGCACGGCTCGGCATATAGGGTATCTTTAACTGGGGAATGTTTAGCAGCAGATGTTTTACGTTCCATTGATCTGATCGCAGAGCTCTTTATTGTCAGAGCCAGTCACGGTGGGGGTTTTCGTAACTTCGACGCCAATCATTATCAAAAATTTTGTGTTACTGTTTCCATTAAAGTCATGGGTATTTTTCCGATCTCAGATATAGATTAATGAATACGAAATAACGTTATCGATTAGTACTTAGTCAATCTGCATATTTTTCTCTAATAGATGTTTTTACAATAAATGTATTGTCAGTTTTTCTTCTTGACCTAGGATTACACTCCAAATACCAAATGATTTCAATGGCTCTGAGCACTAAGGGACTTAACATCTGAGGTCTTCAGTCCCCTAGAACTTAGAACTACTTAAACCTAACTAACCTAACGACACCACACACATCCATGCGCGAGACAGGATTCGAGCCTGCGACCGTAGTGTTTGCGCGGTTCCAGACTGAAGCGCCTAGAATCGCTCGGCCACTCCGGCCAGACACTCCAAATACCGACCGTGATTAAATTAGAGTAGAATATCATTACAACTTGGGGAACTAATGCACACGTTAACACATTTTCAAGTTGTTAAAGGCACGGCTAATTTAGTTAACCTTCAGGCATAACCAATCCATTGCGAACACATTGACAGCCATAACACGTACACACGCCGTATATCGCCTTAACGTGACCCTGTACTCTGGGGTAGCATGTGAATAACACAACAACAAACAATTTTTAATCACCACGCAGCGCCACCACAGTAGCACCTGCGCATCGAAGGACATCTTTGATCATAAACGTAACTGTAAAAAGTACCCCAATGTTGTATGTGCATGCATACGACATTAACTTTATGAATTAGAATGGTTAAAGATGGATAAATAACTTAGTAGTCATATGCGTAAGCTAACATTTCGCCAAAGTTTTATCTTCATTCATGCATAATATATAGAGTTGTGAAGTCATTTGATTTTTTTGAAACAATCAATGTTTCGTTTGTTTCGGAGATGGTATAGCAATCAAGATAACGACTAAATCCTCAGTTTCCTTATTTCCATATTTTATTCAATTTATTGCTTTAATCTATCATGTAATGGGTTCCGCTGGGCCCGAAAAAGATCATCCAAGATTGGGACCTACGACAACTGCAGAGAATCGTTCAACGTGTTAGAACTGCAACCCTTCGGCAAATTGCTGCAGATTTCAATTCAGGGCCGTTAACAATTGTCGGAGTGCGAACCATTCAACGAAACATCATCGATATGGGCTTCGAAGCCGAGGGCCCACTCATGTACCCTTGATGACTGCACCACACAAAGCTTTATGCTTCACCTGGACCTGTCAACATCAACATTGGACTGTTGATGACTGGAAACATGTTGCCTGGTCACACGAGTCTGGTTTCAAATTGTATCGAGCAGATGAACGTGTACGGGTATGGAGACAATCACACGAATCCATGGACCCTGCATGTTAGCAGGAGACTCTTCAAGGTGGTGGAGGCTCTTTAATGGTGGGGGGAGTGTGCAGTTGAAGGGATATGAACCCACGATACGTTTAGATCCTGTCTGATCACCTGCATTCATTCATGTCCATCGTGCACTCCGACGGACCTCGGCAATTCCAGCAGGACAATGCGACAACCCACACTTCCAGAATTGCTACAGAGTGGCTCCAGCAACACTCTTTTGAGTTTAACATTTCCTCTGGCCACCTCCCTAGACATGAACATTATTGAGCGTCTTTGGGATGTCTTGCATCGTGCTGTTCAGAAGAAACCACCAGCCGCTCGTACTCTTACGGATTCATGGAAAGCCCTGCAGGACTCATGGTGTCAGTTCCCTCCAAGACTACACGTCGTGTTGCGGCACTTCTGCGTGCTCACGGAGACGCTAAACGATATTAGGCAGTTGTACCAGTTTCTGTTCCTGTAGTTCAGGAGGCAATTCAAACAGGGTTGTCAGAAAACTTGATTAAAAGAGACAAGGATTTGGCTCTTAGTAGTATGTGGAAGCAAATACAGCCTCGCATGAGAACATGTTCTTTGGTGCGGCTAACCAGAGTGTCTGAGGATAGTCGTCGAGTGCTATGCGCCATTGGATCCGGTGTTATACGACTCCAGTGTTGTGGACAGCATCTGTGCATAAAATGGCGCACGGGCCGTATGCGGTGCCAGAGCGTATGCAGGAGGACAGTTTCCAGCCCTAGCATAATTTTTAGTATGATTGAGCAGCATTCTTGAAGATGGTGGACTGCGGAAAATATCATTTCGAATTTAGGATCCAGTAGCAATGCCGAAGAGACTGCCAAGGACCGTTAGATGCGTCGAGAACAACTTTCAAGCTGACACTTTTACAGCGCCAAGACTTTTGAAGCAGCTTTCCTGTCCTTATGACTGTCAATTTAAATGAGACGGAAATAGAAGTAGAGGGTAATTTAGTAAGGTGGCTAGCTTCTCTGGTAATTTACAGCTATCATGGTATTTTACAACTATTACGTTTAATTGGCCAATTAACGATTGCTACTACGAGGATAATCGATTTTTAATTCATTATTTCCCATGAAAGAATTCATTATATGCTACCCCTTCATTCCCGCAATTGGCAATAAAACGATGGCTTCGTCCAGGGCCAGAAGGCCAAAGGGATGTCGACCGGCACCGTGTCATCCTCTGCCACTCGACGTCAAGCGGGTTCTGTATGGAGAGGGATGAGGCATGTGGTCAGCGCACCGCACCTCTGAACGCTTAGCCGATTTTCCAGATCTACTCCTCTACTTCTCGTTCAAGTAGCTCTTCGGCTGGTATCACGAAGGTTAGTGCACCGCGTACCAGTCTTCTCAACAAGGAAAAATCCTTTGTGGTACAGAGAATCGCATCCCGGTGCCCCACGGTTTTCCAATTGATATAACTGTACTGATAAATGTACACTACTGGCCATTAAAATTGCTACACCAAGAAGAAATGCAAATGATAAACAGGTATTCAGAATGAGATTTTCCATCTGCAGCGGAGTGTGCGCTGATATGAAACTTCCTGGCAGATTAAAACTGTGTGCCTGACCGAGACTCGAACTCGGGACCTTTGCCTTTCGCGGGCAAGCGCTCTACCAACTGATCTACCCAAGCACGACTCACACTCCGTCCTCACAGCTTAAGTTCCGCCAGTAAGCACACAGTTTTAATCAGCCAGGAAGTTTCATATCAGCGCACACTCCGCTGCAGAGTGAAAATCTCATTCTGGAAACATCCCCCAGGCTGTGGCTAAGCCATGTCTCCGCAGTATCCTTTCTTTCAGGAGTGCTAGTTCTGCAAGGTTCGCAGAAGAGCTTCTGTAAAGTTTGGAAGGTAGGAGACGAGGTACTGGCAGAAGTACAGCTGTGAGGACGGAGCGTGAGTCGTGCTTGGGTAGCTCAGTTGGCAGAGTACTTGCCCGCGAAAGGCAAAGGTCCCGAGTTCGAGTCTCGGTCCGGCAAACAGTTTTAATCTGCCAGGAAGTTTGATGAACGGGTATTCATTTGACAAATATACTATACTAGAACTGGCATGTGATTACATTTTCACGCAATTTGGGTGCATAGATCCGGAGAAATCAGTACCCAGAACAACCACCCCAGGCCGTAATAACGGCCTGGTTACGCCTGTGCATTGAGTCAAACAGAGCTTGGATGATGTGTACAGGTACAGCTGCCCATGCAGCTTCAACACGATACCACAGTTCATCAAGAGTAGTGACTTACGTAGTGTGACGTAGTGTTGCTCGGCCACTAATGACCAGATGTTTTCAATTGGGGAGACATCTGGAAAATGTGCTGGCCAGGGCAGCAGTCGAACATTTTCTGTATCCAGAAAGGCCCGTACAGGACCTGCAACATGCGGTCGTGCATTATCCTGCTGAAATGTAGGGTTTCGAAGGGATCGAATGAAGGTTAGAGCCACGGGTCGTAACACATCTGAAATGTAACTTCCACTGTTCAAAGTGCCGTCAATGCGAACAAGAGGTGACCGAGACGTGTAACCAATTGCTACCCATATCATAACGCCGGATGATACGCCAGGGCGACGACGAATACACGCTTCCAATGTGCGTTCACCGCGATGTCGCCAAACACGGATGCGACCATCATGATGCTGTAAACAGAACCTGGATTCATCCGAAAAAATGACGTTTTGCCATTCGTGCACCCAGGTTCGTCGTTGAGTACACCATCGCAGGCGCTCTTGTCTGTGATGCAGCGTCAAGGGTAACCGCAGCCATGGTCTACGAGCTGATAGTCCATGCTGCTGCAAACTTCGTCGAACTGTTCGTGCAGATGGTTGTTGTCTTGCAGACGTCCTCATCTGTTGACTCAGGGATGTAGACGTGGCTGCACGATCCGTTATAGCCATGCGGATAAGATGCCTGTCTTCTCGACTGCTAGTGATACGAGGCCGTTATGATCCAGCACGGCGTTCTGTATTACGCTCCTGAACCGACCGATTCCATATTGTGCTAACAGTCATTGGATCAAGACCAACGCGAGCAGCAATGTCGCGATACGATAAACCGCAATCGCGATAGGCTACAATCCGACCTTTATCATAGTCTGAAACGTGATGGTACGCTTTTCTCCTCCTTACATGAGGCATCACAACAACGTTTCACCAGGCAACGCCGGCAAAGTGCTGTTTGTGTATGAGAAATCGGTTGGACACTTTCCTGATGTCAGCACGATGTAGGTGTCGTCACCGGCGCAAACCTTGTATGAATGCTCTGAAAAGTTAATCATTTGCATATCACAGCATCTTCTTACTGTCGGTTAAATTTCGCGTCTGTAGCACGTCAGCTTCGTGGTGTAGCATTTTTAATGGTCAGTAGTCTGTTTCTGCTACGGCATTTAAAAATGAGCACGTTAGGAAGGAAGAAATCGATTTTTTTATTTGTGTCTTGTCAGCCGTGCCGCTCAATTCTGCACTACAAAATGTTTACCTTTGCGTTTGCGCACTTACAAGATGGTATAGGTCCATTTAAACAAGCCAAAATATAGGACAAGCCTTACTACTATCTGCTTTGTTTCATTTACACATGTATTTAAAAAAACAGTTGTCATATGACGCTATTATATGGGTCTTATTTTTGGTTACAGGATCAGAATTTTGTTTTTTCTTTGGCTGTAGACCTGTGCGTTTTCAGTTATTAGTTTTTACGTTCCCACTAAATTTCGTATTATTGTTTCACTTGAAATGTGGGAAAACAAAAAAAAAAAAAGAAATAAGGTTGACTCACAAAACCATGTCCAAAGTGTAAATATAATGTTAAGGCGTATGTACATAAATATTCCATAAGCTGTGACGGTTACAATGGTGAAATGGTAGATGAAGGCGTTCTCAGAGTTTCCAAGGATCAGAGGCTTGATATCAGTTTAGATAGTAGTACTGCGGATAGAGGCCCAACACACTCCATGAAATTGAAAGAAGTAGAAGTTTATGGGTAAGTTACAGCGTAGACGACATGTCCAGAAAAGAATAAGAGTAAAGTTAGGAAAACAAAAGTAGGAAAACGGTTGGCACGCAACTGACGGTAAATAACTTACAGATCGTGGTCAATCTACAAACGTGGAGGTATAACTACTCTAGTGTTACGAAGGTTTTGGCTATACGGAGAAGGGAGGTATGGGCACCGTTTTTGTTATTTTGACTCTCAGCTGACAATAATCTACAGTATACATTTTACTCATCTGCATCTGCAGTTACGTGGATACTCTGCAAATAACACTTAAGTTCCGGAAGATGGTTCATCGAATCACCTTCACGAAATTCTCCTTTATTCCACTTTTGAACTGCGCGCAGAAAAAACGTACACATATATCTTTCTGCGCGATCTCTGATTTCCCTTATTTACGATGATCGTTTCTCCATATGTAGGTCGGAGACCATATAGTATTTCCGCATTCTGAGAAGAAAGTTGGTGGTTAAAATTTAGTAAGAACATTCCACAGCAACGAAAAACGCCTTTGTTTTAGAGGTGTCCGTCCCGAATCGCGTATCATGTCCGTGACACACTCTCCCCTGTTTCGCGATTACGCAAAACGCGCTGCTCTTCTAGAACTCTCTCGATGTACTCCGTTAGTCCTATCTGGTAAGATAAGCTAATCAGATTGTCTGCTAAATCGTTTATATAGATGAGGAACAGCAGCGGGTCTATAACACTACCTTGGGGAACGCCAGGAATCCCTTCTGTTTTACTCGATGACTTTCCGTCAATTAGTACGAACTGTGTCATTTCTGGAGGGAAATCACGAATCCATTCACACAACTGAGACGATAATCCATAAGAACCCAATTTTAATACAGCCACTTGTGTGAAAAGCCTTCTGGAAATCTGGAAATACGGAATCAATTTGATATTGCAGGTCTATAGCACTCAACATTTCGTGTATGTAAACAGCTAGTTGTGTTTCACAAGAACGATGTTTTCTACAACCGTGTTGACTGTGAGTTAATAGACAGTTCTCTGCCGGCCGCTGTGGCCGAGCGGTTATAGGCGCTTCAGTCCGGAACCGTGCTGCTGCTACGGTTGTAGGTTCTAATCCTGTCTCGGGTATGGATGTGTGATGTCCTTAGGTTAGTTAAGTAGTTTGATTGATGACCTCAGATGTTAAGTCCCATAGTGTTTAGAGCTATTTGAACCATTTAGACAGTTCTCTTCGAGCTAATTCATAATGTTTGAACATGATATATGTTCCAAAATCCTGCTTCATGTTAATGACATGTGACTGTAATTTAGTAAATTACTCTTACTACCTTTCTTGAATATTGCTGTGGCCTTTGAAACTTTATAGTCTCTGTGAACGGATCTCTCGTTGAGCAAGCGGTTGTATTTAATTGTTAAACATGGAGTTATTACATCAGCATTCTGTCGAAGGAACCTAATTAGTATATAGTATGTGTGGTGTCACCGCCAGGCACCACACTTGCTAGGTGGTAGCTTAAATCGGCCGCGGTCCATATTAGTACATGTCGGACCCGCGTGTCGCCACTTTCAGGATCGCAGACCGAGCGCCACCACAAGGCAGGTCTCGAGAGACTGACTAGCACTCGCCCCAGTTGTACGACGACATTGCTAGCGACTACACTGACGAAGCCTTTCTCTCATTTGCCGAGAGACAGTTAGAATAGCCTTCAGCTAAGTCCATGGCTACGACCTAGCAAGGCGCAATTAGTAACTTCATGAATCTAAAGAGTCTCACTTGTATCATCAAGAATGCTGTATACCAGAGGACGATATAAAAGTTAAGTGTTCTAGTAGCTACGTTCTTTTCTTTATCACATTCATCACGTATCCTGTTCCAGACTTCGCGCCAGTCGGCGTGTGTGTACGTGTGCCCTTTCGGCTACCCGTCTCTGTGGACTGGCTGCCTTGTCAGTCCACTACATTGGCGACGAGGATGGGATATGCGTCGTCATCTCAATCAGCTGCGCCTCTGTCGTCGCCTGGGTTCTGCCGCTTCCCGTCTGCTTTCAGCGACGGTGCCGTCCGGTCAGCGCCCTGGGGACCCATCTACTGGCTCGCCTCATCCCCAGGTGTTACCGACGATGCCTTCCATTTTGCCTCATGGCGTCGCGCCGCCGCCGCAGCCGCCGCCGGCGCCGCCCGCAGTGGACGCTTCGCTACAGCCGCCAAGCGCCTCCCTGGGTCACGCGCCGCCGCTCGCTTCCCGTGACCAGCTGTCCTCCGCCATGGAACTCTTGCCCGCTCCGGACCAGATGTCGTCGCGCGTCGGATACCCCGACGCAATGGAGGTCGGCCCTTCGGCCCCTCCTGTCTCATTACGGGCGCATACACCGCATGTTGACGTGCACCCTGGACTAGGTTTTCAGGCGTTTCCTAGCTCCCCTCGGACCGAATGGCAGGGTGCGGGTGGCACGGCCTCGCCTGTTGTTAGGCTCCCCACCCCATCGCATACGTCAACATGGGGTCCTCCCCACGGCGGGCGGAAGCCTTATCACACGACCGTTCGCCGATTTGCGGGGGAGGAATGTGGTGTCACCGCCAGACACCACACTTGCTAGGTGGTAGCTTAAATCGGCCGCGGTCCATATTAGTACATGTCGGACCCGCGTGTCGCCACTGTCAGGATCGCAGACCGAGCGCCACCACAAGGCAGGTCTCGAGAGACTGACTAGCACTCGCCCCAGTTGTACGACGACATTGCTAGCAACTACACTGACGAAGCCTTTCTCTCATTTGCCGAGAGACAGTTAGAATAGCCTTCAGCTAAGTCCATGGCTACGACCTAGCAAGGCGCCATTAGTTACTTCATGAAACTAAAGAGTCTCACTTGTATCATCAAGAATGCTGTATACCAAATGACGATATAAAAGTTAAGTGTTCTAGTAGCTACGTTCTTTTCTTTATCACATTCATCACGTATCCTGTTCCAGACTTCGCGCCAGTCGGCGTGTGTGTACGTGTGCCCTTTCGGCTACCCGTCTCTGTGGACTGGCTGCCTTGTCAGTCCACTACAGTATGGACCAGAAGACATGCTTTTATTAAGTGATTTACGTTGCTCCACTTTTCCGAGGATATCTACTTCAAGGTTATTCATGTTGGAGCTGTTTTTGCGTCGAATTCTGGAATGTTTACTTCTATCTCTTTGATGAAGAAATTTCGAAAGACTGTGTTTAGTAACTCTGCTTTCGCAGCACTGTCATCAATAGTATTTCCATTTCCACCGCGCAGGGAACGCATTTACTGTGTCTTACCGCTAGGATAGTTTACATACGACTAGAAAATCTTTGGAAAGATTGGAAGGGTTCTGTATCTTGGTGTGGGTTTTACAATACGCTGATCAATATGGAATGGATACTTAACATTCAAATTGTGCCGTGTACGCCGACCTAGCCGACCTAAATTGGCGGTACTTTCCTATTAATCGTAAGTGAAACTCCTCTGAGGAAGAAGTGGTTCATCTGGGGGGCGGACATGCTTTGGAAAGAAAAGAGAAGTCGGTGGTGATATGTGACAGAGAGTGCCGTGCCCTAGTTGTGGATAGCGGGGCGCCATGCGAGACCGCTGCTGTTCATTTGGCTAAGGCTACGTTGGGGAGAGCGGTTAGCTGCTTGCACAGAGTACGTAAGAGACACGTTGACTCAGAGTACATATTGCGTGTCGTCATCTCAGGAGGCCAGATACGCCAAGTTGAAATGCAGTCGTTGTGTTAGTGGAAATGTTTGCAACTGGTACTGACTCTCGGCAATATTACATTGTCGCCATTTTGGTGGAGCGTTGCTCTACGGTGCGTCGTCGATATCATGCTGCTGAACCTTATGGTTAAGGCTTGTGTTCTGTTGATTGTGCAGCCTTTCACAAAGAGACTAGGTGGCTGTTTAAGACACGTTTTGCAGAATGGAATTACGAAGTGAGGATAGTTGCTGCTTACAGAAACTAATTGATGCTCACTTGTGTCTGGTTATTTACTAATGGCGCTGGTATAAGGCCGCTTGCCACAGTACAGGGTCAAGTGACTGGAGTTGAATCACGCCTGAGCTGTTTGGACTCCAGAACATACCGTTACTTCTGGTCTCCAATACTGATATTTTTCTTACGTACGAGCTGGTATTGTCTTGTATTTCTGTGGACGGAGGTAGAGGGACGCTGGATACCGACATACGCGTTACGTGCTGAAGCAGAGGCCAGCACACGACCAGACGTCATTGAAAGGGAAGCTATGTGCTATTTCTCATTATGTACAAATTTAAAAACCTTAGAGCATTAATATCAGATATTTTCCGCTGATTCCTCCAGAAACTGTACAAAGCCGCAGCTCGTGGTCTAGTGGCTAGCGTTGTTGCATCTGGATCACGGGGGCCCGGGTTCGATTCGCAGCCGGGTTGGGTATTTTCTCTTCCCGGGGACTGGGTGTTTGTGTGTCCTCGTCATTTCATTATCATTATTATCATTCGTGACAGTGGCTAGATTGGACTGTGTAAAATACTGGCCTGTGAAAAAGTTAGGACTTTGTATGGGCGCTAATGACCTCGCAGTTGAGCGCCTCACAGACCAAACATCATCATCGCAAACCGTACAACAGATTTACTGTCTATTCACGAGAACTTTCTGATTTTGGTGTTGGTTCCCACAAAAAAGATTTTATAGTTTGTTTTATTGTTCTTGTTTGTGTGTTTGTGTGTCATTGTGGGAAAAGAGCAATTAATTAACAATTTATGTAACGTGAACGCAACAGGAATTTCAAAAGCGGTGGCTGGGATATAGTCTTCAATATTTTTCTTAAGAAATTAATATCATTTTGAAAAATATTATATTGCTCTTTTCAAATAAAGGGAATAAATGAAGAACGGAGACCCCTCTTTACCGGATAGCTGTAATGCAAATTGTTTCTAAGATGATAAAGTACAGTGCAATTTTTATCTTAATAAATATTAAAAATGTTAATGTTTTCCAAACTCAATCAACCGCTCCACCATTTTCCCATATCGGCCCACTAAACAGTGACAATAGGTATTCATTACCAAAAGCAGTGCTGTCAACTGTTATTCAAGTGACGAAGGCCTTCTAGTAAAGTATCTTCATTACGTATAATGAAATTAGAAGCAACCATTTGCATAAAAGAAATTTATTTTCCTTTCCCGTTTCATGCACTAGTGCCCTTCTTCGGAAGGTTATGCCTATCGGATTAGTATTTCTTTCATGCAACTCGTTGCTTATCATTTCATTATATACAATTACAGTAGCTTAGGATGGATAAACTACTAATCTTCATGGCAGTACGTAACATTAAAATGATTCCGATGACAATATGAGCATGGGCAAACTTCGAGCACAGAAAACTGTATCATGTTTCAGCGACAAACGTAATTAACGTCACGGAGGCATTAGGAATAGAAGCTGGAAACAATCTGGTTACTGCGTTCATAACAGGAGAATTTTGTTAAAGTAGAGATATTACTCCTCATACTATGGAAAAGGCTGTAACTAAGCAAAGAGCAGATAAAAAAGGAACGGAAGATATCTCAAACCAAATAAAATCTTGGTGTTGTACGAGTTCTTTTAATTCCTGGTCAGGTTACCGCTTTCTTTCCAGTCCCTATAACAATGACATTCAGTGTTTCAGTCATAGTTTAGTCTTCAAATATGTATACTGCTTTATCTAGCAACGCGCTGTAGTTTGAGCTGAAGGGTTTTCCTCAAATATTTTAAAAAGTTGGAAAAATTTTGATAAGTAGCTTTGTTTCCTTCAAAAATTTTTGCTTGTAATATATTTTTGTTTCTTTTGGTATGTTGAACACAAATAAAAAGTTCACTTGGCAGTCATTTGATTGGTTGTTATGGTTTTGTCAACATCTTCACGCACGCACATGCACACGCACACACGCACTCACATGTTCATTTGATTGGTTGTTACGCTTTTGCCAGCATCTTCGCCCACATATCCGTAAGTCACTCTCACACACACTATATATATATATATATATATATATATATATATATATATATATATATATACTCCTGGAAATGGAAAAAAGAACACATTGACACCGGTGTGTCAGACCCACCATACTTGCTCCGGACACTGTGAGGGGCTGTACAAGCAATGATCACACGCACGGCACAGCGGACACACCAGGAACCGCGGTGTTGGCCGTCGAATGGCGCTAGCTGCGCAGCATTTGTGCACCGCCGCCGTCAGTGTCAGCCAGTTTGCCGTGGCATACGGAGCTCCGTCGCAGTCTTTAACACTGGTAGCATGCCGCGACAGCGTGGACGTGAACCGTATGTGCAGTTGACGGACTTTGAGCGAGGGCGTATAGTGGGCATGCGGGAGGCCGGGTGGACGTACCGCCGAATTGCTCGACACGTGGGGCGTGAGGTCTCCACAGTACATCGATGTTGTCGCCAGTGGTCGGCGGAAGGTGCACGTGCCCGTCGACCTGGGACCGAACCGCAGCGACGCACGGATGCACGCCAAGACCGTAGGATCCTACGCAGTGCCGTAGGGGACCGCACCGCCACTTCCCAGCAAATTAGGGACACTGTTGCTCCTGGGGTATCGGCGAGGACCATTCGCAACCGTCTCCATGAAGCTGGGCTACGGTCCCGCACACCGTTAGGCCGTCTTCCGCTCACGCCCCAACATCGTGCAGCCCGCCTCCAGTGGTGTCGCGACAGGCGTGAATGGAGGGACGAATGGAGACGTGTCGTCTTCAGCGATGAGAGTCGCTTCTGCCTTGGTGCCAATGATGGTCGTATGCGTGTTTGGCGCCGTGCAGGTGAGCGCCACAATCAGGACTGCATACGACCGAGGCACACAGGGCCAACACCCGACTCATGGTGTGGGGAGCGATCTCCTACACTGGCCGTACACCACTGGTGATCGTCGAGGGGACACTGAATAGTGCACAGTACATCCAAACCGTCATCGAACCCATCGTTCTACCATTCCTAGACCGGCAAGGGAACTTGCTGTTCCAACAGGACAATGCACGTCCGCATGTATCCCGTGCCACCCAACGTGCTCTAGAAGGTGTAAGTCAACTACCCTGGCCAGCAAGATCTCCGGATGTGTCCCCCATTGAGCATGTTTGGGACTGGATGAAGCGTCGTCTCACGCGGTCTGCACGTCTAGCACGAACGGTGGTCCAACTGAGGCGCCAGGTGGAAATGGCATGGCAAGCCGTTCCACAGGACTACATCCAGCATCTCTACGATCGTCTCCATGGGAGAATAGCAGCCTGCATTGCTGCGAAAGGTGGATATACACTGTACTAGTGCCGAAATTG
Source organism: Schistocerca nitens (assembly GCF_023898315.1). Classification (NCBI taxonomy): domain Eukaryota; kingdom Metazoa; phylum Arthropoda; class Insecta; order Orthoptera; family Acrididae; genus Schistocerca; species Schistocerca nitens. The sequence continues at coordinate 848,518,203 of NC_064614.1, forward strand.
TGCATGCTCTGTTGCCTGTGTCTATGTGCCTGTGGTTCTGTCAGTGTGATCATGTGATGTATCTGACCCCAGGAATGTGTCAATAAAGTTTCCTCTTCCTGGGACAATGAATTCACGGTGTTCTTATTTCAATTTCCAGGAGTATATATATATATATATATATATATATATATATATATATATATATATATATATATATATATTTGCCTTTTAGTTTCATCCGTATCTTGGGGATACTTGTAATTCTGCTTGGATAAGATGTATGAAACAAGTCGGAGACAACTCGTCAAATTCTTAGTCGTAAAACGTAACAAACTTTTTTAAGATTGGTAAAGGGTTAAGTACTTTATCTCCTTTCTTCACATTTGCTGACATTTCTACTTCTTTATTTTTTTATGACAAGAGTTTGGATTTAAATGAAAAATCAAATATTTTTAAGAGCAACATTTGTTTCAAATTAGAAACTACGCTTTGAACTTTAGAGGACTCCAAGTAAACTAAATACCGAATAGAAGTACCAACATGTCGTTTTCGAATTTTTTTTCACGCCACCCCTTCTCATCGCCACCACTAGCGGTACAATGTGCGTCTCATTTCCACAGTACTTTTATACATACAATGAGTCACGTACGTACATACCAAAATTGGTTGAAACTCCTTCAGACGTTCCTGAATTACACTTCTGTGTCGTCACCTTTTCGCTCTCACGTCCACGAGTGTGGAAGATGATTGTTACAACACATTGTCCCTTTGTAGATATTGACATTATGAGGACTATTCGGAAGGTAAAGACAACTTCAGGCGACAAAACACAACCGCAGATATAGTTACGAAAGTGTCGTAAGTGAGCGACATCTGTGTTGCTGCCTGTCTCGCGCAGCAACTGGTGACGTTCGAATTCAAACGTGTTTGAACCTCTTCGCTGCAGCACGTGCGACAGAGAGCGACAGCCACGTGTCTTCTCGGCTAAGCAGTGGAGCGGACGCGACGGCAGCTCTGAAAGACTTATCATCCGATTTTAAGAAAACTATTCTGTGAAAAAATTAGATTCTTCCGCATCTTATAGCTTGATATCTTTAAACGATAAAGGTCTGTATTTATTTTAGTTATTCGTCATAGTTACAGTGCTGCACGATATTTTTAAGAATTTGCAGAGGTAACATCACATTGCATAGACTTTCCGTAAATGACAGCACACAGAAAGAACTATTTTATCTTATGATTAACACCCGATACGTTTCTTTTTAAATCCGTGAGTGGAGCGAAAACAAGGCTCCCTATAAATTACACAATGAAGGATTTTTCGAATTTTCATAGCCAAACAAAGGGAGAGAAACAGGTAAATGGGATATAAATGTGACCAACATGAGGTCTAGTTTTGCGTGAAAATATTTAACTGCTTGAAAGTAAGAAGGTTAATTAACGAAAACTTAATTAATAAACTGAGTAAGAATTGAAATATTTAACGAAAAGCTATGTAAATGAAGTATCGAACATTTCATCTGTTCAAGGCATAGCTATTTTGCACATTAAAAGGTACATTGGTGCGGTATTTAAATGTCAAAAAGTCTTGCTTCGAATCAAGTACGGTAGGAAGGCAAACGAGGAGACAATAAGATTATTCTTTCTGAATAAAACTTGAAAATAAAAAATGAAATAAATCAGCCAAATATTTTATGAAACGATTTGTGAAAAAGTAGATCAGAGAAACGTTCTACACGCATTTGAATGAAGCTCGAAATTACGAACAGAAAATGAGGTGCAGCAAACGTTTCTCTAATATTTTTTTATTTCATACCTTTAGACAGATCAATAAACTAAACATTAGCCTTTCTTTTCAAAAATTTTGTGTGCTTTACTTTTACAGACTGTTTAGATTAATTGTTAGGGGCCGGCCGCGGTGGCCGAGCGGTTCTAGGCGCTTCAGTCCGGAACCGCGCGACTGCTATGGCCGCAGGTTCGAATCATGCCTCGGGCATGGCTGTGTTTGATGTCCTTAGGTTAGTTAGGTTAAAGTAGTTCTAAGTTATAGGGGACTGATGACCTCATATGTTAAGTCCCATAGTGCTCAGAGACATTTTGAATTGTTAGGGTTGGCCTTAACACTGACTGCTGATGAATTACGTTCGCAACATAAAATATCTGTAAAATTTCATGCTTCATTGTAATTTATTAGGAGTTTAATGTGTGTGGTGTACTCGGACAGGTGTGTATACACTTAAAATGGTTCAAATGGTTCTGAGCACTATGCGACTCAACTTCTGAGGTCATCAGTCGCCTAGAACTTAGAACTAATTAAACCTAACTAACCTAAGGACATCACACACATCCATGCCCGAGGCAGGATTCGAACCTGCGACCGTAGCGGTCGCTCGGTTCCAGACTGTAGCGCCTAGAACCGCACGGCCACTCCGGCCGGCTGTATACACTTAAAGATCAAGTTCATTGGCAAGACCTTAAATATACTGAGCGATGCAGTGTAAACAGTATACATAAAACTTAGTATACAAAATTTCAACCGAGTCAGTTAAAAATATAAGACGAAACCCGGACCTTTTCGAAACACGTAATCACAAACTGTAACGCAACTGCTATACCATAGTTAGCTGCTGCATCCTGTTATCAATCTGCATGTTAAGTGTGTATTTAGGGTAGTTAGTCACGAAGTCAGTCATTCTTGCGCATTTATTGGCTGTTAAAAGTTCTTGGTCATGTAAAACTCATTTATTTATTGCTGAGATAGTCGAATGCTCCACTGCTCGTTCACGTATATTCGAAAAAATTGTATGGTGATCTTCGTAGTTGATGATATTTATGAAATTCTCCATGGAGATTCCTCGCTTTGTAAATTTCATGCACAGCATTCCTTTTCGATTTATTTTCTTAAGTAAACATAATGTTGTAGCCTTACTCTCTAGCGACAGTATTCTGCAGTTCAGGGGCGTCGTTTTATAGAAACAGCTGGTTGGCTCTTAAGCAGCCATGTTGTAGCGCGACATGGTCGCTCACACGCAGGACACCCGAGCTTTTCGTCCGATGCTGCTACTTGCCGCTGGAGTACCCAAGTATCCAGAAGTCGCTCGCTGTCAGTCACTTCTCTCGCTCTCGTAGGACACGGCCTAAGTCGGGGCGTTGAGTACGCACAGGGGTACCTGAAAAGTGTAGCTAACTTATTTTCAGAATAGCCCTCGTATACCAAGTTTGATTGGAATCGATCGAGTGTTTTAGAAGTAAAATACACATACGCACAATGATTTTTAAAAATATGTGGATCATTCAGGATGAATTCTCCACTCTCAGAGGAGTGTGCCCGGATATGAAATTTCCTGACAGACGAAAACTTAAATTTGGACAGGGAATGTATTCTGGGATTTCTACCTTTCACGGGTAAGTGCTCCACCGAGTGAGCTGCGCAGGCACCACTCACGACCAACCCTGAAGGCTTTACTGCCGTTCAACACCTCATTTCCTACCTTCCAAAGTTCATAGAAATTTTCCAGTGAAACTTGTGGGAAGAACTGATACTGAAAGGACATATCGTAGCCACAGTCAGAATTATAGAACAGTTATTGAAACCGTTTTATGTGGAGTGTTACACTGACCTTAATGGTTCGTAACTGTTTATGTTACGCGGTTTGAGGCGTCCTGTCACGGTCTGCGCAGCCCCTCCCGCCGGAGGTTCGAGTCTGTGTGTAGGGACCGATGACCTAAGCAGTTTGGTCCCTTAGGAATTCACACACATTTGAACATTTGTTATGTTAATCTTGGCCTTTGTTGCAAATAAGCATTCCTTATCTTCACGTATGTTAAATTTGACCCGTGGGTAAACAAACAAGGTTCAAATGGCTCTGAGCACTATGCGACTTAACTTCTGAGGTCATCAGTCGCCTAGACTTAAGACTAATTAAACCTAACTAACCTAAGGACATCACACACATCCATGCCCGAGGCAGGATTCGAACCTGCGACCGTAGCGGTCGCTCGGTTCCACACTGTAGCGCCTAGAACCGCACGGCCACGAACAAATATGTTAAAGGTGTTATTTTCTTTACGGTCAGCATCCTAGCTTCCTACCATTTCACTAACAGCATTCAGGACCTTAGATGGAATCAAACGGTTCTATGATGAACGCAGCAACACTGCTTGGGATTTGTCTCAGTACCAACTCTATGGTGCCGAAGAAGTTGTCTAACGGCAGGCGTTGACCGCTGTAGCTTCTACGATTTGTATAGTACTCCCTTTCCGATAGATTTCAACTGGTCATTCTCACCGGAACAAAAGTGACCGATTTAAAGGAAATTTCTGGAATACATCAAGGGCATGTTATGATTACAGTATGTATTAGTAATTTAAAGATAACGTCTGAGACTTCGTGAGGCATCTCGTGAACGATGCTTTTGTCAATAGGAAGGTTGCAGCACCAGAAGACCGTATCAATCTCAAAAAGAGTTGCAGGGCATCAAGTTACTGACAGTTGTATGTGAATATAAATATTTCGGAAAAACAGGGGAAGATATCCACTACTGTTCGATTACACTATTGGCCGCAAATCACTGGAAACAGTATCCATCGTAATCTAGGAATAACATATGGCAGGAAAAGCATATGGCAGAATGAGATACAGTCGGAGATTCTCAAGGAAATGGAATCCATATACGAAAGGAGTGGCTTACACAACACTCGTTCGACCCTTCTTGAATTTTGTTCATCAGTCTGGGACCCTTTCAAAATGAAATTAATGAAAGATCCAAAAAAGACCGGAAATTTTCGTCATGGGATCGTTTAGTGGGTACTTAAGTGCTACGGAAATGTTTAACGAACACCAATGGCAGGCACTACAAGAGAGGCACTGTGCATCACACTGTTGAAATTTCGAGAGCGTGCATTCCAAGAAGAATCAGTCAAAAAAAAAATGGTTCAAATGGCTCTAAGCACTATGGGACTTAACATCTGTGGTCATCAGTCCCCTAGAACTTAGAACTACTTAAACCTAACTAAGCTAAGGACATCACACATATCCATGCCCGTGGCAGGATTCGAACCTGCGACCGTAGCAGTCGCGCGGTTCCGGACTGAGCGCCTTAACCGCGAGACCACCGCGGCCGGCCAGAATCAGTCAAGACATTACTTCCTTCCACATGTGTCACGAAATTATCTTGACGAGAAATTCGGAGAAATTGTTCTCCCCACACGGAATCCAAGAATGGAACAGGAAGGGAATGTACAACTAGTGTCACGACAAGTACTCTCTGACAAATAACGTCAGATGGTTTTCTCGATAAAGACGTAGATGTCGATACAACGAGCACATGAACTCTAAGCCTGAGACATCAACACCGTCATCATGGTTTTCTGTTTGTCGTACTGTGCTGAATAAAGGCATCCTCCATTCTTTCTTCATTTCGATCTTCAGATACACCGCCTGTTTTTTGATTCCATGTCTCCGCCTTCTTTAAAGCCGTATCACTGCCAGAACTAACTGGCAAACATTCCCTACGATAAACACCGAGAATACGCTTCAAAATATTTTGTTTACCACAAGCATTTCATGTCATTTATATCATTCTTTTTATCTCTCTTCACATCTATCCAGTCGTTGTTTACAAATTCACAACGCACAAAAGCTCATCAACTGCTTCTATGATATCATTATTAATTTCAAGAATTTTATTTTCAGTGAGTGTTATACATTAATCTTATCATAATTCATTTCTTTCATACCTCCAAAGATGCTCTATTACGCTCATCTATTGATCGTTGAAACTGTTCTTCAATGTGAGCAAACTGTGAAACGCCATTAGTAAAATGAAAATAGTTCGGAAATGTTCCGTTAACATGTATTCCATCTTCATCGACCTGGTTTATAGATCTTAATAGATCTTCTAGGGCAGTTTAGAATCTCCTTTCTGATTTTTCTTTCAATTCAGTTGCTTTATCCCTATGAATACTAATGTAAGCTATGACATTAGCCTAAATTTAGTTCAAACTGTTTCAAAAGTTTCTGATAATGTATTACAGCTAAGCAAAGTGATAATTCACACTCATTGCTGCGAAACGTTACGATCTAGAACTGAATGATTTTATTTAATCTGCATTTCTTAGTCTCTTGTATTGTGCGTCAGTACCATAAACTGTCTAATTGATGACAATTCTGGTCATTTAAATAAAGATTCTGAAGGTTTAATCCTGGTGAGTTGATGACTAGGTATAGGACTGTTCATATTTCACTAAAGCGATAAGAACTTAATGGCTTCGTAGATCCTCAGACCTATGTTCGTGTTGAAGACGTGCCGGTCAGAACTAACAATAACACGCTGCACTTAGTTCTGCAAGTAATGGGAAATCAGGTTGGTTGGTTGTTTTGGGGAAGGAGACCAGACAGCGAGGTCATCGGTCTCATCGGATTAGGGAAGGACGGGGAAGGAAGTCGGCCGTGCCCTTTGAAAGGAACCATCCCGGCATTTGCCTGGAGCGATTTAGGGAAATCACGGAAAACCTAAATCAGGATGGCCGGACGCGGGATTGAACCGTCGTCCTCCCGAATGCGAGTCCAGTGTCTAACAACTGCGCCACCTCGCTCGGTTGGGAAATCAGGCTACAGCTGACATGCAACGAGTAAATCTATCTGCAAGACGTTGAACTGAGACCGCTCAGAATGATTCAACTATAAATCGATCGAAGTTAACAGTATATTCGTTCTGCACATCGTTTCCATAGTTGTTCATTGTTATATGGTTGTTACTGACATTGGGAAAATTAAAACACTTGATCACCGAAAAAAAAAATAATGACTGCTGCAGCAGCTAACGAGTCGGTTACCAAACCTTTTCACAATACTTCGAAAAGCAGCTTTTCAAATGGAAAAGTCACAAAAATAACGACAACTAGTTTAATCTATGAGTTAAACTGATCGGATAAAACCCACGTTGTAGAACTATGTCATGGCATACGTAGACCGTTGAAAAATAGTTCGAAACGAACATGATCGAAATTACATAATGTCTGAAACGAAGAAATAGATGTGTAATTTTGCTATGGAACAAGTAATATTTATATAGAGCATTACTACCACGAGCAGCACAGAAGCAAGGACGCCAACATTAATGCTGTTGATGGAAATGTATATGTTATTTTCATAAGAACAATTCTGTTGGAAAGCTGTTTGAGGAGAAGCAGTAAATTTCCTCACGATGTCATCACAAGCATGCTTTTTGACGTTTAGTTAAAGTTCACTGGTCGATGAGCTCTGTGTGTCGCTGCAAGAACACCCCAAATATCTAGAGCCCCAAATGACATCCCTTTGGTAGCAAAAGATATAAAGAAAAGTGATTCTGACCTTGACGGGAGCTACTGGCAACAAAATATAATCACTAATGAACGTTTGACTAACAAAAATAATATGTACGTAACAACGTTTATTACAAGCAAAGAACTAAATGAAAGACTATCAGATGATACGAAGCATGAAACTCTAAATAAAGAATTCAAAATGTATGCCTTACGAAGATTAATACCCAGACAAGATAGAGTGAACAGATATAACATTTATCCAAGAAGAGAGACGTAGCCGCATCGAGCTGTAAGTTCGCTGCGACTATAATGTAAAACTTCAATGAAGATGTTAATTCGCTCTCTTGTAGACGTTGCGATAACAGTACGCCTATTGACCGCTACTACATTCTTTAAGACTGATCTGGAGTTTTAAAGCTTTTCCAGTATCGTCTTGAACGTACTAGTCAGAGTTCTGAACAGATGTAAGATAACAGCTACCGTTCAGCCAGACAACGGAACAATTATTATACGTGAAGGAAAAGTAATTCATGTGATACTTAATCAATTATGGGACTTAATCGTCGTGATCTGTGATAGTCACTAACATTGAAGTATACAGCAACATACCAACCGCCGACATGAACTCTACAAATAGCCTTGAGTAGGAAACATTTACACGCGATCATGAAGAATTCACAGGTACACCGTGTTGTCGGAAGCTGTAGTCAATGTCAGAACTGCTGATGCAAATAGCTCCAATTCCCTGAATGACAGATCGTTGTGCTTTCAAGTGAAGTCGTTAAATAATTCAGAAGTTCAATAAACTCAGATGTAACTTTAATGATTCATGTCGGATACATCATTTAATAGAACTTCACTGTATAGCTGTGAAATAACTATTTCTTGGGAGAACGCCGAAGTTAAAGGTGATTTAGTGACATTTTTAAAGGGAATAGTAAGTTTACATAGAAATGCGACGCTTTCTGTACGTTATTTAGAGAATACATTACCTCTGGATTTAGGACGTAGGAGTTGTTGAATTAGCACTGTAGCGACACCTTAACGACGCTATTATACTTCACAAATCAACATCCTCGCAAGACTATAATGTGACATCGGCTTGAATGGTGAAACTTATAATTCGAGAAATCATATTATCTACGTTTGGACATTCATTTGCAAAACAGGGCATAAAGAACTATTCTTATCAGGTTTCGCGTAAGCTTATAAGCCTGTCGCGAACACGTGAAGGACATTTGGTTTATTGTTTCAGATAAAGGGAGTTGTCGCGGTACCGAGTGATGCTGTCGCTGTATGTGGCAGTAAAGAAGACAGACATCCTTCGAACGCTTATAAATTCCGGCGTGCTGCTCCATCGATACGCGGATATCTGTTAAAGGGAGATAGTATCTGAAACTAACCAAACAAAGCGAGGGGTTTCCTTAAACAGTTACAGATCGCAGTTTTCGCGATCGACGGACTCCGACGTGTGTCAACCAGACATGAACCACCATCCCCATCGAGCCGACAGACACACACACACACACACACATGCCACACTACGCAGTTACACATCTTTGAATGAGCTCTGCTTTATCTATCGTTGTTGTCTTGTCAGATGAAATCATCACGCATTCATCCCAAATGAAGATCCATATAAGCTTCAAGTATGTCAACTCAATAGTTTGTCAACGTCACAGTTCCACATAGAAAGATATCTACGTTCGCCCATCCACCCTGTTCATTCAACCAAACATAGAAACACTGTCGCGTAACATAGCTTACCGTTCATACGTTTATAATGGATGATAACTGTTCCCAGACTATTTAGTATGAAAGACACATATGAAATTCTTCGCAAGGCAAACTTCGGCTGACATGTAAGTAAAATGTTTTCAGTGGATTTGGAATTCAGTGTTTGTGTTCTCGTCCACCGTGCAGGAGCTTCCTGCCGTAACGGACGGTGAGCCGCATCGGCCGCTGTATTTTTCGTGTAATTTGGAAAAACCGGGATATGAGTCATCTGTTGCACATAGAATCTGACGCAGTGCAGCTTGTATCACATAATGTTGATTAACTCACCGCTGGTAGACAGACAGTGTCACTCTCTGTGACGTGCTTGCTCAAAGGTTATGTCCGCAACGATTATCTTGCTGTGACCGAGGAATGGTGGACCTCCACAATAAAATATTAAGAAAGCGAACCAAGATTTGAATAATCGTATTCATTGCTCATCCGTAAACTTACATGCCATTCAGTGCTTTGTCTTATAATCCACTCAGCTTTGAAACGAATATCGCATGGTGACTGGTTTTTGATACTCTGTTAAAAACTTTTCATCAGGCACAGAAGAAAGGCCAGTAGATTAATAATTTCCCAGTCTCGTTAATATTGCGTTTTTCTTCAGTTGCTGACCATATGACTATACACTCAATACCAACTGACTGTGAGCGACTGAAAACGCCTCTGGCATACAAACTACCTCTTAGAATGAGTAACTGCGCTGAGAACTCATACAATTCACTTACACATGGCTCTTCGTAAGTAACACAGGGGGGGGGGGGGGGGTTGAGAAGAAGAGTGCGCGAAAACTGGAAACTTGCCGAAAATAGATACGCCAAGTTTGTAGCTCACATTAAAGGCGCTGATAATGAGCACCGTTTGCAGTGTGGCAGTTGTCAGTACGTACGTATGTGCGACATGCGTGTGTGCGCGACGACAACAGCCCGCTTCGTAAATTTGTTCTCTGGGTTACGTTTCTGCAGGCGCGTCCTAATTCGATGCGACGGTAGGGGGCTAATAATATGTGTACATGTTCTGACGGCCCTACTCTCTCGTGGTGCGCTCTACAACCTCGCCAAGGCTCCTGTTACGAACAGAAATTTTGAAAGATGCTATGCCCACCGGTATGACTCATTATGCTATATTTCTTATAGTTTGGCGCTATAGTCTTTTGAAGTCCCACAGATACTTAAGAGCAATCCTTTATATCGCCATAGATATCACGGGAATTGTGTTACGAGTTGCAGCTTCCTGCAAGTTCAACCCCTGATAACTTTGTAACAACGATCTCCCGAGTATAGATGTAATTGTTTCTAAGAGATAGTGAAAATTCGTCTAGGCTACAGGGATTATGTAGCAGCGTTAATTTTAACCAATGCAGTGGTGCAGTAATGTCGGCTGTGTGTGATGCAACCACGCTGATTTTCACAGTACCTCAAACAGCTAACTACTAAATAAAATGTATATTTGTCTAGCCAAAGCAGTGACCTTTGCGTGGGTCACGCGCGAAACACAAGCGGTATCGTAACTTTTTCCCAAAACATCAACGGAGTTTACTGCGCCTTTTATCTTCAAATAATGTTAATAAACGATTCATTAACACGAAAACAGTAAAGGAAAGTAACTGATAATATTTTGAGCATTTCTACAGTTTTCAAACTGTTGTTGCTGTTGTTGTAGTCTTCAGTACTGAGACTGGTTTGATGCAGCTCTATATGCTACTCTATCCTGTGCAAGCTTCTTCATCTCCCAGTACCTACTGCAACCTACATCCTTCTGAATCTGCTTAGTGTATTCATCTCTTGGTCTCCTTCTACGATTTTTACCTTCCACGCTGCCCTCCAATACTAAATTGGTGATCCCTGGAAGTCTCAGAACATGTTCTACCAACCGAGCCCTTCTGCTAGTCAAGTTATGCCACAAGCTCCTCTTCTCCCCAGTTCTATTCAATACCTCCTCATTAGTTATGTGATCTACCCATATAATCTTCAGCATTCTTCTGTAGCACCACAATTCGAAAGCTTCTATTCTCTTTTTGTCTAAACTATTTATCGTCTACGTTTCACTTCCATACATGGCTACACTCCATACAAATACTTTCAGAAACGACTTCCCGACACATCTATACTCGATGTTAACAAATTTCTCTTCTTCAGAAACGCTTTCCTTGCCATTGCCAGTCTACATTTTATATCCTCTCTACTTCGACCACCATCAGTTATTTTGCTCCCAAAATAGCAAAACTCCTTTACTACTTTAAGTGTCTCATTTCCTAATCTAATTCCCTCAGCATCACCCGACTTAATTCGACTACATTCCATTATCCTCGTTTTGTTTCTGTTGATGTTCATCTTATACCCTCCTTTCAAGACACGGTCCATTCCGTTAAAATGCTCTTCCACGTCCCTTGCTGTGTCTGACAGAATTACAATGTCATCAGCGAACCTCAAAGTTTTTATTTCTTCTCCATGGATTGTAATACCTACTCCGAACTTTTCTTTTGTTTCCTTTATTGCTTGCTCAATATAGAGATTGAATAACATCGGAGATAGGCTACAACCCTGTCTCACTCCCTTCCTAACCAATGCTTCCCTTTCATACCCCTCGACTCTTATAACTGCCATCTGCTTTCTGTACAAATTGTAAATAGCCTTTCGCTCCCTGTATTTTACCCCTGTCAACTTCAGAATTTGAAAGAGAGTATTCCAGTTAACGTTGTCAAAAGCTTTCTCTAAGTCTACAAATGTTAGAAACATAGGTTTGCCTTTCCTTAATCTTTCTTCTAAGATAAGTCGTAGGGTCAGTATTGCCTCACGAGTTCAAACATTTCTACGGAATCCAAACTGATCTTCCCCGAGGTCGGCTTCTATCAGTTTTTCCATTCGTCTGTAAAGAATTCGCGTTAGTATTTTGCAGCTGTGATTTATTAAACTGATAGTTCGGTAATTTTCACATCTGTCAACACCTGCTTTCTTTGGGATTGGAATTATTATATTCTTCTTGAAGTCTGAGGGTATTTCGCCTGTCTCATACATCTTGCTCACCAGACGGTAGAGTTTTGTCAGGACTAGCTCTCCCAAGGCTGTCAGTAGATCTAATGGAATGTTGTCTACTCCCGGGGCCTTGTTTCGACTGAGGTCTTTCCGTGCTCTGTCAAACTCTTCACGCAGTATCATATCTCCCATTTCATCTTCATCTACATCCTCTTCCATTTCCATAATATTGTCCTCAAGTACATCGCCCTTGTATAGACCCTCTATATACTCCTTCCACCTTCCTGCTTTCCCTTCTTTGCTTAGAACTGGGTTTCCATCTGAGCTCTTTATATTCATACAAGTGGTTCTCTTTTCTCCAAAGGTCTTTTTAATTTTCTTGTAGGCAGTATCTATCTTACCCCTAGTGAGATAAGCCTCTACATCCTTACATTTGTCCTCTAGCCATCCCTTCGTAGCCATTCTGCACTTCATGTCGATATCATTTTTGAGACGTTTGTATTCCTTTTTGCCTGCTTCATTTACCGCATTCTTATATTTCCTCCTTTCATCAATTAAATTCAATATTTCTTCTGTTACCCAAAGATTTCTACTAGCCCTCGTCTTTTTACCTATTTGACCCTCTGCTGCCTTCAGTATCTCATACCCCAAAGCTACCCATTCTTCTTCTACTGTATTTCTTCCCCCCATTTGTGACAATTGTTCCCTTATGGTCTCCCTGAAACTCTGTACAACCTCTGGTTTAGTCAGTTTATCCAGGTCCCATCTCCTTAAATTCCCACCTTTTTGCAGTTTCTTCAGTTTTAATCTACATTTCATAACCAATAGATTGTGGTCAGAGTCCACATCTGCACCTGGAAATGTCTTACAATTTAAAACCTGGTTCCTAAATCTCTGTCTTACCATTCCAAAATCTATCTGAAACCTGTCAGTATCTCCAGGGTTCTTTTATGTATACAACCTTCTTTCATGATTCTTGAACCAAGTGTTAGCTAAGATTAAGTTATGCTCTGTGCAAATTTCTACCAGACGGCTTCCTCTTTCATTTCTCTCCCCCAATCCATATTCACCCACTATGTTTCCTTCTCTCCCTTTTCCTATTCTCGAATTGCAGTCACCCATGACTATTAAATTTTCGTCTCCCTTTACTACCTGAAAACTCCACATCTCACAGCCATACAGTCCTGGGTCACTAATTTATACAGTCGAATTTTGAACTCTCTCGACAGACACGTAGACCGAGGCAGTTGTGTGAGGCTGTAGAAGAAGGATCCGTTTCCTGCCTATATCATGGCGTTCATCTCTATTTCGCAAGACGATTCCTTTGTGAAAATTGCTCCCAGGTATTTCAATTCGCGGGCTCCCCCGTAGGACCGGGCTCACATCCGCAGTGACTGTAGTTGTTCAGTACCCTGACCTGTTCCACGATATTTGTTTCCATTCCCGTTTGGAGATGCTGATTAAGCAGATACCATCTGCGTAGGCTAAATATGCCAGGTTCTTCCCTTCGATTTGAATCCCTTCATAGTCCTATTTAAAAGTCTCACTACGATCTTCTCAAGGACAGTATTAAATAGGCTAAGGAAATGAACCATATCCTTGCCAGAGACCCATTATAATTTCAAAGTCACCTGGTAGAAGGTTTCCTATCTAAACCTTACCGTGTATTTCACTCAGGAAGATACTTAACGTGTTGATGAGCTTCTTCGGCGTCCCGAACTCTTTTAGACAACTGAGCAGGATCTTGCAACTTATGCAGTCGTAGACATTCTTGAAATCTCCAAAGAAAATGTGTAGTTCTTTACCGTGTTCTGTTAGTTTTTCCGTGATTACTTGGAGAACGAAGGTGCAATCTATTACTGACTGCCCTGGCCGAAAATCTCCCTGATATTCAAATTACAGTAAGAGCTTTGGCCTGGCGCAAAATAGAAATATTCTGTCGGTTATTGAAGTACAACAGTGGAATCGCGACTCTCCAACCCTACCGGTATTGTCGTCCAGAAACAGCAGCGCACGCAGACATGGCCAGGTACTACGAGGTACTACTAGTGTATTTCCTCCGGTGATTCTGAATTCTTCGTCGCTTCGTTAATATCCCCGTTCCATGACATATTTTTACACACATTCGCACAAAATAAATCACCTACTCGTGATTATGTCCGCCAACTCAGCAATGTGGTTTAACTGTTCTCCTACGAGGGTTAAAATTGCATACAAACTATGGTCACAATCAGATCGTTACAATGTGAACTAGCTTACAATACATGAGATGAGGCAGCACAAGTTAGACAATGGGATCTTGAAAATGGTGATGAGTAGCCACTCCGGAAATGTCATCTCTGTGGTATTCATATAAGCATGGTGGCACCGGCATGCGAGTCTCATGCAGCACTGTGTGTTCTGACTGCACAACGGGAGTCAAATTTGAGACGTCAGTGGCTGGCAAAGGAGGAATGGCAGTATTTTGGTCATTAAAGGGAACGTGGCTTACTTGAGGATGCAAAATTAGCTGAATTATTATAAGCGACGAAAGGGTAGAGACATAAATGTTAAGCGGTGAGTCAGTGTATAAAATGTGGTTCAAAGATGAGTCTCATAGTGTCTCGTACAGAATGTCGCATTAAGGACCGCTCATAGTAAGTGCGCGCCGGCCAAAGTGGCCGAGCGGTTCTAGGCGCTTCAGTGTGGAACCGCGCGACCGCTACGGTCGCAGGTTCGAATCCTGCCTCGGGCATGGATGTGTGTGATGTCCTTAGGTTAGTTCGGTTTAAGTAGTTCTACGTTCTAGGGGACTGATGACCTTAGATGTTAAGTCCCATAGTGCTTAGAACCATTTGAACCGTAGTAAGTTCACCAGACAGAAAATAAGTCACCGCCAGAGAAATCACTACAAGCCTTTATCAGTACTGTTAATTATGGCTCTGGACTTGATAACCGCCTGGATTCGGTTAGGAACTGAGTCCAAAAATGTTGTGCAGGTATGCCGCATCAAGGCTTAGCCACTCACTGAGGATTTAATTTCTTCAAATTCCGGGGATACTGATGTCGGCGATTTTACCCCTATTCCAATACATATTCTGCAGGGTTCAAATCAGGTGATTTTTGAAGCTAATCGAGGTGCAATAACATGAGAGATTGTTCGGAAAACCAGTGAAATATTCTTCCACCCCAATGAACTTCACTCTTGCGGTCTTTATGTGCCTTTGTGACTCGAAATGTGTCTTTGTGACTCGAAATGTTCATTGCACACAGTACCCGTCCAATATTGTCTAGTTAACAGTAGGGGATGGAGCTTCATTCACTGCCTGCAGCAATTCTTGTCGGTCTTAGAGGCGGTGTTTATTCATAAGCCACGAAAAGCGTCTCCGATCCCTCTCAGTCAGGCTCTTTTCCGATCTCAACTCTGACGTCATTTGGTGGCCCTCTGGGCTACACCACTGCCTGTAGACATGATGAATAGCCCGACGCGAAACACCGTAAAATCCAGCAACTTCAAGCATTGTATGGCTATGGTCACGACCAATCACGGTTATCCCTTTCTGCCATTCTGTCACATCACTTCATTAACTCGTGTCTATGCACAATGTCCACTTGAAACACAAATGTCTCACTGGTCGCTACTGCCAGATGCTCACGTAGAGTCTGTGAGCGCACCGCGGTTGAACACGTGATCGCTGTGCGATCTGCAGAGGCTTCAGGATTCATCAGTCCGTGCACACTGGGGTGACTAATATTTTTTTCGGCGAGCCTATGTGATTTCAGAAAATGCGCTAATAAGTAAAGTCTGGTCTCGGCCATTTTGAGAAGGTTCGCCTGAGGTCACCACTGTCGGTATTAATCCAGATAAAAACAGTACTCAAACATTGTGCTAGAGATTGGAAGCGTTTTGCGTAGTTCGACACCTGTCTCTGCTACCTTTACGGTAAATATTCATAGCGGAGAGTTCACCATAGCCCTATGTCACAGTAAAACCAATTAGCTAATTTTGTGTGTGGCACAGCAAAGGCTGGAAAACAGCTGTGCAGGTGCTTCACCTAAGAAGGACAGCCAGCACGGGAGTCAGGGTCGTTCGTTCGTGGCGATCGTGGCAGGTTAGCGAGAAGCTGATAGCTGATGTAAAGGTGTTCGTGAAAGATTAACGTGGCCACCGCTTATGTTCGACGTAAGTGTGCAATAATCACTCACAGACGACAGGTAGCAGCTCTTGTATTGGAGGGTATATAAAGGTGTCGAGGAAACGCAGAAACAACATAGTCGGTGTCATAATGCGGAAACGGAGCGATTTATCTGACGTCCGAAAGGTCATGACCCATTGCTTTCGAGCCAAGGATGGAAGCATTTCCGAAAAGGCTCTGTGTGTAAACTGCTCTCGTGCAGCCGTGATTTAAGTACACCGTGCACGGCAAAATGTCGCTATCCAAAACCAGCGCAGAGGCCACGATGGCTGCCGAGATGAGTACGGGCGAATAGGTGTGTAACTGCTGAGCAGCTGACCACCTACATGAACCAAGAGGCTACCAATAGCGTCTCCTCAGCGCCTGTTCGGCGAACGTTACTCATACAGGCTCCACAACAGGCGCCTGTTTAATGCACCCACGCTGACTGCTGTTAATCGGGGACGAGGCCTGGAATTTGCACGCCAGTAACGCAAGTGAGTGGTGACAGCTAGCCTTTACAGATGAATCAAGTTTTATGCTCGATTGGACCGATGGCCGTTGGCACTTTGATAAGTCTGAAATCAAACAACCTACCACCAGGAGGGAGTGTTTTCGTCTGCGGAATGCTTTCGTTGCATTCCCTGGGCGATCTCGTCATACTGGAAGGCACAACGGATCAGTACAAATATCGACGGCAGTGGAACACGTCACACAGCTCGCAGTGCGCGTGCGTGGTTCGAAAAGCACCAGGATGAGCTTACAGCCATTCCCTGGCCACCGGACTGCCCGGATTAAAATCCGATCGAGAATCTATAGGACAACATCGATCGGTACCTTCCCGAACCTCAGTGACACTCTGTCTGCAGGTGCCCAGTTAATATGACTGGATAGTGTAAAATCGGCGTCATGAAGGCCGTCTCCCTAGTGATCCCAGACATCCTCTTTGGGATTCAAATCGACAGAGTGAGCAGGCCGCGCCAAGCGTGCGATATCTTCCGTTTCCAAGAAAACATCGACCACCTGTGCCCTATGAGACCGAACGCTATTTTCCGTCATTTCCCACAGCATCTTACAACAACCGCAAATGAGGTCACAAGATCTCGTAACGATACCTGACAGCAGTTAAACATGGCCGATTCACCGCTACAATTTCATGGACAGTGGATCGGGTGGTAAACATACACCATTAGGGGTCCTCCTCGATATCGATCTCTTTCCAATATGTTTGATCCGGAGTCGTGTTCCACGTTCCCTCCAGATGCGAATGCATCGATAATTACTCTCCAGAGTAAATAAGGACTCATCTGTGAAAACAACGTTGGCCCACATTTCGACCATCCAGGTAGATTCCGGTGTGGATTGCATGTCCCACCTTTTAACTTTCGTAGAATGCATTCCTTCGTCGTCGTACCTCTATGACCAAGAGCACTCTACTGTCAAAGATTATTCCGAGCAGTACGAGCACAGTGAGAACTCGCAGGCCTGCTGCGCCACTTGTCTAAAAACACCACAAGCCCATAGCACCTCGTGGCTACATCAACGCAACAAGTTGGGAACGAGCTTTTGGGCGAGTGTGAAGGCCGAGACCATTGGCCTTAATTTAGCCCACTGATTGCCATCAATGGTCATTTGAATCGAGACGGCTGTATTCGTGCTCTGTATGATCAGTTGCTAGCTTCGGTGCAGTGTCTGAAAAAAGTAACATTTCAGAACACCAATGTTCCACAACGATAGCTGTACAATCCAAAGGAACAGAAGTGATTAGTTCCAGAGAATTCAGGGCATCTGGCTTTCCATAAAATTCGAAACCACCTTTAATCTCGTTTCATGTGACTGATCCGCAATTTTATTCAAGAATGAATAGTAGTATACTGATTTTATTATTGAAGGAGTTGAGCAGATTGTTTGCCACAAGGATAATGGTGATGACACTTTAGTGACAGTTTTGAATTTATTTTACACACATGAGAACTTTTAAAGAATTAAAACAACAAACAAAACTGCTTATTCAGTTTGGTCTAGACAGAAACGTACCACCTTCTGCTAACGAAGTGCGACAAAAGGAAATAGTAAGTAGGGAATAAAATTCTATTATTTTGAATGTTCATACTGATGACAAGTTGCATCGGAATAGCTTGTGTCAAAACAATTTCTCATACTTTGGCATAAATGTTATTGCCAGCCTTGGAACCTCAGAAAGGTGATAGCACATTTTGCTTGTCCCGTCGACTAATACTTTAGACCAACTAAACGCTAAACCAAACACGTTCATTGAAGTAGAGAAAATAATTATCTCTTTGGATTACACACTTTTATATTTCAGGCTTGTCCGTAGGTAGCACTGCCTTTAAATAGTCTACAATTACAAAAAAGTAAAATTTGTTGTGAAATGTCAATTAAAACTTGTCACTAATATTGATATTCATAACTACACAGCATTAAAGAAATTTATGTGTACCCACAGGATAAATTCTTGAAAGAGAAATTCAAAAGCTCAATACAGATGTAGTGGGGGTCAGTGAAGTGAAATGGAAAGAAGACAAGTATTTCTGTTCACATGAGCATAGGATAACAGTATTTACGGCAGTAAACCGATATAGTGAGGTATACACGCCGACGACGAATTCCCAAGATGAAGAGATAGAGAAAATATATTGAGCCATGACGGCTAGTTCTATTTTCTTACATGATTTCCTGCTGGTGCGATCCATCTCAGTCTAGTCTCAGGGTGGCGCTTCGGTTGCCTGCTAGTTAAATCTTTGGCTGTAATTTCTTGGAGCTGGTTGTTGGCCATATGGGCAATCAGTCGGCCGCAGTCAGGGAGAGAGAGATGTAAGAGGGCCACATGACACACGGTGAGCAGTTTAGTGGAAGAAGTTGTTTCCCTCGCCGTTGTAGCACCTGTAAAATTGCCTACGGCCGTGGTAAGCAAACATTAGCAGCCCTGTAAATATTGGCTCATTTGGGTGATTAATTTTCATAACTCTGGTGAGACTTTGCCCCTTTCTAGAAAATTAAATAATATTGTGGTTGTTTGAATGTTAGCTCTCAAGACTTTCCTCTTACCTTTTAAGTCACACTTTCAGTGTATTTGAATAATCTGTTATTTCTTGGTTATTACAATAATTCGTTGTTAAATTTTATTGTAAGATTAACCAGTTCATCCTTTTAGTAATTACTAATGCAATATTCTTGTTATAATATGTGAAGTTTGGTTGGGGTTTGGGCTACGCTCATATTGAATTTCATGTCTTGATCAGAGAATTTTCTTATATTCTATGATTACTATGCATAGGGATGATGGGAGTCTTTTAGAAAACGAAATCCATCGTGAAAGTGTAGTGAGTAACGAGGGAAGTAATAAAATACCCTAACAATATCGACAGAGAGGATGGCTGCAATCTTGCCCCACCTTGGCTTGATGATTCCGACAGGCTGCACCAACACGCGCGTGACACGACCGCTAACAGTGACGAGGCCCACGAGAAATACGGGCCCCACAACGAACTTGTGACGCCACACTAGTCGGTTTGTCCTCCACACATGGCGAACGCTTGGCTCAGTGGCAGGCTCATGGGAAATCTATATGTAACTCAAAAGGTACCCGTTAAAGTTTATAATTTAGTCATGTGCTATAGTGAGCTTGCATGAATTTAAACACGCAGTCACTGATTGTTAAACTCGTCTGAAATAGTTACTAACTCCCCGCTGGAGACGGCTACTGGCACTCCTAAGACCTGCAGTGTCACGTGCTGTGACGTATGCGCCATGGCCTGTCTTTTCTCGGGGATTTCGTACCGGCGAGTAAACGCCGCCGCACAGCCTGCGTCGAGTAGAAAAGCAAACCTGTAGCCCAAACCTCATTCGCCAATAAGCACCAGTCATAACAAATAATGCAAAAAACAATAGCTCCCCACTCCCTCACTCTGCAGTGGAGTGTGCGCTGACATGGAACTTTCTGGCAGAATAAAACTGTGTGCTGGAGCGAGACTCGAACTCAGGACTTCTGCCTTTCGCGGGCAAGTGCTTTACCACTGAGATACCCAAGGACGACAGACGGCCCGTCCTCACATCTTTAATTCCACCATTACCTCCTCTCCTACATTTCAAACTTCACAAAAGTTCTCCTGCGAACCTAGCAGACCTATCACTCCTGGAAGAAAGGATATTTAGGAGGTATGGCCTTGACAAAGCGTGGAGGAAGTTTCCAGAATGAAATTTTCACTCTGTAGCGGAGTGTGCGCTGATATGAAACTTCCTGGCAGATTTAAACTCTGTACTGGACCGAGACTCGAAGTCGGGACCTTTGCCTTTCGCTGGCAAGTGTTCTACCAACTGTGCTGTGGCAAAGTCATGTCTCCACAATATCCTTTCTTCGAGGAGTGCTAGTTCTGCTTTGTTCGGAGGAAACCTTCTGCCAAGTTTGGTAGGTAGGAGACGAGGTACTGCGGAATCACAGGTGTGAGGACATGTTGTGAGTCGTGCTTGGGTAGCTCAGTTGGTAGAGCACATGCCTGTGAAAGGCAAAGATCCCGAGTTCGAGGCTCGGCCCGGCAGTTAGTTTTAATGTGCAGTAAGTTACAAAGCACGTCATTGGCAGGCTCTGGAAACAATCACTTCAAGTGTAGTGGATAGATCAAGACAAAGCTTAACATATAGACTGTGGGATTCTGTGTTGTAAGACAGATACTAAGTTTTATAGTTTTTCTACATCAATATTTCTCTTTGAAGTGAAATTAGATAATACAAAAATATGGCTGTTGAGGAAACAAAAACTAAAAATAATATTTGGAGGGCGATAAACATTATTCGACAATCTGTTTCTTCTTCATTTCATGTGCCTTTATCCCGCATCGGCGCAGCGTTGGCATGGTTATTACCGTATGTTTAAGGGGTAGCCGTGTGCTCTTCCTGCCACCACCCCGTTACCCCAGGATGGAATATGTGTACTCCAACTGTGTGGACATACCAAGTTCACTCAAATGAAACCTGGTCAGTGCGTCTACCGTTGCCTTACACATAAGGTGGCACCACATAGCTGCGAGTATGGTGGTGCCATCATTTGGTAGAGACACTGATGCGTACGCAGCGTTTGATGTTACATAGCACCAGAGTGGATTCACGCCGAAGAGAAGCTGGCCACACAAGTTATCGTCCATTACCGAACATGCAGGTGAGTCGCAAGAACAAGAAGGAGTGCTTCGATTTTTTGCGGCGAATGAAGTTGGAGACCGGGAGATGCATCGACGGGTGAAGACAGTGTACGGTGAGTAGAGACTGAGTCATTCAAGTGTTGTGGAATGTCGCAAACGATTCCTTGAGGGGCGCGAGTTGCTAGAAGACGATGGTCGTCCTGGACAGGCTCATCGTGTCATCACACCGGAAATGGTTGCGTAAGTGGACAATCGCAGAATCACCGTGGACGAGATCCATCGGTTACTGGGTATTAGCGTGGGCACCGCCCACACCATAACTCATTAACACTTGAATTTTCGAAAAATCTGTGCGCAGTGGGTTCCTCACCAACTAACCGCCGAACAGCGCAATACTCGAATGGCGCTGTCTTGAGTCGTCTGCATCGTTATCATCGCGTATTGTCACAGATGACGAAACATGGTGTCACAATTTTGAACCGGAAAGCAAGCGTCAGAGCAAGTAGTGGAAACATGCGGCTTCACCACTTCCAAAGAAATCAAAGGCCGTGCACACCAGTTCTGGTAAGGTCATGATGTCCTTTTTTGACCACAAGGGCCCAATGCTTTCCGAGTTCCTGGAACAGCGAACCACCATGAATGCCCAGCGTTATCAATCCATTTTACAGAACCTTAGACGAGCCATCAAGACGAAACGCCGAGGCATGTTGTCCGATGGCCAACGCGGTGAAGACGACATTGCAGCAATTTCGGTGGCAAACGCTGGAACATCCACCGTACAGTCCCGACCCTTCACCGTGTGACTTTCATGTGTTTCGACCACTAAAACAAGCTGTACGCGGACATCGATTCGCAACGGACGACGAAGTGTGGGACTGTGTCCAGTTCTGGATCCGACAGCACCCTACTAGCTTCTTCAAGAATGGAATCGACCGGCTAAGGTCGCAGTGGGATAAATGTGCCGACAATTTTGGCGACTATTTTTGAGTGTGTGTGCTGTGTATAATTAAATTTTTTAGTTAATAAAATCGTTACCTTTACTTTAAACTAGTGACCGGGTTTCATTTGAATGCCCCTTATTGGTGATTCATGTGAAAGTGAGTGGAAGTTTTCTAAACATTTGCGAGGCGTGTAACTGAGGCGGGACTTGGGTACCATTGCAGTATTCACTCATTGGATGTGGGAAACAGCATGTGGCGAAACAAGCGCTGTATCATTTGAGAGATACAGAGGCGAGCGAGTGTGCCGGAACTTACTTACCCCAGTTCATTGAAAGTAGCGCCACCTCACCACAACGCGTCTGCACGTAGCACACAAGTGTCGCACCGTAATGAAATTAAAAGTGAAAGATGCTTTTTGAAACTTTGTCAACATAAGCTTCAGTGTAATAATGTTTAAACTGTCAAGTACCATTTCAAGAAAAATATAAGTGGCGCTAAATAATAAAGCTAGGAAGCCAGAAATTTGTCATAATGGGCAGATGTATGTCAAAATTAACTGGTACAAGTCTCAACATGATTAAAGCAATATGTTCGTCAGAATACCCGGTTTTAAGAAAAATTTAGGGAGCTAAATATTAGACTTCAAAATGTGAAAATTTGTATGACGCTTCAGTTCAATATAAAATTAATAACTATTTGATCCCATTACGCTACCTCTAATAGTTTTCGAATAATTTACTGAAAAGTAAATTTGGAAGAAAAATATCAGTATTTGTAGGAGATTAAGTATCTGTATATTAATGCTAGAAAGTTTTGGTTACAGCAAGTAATGAAATCTATTAAATAATACAACTATAACAAGTTTTAGGACCTTGACGTTATTAACAACCAATACAAGGTCTCTTAAAGTTGTAGCTCAGAGGTCATGTTCTACTGTCAGTTTCATTCTAAAAATTATAGAAGGCCAAGTTTGATGCAACCGAGCTAAAAATTTGTCTGCGGTTTTAACCAACTTACCTACACGCATGCAAAAATTAAGAAGATTCTAAATTGATTTGCAAAATTGTTATTAAATATTGTGTGTCCGAGAAAGCGGACGTTTAGAGACTGCTACTGTGTGCATAGGGCGGATGATAGCAGGTGTCCCCCTGGCCGTCCGCTGCACCACATATATAAATACAGCCCGAGAGGCAAACTAGGCTTCACTTCGCACCCAGCCACCGTAAGGTCCGAGTCAGTCAAACGCCAGAGCGCGCGCTGCCTCGGATGACTTCAGCGACAGGCTGCTACAAACCGCCTACTTTCAGTAAAGATAGAAAGTGATTTCGCGAGGACTGTACACCGTCCTGGATCGCTTAGTAAAGTAACTGTTAGTGTGCCTCCCGTAACGTTGACAAATCCGCGTGGGAAGTGGTGATAATTATTTTCCATCTTTGTGGCGATCATTTATTTTCATTATCAGCAGTCAGATCGAAAGACAGTTTAGTAGGAACTTACCACAAAGGTCACCTCTGAACTGCTCAAAGTGATGTTTAGGATAGAGAGATTTACTGTCAGTATGAACATAATCAATATTACAATGTTGTGCGTGTGAAACTTTACCAAATATACGTATGAATTAGAACTCAAAATATTCATTTATAATTATAATCCTGATCCCGTTGAGAAAATAGAGAACAGAAACATTTGTTTCAGTGGGCTGGACAAGAATGTGGACTTGCAGACTGGGAACTATGGTCAGTGTGTTCTCCATCGCTTTCTGGCTGACCACAGAAAGACGGCGAACAATATTTACAACAGTTCCAATTTACTCCTATGACCAATGATTATTATTATCAACCCGCCGACCCACAAGCCTAAAAATCACCTTCAGGCTGGCTGGCACACAGAAATTTCTTGTTATCCACTAGGCGGATTCGTTTTAGTGCGGACGCACCTACCCGTCCCGAAAGCAGCGCTTTAACACGCATGCCTTTCCGGTTTCGGTCATTATCAGACAGGCCACATACTATAATATAAACATTTGAAAGTCAAGCAATTAATTAATTACACAGGAATCGCAGTAACGACTTCACACCTCAGAATTGGAGTCCAGCATATTGCTCTATAAGGGCTAGGCAACAGTGGCACAGATGTCCAGAGCAAATTTTTCCGAGTCTCGCTGCTGATACAGTCGAAGTGCTATGGCAGTGCATTAGGGTCCAACGGAACTGAGCGATGGCAATGGCAGTGAAAGTGGCCTAGCGTCACCAGCGAAGGTCCACTTGGGGTCGCTGCCTGAAGAGACCTCACTTCTCCCGGCTCTGCGGCCGCATAAATTGAAATCTACTTTCCTTCTGGCGGTCGACTCGCGTGACGGGCGGGCAGGTGGCATAATCACAGCGGCCTGTGATGTGACTCTGCCACCGTGCATCCTCTACAATTGATGGCAAGTGTCTAAGACGTCCGGCTGTTTACTGACGCAGCTAAAGTCTTAGAAAGCGTACCAGAGATCGGTTACTGGTCGAGTACGTCGCAGCCCGCAGTGGTCGAAGACGAGCCGGAAAAAGAGCAGCGGCGCGCCTGCAGCGGCCGTGGGCTCTCCGTGAGCGGGCCTCGCCGCCACGGCTTAGCCCCTAGAGCCTCGGATATTAACTAGGTAAGTCGAGGACTCGCGGCGCTCCAGCAACTTGGCTAATTCTATTAGGCGTCCACGCCGGGCGGACGCCCCGCGTCTGCGGCCCGCTATCTCCGACGTCACGACGCCAGCCGGGGCAAAATTTTAAAGCATTCTCTGGTTCGCCGCAATCAAGCACCAGCGTCAGGAAAGTCTTCCAAAAGCAGAATGTAGGAGTGGGAGGGGGGGGGGGGACGTCGCTGAGTATTAAAATGCGTTCCTTTCACGAAGTGCTGCTTGGATTTTCAAGAACCATTAAGGGAGCTTCAACAAGTCTTACAGAACACTCGCGACCTGGCCCGTCTTCGCCGGCGAGCAGGAAATATCTAAGGCCCGACCATACGTATGGCATAGCGATAGCAAATTAGACACACAAACCGTCCACGTGACTCACAAGGGCAGGCCACGACGTTTGGAACGCGGATTTACTGCAAATTTCCTACACTTGTAGCACTCCATGAGGACAATAAAATGTGTAAGCAGTAGTGTGTACTTCTCAAACGTTATTGACAAAATCGTAAGCTAATTTCGGTCGTCAAATATATACCTGTGCGTGGCATTTTTACCATCATGAAGTGGCGGCAGCCGAGTGGTTACCGTTCAAGCCCCGTAATCATTGGATCGAGTCCCGTTCATCTTTTTTTTATTTTCAACGCAGTCATTTTCTTTATTATTTATATTACAATTGATATAATAGGGAAAATACGTGTAATCGGATGAATTTGTATTAAATTTACAATGTTGTTTGGTAGTCTACTAATTTTTATTATCACAAATAATGTAATATTCAAAACTATCGACTAGTAAACGACCAAACGCATAAACCGATGCTGAAAAGGTATGCTTGCCCGTTGTTTGAGAAATCCCTTATACCTGGAAGGAGCCCGAGACGACTTGTTACCGCCAAGTTTTGAGCGGCACAGACGGCTTTCGAAAGATGTACAATTAATTCTCGCTTTCGACATTACGAGCACGAGTTGCAGGATGGTATTTTTCCTAAAAACATGCAAAACATTAAGTTAAACTGCACCAGCTGCATTGAATGAACGCAGCCATTCATATCGCTGTATTTCCTTAAAAATCGGCGTTGATAATTGGTTATGCAGTATCGAATGTATTTTAATAGCGTCTTCCGAGAAGCAATTTCTCGTTCTCTTTAGATTAAATACGAACAGTCTTGAAGACACGGACAAGCATACATTTTCAGTATCACTTTATGCGTTTGGTCGTTTACTAGTCGATAGTTATGTATATTATATTATTTGTGATAGTAAAAATTAGTAGACTGCCAAATAACACTGTAAATTTAACAAAAGTTCACACGATTGCACGTATTTTTCCCATTACGTCAATTGTAATATAAACAGTAAAGAAAGAGCTTCACAAATTGAACAAGTCAATAACGCGTTGGTGCACCTCTGACACTCATGCAAGCAGCTATTCGTCTTGGCATTGACTGACTGAGTTGTTGGATGTCCTCTTGAGGGATACCATGCCAAACTCTGTCCGAGTGATGCGTTAAATCGTCAAAATCCCAAGCTGGTTGGAGTGCCTTGCCCACAATGCTCCAAACGTTCTCAACTGAGGAGAGATATGGCGACCTTGCTGGGCAACGTAGGGTTCGAAAAGCATGGAGACGAGAGCAGTAAAAAAACAGGGGGGAGGGGGGGGTCAGGACATTATTTTGCTGAAATATAAGCACAGGATCGCTTTCTATGATGGGTAACAAAAGAGGATGTACAATACAGTCGACGAGCCATTTGCGCTGTAAGTGTGCCCCGCGGATGATAACCAAAGGGGTCCTGCTATGAATGAAATGGCATCCCAGACATCACTTTCGGTTGTCGGGCAGTATGGGGGGTGGCAGTCAGGTAGGTAACCCACAGCTTTCCGGGGCATCTCAAGACACGTCTTCGCTGACCATTGTCACCTGAAATCTCATTGACTAGAGTAGTGTTCAGAGATAAGTCCCGCATCGAATCAGTGCATCATTTCGTAGATAGAAATAAAAGGAAGATATTTATGAGGTTTCATTTTTGATATAATAATTATTCTTTGTTTATTAAAATTTTATAGATTAATTTTATACTACAGGAACGTTCGGAAGAGAAAGAAGAAGTATGAGTAGCATACCCAGATACAGGAGCCACTGTACCCAAACTTCACCTTATGACATTAACCTTAATTATTTAACAAATTACGACAACATGGTGGCTAAAAAGAAGCGACTGTCATCCAGTTTGAAAGCAGCCACTTCGTTAAATGCCCCCTCTCATCCCCCACGGCCGGCCGCGGTGGTCTAGCGGTTCTAGGCGCTCAGTCCGGAACCGCGCGACTGCTACGGTCGCAGGTTCGAATCCTGCCTCGGGCATGGATGTGTGTTATGTCCTTAGGTTAGTTAGGTTTAAGTAGTTCTAAGTTCTAGGGGACTGATGACCACAGATGTTAAGCCCCATAGTGCCCAGAGCCATTTTTTTTTCATCCCCCACCACACGCTATTGCTAAGACTCGACGCAGTTAGTTCGTTAAACGCTCCACTCCAACGGATCCAGTGAGTGCCAGCTGAATGCCTTTTTCAATGCCCCCTCCTGGCCAATGGGGTTGTTATAGGTGCTGGCGCCTTGCTCAGGAGAAATTTGGTGAGAAATCGATTTGGGCAGTCTCATCTTTCTCCTCAAAACCAAACCAATAAAATTCCGAGAATACCTAGCCTCATCCTCACTTTCTGGACTGACAATTCATCTCGTCTGGATCGGATCGTGGTAGATACGTGCGAGTCGTCCTGTATAGTACTAGGGAGATTGGCCGTTGGATCGACATTGTTAATAGAGGGCATCCATTTTTGTGTTATACAGATATGGTTAACAAGTGTTGCGAAGCCTAGGAAAACTATTCATTGGCGCATTAAGTCAAGTGATATAGAATACTACTTTTCATTAACAGCGAAGTTTTTTATAATCCACCGACGTCGACGCTGCCCCAACGCCGGGTGCCGCTTCATTCTCTCGACAACACGCATCCAAGTGAAGTAGCAACAATGTCGGATGTTCAGTTTTCCAAAGTTCTCATTCTCGAAGAGATTTCCTTATCTGTCCTACGTTTTCTTTATCCTTCAGCCCTGAATATTAAAGTTAAAACAATAAAGAGTATCCAAGTTAGAAGAAGCCTACGGTCAAAAACAAAGATTATTGCGCTCATTAGTTTACCTGTGAGAAGGACAGATCCTATTTTGAATTCTTAATTAAATTTCCTATGGAAGATTAGCAAGAATCGTTACGAGGAAATACTTATTGTGTACAGTCGACAGGGTCATTATTCGCCAGTGATGTAACTTCTACATTTTTGAAAAAACACGTCTTCTTATTCCATGTGTCTGTCTTCTTATCTTGTTTGTTGAACCCATTATCCTGGTGCTCGATTGATTTCTGCTGAGTAATTAATCCACCCACGGTCATATACTGGAACGAAAAATCATGCCTGTAAGAAGGAGATGTTACCAATTGCCAAATGCCAGCAGTTTCAGTATTTAACCAGAGCTGCCAGCTTACTTAGCACATATGAAATCATAGCGTCAGCCGTTAAAACTAAGCTACCGTTCAACAGAACACTTGCAGCTAGATTTTCAATATGCAGAACGTGTAACAAAGTAGAACGAATCGACTGACCTCTGAGGTCATATGGTAGAAGGACGATGAGAATAATCAGTAATGAACTAAAGCGAACGTGTCTGGCATCAGTCGGATTTTAATGTGGATAGAAATTGTGCTTCTGGATGGTCTAATGAACCTCATGACTGAAAAACAAGCGCATGTGTATTTCGATCTTCAGTACTGCATTTAGAGGAGTCATAATCCTTCAGCCGCATTATGAACAGGAATTTTTCGAATAGGATAACGAGATAAAACGTAAATATCGGAAATCGCACACCGCAAACTCCACTCATCCCAAGAAAGCGTCTATTACCATGTCCAAAATCAAATGTTTTGTTTTCTTCTTGACGATCGGAGGATCTTTCACAGAGAATTTGTGCGTCCAGGACAAACTGAAACCTTTCCTTTAAGTTTGAGTAATTCAGGAAAACGGTGTCACCTAAGGGATCAGGCATCGTTCGCAATTGGTTTCTCCCACATGACAATCTCTGTCAATGATTTTCTGGAAAGCAGAGGATTCTTGCTGATCCTGAGCTCCCCTCCTACTTACCGAGTCACTTTCCCTGTGACACTCTTTTACTTTCAGGGCCCAAAAAACCCTTGAATAGAAGTCACTTTGGTGTTTTGGATAATATCTAGAAGAGTGTAAACGACGAGCTGAAATGCTTCAAGCAGAAGTCACTCGGAACTACTACAAAGACCGGAAACCTCGTTTCCGTCGCTGGGTGCAGACTGAAATTCACAGTTATCAAAAATCAGTCTCCTTACTTTCTTACACATCTCAATTAACAAGAAACTTAAGAAAAATCAGATTCCAGAAATCACTGTTGTGTGAAGTATATTTGAACAAGCTACTTTGGATTTTATTCGTTTTACTTTTCATAACTGCTTATACGGAAATATTTCCTGTGGACAACATGCTGATAACTAACAGCTCGAGAGATACGTGTCGCCACAACCGAGCAGCACCGCGCGGCAGTTAAAAACCCATGCTTATGGATGTATGTACTCGTATATGTGGCCGCTCCCACTCATTCACACATTTACGCGGTTTTAGCGGCTGGGCTCATTAGGGGCCACTAATTGGTAGGCTGTGTTCCACGGGCCGCCCTTCTGTGCTAGTTTTTAATAAACGGCGCGTGGGTGAAATTTGGTTTCATTTGCGAAATTTCTGTATAATGTCAAAACGATATACTGTAGAAATAATTTTTGAAGCATTTTTGCAGCGTATGTAAACCTCTGGTGGAGATAGAAGGTTTACCACCCGACAAGTTCTTATCAGAGTTCAGAGTGCTATTTAATTTCTCTTTATAATAATATCAGCTTCAGTAAATATTGTGCCAAGGTACTGGAATTTATAATGCGGCAGTATCAGATGGGCGGAACCGAAACTAATTTTCGCTTTGATATTCAGTCTCCTGCAACGAGGGATCTTCAAAAAGTAAATTAAGTATGTCGTCGCACTCTTAGATCAGATCAGTACGCAGAAAGAATGGCGCATTGTTCTTATTTTCCTGCAGACACAATTCTGCCGCGGTACAGACAACAATTGCATATCAGTGTGGCAGTTAACTGAGTGGCAGGTGGAAACGTACTCTAAAGTTATAGTATATGGGACAATACGATTCTCGTGTAGAAGACGTATAAATTGCCCACAGATTCACGGTGAAATTCTGATAGTATCTGGACAAAATGCAAAGTCGTGATCAGCTGTAGCAAATTGATGCCAAAAGTTTGACCGAGGCCGCACGTACGTGGGTGATGCTAATCGGAAATGGAGACCATAGACATCGTCCAAAGATGACAATGTTCAGACAGTGGAGGAACTGATTCGCAAGAGCTGCAGACTTTTCGACGACGAGGATGTTCACACAGCGGTTATCGAATGGCTCCGTGACCGAGGGCGGATATCTTCGAGCAATTTTCTGCATCATACTTTTTTTGTAGCTCAAATTTTGATCCTTATAATACACCTATTTGTCACCTAATCATTCCAGGGATACTCACTGTGTTTCCCACAGTCAACAAGAACTTATTTTGTAATCAAACAGCAACAAATTCAGACGAATGACGGTAATACTACATGAAACAACTGAACAAATTTACGTCCAATACGTCCAATTCAACTGCGCGTGCCAAATGAAGCACTCCAAGCACTTACATGTTAGCGAACATACTGAGATCAACATGAGCCGTGCGGCCCCGGCTTATGCGTTGGTTTAAACGTTGACTGTTACTCTGCGTTTGGTTTCCCTCGGTTATTGCGGATATGACGTGGTTCTTCCTCTTTCTACGTGTGGCAGCAGCGGTGTGTATCGATATTCGCACCTTGTACGATCTTTGACCTGGTGCATATAGTTTCCGGCTAGCCGGTGTGCGGCAGTCGGTCGGTTGGTGTGGATCAGCCAGGAAATCTCCGCTCGGCGCAGTGGGCCGGCCCGCTTGCTGTCTCTACGCAGTGTCGGAGTGTGTGGGAGCTGTTCCGATTGCTACGAGGTTCGTAGCTCACCGACCCAGGACATCAAAGTTGAGTGGTGATTTAATTACCGAAGTCGGTCTGTTCACATTGTGCCGT
This sequence comes from Schistocerca nitens, assembly GCF_023898315.1. Lineage (NCBI taxonomy): Eukaryota > Metazoa > Arthropoda > Insecta > Orthoptera > Acrididae > Schistocerca > Schistocerca nitens. Next base: position 848,549,382 of record NC_064614.1, read on the forward strand.
TGGTTTTCATAGTTGGCTGTTGGGGGTATTCCCGTGAGCAACAGCGAATGTTCGAGTTGACGAAAGTTTGGCCACCATCCGGTGGAGTTTAACTGTATTTTGGTTATTCGAAGTCCAAGTGCACCAGCAGAATTTTCTGCCTTGTGGCCGTTAGCGTTCCGGTTACCTGTCCTGGCTGCTGCCGTAAAATTCAGGCAGTGTCCTTTCCTCACCGTGTTGTCGCTGTCCAACATGTGTGTGTAGTTTTAACAGCTTATGCATACTTGGTTGTGGGCGGCTATGCCTTTTACATCTTGGCTTCGGAGTTCCTTGTGCACTGGTCGGGTGAAAAGTAAGTCGTCTTCTCGGTGGGTCCGTTGACTGTCTCTTGGTTGGGTTGTCGGCGGACCGGATATAGTTGGGCCGACTACCTGTCTCCCCTAAGCGAACGTTAATATTTCAAGTGCAGACCGACCCCCGGAAACTTCTGAGCGCCGCTGGCTGTGCTGCCTTTTCTTATTGGTGTTTGATTGTGTATTTTAATGGCTCATAGCCGATGGTTTGAATTTGTGTGCTTTTAGTTGGTTTTAAACAATGGGCCTTCAGCCGTTTTAAAATTGAGAGTTCCTTACTTGTTAAGTCTTGCATTGTTTGGGCCATCTGCCACATTTAAAATATTTTTTTGGATAAAGCTTTGGGCCTTCTGCTTTTTGAAAATTTATTTTAGTTGTGTTTTAAATCATGGGCCTTCAGCTGTTTTAAAATTTAAAAAGGTTGTGCCCTTAAGCCATAAGATGTTGACATATTCAGTCGATAGTTAAGCTCAGAAATTTTCGCTGTAATGTTTGGGCAACTAAATAAAGTTATAAGTGTTCGAGTAAAACTGACGTCCGCTAATTTCTGTTCTGCGGATTTAACCAGGCGTTTCACAACATTTAAAATGAGCATACAAAAAGAACGTGAGAAAGGGTGGGACTACAAGCTTCTGTACTGGGAAGTGTGCACGGATGACACAATTTTCTTACGGGATGAGATTTAGATACACAATATACACAGTAACATTCGCTTCGCAACGTGAATATTAACAAATCAGACACTAATCTTCTTACTCCTGGCCGTCTAACATATCAGCACAACTAACTGATTTTCAGAAATGTTCATCCACAGACACGATAATTGAAACCACCCACTGTATCAGAAACTGATAGACAGTGAAATACATCCTTCACAATGGAACAACCACCAAGCACGGAGCACCATGGATACATTCAAATAGAGTTACGGGTACAGAACAAAAATTGAAACCAGAAGTCACAAATGCGCCATTTGCAGAATAAGAGAAACATACCACAGAAAGACGAACACTAACGTATAAAAGGCGATAGAATAGTTTCATTTGAGGACGTTGCTGTAGCGTAAAAGCAACGTAGAGTGACTCCGAGGCGGGTATATAAGCACGGACATGTAGGCAAGGAATTAGTGTGGCATTTGTGTCTTTCCGACGTGCGGAGGGTAAGTGTGGATACGTCAACTGTGGCGACGTTAGTACTAAATGCTTCCAAACAGGACCAACATGCCGTTATTCCTGTCTTGGCTGCCGATGGACAAACAACGTTAGAAACCCATCGGACGGTGAACAGTGTACATGGAGCAGCATGTCGGTCGAAAACCACAATTGTGGAATGGTGCGCCAGGTTTCGCTCTCGTATCATTTCGACAGAAGACGGAGGTCTAACTACCTCATACATTGCGGGCAACAAGGAAATATTCGAGCACCCGCTGTATACTCCTGATCTCTCCCTATGCGATTATCACGCATCCCAAAAAAAAGGCATTAACGTGTCGACGATTCCCGTAGGACGAGGGTGTGCAGCAGGTAGTTACGGAATTCTCGATACAGCAGGACACGGTGACTTACCTAACAGATACCTTCAACTTGGTGGCCCAGTGGGATGATTGCTTCTCTGCTCACGGCGATTTTGTCCGACAGTACAGTCTTCGATCGGAAACTTTTGATGACACCATATATGTACATAGACCAATGTGCACAAATACGAATAGAACACAGTGACACATGCCTGAACAAAACACAAACAGTAAAGGTAGATACTGCGCAGTGACAAGCCATAGAAAATTCATAATGTGCTCAAAAGACAAAGAGATAAGCAAACATTCAAAGCCGACAGTATTTCAAATCTCATACTAATCTTACAGCCTGCATCCGTATCGACAGTAATAGTGGTGTGGGTTTTAGAAATGGATCACTGAACTTGCACTAGGTAGACGCACTTCAAATCCCCAGGCAGTCATTACGATTTGATTTTCGGCACTTTCACTAAATCCAGTAAGAAAAATTACGAAAAATTTTCTTATTTATAGATATGTTGTAAACAGTGATGGGCCTATAACACTCACCTTGGGATACCTCCGTCTTTACCTGTGCCGCTATCGTCCCGTTAAGGAAATCGTGTTTGAGTTCTACTTGAAAGTCCTGAAACACAAATATGAACTGGTAGTCGGTAAGGTAGTATTTGACAAACTGCCTATTGGCTTCTGTCTCGGGTTCTTCGGCCGACGTTCATCTAATGAGTTTTCTGACGTTTCGCCAGCACGAGTGGCTGGCATTGTCAAAGCTTCAGCCTCCATTGCCGGTGGTGAACTGGAGCCGAGCTCGCGGGCGCAGACTATATGTACCTGGCTCGGCTCCAGTTCACCACCGGCAATGGAGGGTGAAGCTTTGACAATGCCAGCCACTCGTGCTGGCGAAACGTCAGAAAAATCATTAGATGAACGTCGGCCGAAGAACCCGAGACAGAAGCAATAGGCAGTTTGTCAACAAGTGGCCACGAAAGCCTTAACAAGGTAGTATTTCGTTCATAAACGGGAAGTATCTGTATTTTCTTCCTAGCATTTGGTAGCATTCGTTGATCCAGTGGCCTACGACAAGTTAATACCAGAAGGGAAGCGGATTCTTTCTCATCATCTATGTAGAACCTCACATGTTTCCCTTAAGTTCGAGATGCCATTCCAATGTAGGGCAATTTTAGTTGATTGTATATACCTCGACTACTTGTATAAATCCATGTCAGTTCGGCGTTTGAGTGGTGCGAAAGAAGCAACCGTACTACGATCTTCCGCACTGAAACCACTTCCGAAGATCGAATTCAGTATTGTGGATTTTTTTCTGTCATCTTGTATTTCGGTGCCACTATGTTCAGTGATCGAGTAATAAATGTTCTGATCCGGGTACTGAATATTTTTAAGACAAAACTTTCTTATTATTTTTCGGTATGTCATTTGGTAAATGTTGTCATCGACGGAATGTTAAATACTATTTTTTTATTTGGATCTAAGGTCATTTATTTTAATTTTTATATCATTTTATTATTTTGCATGCTACTTACTTTTAGTTTTTTTTCTATAAAAAGAACAGATGGAATGTTGCCCATGAAATGGTATAAATATATCACATGTCTAGGGACATCCTAACGTTTTGATAATGAAATATACGATAACTTACCGACGTGACCACCGCTCCAAAGGGGATATTATTCAAATACATCATACTAAAGCCATCAGTGACACAGGCTCTAGTAAATACGCTGAAGCGCCAAAGAAACTGGTACAGGCAAGCGTATTCAAATACAGAGATATGTAAACAGGCAGAATACGGCATTGCGGTCAGCAAAGTCTATATAAGACATCAAGTATCAGTCGCAGTTGTTGGATCGGTTACTGCTGCTACAACGGCAGGTTATCAAAATTTAAGTGAGTTTCAACGTGGTGTTATAGTCGGCGCACGAGCGATGGGACCCAACACCTCCGAGGTAGCGATGAATTGGGGATTGCCATCCATGAAGACGAATGCCTCGCCAAAATGCTGCCGATATGGTTGCAGCCGGAGGATGGCATTCACGTATCGTACAGCCGTTAGCGCGCCTTCCATGACCACCAGTGGCGTACGTCGGCCCCAGATAAAACCGCCCCAAAACAGCAGTGAACGTCCACCTCGTTGCATTCGCTGGACAGTATGTCTAAGGCGTTCGGCCTGACCGGGTTGCCTCCGAACACGTCTTCTACGATTGTCTGGTTGAAGTCATATGCGACACTCATCGGTGAACAGAACGTGATGCCAATCCTGAGCGATCCTTTCAGCATGTTGTTGGGCTCATCTGTACCGCGCTGCATGGTGTCGTGGCTGCAATGATGGACCTCGCCATGGACGTCGGGAGTGAAGTTATGCATCATACAGCTTATTGCGCACAGTTTGAGTCGTAACACGACGTCCTGTGACTGCACGAAAAGCATTCTTCAACATGGTGGCATTGTTGTCAGGGTTCCTCCGAGCCATAATCCGTAGGTAGCGGTCATCCACTGCAGTAGTAGCCCTTGGGCGGCCTGAGCGAGGCATGTCATCGACAGTTCCTGTCTCTCTGTATCTCCTCCATGTCCAAACATCATCACTTTGGTTCACTCTGAGACGCGTGGACACTTCCCTTGTTGAGAGCCCTTCCTGGCACAAAGTAACAATGCGGACGCGATCGAACCGCGGTATCGACCGTCTAAGGCAACGCGAGCTGTGTACCTCCGCCCCGGTGGAATGACTGGAACTGATCGGCTGTCGGACCCCTTCCGCCTAATAGGGGCTGCCCATGCATGGTTGTGTAAATCTTGTCTAGGGACATCCTAACGTTATGATAATGAAACAGACGATAACTTATCGACATGACGCCCGTTCCAAAGGGAATTTTATTCAAATACATCATACTAAAGTCATCAGTGACACAGGCTCTAGTATGTACACTGAAGCGCCAAAGAAACTGGTATAGGCAAGCGTAATCAAATACAGAGATATGTAAACAGACAGAATACGGCACTGCGGTCAGCAACGCCTATATAAGACATCAAGTGTCAGGCGCAGTTATTGTATCGGTTACTGCTGCTACAATGGCAGGATATCAAATTTAAGCAAGTTTGAACTTGGTGTTATAGTGATATCTCTGACAAGTCAAAGGGACTGTGTCTGTGATACAATATCCACAGTCAACGTCTGTCTTCAGGAGTTTTGGGAACCGGCGTGATGCAAAACTTCTTTGATGTGTGTAGTTATTACATGCAGATAGTTAGACTTGAGCTCTCAAAAAACTTCATAAAGCTATACAAGCGCTAGTCAACGCAAACAATTCGTCCTGGTTGTCTAAGTATGATGTGGGACTGAGACACATTTAACAACGTATCTCACGAACTAATTATACAGAAATATACAGTCCAACTACTCATAAATGTTTACATCTACATTCAAATGTGTAAATACATTCCGCAGGTCACGATACGGTGCTCGACAGGGGTAATTTGTCAACCGCTTTTCTGTTTCATTCGGAAGCGGAGCGCGGAAAAAACCGGTGTTCATATGCCTCCGTGAGAGCCATGATTGCTTTTATATTGCCCTTATGGACTTTATGCGACTTGTATGTTGGTGGTAGTACGACGATTTTGCAGTCTTCCGCAAATGCCTGTTTTCTAAGTTTTGTGAATAGTGTTCCGCTAAAGTAGCGTCTTCTCCCTCCCGGGAATCCCGTTCGATTTCGCAGAACATTTCCCCAATACTCCCATATCGATCGAAAATAACTGTAACAAATCTGGAAGCACGCCTCTGAATTGCTACGACGCCTATTCTGTGCGTGACCTCTATAGATGAGCTGCACTTCCGTACAATGTTCCCAGTAAACTTAAGTGGTCAGTTCACCTTCCCTACAACCGATCTAACATGCTCGTTACATTTCACGTCGCTTTGCAGTGTTTCTCCTATCCATTTAATGGACGTGACTTTGCTAAACAGCACACAGCTGACAATGTTTTCGGATATTACAGGATTGTTTTTCGTACTTACCTGCATTAACACACATTCTTTCATATTTAGAGCAAGTGGTCATTCATCAGACCAAATAGAAATTCTGTCCAGGTCGTTACGTATGTCACTTTCCCGTGTGCTTAAGCATCATCAACAAGTAGCCGCAGATTGCTCCTCACCCCATATGTCAGATCGTTTATTTATAAAGAAAGCAAGATTGGTTCTATCACACTTCTCTGGCGATACCTTTGTTTTTTATGAACACTCGCCTCTTTCTTTATAAGTGTTCGAGCCACACACTTATCTGATAATCTTTTCCGTATGCTCGGACTTTCATTAAGACTGTGCAGTTGGCAGTGCTACATTGTATTGACCGCCTGTAGCTCATCACAGGTGTGCAATTCGGCAACAAAAATGCACCACCGCATCGTTTCCAGATTCCGTCAGAATGCTTTGAGGTACACACAGCGGACATGTTGGCGGTTTTAAATTCTTCTTGACCTTCCGATCTCAACCCCAATCGGAAATTTGGACCCCATGGGGAGAGACGTACGCACCTTGAATAAGGCTTTGGATAATCATCGTGTGATCTGTGCGATCATTAAACAGTAATTGGTCACGATAGCTCCCGATCGTTTTCAGCGTCCATGTCAGCACGTGATGCCTTTTATGAGCGCTAGCGTATTCCTTACGGCGAGAAGCAGCGCTGGAGCCTTCTCTTGAAGGGCAAATGGTTGTCGCAACACTGACTAAATTTTACTAACGCATTAGATTTGCTTATGTTACTTTTATGGACTTTCATCGAGCACCCAATAGTAGATTGCCGAGTCGACAACTCAGGTAGTTATACATCTTTGCGGCGCGGGGTAGCAACGCGGTCTTGGGCGCCTTGTCACGGTTCGCGCAGCTCTCCCAGTCGGAGGTTGGAGTTCTCCCTTGGCATGGGTGGGATTGTTGTCCTTAGCATAAGTTAGTTTAAGTTAGAATAAGTAGTATGTAATCTCAGGGACCGATGACTTCAGTAGTTTGGTCCCATACCACACATTTCCAATTTATACATCTTTAGCAGGTATAGTATCGCTCAGATTTACGGCTTCATTTGATGTTTGAGGTGATACGGAGGTAGGAATAACAAACCAAAAGCCAATTCAGAGTGTTTATTCCTCGTAACCAGAAGAAAATCAAGGATAATCGTAAGTCTGATTCACTGCAAAGAGTCCGCTATCAATGTTCCTGTAATATCATTACTTGAAACGAAAACACAATGTCATCTGATGTGACGTACTTGTCACACCTATCGTGGGGCGGAGTAAGTTGACGACGTTAGCAGTTAATAATTTTAAATAAATTCGTTTCTTTACTCCGGAGTAGACAGTGATCAGCTGTTTAATCGCCTCTGCGCAGCAAGAATCTGTTCACAGCGTTAACGCTGATTAAAGATTTAACATGAATGAGTACACTCCCTAGCATAGTTTTTATAGATTGGCGGCGTAATTTATGCTTTTATTATGACATGATAACAATATATTACACGTGGTTTTAGTATCTGATGATAAAGTTTTTATATTTCGACTAACGTGAGGCTGAGAATATTTTTATTAAGCTGATCATGGTCTGATGACTGAAACTGGTTGTAAAATAAAGTATTTTACCAGCAGCTCAAGACGGTAATATCACATTTTTTTAAAATGTAAGACAGTACATTAGTTAGTTCAGCACTGCTATGTATGGAATATTTTTAATTAAAGGACCGTTATGGCGAATATTAATATAAATTTGGACCATGCTTTTCGTTAACAAATATCTGAGACAAAATATCCGCCTTCAAAGTTTAAGCAGCCCTCATCCCACCACACTGCACTACTCTCCCTTTCAAATTTTTCCTTTGACTTTTTAGGTACTCTTAGTCTTCATAGTGCTTCCTTCTTAGTTAACATCGATTTGATACCTGAGATTATTAAATCACTTGAATTTTGCAACTGTCACTTCGTTTTTAATGCATGGCGTTTCTTTAGGCAAATATTTAAATAATAAACATTTTAACACGATTTTGGCTTAATGGGAACAGCAGTATTTGAAGGTTTTGTTTCTTAATTATGCTCAACCTGGTGTATACAATAGGATTAGTTAGGAGTTTCTGTAGGTTGACTACTAGCTGTTGTAGTCTGAGCAACAGTAGTTTCAGTTTCAGCACGACCCGCTCCTAGAAAATCATAAGTGATGCAGCAAATTCATTTTCATTATACGCAAGGGTATAATTACGTTCGATCTCTAATGCTTTGAATCCATTAAGTATATTACAGATTAAAGCGGATTTGAACTAAGCAATTCTCTGTATGTGACGAGGTCTCCGACTTGTCCCAGTCGACATCTCTCCATTCAACTATTTTAAAAAAAATGTTAGATTTTAAAACTATTAGTGCTTGCCATCCATCCCATATTGGCAAAAAGTGCGGAGAGTTAAACAGAATTTTAACGTACACTGTGGCACCACAGCGTACCATTCCAAAAAATGTTGCAATGCACACTTCGGTTACAGACCTAAAACCCACAGGCAATCCTGATGCTAGCGAATGCTATGTAAGAGTGCTTTTAACACTGAGACGACGTTTGCAGATCCTGAGTCGAGTACAGATGGAAGTTTAGTTGTTGAAATGGAGGGTGCAATTGTGAGACGCTCATATCAATTAGGCCCACTTGAGAGAATATGTGGCTGTAGACCATATCTGGACATGTAGTGGGACCTATTACTATTTAATATATTTAAATAAATTTCACTTGGTATGATTGATGTTTTGAGACGAAAATTACTGAGGCGGTAGTTGTTGACAGTCAAAACGAGTTAGTAGACTACCAAATGAACGTATCGCTGGAATTATCATTGTCGTTAATCTAAAAATAGCATAAAATCTCAGGGTCCGTCCTTGAATGATAGTTGCACATTGGCCGGGACCAAACATCGGACAGGTACTACGTGTCATGTAACCTTACCTTATGGACTGAGCAGTCCTTGTCGATTTCGAGATACAGTAGTGAGTGGTGCGTTGCTTGCGCTCGTGCGATCTATTATTTTACATCCTGTTTTCTTTCGCGTGCACCCATCACGTTATGTTAGTTTCAATTTCTGTTGTCACTGAGTTACTGCTTTGTTTGCCCATGAGCGGCAGTAGCAGCGCCTATCGATATAGCCCTCACGTCTTATCTTTGCTGCACTGCTATTATTTCCAGGTTGTCGTTTGTCGAGGAGTTGGTTGGAATGTGCCAGGAGGGCAGTCATGGAGTTGGAACGCGGCACTAGTTCAGTCGGGTTGGAGCAGCAGTGAGGTCCGCATGTCCATGGCTCGCCCGATCGTTACCACCACGTATCACTTGAGCCGGGGTCGGTCTTCATGGATAGTTGGTCGGTCGTCCTACTGGACGACGTGAATTGGCTCGCCGTCGTTTATGGGTTGGCTGTGTGTGTGTATCGACTCCCGATTTGTCTTCGTGATTGCACAGCCGCTGCTGAGTGTCGTTCAAGTGCCGGCCGTGGTGGCGAAGCGGTTCTAGGCGCTTCAGTCTGGAACCGCGTGACCGCCACGGTCGCAGGTTCGAATCCTGCCTCGGGCATGGGTGATGTCCTTAGGTTAGTTAGGTTTAAGTAGTTCTAAGTTCTAGGGGACCGATGACATCAGATGTTAAGTCCCATAGTGCTCAGAGCCATTTGAACCATTTTTTTGTCGTTCATGCCTTCGCGCAAGTGTTTGTCAAACTGTGTGTGTAGTTGGTGTCATTTCCACTGACAACCTGTTTTAAATGTTGTCGGCGTACTGGCAGTGAGTCAGTCGGTTGGAGCGGGTCAGCAAGCTAATCTCCGCGCGGAGCAGTCGGCAGGGCCCGCTGGTGGTCTCTATGCAGTGTCGAAGCGTGCTACGAGGTTCGTGGCTCACCGACCCAGGACATGAAAATTGAGTGGTGATTTAAATACCGAAGCCACGTCTGTTCAAGTTGTCCACTTGGTTGGTGGTTCGCTGTTGGTGGTATTCCTGGGAGCAGCAGTGAGTGTTTGAGTTGGTGAAGATTTGGCCGCTGTGTGGTGGACTTATCTGTTTTTGTCAGTTTGAAAAATCAACTGCACCAGCGGAATTTTCTGCCTTATGCCCGTTAGCGTTCCGGTTACCTTTCCTGGTCACTGACGTAAATTCAGGCAGTGTCCTTTCCTCACCTGTTGTCGCTATCCCATATGGGGTGTAGTTTTTGACAGCTCAATGTATTTTTGGTTGTGGGCGGCTATGCCTGTAACGTTTTGGCTTTGAAATTCTCGCATACTGGTCGGTGGTTAGCAAGTCGTCTTATCGGTGGGTCCCTGACTGTCTCTTGGTTGTGTTTCCGGTGGATCGAGTATAGTTGGGCCGACTTCTTGTCTCACCTAAGCGAACGTTAAGATTTCAAGGGCAGTCCGAGAACCATGGAAACTTCTGAGCGCCGTTGGCTATACTGCCATTCTTGTTGGCGTTTAATTGTGTATTTTTAATGGCTCATAGCCGATGGTTTGAATTTGTATGCATGTACTTGTGTTTAAAATCAAAGGCCTTCAGCCGTTTTAAAAGTAAGTTTTCCTAAATTGGGAAAGTCTTACATATTCTGGAGATAAAGCTAGGGCCTTCTGCCTTTGAAAATTTATTTTATTGTTTTAAAGCATCGGCCTTCAGCTGCTTTAAGTTTTAAGGATCTTACTTGTCAAGCATTACCTCTTGGAAGATAAAGCTGGGGGCTTTCTGTCTGTTTAACATTTATTGTACTGTATTGTTTTTATAAGCATCGGCATTCAACCGCTTTAAGTTTTAAGGTTCTTACTTATCAAGTATTACATTCTCTCAAGATAAAACTGTGGGCCTCCTGCCTGTTGAAAATTTAAAATTTTGTATTCTTACTTATCAAGTCTTACATCACTTTGGCTTCAATACTATTTAAAGTTAAAAGCTCTGGGCCCTCTGCCTTGGAAAATTGTTTGCAGATTTTTTTTTTTTTTCAAACAAAGGCCTTGATCCGTTTTGGAGTAAGGTTTCTTATTGGTCATAAAGCTTGAGCCTTCTGCGTATTCAAAGGTGATTGTAGTTATGTTGTTTTAAATTTATCGGCCTTCAGCCGCTTTTATGAAACTTAATCTACCTGACTAGTCAAGTATTACATCGCTTGGCCTTAAATACTATTTAAGGTTAAACCCTAGAGCCTTCTGTCTCAAAAAAATATTTATAGCAGTTGTATTTAATTCATGGGCCTTCCGCCATTTTAGAATTAAAGACGTTTTCTGTTGACAGTCAAGCTTAGAAGTTGCGCTGTAATGTTTGGACAACTAAATAAAGTGTTATGTTTGGGTCTAACTGACAGCCGCTCATTTTGGCCCCCTTCCACAATTCCGGCGTCTCAAGTAGCTTTTTCTTAAACGGTTATAGACATTCCATTCACTTAAAGAATTGATTTACACAGTATTATACCTCCGGTACTCAATGTTATAAAATTATTGCCTTCAAAAAAGGAACGATTTGTGATTTCTAAACACCATATTCAACGTATCCTCGTATCCTCGAACGAGATGTCTGCACAGCCTAGTGCTGTGTTCCGATCTTTTTTTTTTTTTTTTGCAATAATGCTGTACATTTCGTTTACTTCATTTTTCCCGCGTAGAATAGTAGTGCCTTTATACCCACTGCAATTTATAATCTTAAGTTATTAAGGATATTGGACTACAGAAATTGTTGATTGTAATAGTTGATAAAAGTTTCCAAAATCTGCCAATATATTGCTGTAGTTCATGCAATGTATTAAAAATCCACTCGTATCTCACTGAGGTGTACACGATATTATATTATACATGAACAACAGATACGAGATGTATCTGACCTAAACAGATGATTTCTAAAGAAGCAGTTGTCGAATCTCTGGGTTGGCGAATTGAAGTTACTTCGCAAATATGCAACTGATTTGAATATGAACGTACGAAATATTACTTCGGTGACAGAGCTACATACGCTTCCTGCTAAGCTGACCGTAACTAGTCAGAGATAAAACAGATCAGTGCTGCCATCAATGTGGTGAATCGTATTTCTGTCCAACAAAATTCACATCACCTTTTGTAGAGCTGTTCGAATTGGCGTAGACTAATACGTAGAATTTCAGCATGCAGTGGGTATGTTCTTTTATTAGATTTTGGGCCTCCATTCAGGAGGCAATGAATCGGAATTCGCTGGACGATAATTCGAGAGAGCACGACGTAACAGGATCGCAGCTGCCGTGTATACGTGACGATAGGTAACAAACAGACCTGACAAAGTGAGTAATAGATCAATGCTGCAAAATGTCTGACTGCGAAGGGCTGCTGGAAAAAAAAAAAAGAAAATCGTATATGTGCGTCACTGGTATAATAAATGCAATTTGAAAAGTTACTTAGCAGACAAAAATCCGTAACTACTAAAATAACAGAATGATAGGGCAACATAAAATAACGACTCGCAGTTTTAGTTACGTCGACTTTAATGCAAACATTCATACAGTTTACGAACTTCACTTTTTCTATAGCTCAACTTTTCTTTCGGAATTATTGTACACAGGATTGTCTGAGAGGAAATATCTTTCACTTTTCAATATATGAAGTGCTTTGAGTTGACATCGCCTCCCTCCAAGGCATGTTTATGTTAAAATTGTTGGTGAATGGAGTAACGGGTTGCCAAATAGAGATATTTTTGTAAGAGGATTATCAGTTCCAACCTTTACCTGAAAACAGAGGTGACCTGACAGAACCATTTCTCTGACGATATTAACTAAAAGTATCTCTTAGATAAAGGCATCCACTATATTTTTTCTGGAATTATACATTCTTCTCGAAGGTGCGGTCATAGTCCATACGATAAATTTCGCGTTTAGGAATCAGAACAAACGAACATTACGTAATATGTTACACGTTAGATTGTTTTATTTAAAATGCAATGTTACTTAAATGACACAGTGTTAACATTATCACGTCAGAGCTACTATGTGTCCTTATTCGGCTGCAATTGCAGTGCACTTCCTGTTCATACGCGTATAACACATCAAATAAAATGTATTACATACTTGTATTTGGATTTTTATAAGTGCAGCCAGGTACGTCGCCACGAAACCTCAAGACGTTCTGTTATGATAAACTGTCTATCAAATATATATTTTATAGCTCATTAAAGGCGGCTCAAATTTTAATTCAAACTTAACCATGGTCACAGATTTGATTGGATTCACGATAGTAGCCATCAAAGCTCTAGGGACATCGTATGTCACTTCACGTCGGTAGATCGTACTCATCTATTATTATACACAGGTGAGCCAAACCATTATGACCACTGCCAACTGCGAGAGTAGAAGCAGACGGCGTTGCTTGCACTTGCGCGGTACAGTAAGTGTATAAACGGAGTGCAGACGAATGGGGGAATCAGTATAGCGCGATACGGTCCACAAATTTGGAAATTCACTGCCACAGGCGACTTTGACAAAGGTCAGATTGTTACGGCCCGACTCCTGGAACTGAGTTTCTTGGAATCGGCGAATTAGGTTGCCTGCTGTCGTAAGCATCGATGCAGAGTGACTGAAGGACGATGAGTTACTGGACGCCTAAGACTCATTTCTGAACATCTACATCTACAGCTACATTGTTACTCTACGACTCACAGTTAAATGTCTGGGACAGGGTTAATCGAACCACCTTCTAGCTATTGCTCTACTGTTCCACTCTCGAACACCGCGTGCGAAGAATGAACACTTAAAATTTTCCGTGCGGGCTCTGATTTCTCTTATTTTATTACGATGATCATTTCTCCCGATATAGGTGGGCACCAACAGAAAATTTTAGCTTTCGGAAAAAAATGTTGGTGATTGAAATTTCGTGGAAAGATCTCGACGCAACGGAAAACGTCTTTTTTTTTTTAATGAGTTACACTGCAACTCACTAATCATTTCCGTACAACACAAAATGAGCTGCTCTTCTATGAATTTTTTTTCGATATCCGCCGTCATTCTACATCTACATTTGTACATAGATGCTCGCTAACCACCGTACGGTGCGTGGCGGAGGGTGCACTATACCACTTCTAGTTATTTTATTTCCAGTTCCACACGCAGATAGAGGGAACGAAAAACGACTGCCTACATGTCTGCGTATCACCATCTATTTCTCGCTTCTTGTCTTCGTCGTCCTTACGCGAAATGTATCTTGGCGGCAGTAGAATCGTTCTGCGGTCTGTTTACAATGTCGATTCCCGAAATTTTCTCAATAGTTTTACTGGAAATGAACGCCTTCCCTGCAGTGATGCCCATTTGAGCCCCTGAAGCATATCCGTAACACTTACACGTTGCCTGCATCTACCGGTTTAAAAATCTAACAGCCCCTCTTTGAAATGTTTCGATGTCTTTCTTTAATCCGACCTGGTACGGATCAGAAACACTCGAGCAGCACTCAAGAATAGGTCGTACTAGCGTCCCATATGCGATCTCCTTTACAGATGAACCACATGGTCCCAAAATTCAACCAATAAACCGAAGCCGACCATTGGCCTTCGATATCACAATCCTCATATGAAGGGCTTATTTCAATAGTGGTACAAGTCCATTTTTGTTCATTCTGAGATACAGAGTCCTAAAGTTAAATGAGCGCTGAAAAATCTGCACTTCAGATACCAGAAATACTCAAGTATGGGTCTAAGGCGCTGCAGTCATGGACTGTGCGGCTGGTCTCGGCGGAGGTTCGAGTCCTCCCTCGGGCATGGGTGTGTGTGTTTGTCACTAGGATAATTTAGGTTAAGTAGTGTCTAAGCCTAGGGACTGATGACCTTAGCAGTTAAGTCCCATAACATTTCACACACATTTGAACATTTGAACTCAAGTATATATACTTCAATATTTCTGGTATCTCAACTGCAGATCTTTCAGCGCTCATTTAACTTTAGGACTCTGTATCTCAGAATGAAGTACAATGGACTTGTACCACTATTGAAATAAGTCCTTCATATGTTCGTTGCACTACATGTCGCTTTGCAGCGTCACTCGCAGTCATTTAAACGACATGACTGTGTCAAGGAAGACACTTCTAATGCCGAACATCACGTGTTTGTTTCTACTACTTATCCACATCAACTTAAATCTTTCTTACATTTTTGTGCATTTATAGCTAGCAGCCATGCACCACACCAACTACAAATCTTATCTACGCCATCTTGTATCCTCCTACCGTCACTCAACGGCGACACCTTCCCGTACACCACAGCGTCATCAGCAAACATTCCTGTCCACCCAGTCCGCTAGATCAGTTACGTATACAGAAAATAACAGCAGTCCTAACACACCCCCTTGGAGCACTCCTATCGATACTCTTCTCTCTGATGATCATTCGCCGCCAAGAATAACGTACTGCGTTCTGTTGCTTAAGAAATAACGGAGCCACTCACATGTCTGGGGACCTATTCCATAAGCTTACATCTTCATTAACAGTCTGAATCTCAAGTTCAGCAATTCGATTAGAATACTGAAGAATCAGATAAAACAACTATCTACGTAAAGCTTGTGAGGAAGTCTATCAGTTGTGTAATATAAATGCTTTCCGGGAACCTAGAAATATGGAATCTGCCTGTTGCTCTTCACCCATAGTTCGCAGAATGTCATATGAGAACAGGATAAGCTACGTTTCGGACGGACAACGCTTTCTATAACCTTGCTGACTCATGGCCATAGGATTCTCGTCTAAAGGAAATTTATTATATTCGAGTTGCGAATATACTGAAAGTTTCTGCAGCAAACCGATGTCAGGGAAATTGGTCTGTAACTTTGTTGATCAGTTCTTTTACCCCTGTTATATTTAGGATCACCTGCTCTTCTTTAGCAATCGCTTGAGACTTTGAGCTGGGGGAGAGATTTGCGATAAATGCAAACTAAGTTAGAGGCCAATGCCATAGAGTACGCTTTGTAAAATCGAATTGGGATTCCATCTGGACCTGGCGACTCACTTGTTTTACAGTCTTTCAGCTGCTTCTCTACGCTCTGCTCTGCATGCTTATTACTACTTCGACCATACGGAAGGGGGGGGGGGGGGGGTCTGTTCGATGGTCAAACGACTGACTGTTTGTTCCGTCCTCCTGCCTGAACTATTTCCTAAACACGTAATTTAAAACATCGGCTTTCATTTTGTTGTCTTAGCCGCCATAACACAGCCATCAACAAGTGACTGGATGGAAGCACTAGACCACTTAGCGACTGTACATTGGATCTGGTCCCAGGCCAGATATTTTTCTAAGGTATGATGGTGGTAGTTGTTGGGTGCTTCGCGCACAGATATTTTCAGACGTAAGAACCTCTGAGAATCCTTGCCTGTCGTCATTTTCGCGTTCTCTTTTAAACGGAGAGTACAACAGCCTTTGTTTCCTCAGCTTTTCCGAATTTCATAGTTAAGCCACGGTGAGTGTTCTATGTCCTTTACTAGGGACTTACTAGCCACGTAGTTCTCCAGATGACGATTTACAATCTGAATAAAATTTGTCAGTAATTTCTCTGCGTCCATCTTACTGGAACTTAGTGCTGCCCGTTCACTGGCTAAGAGAGATGCACTTTCTGGGGGAAATACTCTCCTAGTCTTCTTGACTGATTTATTAACTTTCGTAACTATAATTGCTAAAATTACATCACGATCACTTACCCTGGTCTCTATACTGACGCCGTCGATAGGGTCTGGCCTGACTTTGGCTACAAAGTCTATTTCCAGTGCGTGTGGTCTGCAGAACTAGATATTCAGGAGAGTTACCAGAAAATGTGTTCAAAAATACTTCTCGAAAGTGACTGTCACTACCATTGCAATGAATCCATAGACGTCGCCGCAGTCTATGCTAAAGTCATCTCCAAGTAGTATTGTATAGTGTAGGTATTTACGCACTACTGCCCGTAGATTTTCTTTGAATGACTCTAAAACTGTCACAGCGGATGGGTAAAAGCATCCGACAGTTAACTTGATTCCACCTCGACCTGCTATACGCTGCCACATAACGTCACACTCAACTCCGACCTCAATAGAGACAATATTTTTGTAAACTGCAATGAACGCTCTCCATCCTATGGCGTCTAAGCTGTCTCTCTAATATTCATTCTGTAACCCGCCAAGTACCTAACAGCTTTCTACTTCATGTATCAGCCAGCTCTCTATCCCGAGAATATTTTGAGCGCGATAACATTCTTGGAGGGAGTAAATTCGGGAAATTTTGTTAAGAGTACTTCGACGTTAGTCTGATAAAATTTTGACAGTCGAAGTGTCTACTCGGAACGTGCTCTGGCTTTACTTTCTGTGAGTATTCATCAGAATATCTCAAACTACAGCCTAGCCTTAAAAAACCAAACGTGTACTCCACAAGTACTCTGTTATCTGAGTTGCAGCTTCCTTTGCGTACTGCATCCGTGACCTGTTAAGGAAGTCCCACAACGCAGGTCTAGAAATCTGCAGCCTTTCTGACCCTCCATTCGGCTCCAAACCGAATAGCTGTAAAATGAAATGCCGTGTGGATAGGGCCTCCCGCCGGGTAGACAGATCGCCTGGTGCAAGTCTTTCGAGTTGACGCCACTTCAGCGACTTGCGTGTCGATAGGGATGAAATGATGATGACAAGGACAAAACAACACCCAGTCCCTGAGCGGAGAAAATCTCCGACCCAGCTGGGAATTGAACACTGGCCGTTAGATAAGACATTCCGTCGCGCTGACCACTCAGCAACCAGGGGCGATCTTGCGACCTCTGCTTGAACCACATGCGCGAGCCCAGCAGCCATCACCAGCTCAGCCAACCGCCCATATTTACTGATGGTGGCCTCATACGACAGGTGTCTTTGGTGACGATATGAGCCACAACTTGCAGACTTTCAGACGCTTCCACATCTCGGATGAGGCCATTCGGTAGACAAACCTAGAGCACATTAGCTGCCTTTCTAGCCCTGATATTGATAATGGCATCCATAACGCGCCTGACGTTGGAGCTCCCGATAAGTAACAAACAGCGCTCACATAAACTTGCTCGGACCCTGTCGAAGGAGCGGTCACATGTTCACGCACAGTGCAAATAGGCCTCCATATTGGCCCTTCGCTTCGAGAAACGCTTCTCATTAGCACCCACGACTCACCCTGCTGCGAGGGTGTGTCCATTACTTCGAAAACATTACTAGGCGCCTCGGCAGTCAATTCCGTGGGCCAAACAAGTAACATTTGGTGTCTGCCATCCGACGCGACAGGTTCTCCGCCACGGCTGCCTCCCAAGACAGCAGCCTGGAAACAGCTTACCGTAGCCAAAAGTGCATTCACATGTCCGTGAACTGAATGTAACCCCTCTTGCATCTGCGCACAACATGCACGCATCCTACCCATGCTAGGAAGACTAATTGAAGCAGTAAACATAAAAGCTTACAGAAACCTATATATGCCACTTGCTGCCTCCTGATGTGTTGACAGTGGAGGCTGATACGTTAATGAAGAGAGTAGCTGGGTATTCAGAAAAAATTACAACTGAGTTACAGACTGTTGAATTTACACTCACAGTTAAAAACGCGAGATTTGCCAGATTAAGACGCTTACTAGGAAAACACGCACGAAACTTGAAACACAGGAAAAGCAAAATATGTAACTTGCCGCTCTGGACATGTGAGGAGGCGACAGCAGAGGAGCTGATGCGGATTCCATTAAGCGCAGCACCATTCGAGATGACAACGGACAAGCGTAGTTTAGCATCTTCTAACAAGGGAACCTCCCCATCACCCCCCCCCCCCCACAGATTTAGTTATAAGTTGGCACAGTGGATAGGCCTTGAAAAACTGAACACAGATCAATCGAGAAAACAGGAAGAAGTTGTGTGAAACTACGAAAAAAATTAGCAAAATATACAAACTGAGTAGTCCATGCGAAATAGGCAACATCAAGGACAATGGGAGTCAAAAAGCGCCGTGGTCCCGTGTTAGCGAGAGCAGCTACCGAACGAGAGTTCCTAGCTTCAAGTCTTCCCTCGAGTGAAAAGTTTAATTTTTTATTTTCAGTTCATGTGACAAACTCTTATGTTTTCATCACTTTTTGGGAATGATTATCACATTCACAAGAAAACCTAAATCGGACAAGGTAAAATAATCTTTTTACCCATTCGCTAAGTGTACAAGTTAGGTGGGTCGACAACATATTCCTGTCATGTGACGCACATGCCGTCACCAGTGTCGTATAGAATATATCAGATGTGTTTTCTTGTGGAGGAATCGGTTGACCTATGACCTTGCGATCAAATGTTTTCGGTTCCCATTGGAGAGGCACGTCCTTTCGTCTACTAATCGCACGGTTTTGCGGTGCGGTCGCAAAACACAGACACTAAAATTATTACAGGGAACAGAGACGTCTATGAACGAACGGACAGATCATAACTTTGCGAAAATAAAGAATGTAAAATTTTCAGTCGAGGGAAAACTTGAACCAAGGACCTCTTGTTCCGCAGCTACTCACGCTAAACACGGGACCACCGCGCACCTGAGCCGACATATTCCTTGATGTTGCTTATCTTGCGCGTGGACTACTCAGTTTGTATATTTTACTAATTTTTTTCATAGTTCCACACAACTTCTTCCTGTTTTCTCGATTGATCTATGTTCAGTTTTTCAAGGCCTATCCACTGTGCCAAATTATAACTAAATCTGAGGGGGTGAGATGGGGAGGTTCCCTTGTAAGTACAGCACAGTGCTTGGTTCGCTTTCGCCGCCGCTTTATCGATGTGACCGTTCCAATTTCATTTATTCTTAACTGCAGTCCTTAATTAATTACTTGAGTTTATAGCCTTTAGATTTGTGTGATTTTGTCGTGAAACGGAATTTAGTAGTCATGTGGGTGATATCGCTCTTTTCCTAACTTAGTCAATAGCCACTTTTTGCGCCATACAGATATCCTGTCTATATCATTTTGCAATTGATCTTCTGTTGACTTTAAGAGATGGTAAATGACAGTATCATCTGAAAACAGTCTAAGAGGGCTTCTCGTGTTGTCTCCCAAATTGCTTACATAGATTAGGAACAGCAGGGGCCTATAACACTTCCTTGTTTAACACCAGATGTCACTTGTGACTTTCCGTTGGTTACTATGAACTCCGTCCTTTCTAACAGGAAATCACGAATCCAGTCACAAACTGGAAAAAAACAGCTGAGGGTATCAGTCCCCTATAACTTAGAACTACTTAAACCTAACTAACCTAAGGACATCACACACATCCATGCGCGAGGCAGGATTCGAACCTGCGACCGTAGCGGTCGCGCGGTTCCAGACTGTAGCGCCTAGAACCGCTCGGCCACTCCGGCCAGCAGTCGTAAACTGAGACAATACCCATAGAAAAGCAGTTAGAGTAGACGTTTCTTGTGAGCAACAGTGTCAAACACCATCTGGAAATCTTGAAACAAGAAATCAGTTTGATATCACCTGAGGATAGCACTCATTAATCCGTGTAGATAAAGAGCTAGAAAGTGCAGGTCGAAAGCCTGTACGCTCTTTAAATGCGGACAGGAGGCGATCTGTTGCAGTACACACGACATTTTTAAATGTTGGTGCAGGTATAAGGGTTTTGCGGCGCACCGTTCAGTTCACATTGTTTACATCTGGCTCCGCAGCAAACGTCTAGTGTTAGTTCATGAACATTGCTTGGCTGGATCATCACTCGCATATTCGATCGTGGACAAATCACAGGGCTGTACAGGCAATTCAGGGATCCGTATTATCGTCAAGACTTTTGGTATAAGCTGCGGTACAGCGTCGCGCAGTTCCTGCAGTAATATATCATTTGCTACTCTGGTGATGAAGGGTAGGACAAGAGAGTTTATCATCGTTGATACACACTCTGAGACAACAAAAAGGACGCACTACGAAGGAATTATCCGAATAGGACGGAGATCGTTTTAGTGTGATGTACATGTACAAACAAACAAATGCTTACAGTTTCAGAAAAAATGGACGAGTCATTCAAGAGAAAGTGCTGTAAGGCTGCCATCGACGGCATCCCAGATCAACACTCCTGGTTGTTGGACCGTATAGCGGACGACGTTCAGGTTCATTATCCAGCGTTGCCTGGAATCACATTGACTGGAGCAGAATTGTCTTCAGTGATGAGTCCTGCTCCGAATCGGGCCCCGAGGAACAGCGAAGACGTTTCTGGAGACGTTCTGGACAGCGGCGGGATACCGAACTGTGTGTCGCTGGACGGAAGTAGGTAGATGTGATACACCTGTACGGACAGACAAGTTCCAGAGAAAACGGATGATTTATTCAAGAGAAAGTGCTTCAATTGAGCAAGTCAGTAACGTGTTGCTCCGCCTGTGTCCTTTACACAAGCAGTAATTTGGCTTGACATTAATTGATATGGTTGTTGGCGGTCTCTCTGAGGGATATCGTGTAACTTTGTGTCCAATTGGTACGTCAGGTCGTCAAAATCCCGAGCTAGTAGTAGAGCATTGTCCATAATGCTCCAAACGTTCTCAGTTAGACAGAATGTGGTCACCTTGTTGGCCAGGATAGGATTTGGCAAGCACGAAGAAAAACCGTAGAAACTTTGCCTTGCGGGGCGGACATTATTTTCCTGATACGTAAGATGAAGATGGCTTGCATGAAAGGCAACAGAATGGAGCGTAGAATATCGTCGATGTACAGCTGTGCTTAAGGATGCTAGGAATGACAACCAAAGTGGTCCGGCTATGAAATGAGATGGCACACCAGACACTCACTCCCGGATGTCAGTCTGTATAGCGGGTGAGAGTCAGGCTGCTATTCCAGTACAGTCTGGGGCGTGTGTAGGCACGTCTTCTCTGGTCATCAGGACTCAATTAGAAGCGGTACTCTTGGGAGTTAATGGAAGTAGTAAAATCATAAATGAATGAAAAAAAATGAATGGTCGCCAGCCCAATTAGGGACGTTAATATGGAAATATATATTTGCGAAAATTGAATATTGGTTATTGAAGTTGCTTTTGTTGAGATTTGTCTTTGAATAGCAAACAGGATACAGACTGACACAGTGGACTCTCTAATGTGTGCAACAACAGTTACCTATAGCATACACACCAGTGAATTAAGGGGAGCAACATTGAACCAAATTCAAACTAACGACAGCCTTACTCAAGAGCATTACATAATCAAATACTGAAATGTCACTGCATGAAGTGCAGAACTAAATTTGAACATGAGGGGTTTCTATGTAGACTGACATGAAAAACACTAATAAAGATGAATAAAATCATAAATACACTGTTTAAGATCGTCTACAAATATCAGTTTTCCTTAGCAACAGTAATAGTTCAATTTTTTCCTAGTAAGTGGAGAATATGATGGGGACCCATAAATTAGCATAGTTCCACTAGGCAACTTTCTTTGATTATTAGAGTAGTAAAGACTAATTCAAAAAGCTCATCATTCACTTCACTTGGAATAGTTCATAAATTACTTTTCAATGGAATAAACTAGAACACTGGGCTTAATTAACTTAAAAAAAGGACCAATTCACGATAGAAGCCATAACCACACTATTTTTGAAAATGAGCATAACTTCTCTTCTAACATTACTATCGTACATATGTTCATTCTAGATTTGTATGTATTTGTCTTTTAACCACCTGTGAAGCAGTTACTCTAGACAATAAAATTTCCACAATCTTACACTGTAATCGTACAAAACTATTTTTTGTAATTAAGCTATGACTGCTTTAGAAAAAGCCTGTCCAACTTCACTTTTGCTACTCCACTCGCTTTAGACAACAAATCACTTTTAAACGCATGAATGCAAGAATTGTTCATTTAAATCAGGATACTCGGTTTTAGTAGCACTTAGGTGAGGACGCTGCGGAGGTTTAGTGTAACCTCAAAACAGAAAAATTCCTTAACTTCTCAACAGTAAAAAATTATAATTATGTCGTTCACATTCGGTCTAACGTCCCAACAAAAAATAAATTCAGTAACCTGGTAATAATACAATGTAACTAACCTCTCAATTAAATTGTCCCTCACTTATAACTTTTCAATAATTGACTGTGAATTTAACCTGGTAAATTTTGGACGTCAGCAGTGCTGCGTCATGGCCGTCAGAGATCATTCTGAACAAAAAAAGAAAAATTCTTACCTCAATGAAGTCGTCGGATAACGCATATATATCTGCTCTTACAATAAATTTTTCTGGCACAGCCCTGTGCAATGCTGGCCGATAGATTTGTCATTTATGAAAGGAAACAACTGATTTTTCTTTTGCAATAATCGGATGCTCATGGATTGAAGAAATTAGTAAATTCTTTAAATTGAAATGAATGGTTGTTAAAAGTTATTTTTATTCAGAAAGATTATTATTAGGAGATTTTAAAAACATTTACATGGGACTTGAGATAACATTACTACATATGCGCGAGCCTGCTTTTTATCTTATACAATAATATTCAGGCTCCGGCATGCACCATGACCGGCCCAGCCAACACGATACACCAGACTAGACTAGACCAGAGCAGACTGCTCACTAGCAACAACTTACTGCTACAGCTACACAGTTCCTACTACAGTCAGCAGTGCTGCGTCATGGCCCTCAGAGATTCTTATCTCAATGAAATCGCCGGATAACGCATATACACTCCTGGAAATTGAAATAAGAACACCGTGAATTCATTGTCCCAGGAAGGGGAAACTTTATTGACACATTCCTCGGGTCAGATACATCACATGATCACACTGACAGAACCACAGGCACATAGACACAGGCAACAGAGCATGCACAATGTCGGCACTAGTACAGTGTATATCCACCTTTCGCAGCAATGCAGGCTGCTATTCTCCCATGGAGACGATCGTAGAGATGCTGGATGTAGTCCTGTGGAACGGCTTGCCATGCCATTTCCACCTGGCCCCTCAGTTGGACCAGCGTTCGTGCTGGACGTGCAGACCGCGTGAGACGACGCTTCATCCAGTCCCAAACATGCTCAATGGGGGACACATCCGGAGATCTTGCTGGCCAGGGTAGTTGACTTACACCTTCTAGAGCACGTTGGGTGGCACGGGATACATGCGGACGAGCATTGTCCTGTTGGAACAGCAAGTTCCCTTGCCGGTCTAGGAATGGTAGAACGATGGGTTCGATGAAGGTTTGGATGTACCGTGCACTATTCAGTGTCCCCTCGACGATCACCAGTGGTGTACGGCCAGTGTAGGAGATCGCTCCCCACACCATGATGCCGGGTGTTGGCCCTGTGTGCCTCGGTCGTATGCAGTCCTGATTGTGGCGCTCACCTACACGGCGCCAAACACGTATACGACCATCATTGGCACCAAGGCAGAAGCGACTCTCATTGCTGAAGACGACACGTCTCCATTCGTCCCTCCATTCACGCCTGTCGCGACACCACTGGAGGCGGGCTGCACGATGTTGGGGCGTGAGCGGAAGACGGCCTAACGGTGTGCGGGACCGTAGCCCAGCTTCATGGAGACGGTTGCGAATGGTCCTCGCCGATACCCCAGGAGCAACAGTGTCCCTAATTTGCTGGGAAGTGGCGGTGCGGTCCCCTACGGCACTGCGTAGGATCCTACGGTCTTGGCGTGCATCCGTGCGTCGCTGCGGTCCGGTCCCAGGTCGACGGGCACGTGCACCTTCCGCCGACCACTGGCGACAACATCGATTTACTGTGGAGACCTCACGCCCCACGTGTTGAGCAATTCGGCGGTACGTCCACCCGGCCTCCCGCATGCCCACTATACGCCCTCGCTCAAAGTCCGTCAACTGCACATACGGTTCACGTCCACGCTGTCGCGGCATGCTACCAGTGTTAAAGACTGCGATGGAGCTCCGTATGCCACGGCAAACTGGCTGACACTGACGGCGGCGGTGCACAAATGCTGCGCAGCTAGCGCCATTCGACGGCCAACACCGCGGTTCCTGGTGTGTCCGCTGTGCCGTGCGTGTGATCATTGCTTGTACAGCCCTCTCGCAGTGTCCGGAGCAAGTATGGTGGGTCTGACACACCGGTGTCAATGTGTTCTTTTTTCCATTTCCAGGAGTGTATATCTGCTCTTACAATATTTTTTCTGGCACAGCCCTGTGCAATGCTGGCCGATAGATTTGTCATTTATGAAAGGAAACAACTGATTTTTCTTTTGTAAGAAATTAGTAAATTCTTTAAATTGAAATGAATGGTTGTTAAAAGTTATTTTTTATGAGAAAGATTATTATTTGGAGATTTTAAAAACATTTACATGGGACTTGAGATAAAATTACTACATATGCGCGAGCCTGCTTTTTACCTTATACAATAATGCTCAGGCTCCGGCATCGCTGCACCATGACCGGCCCAGCCAACACGATACACCAGACTAGACTAGACCAGAGCAGACTGCTCGCTAGCAACAACTTACTGCTACAGCTACACAGTTCCTACTGCAGTCAACACTGCTCTCTGGTCAGATATTCTCTTATACCTTGCATATCGCAGGCAGCGCATTAGCAATACATCGAAATTACATCTGCTCGGACCTCTTATAACCGCACAATAGCCGGCTGAAGTGGCCGTTCGGTTCTAGGCGCTACAGTGTGGAACCGCGCGCTGGGCGTGAGCCTGGAACCGTGCGACCGCTACGGTCGCAGGTTCGAATCCTGCCTCGGGCATGGATGTGTGTGATGTCCTTAGGTTAGTTAGGTTTAAGTAGTTCTGAGTTCTAGGGGACTGATGACCTCAGAAGTTAAGTCCCATAGTGCTCAGAGCCATTTGAACCGCACAATGACCCTGGGTTCGATGTGGGGCGGCGGTGGGGCGGGTGGACTGCTGTGAACCCCTTTGTGGGGTTCTCAACCACTGAGAGCTACGAAGGGACGAAGCCTCTCCACCTTTGCTAGGTTCCCGATTTAATACTTATATACATACATACTGCTTTCCTCTCCGATTCTAATCAGAAGCTGCTCATTCCTTTCCTCATCGGTCCACCTAATTTTCAACATACGTCTGTAGCACCACATCTCAAATGCTTCGAGTCAGGTTTTCCTACAGTCCAGTTTCACTGGTTTTAAAGTCCTCCTGGCTCCGTCCTTCATTCATTATTTTGCTGCCTAGGTAGTAGAATTCCTTAAATTTCTTAACTTTAGATTAGTACCAGCAAAAGGGGCATTCCTGGCCAAGAGAAATCTAATGGTATCAAAGATGGACCTTAATTTGAGGAAGATATTTCTGAGAATATACATTTGGAGCACAGTATTTTCTGGAAGTGAAACATCGACTATGAGAAAACCCGGAAAGAAGAGAATGGAATCATTTGAGATGTAGTGCTTCAGAAGAATGTTGAAAATAAGGTAGACTGATAAGGTAAGGAATGAGGAAACTCTCCTGAGAATGGATGAGGAATGTAAATATATGGAAAACATGGAGAAGGTTCAAATGGTTCAAATGGCTCTGAGGGCTATGGGACTTAACTGCTGTGGTCATCAGTCCCCTAGAACTTAGAACTACTTAAACCTAACTAACCTAAGGACATCACACACATCCATGCCCGAGGCAGGACTCGAACCTGCAACCGTAGCGGTCGCGCGGTTCCACACTGTAGAACCTAAAACCGCTCGGCCACTCCGTCCGGCCACGGAGAAGGAAAAGGGGCAGGATGACAGGACATGTTGAGCCGTGAGGGAAGAAGTTGCGTGTTACTAAAGGGAACTGTAGATGGTAAAAACCTGTAGATGGAAACAAAAATTGGAATACGTCGGGCAAATAAATGAGGAAAATTTTGGAAATTTGTGGTAAGGTTCTATGGGACGAAACTGCTGAGGTCACCGCTCCCTAGGCTTACACACTAATTAATCTAACTTGAGCTAACTTACGCTAAGGATAACACATATGCTCGCGGGACGACTCGAACCTCCGACGGGAGGAGCCGCGCGAACCCTGACAAGATGCCCTAAACCGTGTCGCTACCCCGCGTGGGCCAAATAAATGAGCACGTAAGCTGTAAGTGCTACTCTGAGATAAAGGGGTTGTATCAGAGGAGAGGAATTCGTGGCGGGATGCTTGACAGAAAAACCGCACGGAAACACTGGAGCGGATGTTTGGTAGCGTTGTGCCAAGATTCTACAT
Organism: Schistocerca nitens; assembly: GCF_023898315.1. Lineage (NCBI taxonomy): Eukaryota > Metazoa > Arthropoda > Insecta > Orthoptera > Acrididae > Schistocerca > Schistocerca nitens. The sequence continues at coordinate 848,576,335 of NC_064614.1, forward strand.
CTACATCTACATACATACTCCTTAATCCACCATACGGTCCGTGGTGGAGGGTACCTCGTACCACAACTAGCATCTTATCTCCGTGTTCCACTCCCAAACAGAACGAGGGAAAAAATGACTGCCTATATGCCTCTGTACGAGCCCTAATCTCTCTTATCTTTGTGGTCTTTCCGCGAAATGTAAGTTGGCGGCAGTAAAATTGTACTGCAGTCAGCCTCAAATGCTGGTTCTCTAAATTTCCTCAGTAGCGATTCACGAAAAGAACGCCTCCTTTCCTCTAGAGACTCCCACCCGAGTTCCTCAAGCATTTCCTTAACACTCGCGTGATGATCAAACCTACCAGTAACAAATCTAGCAGCCCGCCTCTGAATTGCTTCCATGTCCTTCCTCAATCCGACCTGATAGGGATTCAAAACGCTCGAGCAGTACTCAAGAATAGGTCGTATTAGTGTTTTATAAGCGGTCTCCTTTACAGATGATCCACATCTTCCCAAAATTCTACCAATGAACCGAAGACGACTATCCGCCTTCCCCACAACTGCCATTACATGCTTGTCCCACTTCATATCGCTGTGCAATGTTACGCCCAAATATTTAATCGACATGACTGTGTCAAGCGCTACACTACTAATGGAGTATTCAAACATTACGGGATTCTTTTTCCTATTCATCTCCATTAATTTACATTTATCTATATTTAGAGTTAGCTGCCATTCTTTACACCAATCACAAATCCTGTCCAAGTCATCTTGTACCTTCCTACAGTCGCTCAACGACGACACCTTCTCGTACACCACAGCATCATCAGCAAACAGCCGCACATTGCTATCCACCCTATCCAAAAGATCATTTATGTAGATAGAAAACAACAGCGGACCTACCACACTTCCCTGGGGCACTCCAGATGATACCCTCACCTCCGATGAACACTCACCATCGAGGACAACGTACTGGGTTCTATTACTTAAGAAGTTCACTGTGTAACACTTAGTGTATACCTCTGGCTATTTGAACTAGGAGGCCAGTGTCTCATAAATGAAGACGTTAAATTCCGAAGCACATAAATCGAGTTGACCTTGAGCGTAACGTACAACAGCCTGCGATATTAATTGATGAGAGCTTTCGAGCGCTCAGATGTAATAAGGAACAAGAGACACAAGAAATGTTGTCGTAATTCAGCTGACGATGAACACCGGCAGTGGAAACGAGGTCGGGTCCAGACGTGCGCAGACGGTCAGCGGCTTCATTGACAGCATTAACACAAATCAGAGGCGCGCCGCCGCTCGCAGTTAGCGAGTGGCGCGTGGCGCTGCCCGCCGCGGCCCTGGTAATCCCATTACCCTCGGCGCCGGCCACTGCCGGTTACAGCGGATGCTGCCTCGCTCCGTTATCGTCCACTAGCTGTGGTCGGCGCTCCATTCCGTCTGGCCGTTGTCCTACAACCACTCCGTCATTAGCTGTGTCTGATTCCGTAGCTACATCATACGAGATCAGAGCCACGCTATTATTGGCTCTCTGAGCTTCACATGGTTCACTTTAACACGTCGATGCTTTGTTCAGTAATTTACATTGTAACCTCCCAATAGAAAAAATCTATTTATATCATTTGCATTCAGCGTTACCTCCCAATAATACAACATTAAAATTATAAAAAAATGTGACTCATATATATAACTTATCAATAATTATCTGACTGCGAATCTAAACTGGTAAACTTCGACTTCAGCAGTACTGCGTCATGGCCCTGAAAGTTCATTCTGAATAAATTGAAAATTCTTACCTCAATAAGGTTGCCGGATAACGCGCATATATCTGCTCTTATAAGAAATTTTTCTGGCACAAACAAATGGTTCAAATGGTTCTGAGCACTATGGGACTTAACTTCTGACATCATCAGTCCAGGCCGGCCGTTGTGACCGAGCGGTTCTACGCGCTACAGTCTGGAACCGCGACCGCTACGGTCGCAGGTTCGAATCCTGCCTCGGGCATGGATGTGTGTGATGTCCTTAGGTTAGTTAGGTTTAACTAGTTCTAAGTTCTAAGGGACTGATGACCTCAGATGTTAAGTCCCATAGTTCTCAGAGCCATTTGAAGCCATTTTCATCAGTCCACCAGAACTTAGAACTACTTAGATTTACTAACCTAAGGACATCACACACAGCCATGCCCGAGGCAGGATTCGAACCTGCGACCGTAGCCGTCTCGCGGTTCCAGACTGAAGCGCCTAGAACCGCATGGCCACTCCGACCGGATTCGTGGCACAGCCCAGTGCAATGCTGGCAGATAGATTTGTCATGTATAAAAAGAATAGATTGCAGAAAATTGTAATGAAAAGAAATCTGTCAGATCAAGAGTCCAGAAAATGGAGACGGCGTTTCAATTAACAAAAAACATTTACAACAAAAACAATCTCTCGTGGAACTTCAAAATACGACACTACACGACAGTAATTAAACCCGAAGCTCTCTACGCATCTGAGACACTAAACCTTCAACGCAGAGCACTAAAAGAGGAATTAGAAGTGAAAGAACGTAAAATAATAAGGAAAATCCTAGGACCAAGAACTAAAGATGGTGTGCATTATCCAAAATCCAATGCAGAAATATATAAAAATATCTCCAAAATAACAGACACAATGCGCATGAGAAGAATCCAATTCATGGGGCATTTAGAAAGAATGGACTCAAACAGGTTAACGCACAAAATCCATGCAATTTTAAAGAACAAATTTACAAGACCGAGCTGGTACAAACAGACGGAAAAAGACCTGAGAGAATTAGGGTCTCCAAATCTACATGATAGAAATGAAATCAGAAAAATCACGAACACACGGGGTTTTGAGGAATAAGAGAGAAAAACTATCCGACGTACGTGGTCTACGCAACGAAAGCTAGCCCATTCGTTGTTTATGAAGGAATACTGGGCGAAACGGAAGGCCAACAAATGTTGATTACGCGTGGTCCTAACTGATCAATCCGCGAAGAAGAAGAAGAAGAAACAACTGATTTTTCTTTACAATAATCTGGATGCCGGCCACTAGTGGCCGTGTGGTTCTAGGCGCTTCAGTCTGGAGCCGCGTGACCGCTACGGTCGCAGGTTCGAATCCTGCCTCGGGCATGGATGTGTGTGATGTCCTTAGGTTAGTTAGGTTTAAGTAGTTCTAAGTTCTAGGGGGCTGATGACCTCAGCAGTTGAGTGCCATAGTGCTCAGAGCCATTTTTTAATCGGGATGACCATGGATTGGAGATATTAGTAAATTCTTTAAATTGAGATGAATGATTGTCAAAAGTTAATTTTTATAAGAAAGATTAGTACTAAGAGATTTATTAAAAACATTTACGTGGGGCTTGACATAACAATAGTACATATGCGCGAGGCTGCTTTTACCTTATACTACAACGCTCAGGCACCGCCATCGCTCCCCACGACCGGCCCAGCCAACACTATACACCAGACTGCTAGCTACTACTTACTCCTACTGCTACACAGTTCCTACTGCTGACAACACTGCTCTCTGGTCTGAGATTCTCTTATAGCTCACATATCGCAGGCAGCGCGTGAGCAATCCATCGGATTTACATCTGCTCGAGTGCGCTAGCAACAAATTCCTTAGTCATGGACCTCTTACAACACCGGCGGCATAAAATATTTCCGAGTACCGTACCGTGTCATAACCTAAGAAGCCAACTTTCATACCACGGATATAGTGGCCTCCTCTGTGTCTATTGGTGTGCTTTAGCAGTGTGGAGTCGTTATATCTTGTCATTGCTGCAAACTCAGCATGACGCTATGTCATAATTTTAAAAAAAGTTTGTGCTATCATGTAGTTCTTATGTTCCGCTCTTTTTACTCTCACATTGGCGGTTCAGATATGCGGAAGATACTTTCGGTATATGGCCTTATGGTGAAACGGAGCAACACAGGTTTCATGAATATTTGAATAAAATGCATTTCACGCTCGAAGTAGAGAAGAATGGCGCAATTCCATTACTGAACGCGAATACATATAGGACAACGCACGGCACACTATGACACAGGGTATACCAGAAGCCTGTACATACGGACAAGTATTTGCACGCCCAATCCAACCACCAGCCAGCGCAGGGCAACTCAGTTACCTGTTCTTTGGCCATTCGCGCGCAGGGCGTATGTGATGCTCAAAGCGTAAGGCTTCGTGCAATGTTCGTGGCCAGTGGAAACCATTTTAAACAGCGATGGCCACAAACTAAAGGAAACGAAAAGAACAAGAAATCGAGAAGCGTTTACTTTACGTCAAAAATGTCGCTGAGCAGATTGGTAAACTCCTCCGTCGGGCTGGTGTCCAAACAAATTGTGAAACTCTTTCTCCGGGTTGATATATAGCCTGTCTATCACAGCAGCCGCAACATCCAGGCTGTGCCAGGCTTCAAAAAGGACAAGATAAATGCTTTACACACTGCACGTGTGTACGAGATGGAACGTGTGTAGCCGAAAAATTATTTGATTTTGTAAAAGGCTGAAAGACTAAAAGTATTGTATAGTTCAAAACACTTAAATTAACTTTGCCAAATTTGAGTTCCAACAGAAAAATCATTGTTTTCAGTATCTTTTGTGTTGTGGCCAGACGATACTACCTCTGTTGGCCCTGAATGTGTGTTCTTTAATTGTTCTGGGAGAAGGTTCATCAAACTCAAAAACTTGAAGAATCAGTTCACTTCATTAAACAAATGAATAAAAGATCTACATAATTATGAGAGACTTCTTTGCCATTATAATGTTCTATAATATACAATTGCCGTTAACTAACGGAGTATCAATTGATGCACTTGTTAACAAACTGTTCTCTTGCAGTACAAAATGGAACATTTATGGAAGTACATTTCAGTAGATAGTTTAAGACTGTTATTGCCCTATGCTGTGACGTTGACTGTTGCAGCTGAGGCCGCGAACTGGGCTGAGTTCTTTCATGCTGAACTCTATATTGACCTCAGTGTGACAGCGTTATTATGCTGAGAGGGAGACGTGATCTTCTGCAGTGGGTCCCACGAGCTGTTGCGAACTGCAGTGGACGCTCGCTAATGCATGTGCTATTGATTCGCGTTGCCGAACTTGGCACTGTGACCTCAGAACGATACCACATTCCTCCCCCTCCATTCCCCCAAACCTCCGCACTGTCATTGTGTAAGGTGGATGCACGTGACGACGGCGGGGAAATGAAGGGTGTGGTGTGCGATTTACTGATGTAGTCGCAATGAGAAGGCAGGGGTGGGGGGGGGGGGGCGGGGTAAAAATTGTGGCTGAAGACACCGCAGTGCCTACACATCAGTAGCTATCATGTGGCCGTCTGCAAATACCAGTCGAAAAATCATGTTCTGCATCCAGAGAAGCACACGCTGTGGTCACCTGGTCGGCGAGGGAATCTTCTGAAGTGGTGTGATGACCCTCCGGAAATAGGATGTCCATGGATCTCATGTCAGGTAGCTGGGCGTGAGCCTGGAACCGTGCGACCGCTACGGTCGCAGGTTCGAATCCTGCCTCGGGCATGGATGTGTGTGATGTCCTTAGGTTAGTTAGGTTTAAGTAGTTCTAAGTTCTAGGGGACTGATGACCTCTGAAATTAAGTCCTATAGTGCTCAGAGCCATTTGAGCTGGGCGTGAACGGGTGCCAGTGATGTCAGTGGCGTTGGCGACGGTGGCTGCGGCAGTGGCGGGGCGTCCAACTCCATGGGCACAACAGTGCGCGGTATTGGCCACGACTGGTGGAGATATGGCTGAGACTGCAGGTGTGGACCTCAGCGACATGCTATGTCTGTGGACAAACATTCTACGGTAGAACCACTGACATACTAGCGTGCGCGGCGGAGATGGTTTTGGTGGCGCGGCAGCTGCACAGAAGTACCACGGACGACGTAAGAAGAACGTCCGATTGTTGTGGTAATGACTCCGCGCCCCCAACTCTGTTGCTTACAACAGACTTTGTAAATAGCTTCATCTTGCAGCTGAAACTTTGTCAGACTTTGAGGAGAAAATTGTTTCTGTCAGAGCCACAGAAGACCTAACAGAGTAACTGTAACAATTCTGCTGGCGACTCCCCTCACACTGTAAGGAGCGATAGGAGGACAGAAAAATTTTCAATGCCTGGTCTCGTGTGTGGGAGGAACGGTGTTTCTCAATGTGACTTCTGAATGTTCCAACGAACTTTTCAGCTTCACCGTTAATCTGTAGGTGAAAGGATGCATTAGTCACAAGGTGTGTGCCATTTTGGCACAATTCTGTTGGAAGTCGGATGACATGAATGGTCGGCCATTGTCTGAGATAGTGACTAGGAAGACCTTCAAGACAGGAAATAGAAAAAAAAATAACGCACTTACAGCAGTGATGGCTGTAAAGGGGATTACAAAAGGAAACCTTTTGCAAGCGTCTACTACTAACAACCATTGCGTGTCGCAAAATGACCCACGAAAACAATATCACGCACTACCACAGTCTGGACAGACGTACCTACTCAAAAAGGCGTTGTTGCAGAGCTGACTGATTTTCCGCAGAAACTTTGCAACTAGCGGTCACTTGCTCAATCTGAGGGCCATGTCCTGCCAATTACAGTGACGACGGGCGTGTTGCTTCGTGCGAGCTATATCCGAATTACCCTGGCACAATAAACACCCAACTTTCCGCTGTAAACATTGGAGAATCACAACGTCGCTCTCTGTATGCAGCAGCAGAAAATCTGATAGCGCAGAAAGCGCGCGACGACGTGAAAAATAGCACCGAGCCACTGGGTGGAGTATTTCCCTCAAACTGCAGGGCCTCGACGACACACGTATTGCAAATCAACCTGAAGAACTGTGTCAAAAGCAATTGGTGTGGCAACACGCCGAAAGTACATAGGAAAATATTGAAGACATTCAATTTCCTGAGAATCGATTTGAAAACGTGATTCCCCAGACGAACCAAACGCTGTGTCGGCACCAGCCGGTAACTGCTGCAACACGTCAGCTGTCGAATGTTGTGCATTGGGCCTGTACAACAACTCATACTTATAATTAGACCATATCAGAGGCCAGAGTTGCCATTTTTGCACTTTCCAAGCTTAGATGAACTTCGCAGGATTGATAAAGGCTGTCAAAATCCAATGATCTATCAGCAAATAGAAGATCCGACGATACAAATACTGGTGAAATTTCGTAACACCATAGATAATGGTGATCATCTCCTTTTTTCAAGCTGACTGTAGTTACACTGCGCTTTATTGAAAGTTCTAGAGGCAAAAGCAATTGATCTGTCTGAAGAACCAATCTTATTGGAGCGCACTATTTGATCCCTTAAGATGAAGCATCCACAGCTAACACAACAGACAGGGTTTCGCAGTGTTAAGAATAAATTTTATATTATACATGAGGTTCCCCATGACTGATTGGAACTGCTTAATGTTACGGGGTGCTGGAAAATCCCTGCTTACAGATAACTAATTACAGCCAAGTGCGATTTAGTTGGATGTATACCCTGTGCGATTTAGTTGGATGTATACCCTGTGCGTGGCCTGAATAGTTCTATTCTTCCTGGAAGATACAGTACTCTCTCATCCCTGCTTATAACCCTCTTAGATCAAAACTCGTATTACTGTCGCTGGAAGATATCCTGCATGTGCCAGAAAGTCACAGTAAGAGTTTGAGGTAATGAAGACCCTTCTTGTCTGCAAAGGAAACGTAACTGGACACAGTCTCTCCTCAACACTGTTAGACACAAGTATGAATTTTCAGTGGAACAAGTGTCATAAACTTTCGTGTGTAATACATCTCATGAAGTGCTCGACACGCTAATTGCTTTGATGTTTCATTTATAATATATCATTTCTGGACCTTGCCTTTGTACTCGTCAGGTGCCTCTTGTGTCTGCCAGAGACAGTATCCTGGCGAAGAAGGCGTTCTCCAGCGTGCAGATTATGGGGCGGTCTTTCGCCAATACTTCTAATTCGAAAGGGGTAGTGGCGGTGTTTGTGATTTTCCATTATAGCTGATGTGTTTCGATGCCTGTTACAAAAGAGTTCTACATTTTTACATGCCATGAAATGTTCCACATTTTCATACTCGTGTCTGTTAGTTTAGGGATCTTCGATGTCCACGAAAAAACATTGCGCTACGTCGACTCTGTGCTGGCTATGTGGAGTGACAAGATGGAAAAAAATGGCTCTGAGCACTATGCGACTTAACTTCTGAGGTCATCAGTGGCCTAGGATTCGAACCTGCGACCGTAGCGGTCGCTCGGTTCCAGACTGTAAGCCCCTAGAACCGCACGGCCACTCCGGCCGGCGGATCGAAACATGTGGTGCACATCACACGTCAGCAGGAGACAGGTTACCGTGCCTCCAGCAATCTCTGCCGAGTGATGTGGCGCACTGGTTAAGGCAAATGACTGTCCGTGCGTCCACAATTAGGTTTTATGTGTTTTTTCCGTAAATCGATTTAGCCCAATTACGGGATGAAAGGAAAAGGACAAGATCGATTTCCTTCCCGAACCCTGCCCTTCTGCACTCTGTAATGACGTTGACGTCAACAATACGTTGAAACCTAAGTCTCACTTTCTTTTCCCAAACGTCTCTGTAGGCAGAAATCTACTGCGTAATAGTACTGACTGTTCGTGGTGGATCTGAAACTGAAATCTTTGTGAAGCAGGGTGGTGCACCGTACACATTTGGAGGAATCATCACCACATCAGAGATCGGACACAGTCAGCGCGATGCGGCTTATCGTTATGGACAGTTCGGACTTAAAGAAGGATACCAAAGAGCCTTTTATGCTACGGAGACTCAATAGGTTTACTTTCTTTCGGATGAGCCTGTGTGCGGTCTTGTGTAGACATTTTTATCTTTGATATTCTATGGGTCCTGTCACAGACCTTACGAAAGCATAAATTTGGCTTGTGAAAAATAGCGAGAATAATTTGTCAGAAAATATTTCACGGAACAGTGATTTCGCCACTGTCATTATTTTCGTGGAAAAGGGGAGTGAAATATAAATTGACCCATATTTACAATACGTGAGCGTTCTTGCCATGGCTTCTACTTACGCAACATTCACGTACAGTAAAGATCCACCGATAACATTTTTGTGATTTTCAGCGGTCAGTATACTGAATAGCTGTCTTGGCAAATAGTGTTGCTTACTACAATTAAGCGATATTTTGCCCCTAAATGCTCATTAGCGGGTTCTCTATTTTGCATGAACTTAGTTCTCACTCACCATGTGGTGAGATGTTTGTCTCGACAGCTGAATTTACATGAGTGGTGTTAACAATTCGATAGCAGCTGAATATTTCTGACAAGCAAGACGATAAATGTCATTCTGCTCGTTTCACTCACAGCAATTTCAACTCCTCTGGTAGGTTCTTGCCCTGACGTACACCATGTGATTAAAAGTATCCGGAGAGCTGGTTGAAAATGACTTAAAAGTTCGTGGCGCCCTCCATCGGCAATGCTGGAGTTCGGTATGATGTTGACCCACCCTTAGCCTTGATGACAGCATCCACATTCACAGGCATATGTTCAATCAGATGCTGGAAGTTTTCCTGGGGAATGGCAGCCCATTCTTCACGGAGTGCTGCACTGAGGAGAGGTATCGATGTCGGTCGGTGAGGCCTGGCACGAAGTCGGCGTTCCAAAACATCCCAAAGGTTTCTAGAGCATTCAGATCAGGACTCTGTGTAGGCCTGTCCATTACAGGGATGTTATTGTCGTGTAACCACTCCGCCTCAGGCCGTGCATTATAAACAGGTAGTCGATCGTGTTGAATGATGCAATCGCCATCCCCAAATTGCTCTTTAATAGTGAGAAGCAAGAAGGTGCTTAAAACATCATTGTAGGCCTGTGATTTGACAGTGCCACACGAAACAACAAGGGGTGCAAGCCCCCTCCATGAAGACCACGACCGCCCCATAACACCACCGCCTCCGAATTTTACTGCTAGCGCTACACACGCTGGCAGATGACGTTCACCGGGCATTCGCCATACCCACATCCTGCCATCGGATCGCCACGTAGTGATTCGTAACTCCACACAACTTTTTTCTACCATTCAATCGTACAATGTTTACGCTCCATACATCAAGGGAGGCGTCGTTTGGCATTTACCGGCGTAATGTGTGGCTTATGAGCAGCTACTCGGCCATGAAATCCACGTTTTCTCACCTCCAGCATGTAATAGTACTTGCAGTGGTTCCTGATGCACTTTGGAATTCCTGTGCGATGGTCTGGATAAATGTCTAATTATTACACATTACGACCCTCTTCAACTTTTGGTGAATTCTGTCAGTCAACAGACGAGATCGGCCTGTAGGATTTTGTGCTGTACGTGTCCCTTCACGTTTCCACTTCACTATCACGTCGGAAACAGTAGACCTAGGGATGTTTATGGATGTGGAAATCTCGCGCATAGGCGTATGATACAAATGACACCCAATCACCTGACCACGTTTGAAGTCCGTGAGTCCCGAGGAGCGCCCCATTCTGCTCTGTCACGATGTCTAATGACTACTGAGGTCGCTGATATGGAGTACCTGCCTGTAGGTGGCCGTACAATGCACCTAATATCAAAAACATATGTTTTGGGGCTGTCCGGATACTTTTGATCACATAGTGTAGCTTCGGAAGTCGCGACTGGTTCAGAATAAACACAAAGAATTTCTGATGAGTAAAACAATTTTGGTTTCACCCTCAGCAATGTAAGGTGTCCTCTTTGGTTCCTGTCTGTCCACACCCTCGGAAATTGCGACATATTTGGAATATTTGTAATTAGACGTGATTATCTTAAGAAGCGCTACTAAATGAAAGTTTTTTTTTCAAATTTACTTGATTTCTGTACATAGTCAAGCCATAGTCGCAGCAAATTACAGAAAGGTTCAATGACTAGTTTCGGTCAAGCTTAACCACCGTTTTCCACTGTAACAAGTATTAAATATGTCCGTTATAAATTTTGAGAACTAGAAATATAAGAACGTCTAACCATAACTCCTTTCTCATAGGAAACAATACTGTTAATTTATAATGTTAAGTTATACCTCTTTATGCAAAAATGGCAAAGAAGCAGCATCATTGCAGTTGATCACTGTGGAGCCTTTATCTACAGAACATTAAAATCTTAACGTCATGACATCTACATCTACACAGGTACTCCACAAGCCACCATACGGTGGTGGCGGAGGGTACCCTATACCAGTACTTGTCATTTCCTTCCCTTTCTCATATCTTATCTTCGTGGTCCTTTTGCGCAGTATATGTTGGCGGCAGAAGAGTCGTTTGGCCGTCAGCTTCAAATGCCGGTTCTCTAAATTTTCTCAACAGCGTTTTTCGAAAAGAACGTCACTGTCCCTCCAGGGATTCCCATTTGAGTTCCCGAGGCGTTTCTGTAACCCTTACGTGTTGTTCGAACCTACCGGTAAGAAATCCAGCACCGCGCCTCTGAATTGCTTCGTTGTCTTCCTTTAGTCTGATCTGGTACAGAAACTAAACACTCGAACATTAATAATATAATCAATAATAGGTCGCACCAGCGTCCTATGTTCCGCCTCCTTTGCAGGTGAATCACTCTTTCCTAAAATTCTCCCAATAAACCTAAATCGACCATTAGAACTCCACATGCTCGTTCCACCTCATATCACTTTGCAGCATTACGCCCAGACGTTTAAACGACTTGACTGTGTCAAACTTGACACTAGTAATACTGTATCTGAAAATCACAAATTTGTTCTTCCTACTCATCAACATTAACTTACATTTTTCCACAATTAGGGCTAACTGTCATTCACAACACCAACTGGAAATTTTGTCTAACTCGTCCTGTATCTTTGTACTGTCACTCAACTTCGATACCTTACCGTACACCACGACATCATCAGCAAACAACCGCAGATTGCTGCCCACCCTGTCCGCCAAAGCATTTATGTATATCGAGCACAACAGCCGTCCTATCACACTTCTCTGGGGCGCTCCTAATGACACCCTTGTCTCTGGTAAGTAATCACCGTCGAGTCACTCACATGTCGGTGAAATTATTCCATATGCTCGTACCTTCGTTAATAGCCCGCAAAGGGGCACCGTATCAAATTCTTTCCGGATACCTAGAAATATGGAATCTGCCTGTTTCCCTTCGTCCATAGTTCGAAACATAGCAAGTGAGAAAAGGCAAAGCTGAGTTTGGCACGACCGATGCTTTCTAATATCATATTGATTCGTGCACATAAGCCTCTCAGTCTTAAGAAAGTTTATTATATTCGAACTGATAATAGGTTCAAGGATTCTGCAGCCGACTTTGATTAGGGTTTGCTATGTAATTTTGCGGGTCCGTTCTTTTATCTTTCTCATATACTGGAGTCACCTGCGCTTTTTTCCTAGTCGTTTAGGACTTTGTGCTGGGCGAGAGATTCACGATAAATGCAACCTATGTAATGGGCCAATACCGGAGAGTACTCTTTGTAAAATCGAACTGGGTTCCCATCCGGACCTTGTGATTTATTGGTTCTCAAATCCTTCAGTTGTTTCTTTACACCAGGGATGCTTATTCGTACGTCGTCCATATGGGAGTCTATCCTATTGTCAAATGACGGTATGTTTGTACGATTATCCTGTGTGAATTATTTCTTGAAAGTGAAATTTAAAACTTCAGCTTTCTTTTTGCTATCTTCCACTACCATGGCACACTGGTCAAAATGGAACTGAATGAAAGCCTTAGACCCACTTAGCTATTTTGCATACGACCAGTATTTTCTCGGAATCTCTGCCAGATGCTTTGCTAAGGTGTGTTGGTGGTAGTAAGTTTTATGCTTCGCGCATAGATATTTTCACAGAGTCTCGTATCTCTAATAACCTTCGCTTGTCGTCATTTATGCGTTCCCTGTTGAAACGAGAGTACAACAGCCTCTGCATCCTCAGAATTTGCCGAATTCCGATATTAAACCATGGTGTGTCATTTCCATCCTTTATCCACTTACTTGGCAAATAACATAAATTACTCCCATGATTCCTCTTCACGCATATTATTGGCACTAAGTGAAGCCAATTCATTAAATGATACGTTAATAACTGCTTATCTGCTCTACCTAGCAGAAATACTCTCCTAGCCTTCTTCACTGATTTATTAACTTTCGTAATTCAAAACTATGGTACAATATGCATTAGATGAGTATGTGCCAAGCAAGATCGTAAGAGATGGAAAAGAGCCACCGTTATACAACAACCGAGTTAGGAAACTGCTACGGAAGCAGAGGGAACTTCACAGCAAACATGAACATAGTCAAAGCCTTGCAGACAAACAAAAATTACACGAAGCGAAATGTAGTGTGAGGAGGGCCATGCGAGAGGCGTTCAATGAAATCGAAAGTAAAGTTCTATGTACTGACTTGGCCGAAAATCCTAAGAAATTTTGGTCGCATGCCAAAGCGGTAGGTGGATCAAAACAAAATGTCCAGACACTTTGTGAGCAAAGTGGTACTGAAACAGAGGATGACAGACCAAAGGCCGATATACTAAATGTCTTTTTCCAAAGCTCTTTCACAGAGGACGACTTCACTGTAGTTTCTTCTCTAGATTGTCGCACAGATGACAAAATGGTAGATATAGAAATAGATGACAGTGGGTTATAAAAACAATTAAAATCGCTCAAAAAAAGGAAGGCTGCTGGACCTGATGGGATACCAGTTCGATTTTACACAAAGTACGCGAAGGAACTTGCCCCACTTCTTGCAGCAGTGTTATGAAGAGCGTAGCGTTCCAAAAGATTGGGAAAGTGCACAGGTCATCCCCGTTTTCAAGAAGGGTCGTCGAACAGATGTGTTGAACTATAGACCTATATCTCTAACGTCTATCTGTCGTAGAATTTTGGAACACGTATTATGTTCGAATATAATGACTTTCCTGGAGACTAGAAATTTATAAATCAGCATGGGTTACGAAAAAGACGATCGTGTGAAACTCAACTCGCGCTATTCGTCCACGAGACTCAGAGGGTCATAGACACGGGTTTCCAGGCAGATGCAGTGTTTCTTGACTTCCGCAAGGCGTTTGATACAGTTCCCCAGTCGTTTAATGAACAAACTAAGAGCATATGGACTATCAGACCAATTGTGTGATTGGATTGAAGGGTTCCTAGATAACACAACGCAGCATGTCATTCTCAATGGAGAGAAGTCTTCTGAAGTAAGAGTGATTTCAGGTGTGCTGCAGGGGAATGTCATTGGACCGTTGCTGTTCACAATATACATAAATGACCTTGCGGATGACATTGGAAGTTCACTGAGGCTTTTTGCGGATGATGCAGTGGTATATCGAGAGGTTGTAACAGTGGAAAATTGTACTGAAATGTAGGAGGATCTGCAACGAATTGATGCATGGTTCAGGGAATGGCAATTGAATCTCATTGTAGACAAGTGTAATGTGCTGCGAATACATAGAAAGAATTATCCTTCGTCATTTAGCTACAATATAGCACGTCGGCAACTGGAAGAAGTTAATTCCATAAATTATCTGAGAGTAGGCATTAGGAGTGATTTAAAATGGAATGACCATATAAAAGTAATCTTCGGTAAAGCAGATGCCAGACTGAGATTCATTGGAAGAGTCCTAAGGAAATGCAATCCGAAAACAAAGGAAGTAGGTTACAGTACACTTGTTCGCCCACTGCTTGAATACTGCTCACCGGTGTGGGATCCATACCAGATAGGCTTGATAGAAGAGATAGAGAAGATCCAACGGAGAGCAGCGCGCTTCGTTACAGGATCATGTAGTAATCTCGAAAGCTTTACGGAGATGATAGATAAACTCCAGTGGAAGACTCTGCAGGAGAGACGCTTAGTAGCTTGGTACGGGCTTTTGTTGAAGTTTCGAGAACATACCTTCACCGAGGAGGCAAGCAGTATATTGCTCCCTCCTACGTATATCTCGCGAAGAGACAATGAGGATAAAATCAGAGATTAGAGCCTACACAGAGGCTTACCGACAATCTTTCTTTCCACGAACAATACGAGACTGGAATAGGAGGGAGAACCCACCCTCCGCCACACACCGTCAGGTGGCTTGCGGAGTATGGATGTAGATGTAGATGCTATATTGATATCATAATCGCTAGTCTCCGTTTCTGTACTGACATTGTCGATAAGGTCCGGCCTCTTTGTAATACAACGTCTAAAATATTTCCGTTGCGTGTGGGATCGCGCAGCTTGCTGTTCAAGATAATTTTCAGAAAACGTGTCCAAATTATTTCTTAGTGTTACCTCTGTCTACCCCCCGCAATGAATCCATATACTTTGTACATTAAAGTCGCCTCCAACCAGTATTGCATGATTTGGGTATTTACGCGCTATTGACCGTAGACTTTCTTTGACTGACTCCAGAACTGTCACAGGAGAATCGGGTGGGCGGTAATAACATTTAACAATTAACTTGTTTTCATCTAAACCTGTTGTACACGACCAGATGACTTCGCTGTCACACCCAACTTCGTCCTCAACAGAGACAAAAATTTTGCTAACTGCAATAAACACTCCCCCTCTATAGTCTCTAACCTGTCTTTCCGGCATACATTCCACGACTCGCTAAATATCTCAGATCTTTCCACTTCCGGTTTCAGACAGCTCTCAGTCCCAAGAATAATTTGAGTGAGAGAACTTTCCTTCAGGCCAGTACATTTGGGAACTTTATAGTGAAAACTTTGAAAGTTTACTGATAAAATTGTGGCAGTCGAATTGCCTTTATCCTGAACGCCATATGCCCCTATTGCTGCATACTGACTGGTGAATGTTCATCAGAGCATCTCAAACTACTGCCTAGCATAAAAAACCCTCATGTGCACTCCACAATTACTCTGCTTCCCAAGAAACTACATCCTTCTCGTGGTGCACCCCTGACCTATCAAGGGGAGTCCTACAAATCCCCACACGACAACACAGGTCTAAAACTCTGCAGACAAGACTTTCACAAATCCGGCGAAGCCTTTGGTTGAGACACTCCACTCGGCTCCAAACCAAAGGACTCCGATCAACTCTGGGAACGATCCTGCACATTGAAAGCTCTGCCTGCATTCCACGCACGAGGCCAGCAGCATTAACCTCCTTCGCCAGCCACCCATACTAACTCACGTCCGTGACAGAACCCATGCGACAGGCGTCGTTGGTGCTGACATGAGCTACGACTTGGAGACGACTGCCTCCTGTACCGATAGCCACATTCAAGTCCGCATCGACATCTCAGATGAGGCTCCCCAGCAGATATACCGAGACCACATTGGCTTTCTATCCAGCCCTGAACGTTATCTGCCTGAGATGCTACATAGTGCGCCTAATATTGGAGCTCCCAATAACTAGGAACCCCTTCCTCCATTTGACTGCTCGGACTCTGCTGAAGGAGTGGCCACCTGTCAACTCACAGGGTGAATGGGCGAGGCCAGGTGACCAGTCCTCACCCCAGCCGTGCGCCTCGCGTGATGTGAATGCATCAACACTACCCACGAACGCTGCTGTGAGGATGGATCCACTAGGATGGGCCTCAGAAGAAAACAAGTGACACCTGAGGTGTCCCGTGCAATGCGCCAGATTCTCCACCACAGCTACACCTCGAGGCAGCAGCTTGAAGTTGACTGACCATAGCCAAAGCAGATTCAGCTGTTTATGAATTCTGGTCATATCCTATTGTGTCCACACAAAATGTGGGCACATCCTAGATATCCTAGCAAGGGTAACTGAAGAAGTGAACTATAAAAGCAGACAATCCTAGGCATTCAACTTGCTAACCCCCTCATGTCATCAATGGATGCTGATGCATTAATGAGCTATGGAGCTGGCTGTTCAGTGAGAAACTATTTGGCAACAAACTGAATGAATTTACACTTACACAAACACGAGATTGAACTTCCTAAACAGAGAAACAAGCACAAAATTTAATAAATATACTACGTTGGAAACACAAATGGTTCAAATGGCTCTGACCACTATGGGACTTAACTACTGTGGTCATCAGTCCCCTAGAACTTAGAACTACTTAAACCTAACTAACCTAAGGACATCACACACATCCATGCCCGAGGCAGGATTCGAACCTGCGACCGCAGCAGTCGCGCGGTTCCGGACTGAAGCGCCTAGAACCGCTTGGCCACCGCGGCCGGCTGGGAAACACAGAAAAAGATAAACAACTTGCCACTCTGTTGATGTCTATCAGTTATGAGCTGCAGCCTTACCGAACAAATGGACAGTTGCTTTCAAAATAGAACAAATGAGCAACTACTGTACTATAAACTGAAATAATTTAAACTTACAAAAACGTGAGATTAAAACTCTTACCCAGAAAAGCACAACAAAAGTTGATAAATATACTACGTGGAAAACGCAGAATAAGAAAACACTTAAATTGCCGCTCTATTGATACGTGTTGGATTAGGATCGGCGTTTTCCAACTACTTGCATAACGAACCTGACAAGCGAAATTCTTGTCATATTAATCTTAGCAATTCTGGTGTTATTCTCAAACATACATCGCTCGAGTATGAGGTGGAACAGTTAACTGAAGTATCAGAACGCACCTTGGCAAAGTTAATGAAATAACTGCATCCATGCATGAATGCTGCATGTCATTATCTGAGTATATTGTCTGTAAACCAATTGATCAACTCTGAGACAAAAATCTCCACATCTCAACGCCTTACAGTTGAAAATACGTAGCTTGTATTCTTTAACACAGCACTCAATAGAACTGTGTCCAAGAAACAACTGTACGCTTGGACGACACGAGGTTATCGTATCACTGAACAGCACTATGGGTGCTGCCTGTTTGGCGAGAATTTTTTTAATCACCACACTGAAGTCACAAAATCGAAGATGCTCCTTCCTGAGGGAGCACCCGCTTACACTTGAATAACATCGAATACTGCTGAACATACTTCTTAGTAAGAGAGAACTAGAACCTGTTACAAGAAATTTTAGCATTCAGCAAGACGAGAGCCTACTTCCTCCAACACCGTACTCGCATGTCCCTAATCACGTGTCCCTAACCGTTCACATAAAAATCCATGCATTAGTATCATTCATCTTACGATCTCCTAAAGTCTTTTTCCCGCTCACATGTCGTTAACTGAAATTTAATTACAACCAAGAGTGACTTTTTTGGTAAATGCACCACTGCCTCTAAATGACATACTGTCGTACATAGAAGCTGTAATGCAGAAGTAAGAAAATACGATGAATTCCAATACAGAGACTACTAAGTAGCAAGGGAAGACCGTCACGTGACTCCGCCCGAATTCCATGAAATGCTATTGGTTATTCTTGTTTCGGTCTGAGCTGTCGCGATGTGTGTCAAGAGTTGCCTGTCACTCACGGTATCATTTCACGACTGTGTATGTGATTATAGGGGAAAGAACGCGTTCAACGACAGTACGGGAAAGGCCGCCCGCCTCTTACAGCGCAGTCGCGGGATCGTTATATTGCCTTAAGTGCCCGAAGATTCGCAACTGCCCTCGTTTTACTGTGCAACGTATGAGTTTGTAACCGCGTCCGTTGACCAGTGGCGGTTTCTGTTTTGGACGCCAGAGCCGGTTTTCCAGTTTTCTGGGACTTGAGCTTTCTCCAGCCTGGCGATAATGAGCCGGTCTTCCCTCAATCCGCTATACATGAAAGGGTCTCAGCTGACCCTGCTGTATTCACGGGCGTGTGATTTCCACAGGATGGACTGTGTTTGCTAGTAGTCTCTGGAAAAGAATCTTCTCAGAGGACTGGCAGAAAGCAGCGCCTTACAGAGAGAACGTAGAGCACTAGCACACCATGGACAACCCAAATGCCTGCATTCTGCTCTGGAGACTGAACGGACCAAAGGATCGCAAATTAAATAATTTCTAGGAGTGGTTTTTGTGCTTGCAAAATTAAGTGAGCTGTTAGTCCTCGCGATTGTGTAGGAAGTATGACGGTGCCAAGAATTTAATATTGTTGGGTGCATGAAGTCGGCAGTGAATGATCGTTGGTAATCAATATAGTTGTTTTCAAGTTTTTCGTGAGAAAGAGGGTGATTTCATGAGCGAGCACTTGCTAAGCGGACTGACGTCTGGCGTTAAAACATGGAGACACCATATATCAGGAAGTGGTGTTTGATAACAACACGACAGACTTGATGAAGTCTTCCGGAAGACCATAAATTCCACTTGCGCCTGTGGGAGGTTGTGGTGTTTTCCGGTGTGTTCTTCCTTTTAACTTAAGAGTGCTATCTAGTTCTATTTATGGCGGTAGTAAACGATAGAGTCACATTAACGTCACCTTCGCCTATGGTAGACATCGCTGTGCAGTAACCACTCGCAAACAGCTGGATGCAGCACTAGCAGTGGAGGTTATATAAAGCGTATCAGGGAAAGCGATAGAGCGTGCACACGTTGTCGTAATGCGGAAACGAAGCGATTCATCTGACGTTAAGAAAGGCGTCATCGTTAACTTTCGGGCTAAGCGTGGAAGCGTTTCCGAAGCGGCTAACTGCTTGTGTGCCGATTTGGTTGAAATATACTGTGCATAGCAAAATAGCACTGTCCAAAATTGGCGGTGAGGCTACTGTGGTTCATGTCTACCAACGGCCCGCACTCCAAAACGTGGTTACTCAGGCTTTTGATAGGTGGTCGCAATGCTGTGACTAGCCCGTGTATAAACTAACTAGTGACGTTGTAGTCACTGTCTGACTTGCTTATTTTCCAATTTAGTGGTCGGACCTGAGTCTTTTGCAAGTAGTTGGATTGCTACAAGGCCCAGATTAGTAGAAGTGATTATTCTAACGATTTCGCTCTTCAAAGGGACGCTGGCGACTCTTATTTAGACCGATTGTATGTCGATAGCACTGTAGTGAAATGATTCAGGACTAAAGAGAGACGTTTCTGAAGAAATTTACAGAGGAATACAGCAAGTAATTTGCCTTGCACAGTACTCTTTGGTAAATGTATTGTCAATTCTGGCCACAACTGCCAGTGTATCTTTGTCACACGCTATGGTGACTCTGTGATGATTGGCAAGAATGAATGTTTCATCAAAATCTTCCCGGTTCACAAGCAGCCTCATTTCGAATATAACTCGAGCTGTCGATAGGTTTCTCGACCATCCTCATCAGGGGTTGACATCACTGACTGCTGGAGATAGTTTTTTTTGTGCCTTTATTGTAATTTCATTTCCCTGCCCCATATGGGCAGGGGAGGGCAGGCAGCAGCATAATCCACCGGTCTTCAGCCAAATGGATTTACTTCACAAAAATACAGAAAGGGGAACACTTACACAAAAAGGGGGACTTAAAAAACACAGTAAATGTACACGATGGGAGTTAAAATATACACTAATACGGGGACATGCACTGGGCGACAGTTAAAAAATCGACATAAAGTTAAAAGAACACAGCTGGCAATTCAAAGTGCTCTTAAAAACACTGGAGTCAAACAAGTTAAGTCGGCCACAGTATAAAAAGCACACAGGGTGAGACACTTAAAAAAAAAGCAACACTGGGAACAACGGAGCACTTACGAAGAATTACAAACCGCTATCGGGGACCTGCCAAAGGACTGGAGACTGGAGAGGAGAGAAAGAGGGGAAGAAGGTGCAGTGGGGGGGGGGGGCGGGAGGAAGAGAAAAGGAAGGCGGCAGGGTGCACACCAAGAGGCAGGAGATGGGCGAGGTGGGAAATGAATAGGGAAGGCAAGGCAGGAGTGAGCACAGGGACACAGAAGGGGGTATGGGAGAGGGAGGTAGTGGGGGAGGGGAAAACTGCTCAGGGAGGGGAGCCGAGAGGAGTAGGGGACAGGAAGGTGGGGTTAGAGTTGGTAGATAGGGTAGATGTCAGTGCAAAGCTTATCATCTGGGAGGGGTAGGTGCTGGAAGCTGCTATGGGAAAGGAGGTGGAGGATGTGGAGGTGGAGAGAGGGTGGGACACAGCAGTAAAGACGCGCCAATGGGCTAGAGGTGGAGAGGAAGGGTAACACCAGGGGGTTGGGGGATTTTGTCGGCAGACAATATACAGGGTATGTAAGTGTTAAAGGGAAAGGAGGAGGTGGGGGAAGAGGATGAGGTCATAAAGGTTGTGCATGGGGATTGAAGGTGGATATGGAAAGCGAGGCAGAGTACGTGGCTTTCTAGGATATGGATGACTTTATAGAATTCGGGAGGGGCAGAAATCCAAGTGATGCTGGCATAGCAAAGGATGGGATGGATCAAGGATTTGTAGGTATGAAGGATGGTGGAAGGATCCAGTACCCATGTCCGGCCAGAGAGGAGTTTCAGGAGGTGGAGTTTGTTGTGGGCTTTGTGTTGGATTGTAAGGAGATAGTGAGTCCAGGTAAGGTGGCGGTCAGGGGTGAGGCAAAGGTATTTTAGGGTAGGAGTGAGGTGGATAGGACGACCATAAATGGTTAGGTAGAAATCATGGAGACAGAAGGAGCAGGTGGTGCAATCTATGATGATCGCCTGGGTCTTGGCAAGAGATGGCATGGTATTATGTTTATATAGCAACCTTCCACAGATGTGTGGAAGGCAAGTTGGGCAGCTCCTAGCGGGTCTGACCTGCATAGGGAGCGAAGAGCACAAGGACAGACCGTGACGCTTACGTCACATCTCATGACCCTGTACGTCTTAGGAGTGCCAGCATCTGTCTCCGATGGATGTTGATGATGTTTGATTTGTGGTGCGCTCAACTGTGTGGTCATCAGTGCCTCTACAAAGTCCCAGTTATGTACACAGTCCATTTTCTTTTCACCGTCCAATATACTCCCACAAATGATGATGATGATGATGATGAAATAATGAAGACAACACAAACACCCAGTCCCCGGACAGAGAAAATCACCAACACGGCCGGGAATCGAACCCGGTACCCTGTGATCCAGAGGCAGCAACGCCAGCCACTAGACCACGAGCTGCGGAACTGACGGGGAGCAACTATTTCAGATGATTTTAATAATTCTTGACTGCGTGTTTAAATGCATGGATGTTCTCGATAGCACACGGCAAAATTAAGACCTTTAGACTAGTGTGACGTCAGAAGTCCGCTGCAGGGCCCGTGCATCTCGTTGGCCCTGCTCAAGATCGTCGTCATCGGAAGTAATCTTTTTCCTGCGTACTAACGTGTTCAGTAACGCTTTCTTGTGTACAGGGTGGTGGAAATTGTTGGCGTTTAAGTACCAATCTTTGTGAGTAGATTTCCTGTACGTTGAATGACCAAGCCGACTGACTACGATCCTCTGGAGTATGAATTTCAGCATTTGAAGCACTTGTTCAGAGAAAATTGTTGCAGCAAAGGAGAAAATGGTAAAGCTTTCGAGCCGGCCGCGGTGGTCTAGCGGTTCTAGGCGCTCATTCCGGAACCGCGCGACTGCTACGGTCGCAGGTTCGAATCCTACCTAAGGCATGGATGTTTGTAATGTCCTTAGGTTAGTTAGGTTTAAGTAGTTCTAAGTTCTAGGGGACTGATGACCACAGATGTTAAGTCCCATAGTGCTCAGAGCCATTTTAACCATTTTTTAAAACTTTCGAGTGCTACTGACGAAAGACGCCTTGTGAACTGTCGAAAGAGGCCAAACCAGGCACATTCCGTACATACCGTGGAGCAACTACTAACAAGATAGGATGCGTCTGAAGACTCATGGACTGGAACCAGTGTTCCGGCCCGCCTCCAAGATAGGAGATACGTGACGCCTCATTAAAGACAACGTAGGTCTTCTAGTTCCTGGCGTTTATGGTGTCACCTGTGAATGTGGTAGCATTTACATAGGTCAAACCATTCGCACTGTTGTCGAGCGTTGTGCAGAGCATTCACGATATAGCAAACAAAGTGAAGTCGAGAAGTTGGCCGTGACTGAACGTTGCCTAGGTACCGTGCATAAAATTGAGAAAAAGAAAGCAAGAGTTTTAGCTCAAAGAAGATCATAAAGCCACTCGGTCCTGAGGTGGGTCGGTGTTGCTAGGAGCTGCCCACTTGCCTTCGTCGCATTCGAAAAGACGCGGATTGTAAACTGATACGATTTTATTGATGCGTGCCACTGTGAAACACTCCCAGGAGAAGGAACGTATCACGTTGCTCTCAAAGAAACTGTAAGGTCTATTTTGGAGTATTTAAGATCGGCACAGATTTTGTAGGAAACGGTGCTGATGTTTTTGTCGAATGTCCTACACGCTGTCTTTTGACAATAAGTATCATTTACATAAAAACTGCAAAACACACGCCGACTGATTCGACGAAATGTGCATATCCTATGCGCATTCGTGGTCAGTGGACATATTTCTCAGCACTGGATCGAGCTGTGTGTTCCCATTAAGT
Source organism: Schistocerca nitens (assembly GCF_023898315.1). Classification (NCBI taxonomy): domain Eukaryota; kingdom Metazoa; phylum Arthropoda; class Insecta; order Orthoptera; family Acrididae; genus Schistocerca; species Schistocerca nitens. The sequence goes on from NC_064614.1 coordinate 848,599,616, forward strand.
GACGCGTGTCTCTGGCGGCGCTGGCGGCGCCGGAGATCCGCCGTTTCGTGTCTGCCTTGGGAGGGGTGGGGGAGGGAGTCGGGGGGGGAGGGGGCGGGGGGTGGGATGGGCGTGCTGTGGCGATCCCTGTTAAGGTTACGCGATTACCGCCAAACACGCGAGGTGGTGCCCCCGCCCCGTGTCATGGCGCTTCCCGCTTTTGTCTCGTCCGCTGCTCGTGTATTCCAACAAAGGGACAGACAGGTCAATAAAAATTGCGAGTTCTCATTACGCTCGTCTCCCTATAGAAGCCTTCATTATTTCGTACCTCTACGGCTGATGTATACGTGATTGCAGAGACCACTATCCTTTGTCTCGATAATACCGCAAATTGCCTTACTGGGAACGGTCATTCTCTGTCTGAGACACACCGGAACTGAGCATTTTACTGCTGGCGTTAGTCTCTTAGATTTCCATGGTCAGTCATGGTATGATACTAAATACATTTGGTTGTGTCGTTTCTCTCACACCTAATAAAAAGTCCTACATCATAATAAAATGAAATGGGAAGTACATATTACAATAAAATGTGATAGATTAATACGAGAATGGAAGTCACATGTTACCAAATCGTTTTAACAGCCGATAACATAAGAGATCACTGATACGTAAGTAATCAATATTACACTAGACACGGAAAGCTCTAGATATCAAGGACATTATTACCTAAGTTAGCTAAAAGGCTACATTGGTACCTGCTGCTGCTACATCTATGCTCCACACGTCGCCTACCAGTGGCTAGAGGATGGTACTTTGTGTACCACAATCATTTCCCCTCTTTCCTGTCCCAGTCATGTATGGTTTGCGGGAAGAATGATTGCTCGTAAGCCTCCGTTTGGGTTCGGATAGTTTTAATTTTATCTTCATGGTCTTTTCGCGGAATATACTTAGGAGGAAGCAATACATTTATTTATTATTGTAGGAACCACCACTCTCAGAGTTTTACCAACAGACTATGCCGTGATCTAGGACGCGTCTGTTGCGGTGACTGCCACTGGAAACGGTGTACGTATCCGTGACGCTTTTAGGCGTACTAAATGAACCTGTAACGAAACGCGCTGCTCTTCTTTGGGTCTTCCCTATTTCCTCTATCACTGTTATCTGGTGCAGGTACCAGCCTGACGAGCGACATTGAAGTATTAACTGATCAAGCGTTTTGTAAGCTATTTCCTCTACTGATGGACTACATTTCCTAGGGGTTTTTCCAATGAATTCCATTACAGCATCTGTCTTACTCGCGATTAATTTCGAGTGGTCCTTCAGTTTCAAATCACTCTGTTGCCATACTGTTAAATTTTTTGGAAGTGACTCTTTCCACCGATTCTGCAATCGTGTAATCGTGCAACAATCGCCTTTCTGTCTATGTATTCGCAATACGTTAGATTTATTTATGCTGAGGATAAGTTGCCATTCCCTGCTCTAAGTGTCGACCCTCTGCAGGACCTCCTGCATTTCGCTACAATTTTCTGTTGTGGCGACCCTCTTTATACGACAGCATCATCTGCGAAATGTCTCATAGAAATTCCGACACAACCTACAAGGTTATTTATGTGTATTGTGAGAAGTAGTGCGCTTGTAACTCATACGCATTTTGTGCCATTTAACGGAGTGGGGTAGGTAATCAAAATTTTAAGCTACAAAAAAAACTTGATTCATGTGTGCATTTCTTATGCACTTGACGCGTTCCACATCATAACGGTTACCGTGAAATTGATCACTGGAACACGTAACTAACTAACTGGGCCACGTGCGGAGTTAGTTTTAGGACTACTAGCAATGAAGTAGCGGAATATTCCTAGGTAACTAGTCAATAGTGCGCTAAGATACGATAGTGGTGCATACGGATGTAATTATCACCGGCCAATGAACGAAGAAAGAGAAAAGTTACATGGAAAGAAGCCATAACAGAGAGGACTAAAAAGTGGGAAAAATGGAAATGCTCAAATATAATTGAAGATCAATTTAAACAACAAAGAAAGGAGACAGCCAAATAAATTAGGAGCACCAAAGGAGCCTCTCAAAAGGAGAAACTTTTGGAAACAGACAAAAATGTTGTAAAAAATAATACTCGGGACTTTTATCAAACTTTTAAGAACAAATTAAATGGGTACCAAGCTCCAAATTCTGTTTCAAAAATGAAAACCCAAAAATTTAGTTAAGCAATACTGAAAATTGTGAAATACTAGCAAGATATTTCATTAGTTTCTGAACTGTCCTGAACCAAGTGATAAATTGGAATTCTCAGATATTAAAGAACGAAGAACCGAAATTGGAACGTGTTCCTCAGATAGCTTACTCGCAATAAAAAAAATAATACAAACTTCAGTGCCATAATTAATACGAATGAATTACAAGGCTACATTCGTACTTATTCACCAGGAAAAAAATACTGCTGGTAGGAAATAAATATTTAATTAACTCATGATAGTTGTAGATAGCAGCGGAATTATCAAGGAGGAAAGGTGTAACTTGGTAAAAAGGGAGAGCTGACGGATGTGAATACACGACAAAGGAATCTGTGAGTTTGGTCATTATAGTTCGAAAGGACTCTTGGGTACACCGAACGTTTAGATATTCATTTAGGTCAGCTTAGGAGTTGCTGTCAGACGTGACCGGCACTTGGATGGGTGACCATCCGGGCCGCCATGCGCTGTTGCCATTTTTCGGGGTGCACTCAGCCTCGTGATGCCAACTGAGGAGCTCCTTGACCGAACAGGAGCGGCTCCGGTCACAGAAAACCATCATAACGACTGAGAGTGCGGTGTGCTGACCACACGCCCCTCCTATCCGCATCCTCAGTTGAGGATGACACGGCGGTCGGTTGGTCCCGATGGACCACTTATGACCTGAAGACGGAGTACTTTTTACAGCTTAGAAGAAAGTTGTACAGACACTTAAGGAAAGCATCCCCCAATGATTTTTTTTTCATTTTTCCTCCACGTCGTAGTTTTAACTTGACAAAAATCGGAAACCTTTGAACAAACCGTGTATATACTTCGACACCAGGTTTTCCAGCGATTTTTATGAAAGTAACAGACACAACTCTGTCGTTGTGAATGAGGGGTGTGTGGGGACGCCAGATAATTAATTCGAATACAGTCATGGACCATTAGCCAGATTAGGGATAGCCATCTCTTTGGTAATCTTTGTTTTATAGTGAAGAAACTTTGATATCGCTTCTAGTCGAAATGGCCCCCATTTCAGAAAATCGTACACTGTCAGCGAGCACAACAAAAAATAATAATCTGCTACAGAAACGGAACAAGGAGGCAGCGTCAATTCCAGCTCATTACTCTGTTTCAAGAGAAACGTTGTAATTGAACAAGTGTTTTTCTGATGCAGTCTAGATCACGACAAGTAACATAAGTGCCACTTTGCGACTAATACTGAATCCGTTGCTTTGGTATAAGGGTTGTGCATTAAGGGTGTAAAATGCTGATACGGGTCTGTCTTACGGACAATAATCAAGAATTTATGGTCTTTCGATGCTGCTACTTTCGTACAAGAATTACGTTTCCCCGGCGTTCTTTGAGTTAATTTTCAGACATCTACCTCTACTACGTTTTAATGTGATCGCTCTAGTCACGTACTTCTGGTTGTTTTGGACTGGGACGATTTATAGGTAATACTTTACAACAGAGGCATCTAAAAGTAACAGGTTTTCATTTGTGCACAAAATAGATCTTTCTGTATTTCGCTACAAGACTGTTTTATTGTTAAATCCCTCCATAACAGCATCATCCGTGAACTGACTTACGGTCCCACAAAGTATAGCCGCCGGCCGCTGGTGGCCGAGCGGTTCTGGCGCTACAGTCTGGAACCGCGCGACCGCTACGGTCGCAGGTTCGAATCCTGCCTCGGGCATGGATGTGTGTGTTGTCCTTAGGTTAGTTAGGTTTAAGTAGTTCTAAGTTCTAGGGGACTTATGACCTCAGCAGTTGAGTCCCATAGTGCTCAGAGCCATTCACAAAGTATAGCCACCAACTTAGCAAATAGACCTCCTCAAGGTACACCCGAAAATGTTTTGTCGTGTTGAATTCTTCCGGGGAGGCAGTTTTTTTATCATTCCAACATAATTAGGTTAATTAGAGACCAGAAAGCCTTCGACGCTAGCAACCATGCGCATACATCAAGTAATTAATTTTGACTATAATTTGATTCGTGAATTTAAGTATTTTGTGAGGCAGAAGACATATACTAGATAGACAGTAATGATACGACGATGTAAGGGTCATGTCGATAATTTTTGCTGGTTACAGTTGCAAATAATTCAGGAGTTATTACTTGCCGCCAAGATGGCGTCTTCCGATGTAAGGGAGCCATTTCAGTTCCACTTGAACTGTTTTTCTTGTGTGAATGCACCGCATGGGTGACAAAGAAGCTGCTCTGGCTGTTATGAGACGTCAGTGCCTAAACGCCTCATGTAACTGAGCAGCCAGCCCAAAAGCGTTCAGACGAGCACAATCACCTACGACAAGTTGAAACATCTGCGAAATCAGCCATTTGCTTCGAAATCACAGATTTTAAATAGCCTGCACAGCATGAGATCTGCCTGACTGGGCCCCGAGTTGCTATGTCCGTAATACGTGTTTTCCTGGATGGTGCAGTCAGTCTCGAGACCACTTGGTCCTACTCTTTAGCGGATATGTTTAAATAGTTTATCTGACTGCTACAGACATCAGAACGTCGATGAAAGTTAATGGTGTTGTTGCTCGCTAGTTGCGATAGCAATGTCACACAGAATTATAGTGGCAACTCGTAATTTCGATCACAACTGACCTCGGACTACACCGTGCCGCTGCTTAGGCAATCTGCCACGTTATTTTTCCATGTGCCATCATTAGACGCTATGCTTCTAGATCGTCCTCACTTAAAATTTTTATTTCTTCACTAGCTAACAAAAACTCATTGCCCGGTCGTTCATTTTGCCAGTTTTCTATTAGAAACGAATCATCACACGTTGAGGCGACAAAAGTCATGGGATACCTCCTAATACCGTGTTAAACTTCCTTTTCCCTCGCGTAGTGCTGCAAGTCGATGTGGCGTGGACTCAACAATTCGTTGGAATTCTCCTGCGGAAATATTGAGCCACGCTACCTCCTCAGACATTGATAATTTTGAAAGTATTGCCGGTGAACTGGCTTTTTATACCTTGTGTACGCGATACTATAGCCATTTGTACGACTATATGTGTATATCTCTATCCCATGTGAAAAAGGTTCTACCAGGGGGAAGATAAAAGCCAGCAAAAGGGCTGTAGTGTGGAAGGCAAACCCCAAGGTTAACATATAGCAACACCATTACTTAAAGGTGTACAAATTTTCTTAACCCTGTGAGTTAAAGAGCATTTCGCTCTCATTTAAGCATATGGCCAAGAGAGTCAGCCTACAGGAATTGTAAAACGAACCCTATCGTCGAGGACCGTGTGCCACAAGGCGCAGATTCATCACGAGATGGGGAATTCACAGGCGTCTATTGTCTATTGAGGCCTACGCGCTGTAGTGTGTGAGTGAGACAGACGACAACCTACGTCATAGGGTAAACCAGTAGAAGCCGTTTGTGGCTGAGTGACGTAGCAGTGTTAAATATGGCGGACCTAAGATCGGTAAAAAAGGGAAACATTCATGAAAACTATTTAATTCTGTAGTAGTGCAGGGAATGAAGCCATAGTAATTTTAATCTGCCATCCTCAATAAATTTTCACGGTGATCCCAATAAAACTTGAATATTGATCATATCTATAATAGTTTAGGATTTACTCTTAAAGTGAAATTAACAAGTTTTCTAACAAAGACCTCAGTACTAAAATCTGAACGCTTCCGTCGATCTTAACGATCGACATTCCATATACACTCCTGGAAATTGAAATAAGAACACCGTGAATTCATTGTCCCAGGAAGAGGAAACTTTATTGACACATTCCTGGGGTCAGATACATCACATGATCACACTGACAGAACCACAGGCACATACACACAGGCAACAGAGCATGCACAATGTCGGCACTAGTACAGTGTATATCCACCTTTCGCAGCAATGCAGGCTGCTATTCTCCCATGGAGACGATCGTAGAGATGCTGGATGTAGTCCTGTGGAACGGCTTGCCATGCCATTTCCACCTGGCGCCTCAGTTGGACCAGCGTTCGTGCTGGACGTGCAGACCGCGTGAGACGACGCTTCATCCAGTCCCAAACATGCTCACTGGGGGACAGATCCGGAGATGTTGCTGGCCAGGGTAGTTGACTTACACCTTCTAGAGCACGTTGGGTGCCACGGGATACATGCGGACGTGCATTGTCCTGTTGGAACAGCAAGTTCCCTTGCCGGTCTAGGAATGGTAGAACGATGGGTTCGATGACGGTTTGGATGTACCGTGCACTATTCAGTGTCCCCTCGACGATCACCAGTGGTGTACGGCCAGTGTAGGAGATCGCTCCCCACACCATGATGCCGGGTGTTGGCCCTGTGTGCCTCGGTCGTATGCAGTCCTGATTGTGGCGCTCACCTGCACGGCGCCAAACACGCACACGACCATCATTGGCACCAAGGCAGAAGCGACTCTCATCGCTGAAGACGACACGTCTCCATTCGTCCCTCCATTCACGTCTGTCGCGACACCACTGGAGGCGGGCTGCACGATGTTGGGGCGTGAGCGGAAGACGGCCTAACGGTGTGCGGGACCGTAGCCCAGCTTCATGGAGACGGTTGCGAATGGTCCTCGCCGATACCCCAGGAGCAACAGTGTCCCTAATTTGCTGGGAAGTGGCGGTGCGGTCCCCTACGGCACTGTGTAGGATCCTACGGTCTTGGCGTGCATCCGTGCGTCGCTGCGGTCCGGTCCCAGGTCGACGGGCACGTGCACCTTCCGCCGACCACTGGCGACAACATCGATGCACTGTGGAGACCTCACGCCCCACGTGTTGAGCAATTCGGCGGTACGTCCACCCGGCCTCCCGCATGCCCACTATACGCCCTCGCTCAAAGTCCGTCAACTGCACATACGGTTCACGTCCACGCTGTCGCGGCATGCTACCAGTGTTAAAGACTGCGATGGAGCTCCGTATGCCACGGCAAACTGGCTGACACTGACGGCGGCGGTGCACAAATGCTGCGCAGCTAGCGCCATTCGACGGCCAACACCGCGGTTCCTGGTGTGTCCGCTGTGCCGTGCGTGTGATCATTGCTTGTACAGCCCTCTCGCAGTGTCCGGAGCAAGTATGGTGGGTCTGACACACCGGTGTCAATGTGTTCTTTTTTCCATTTCCAGGAGTGTATAAGCGCACCATTAAAATGAAAAATGTTGTAAATATCAACTGTGTAACTTTATTTGTTTAAAAGATACAGTAAATTTAAATTATCAGTATTTACAGTTAAGCATCAGATCATCATTTCCTCCACACAAAACACATTGAACGATGACAGCATGACACGTTATTGAATACTTAGGTAATAGAATATTTGTTGTAAAGTTTAGTGCATAATAGTTACCTTTGTCCTTTATTTACTTATCAGAAAGCACATTGGTGCAAGGCTACTTCGCCGTGACATTCAAAGTTCACAAGTAAATTGTATTGGTTTTATGTAAAAGAAGTTAACGTTTATAATGTGATGGATATTACTGTTACTTTATTTAGAACGTGACAATGGTTAAGCTCTGATTATTTAAATGTGTTGAACTGTAAAATGATGTAAAACGCGGCCCGGGACTGGCAGAGACAGTGCCGGTGCAGACGCCAAAGCGGACAGTTCGACTGGAGACACCAAAGGGTACAGTTCGGATTGAGACGAAAGCGGTCAGTCGGTCTTTAGGCAGTTAAGAAGTGAAACGACTGAGAAAACTTCGCGTTGTGTGGTGTCGCGGGACTCTCAGCGGTGAGCAGCCGCGCGCCTGTTGTGAACTCTTTAACTTTTCGTTTAACTAGCGAGTTGCAGTATTGGACTTGCGTTTCGCGTTGAGATTGTGAATGATCGAACTGTGTCAAATAGGTATGCCCTCGAGTGTAACAGTAACTCTAAATACGACCACTTTTGCTATTAGTTTGCTTTCTGAATAAACATTATTCAACCAAGTCGCAACTGTGTGGCCTACATCATTTATTGGTCGTTATTTTAGTTCCCGATATTATTATTACTGTTATTATGTGCCATGTTAACTTTGTAGTTCGCAAACTTGCCATCAGCCAGACAATTTAACCAAAGGGTCACAAGTGTCTAATTTAGGGCGTGTAATGCGACACGTGCGGTTCAACCTCTAGATGAGTTTGAGCCAAGACACTTCGACATAGATTAACCTCATGTGAGCTCCAAATCTTTGGGATGTTAGTTCGCAACATCTTGTATCATAAACAGCTTTAACAAATCCTAAGAAAATATTCAAAATAGTGATATTATAAGTAAGATGTTTGCTTTACATCTCTAGCAACTATTCAGGCAATCAATATCTCGAACTACTAGCAACTCCGTGAATTTGTGCCAAAACGTATGTCTAATAAATATTGATGTTAACAAAATGACTGATTAAATTTATAAAATCAAAAAAGTCATCACAAGTAAGACCGTCAGTCACTTCATTTCAGGAGCAATCATTTATCAAGATAGATAAATGGCTAAAATAATGAAACCAACATTCAGTAACTGCGTAATAATAATTTACAGAGATTACAACGTTGTTAAATGAGTTTCGTACACTCGCACAGAAATTAAGAAAATACTTTTCGGCACACTTTTAAATCTAGTTAAGTTGCCAAGTGGCAAGCAAATTTGGGACGGCACTTAAACAGAAACCTTTAAACATAATAACTGAAGCAACACTCTTATGTACATAACTTAGTCTATAATAATCCAAGACCAATAAGCTGACCCATTCTCCTTTGTCACAGAAACATTACCCATAAATTTACTGCATTGGGAAGTCGCCTTCCTCAATCAACTGATCTGTCCAGACCATTTGGATCACCTTAAAAACTTGAATTGCTTGACCAAAAACATGGAAAGGAAAGGCGACAAATTACAAGACGCGAGGATTAGTGCGCTAAAACAGACTAAGTTTATAACATTACTAAGGAGCAACAGTTGGCCCCACTGAATGCTTATGTTGCTTAATGGGTCGTTTGGCATATGAAAATCGGCACAAGGCTAAGCTCCAATATTTAACAACAGTTAAACCTGACTATACCCAGTTACTGGCAGTCTGAACTAATAAGATTTAATGTATGTAATTGCAGCAAGCTCGACATGGCAAGGGAACATTTACGGTTGTGAATACTAACAGACTAGCACATGTCATTCAGCTGACCAAGCTATACCACGAAGTCACGTGCAAACGTATATTCGGCCTAATACACTTGTGACACCTTTAACGAGGGTACACAGTTCCAAGCATCAAGCTCGCTTCATGAGAAACATTCACAATCAGCTTGTGATCCAGCTCGCAAATTTAGAGAGTTTCGTCACGCTCACAGCAAAGCTCACCGTTTTCAGCTGCCGGCATTGGACCCTTCGGGCAGCGTACGCAGTGTTATGAGTAGACATGAGGCCACCATTTCACAACTGCACGGACCACCTCGGCGAAGGACAATCGGGGCCGACCAAGGCAGCAGGAGCCGACTGACAACAGGCCCGTCTCCACACCACGCGCGAGCCCACAGCACCCCTCTCGACCCCCGTCCGCACGCATCTCCTCCTTCGCTACGCAGTCCCGACCACACACAGCTAGTTTCTCCACCCGACCTCTCTAAATTCTCGCAGGTATCTTCTTGCCAAAGAAGATGTCCCCTGGTATGGATAACCACGGCTCACACCGACTTTTGCCACCACACTATTTGTACTTCGGCAGCAGACTTGACATGATCTGATCCAGGATGCTGGACGCAGCTTCTACGTGTGTCTAGAGCGCGATTTTGTAAACGTCTCTACGGCAACGCCTTTTCATAACTCTATAGAATGCTATAGACCTCACCTGCAACCATTTGCGCTTTACAAGTGAAAGCTGTCACAGGCGCTGCTAGGTGTCAGGGATTACCATCAGTTGACCCGCCTCTAGGAATGTCTTAGCAGTAAAGTATTAAAACGTAACGCATAATGCGACAGTTTCTTACGCGTCTCAGTCATAATGAGGCCATATCTCCTTATGTATGTGTTATACAATGATATGATTTTGTAGGTACGTTCAGTGGCATATGTGGAAATGCGTTGAGAATATAGTCAGTAGCGCAGAAGAAATAAATTTAAACGTCATGTATGAAGCGGCAGTTTTTCATGGATCTCGTTGTTTATGACGTTATATCTTGGGAAGTGTGATAGGTAGGTGATTCTTAGCCCCACATATACTGTTGCCTGACAGTAAGGGATATGTGTACCAAGTTTCGCAGACATCGGTCCAGCGGTTTAGGAGGATAAGCGAAACATACACACATCCACATGCACACTCACACACATATTTTTATAACTTGTATGGATTTCGTACACGTTCTCTAATTATTTGTACAGTGTGTCTCAGGAGGAATGATCACTATCAAGGGATGTGACAGGAACGATTATTTGAAGCAAAAAACTACATACTGACATTTGACCTATTCGGAATTGTTTTCGAGACAGAACACATTTAATGTATTTATTTTCTGTGCTATTCAAGTCGGGAAACAACTTCTTACTGGCCTACAAAAACTACCTAAGCTACAATGTATTCGCGTTGCGCTGATTTTCCTTATTCTCTCGCTCTTTTCGTACAAACTATTAAATGTGACGTAGTTTAATTTTCTACGACGACACTTTTTGGCTAGAGACCACAGTTTGTCATTCAAATAAAATGTACAAAAGAATTAAACGTGTTCTATCTCGGAAACCATTCTGAATGGGACATATGTTCATTTGAAGTTGTTTGCTTCAAATGAGTTATCCTGTCATAGCCCTGAAAGTTGGCTATTCCTCCTCGGACGCCTAGTATATGTGCGAGTTTTTTTTTTTTTTTAACGAGATTTGTCTCCCGATTTAATGGTAACATTTTACCCCGTTCATTTTTATGTATTTTTGGGAATTTTATCAAAATACGCATGGTTCAGTCACGTTATGTGACTACCGCCGATGTTTGGTGTCAACGTGGAATAACGACTCATAGACAGCATATGGCTGCACTGGCTGTGGGACCGAGCGAGGTGGCACAGAGGTTAGCACACTGGACTCGCATTCGGGAGGACGACGGTTCAATCCCGCGTCCGGCCATCCTGATTTAGGTTTTCCGTGATTTCCCTAAATCGCTCCCGGCAAACGCCGGGATGGTTCCTTTGAAAGGGCACGGCCGACTTCCTTCCCCGTCCTTCCCTAAACCGATGAGACCGACGACCTCGCAGTTTGGTCTCTTCCCTCAAAACAACCCAACCCACTGGCTGTGGACGGCATATAAAGTGTGACGCGGGGACATGAAAACCAGTGCAGTCGTTGCAATAATGAAGCAATGGTCCGATTTATTTAACGTCCAAAACGGCATGATCATTGATTTTCTGGCCAAGGGTGGAAACGGCTGACTTTGTACACTCTTCACGGGCTGCCGTGGTTGAAGTATACCGAGGATTGCAAAATGGCGCCATCCAAAATCGTCGCCGGGGAAAGTGTCAAGGCCCACGGGCTACTGATGACAGGGATGAATGACGACCGTGGAGATGTACACAACTGTTGAACAAATGACCGCCCAGATGAACCAAGAAGCCACCAACAATGTCTCCTCAAGAGCCATTCAGCGCTGTGTATGGGCCCCCACAGCAGACGCCTGGTCCGTGCAGCCTTGATGACTGCTGTTGATCGGCGACGAAGATTGCAATTCGCATGCCAATACCGCAACTGGACGTCGACAGAATGGCGACAGTTGGCCTTTCCGGATGAATCACGTTTCACGCGCCATCCGACAGATGGCCGTTGGCGTGTAATGCGTGGAAGTTTGAAAACAAACACCCTGCTACAATTGTCGGGAGGCAGTAGACAGAGGGCCAACCGCGGGTGAAGTCGTCGTAATGGAAGACACAGTGTATCAACACAAGTATGCACCTCTCCTTGGGTACTATTTCTATTCATACACGGACAATGCAAGGTGTCACACAACTCACATTGTAAGTACGTAGTTCCAAGAGCAGCAGGATGGGTTTAGCTTGCTCCTCTGGCCACTAAACTCGACTAATGCAAACCAAGTCGAGAATGTGCGCGACTTCCCCCCCCCCCCCCCCCCCACTCAAAAAAAATAGAAATGGTCCCAAACAGTAGATGCATACTTCCATTCTTCTAAATACGGTTATTCAGGTTTTTTATAGGTGGTCGCATTAATGTGAATGGGCCGTTTTCGTGTATGGTATAATTGAGTATGTAGACAAGTCTTATTTCAGTATTGTTGCGCTATCTCCATCTGTCATCGATCTTTCATCGCGTTTGGTCTACTTCACTGTGATTGTGAAGAAAAGGTCAAATAACAGCAGTAGTACTCTACGCTTTAGACGCACTCAGGGCAGTGAGTGGGATAGTGGGTCCTCATTTCGAAGTCACACAGCTGGGGGTGCGATTTAATCTTTTCACGGATTTTACCCTACAATTTCTGCCCGTTAAGAACCAATTACGTAGTTTTATTTTCTAGTTTCATTAGTCAATGCTGGACTCATATTTCGTAATTTCCTTTTTGTGTTTAATGGGTGACAGTACGGAACTATTCTTAAACCGTTTCCGAAATCAAGGACCTTTGAGTCACCCTGGGAGCCGCTTACTACCTACAAAAAGAGATAGCTTAGTTACATAAGATAGTTGTTTGTCGCATGTTTTTGATTCTGACAAAGGGAAGCGTCAGTCTTAAAAATGTGATTAACCCTGAGCATAAAATGTGTTTCGTAATTGTAGTTCAGACTGAATTAATAACAAAAATATAAGTCGATAGTTACGCGCTTTTGTGTGATGACCATTCTTGAAAACGGAAATGCTCTCCATATTTTTCAATTTGCTTCTAAAACTTCATTGCGTCGGTGACCTGCAACGAACTGCTGCTCAGGGAGAGAAATTTTCGTCGCATCACCTACATAGAAATGTACAGGTATCCCATCAGCTCCATTTGGCTTCTCGCTGTTTACCTATTTTAGTTGATTCTCTATTCCCCCATCACTCATTTCAACATCTGTCATACCGCCATTAGTGTTACATTTTGAATGAGGAGCCGTAGTACTGTCTGCCACAGGGAACAAATTCCTTAGACCCAGTACAGTGGTGATGTCCCCTCTGTGTCACTCTTCGTTTCCGCTGATGTGTGGTAACTGAGCGATTGAATAGCTGACTCTGATCTGTTTATCGATTTCATATAAAACCAAAAATTCTATGAACTTTTCAGTAGCTCTTTGTACTTGCAACTTCATTCAAAGCTCCTCGCAACGCTGTCGCTTCACTACTTATTTTAATTTAGTTCTCATCGACAAAACTGTGTCAATCAGTGGTTTTCGCTTGGATTTCGTAGGAAGTTTCTAACGTATTTATTGAATAACGGTAGTCTCCCCCATCTCATACAACCTCACCCTCTACATAAATACACCTTTAAAGCGTGTAATAGGATAATTTCATACTTTATTCACTGTGAATCAACTTCTTCTGCCATAGGGACGCGTGCTATATGTTTATTGCTCACGTAATCTGTAATATGTTAACCGTCACATTAACTAATAAGAAATACTTTCTTATAGTTCTTGACATTTCCTTTAAAGTCTGTAGTATTTGATACAATAACAGATATAACGTCAATGAATCACAGCTCCACGTAAACTGAATCGAAAATTTTGACTTTGTTTGTTACCTGGAGACCTAAGACGTATTCGTAACTAGTCGATTCTATGACTGCTTACGGTAATTTCAGAAAAGATCTTCAGAGCCATCTCGCGCAGATCCCTGTAGGTGGCACCTACTTTAATTACAAAAGTCTGTCAGTCTATTATCATTGACAAAAAGAAAGCCGAAGCTGCACGGTAGCTGTAGCTATCAGCGTAGGTCTGCGGAGCAAATGAAGTTAGAGGGTGCCGTGTCTTACTTTCGCGGTGATTCAGGAGTTGGTACCACGCACAATTCACACTAACGAACCTTTAAGCGGGTTTGTTCTTATTAGGTCAATTTAAAGTGCTGCTTTCACAACGTTAACTACTGAAAGTTCCACGATCAGGAAGCAGCGATGCTCTCTTTCGAGTCGTCTCCTCGTTTTCAGTGGTAAAATGTGGCCCATGCTTGAATTTCATTAGAATTCACTCGAGCTTTCAGCACAGATTATCTCGGTCTAGATTCAGACGCGAACTCATTTAGCTGTTCTGTTTCTCTAGCACGAATAAAAATAATCACGATGTTAGAATGGTTTCTACAGATGCTGCAGTTATTACGAGGGTCACTCCAAATGAAATGCACACTATGTTTTTGTTTAAAAAAAATCCGTCTTTTCTTCTACATTTTTGAAAGTTTTACAGTGTGTAGATACAGCCTTTAGGAACAATATCGGTATTTTCATTTCTCCACATAATTTCCATCCCCCTCAAGTGCCTTACGCCTTCTTGGAACGAGCGCCTGAATACCCGCACGGTAAAATTCTGGACCAACCTGTTGGAGCCACTGTTTGGCAGCGTGACAAGGGAGTCATCATATTCAGACCTTGTTCCACGAAGAGAGTCTTTCAGTTTCCCAAAGAGATGATAGTCACATGGAGCCAGGTCAGGACTGTAAGGCGGGTGTTTCAGTGTTGTCCATCTGAGTTTTGTGATCGCTTCCTTGGTTTTTTGACTGACATGTGGCCGTGCATTGTCGTGCAACAGCAAAACATCCTGCTTTTGCCGATGTGGTCGAACACGACTCAGTCGAGCTTGAAGATTTTTCATTGTCGTCACATATGCATTAGAATTTATGGTGGTTCCACTTGGCATGATGTCTACAAGCAAGAGTATTTCGGAATCGAAAAACACCGTAGCCATAACTTTTCCAGCAGCAGATTTGGTTTTGAATTTTTTTTCTTGGGTGAATTTGCATGATGCCACTCCATTGATTGCCTTTCGTCTCCGGTGAAAAATGATGGAGCCATGTTTCATCACCTGGCACGATTCTGACAAGAAATTCATCTCCACCAGTGTCATACCGTTTCAAAAGTTCGCTTTATACCGTTTTTCTTGTTTCTTTGTGAGCCACTGTCAACATCCTGGGAACCCACCTGGCATAAACCTTTTTTAACGCCAACACTTTCAGTATTCTGCAAACACTTCCTTTCCCTATCCCAACGTAGTGTCACAATTCCTTCACTGTGATGCGTCTGTCATTAGTCACCAATTCGTTAACACTCTGTACATTGTCTGGAGTGTGTGCAGTACGAGGTCTGCCACTGCGAGGACAATCCTCAATATTGCCGTGCCCGCTTTCATCACATAACCTGCTTGCCCACCGACTAACTGAACTGTGATCGACAGCAGCATCTCCATACACCTTTTTCAACCTCTTTTGGATGTTTCCCACTGTCTCGTTTTCACAGCACAGGAATTCTGACGAACGTCAAGTGTACCAGCCATCCTGAAGACATGCTGTGACGGCGCCACTCACGGGAACAGGTTGGACTAAGTTTGAAAACAACCGGGAAGCATGTATCTACACACTGTAAAACTTTCACACATGCAGAATGAAAACTGTATTTTTACAAAAATGGTGTGCATTTCTTTTGGAGTGACCCTCGTAGTAAGTAAAACGCTCATTCACAAACTCAAACTTTACTGTCGATGCCACCAGTATTTTTGTCGAAAAAATAAAACTAAACGCTAGGCACATCTTTGTAACTAGCGAGTCGTAGCTAAGGGCGACATAGAACTACTAACATAGTGCATTTAAGCACTGCTGTTTTGATTGCAAACTTCCTTTTTGATTAGGAAGCTTCGCTTTTCAGTTTTTACAACCAAAACGTGACGAAAATCTGTTGGATTCTATTTACCAACCTTTATTTAGTTGTAAGAAGTGCTTAGATTTTTCACTCGTACTTCGTGTGCTACTACTCCACTGTTGTGGTTTTTTTTTTTTTTCTTCCTTCTGCTGTAAAGATTTTCCAACGACAGTAGGCTCCAGCCAGTTCCATTAACGTAGCATTTTGTCTTTGATTTGTCGTTACTTCCGTCTCAAACCATTTCTCTCATTCCACTATAAAATGCTACAGTTATTGTAGTAAGCGAGCGCAGCGCAGCAGCTAAGGTTGACAATTAGCATGCTGGCAATATAGTTTCGAACGCTACCGGTATACAGGGTGAGTCACCTAACGTTACCGCTGGATATATTTCGTAAACCACATCAAATACTGACGAACCGATTCCACAGACCGAACGTGAGGAGAGGGGCTAGTGTAATTGTTTAATACAACCCATACAAACATTCACGGAAGTATGTTTTTTAACACAAACTTACGTTTTTTTTAAATGGAACCACGCTAGTTTTGTTAGCACATCTGAACATATAAACAAATACGTAATCAGTGCCGTTTGTTGCATTGTAAAATGTTAATTACATCCGGAGATATTGTAACCTAAAGTTGACGCTTGAAACCTCCGACATTCAGTTGCGTGTTGTAATAACACGGGCCACGGTCGGCGAGCAGCATCTGCAGGGACATGTTTACGATGACGAGCGTGTTTACGAGTGTGGCTGTAGTGCACTGTTGTGGTTTGGTCTAGCTGTTGCAGTGTCCGCATGTAGCGCTTGCTGCTATTGTTATTCTGCATTCGTCTCCGCACGCAGACCAACTGTAGTACACCGTGTTACCAGACGTCTGTGATAGTGTAGTGTTGTAGGAACTGTGACCATGGTGTATTAGAACTCTGAAAAGGCGGAGATGAGACTTATCTATGGCGAGTGTCGAAGAAATGTAGCTGAAGCCTGCAGGGTGTATGCAGAACGGTACCCGGACAGAGAGCATCCAACGTGCCGCACATTGCAAAACATCTACTGCCAACTGTATGCAACAGGTATGGTCGTAGCACGCTAACGGGTCCGTAACAGGCCCGTCACAGGAGAAGCGGGTGCAGTTGGTGTGTTAGCTGCTGTTGCCATGAACCCACACATGAGTACACGGGACACTACGAGAGCCGGTGGACTGAGTCAAAGTAGTGTCATGCGCATACTGCATCGTCACCGCTTTCACCCGTTTCATGTGTCGCTACAGCAGCAATTACATGGTGATGAATTTAATCATCGAGTGCAATTCTGTCAATGGGCATTAACAGAGAATGCGTTGCAGTTCTACCTGTTTACCGATGAAACGGGTTTCACAAACCACGGGGCAGTGAATCTACGGAACATGCATTACTGGTCCGTGGACAATCCTCGCTGGCTCAGACAGGTAGAGCGACAGCGACCGTGGACTGTAAATGTATGGTGCGGAATCATTGGTGACCACCTCATTGGTCCTCACTTCATTGCAGGGGCCCAAACAGCTGCAATATACATCGCGTTTCTACAGAATGATCTGCCAACGTTGCTCGAAAATGTCCCACTGGAAACGCGTCGACGTATGTGGTATCAGCATGATGGTGCACCTGCACATTCCGCAATTAACACTAGGCTGACCCTTGGCAGGATGTTCGACGGGCGTTTCATAGGACGTGGAGGACGCATAAATTGGCCAGCCCGTTCTCCTGATCTTACACCTCTGGACTTCTTTCTGTGGGGTACGATAAAGGAGAATGTGTACCGTGATGTGCCTACAACCCCAGAGGATATGAAACAACGTATTGTGGCAGCCTGCGGCGACATTACACCAGATGTACTGCGGCGTGTACGACATTCATTACGCCAGAGATTGCAACTGTGTGCAGCAAATGATGGCCACCACATTGAACATCTATTCGCCTGACATGTCGGGACACACTCTATTCCACTCCGTAATTGAAAACGGAAACCACGTGTGTACGCGTACCTCACCCCTCATGGTAATGTACATGTGCGTCAGTGAAAAAGACCAATAAAAAGGTGTTAGCATGTGGACGTAATGTGCTGTTCCAGTCTCTTCTGTACCTAAGGTCCATCACCGTTCCCTTTGGATCCCTACGTAATGCGGTGCTCTCCGATACACACGATCTAACAGCGGAGGAGTGGTACTCAAGCGTCAACTTTAGGTTACAATATCTCCGGATGTAATTAACATTTTGCAATGCAACAAACGGCACTGATTGTGTATTTGTTTATACACTCCTGGAAATGGAAAAAAGAACACATTGACACCGGTGTGTCAGACCCACCATACTTACTCCGGACACTGCGAGAGGGCTGTACAAGCAATGATCACACGCACGGCACAGCGGAGACACCAGGAACCGCGGTGTTGGCCGTCGAATGGCGCTAGCTGCGCAGCATTTGTGCACCGCCGCCGTCAGTGTCAGCCAGTTTTCCGTGGCACACGCAGCTCCATCGCAGTCTTTAACACTGGTAGCATGCCGCGACAGCGTGGACGTGAACCGTATGTGCAGTTGACGGACTTTGAGCGAGGGCGTATAGTGGGCATGCGGGAGGCCGGGTGGACGTACCGCCGAATTGCTCAACACGTGGGGCGTGAGGTCTCCACAGTACATCGAAGTTGTCGCCAGTGGTCGGCGGAAGGTGCACGTGCCCGTCGACCTGGGACCGGACCGCAGCGACGCACGGATGCACGCCAAGACCGTAGGATCCTACGCAGTGCCGTAGGGGACCGCACCGCCACTTCCCAGCAAATTAGGGACACTGTTGCTCCTGGGGTATCGGCGAGGACCATTCGCAACCGTCTCCATGAAGCTGGGCTACGGTCCCGCACACCGTTAGGCCGTCTTCCGCTCACGCCCCAACATCGTGCAGCCCGCCTCCAGTGGTGTCGCGACAGGCGTGAATGGAGGGACGAATGGAGACGTGTCGTCTTCAGCGATGAGAGTCGCTTCTGCCTTGGTGCCAATGATGGTCGTATGCGTGTTTTGCGCCGTGCAGGTGAGCGCCACAATCAGGACTGCATATGACCGAGGCACGCAGGGCCAACACCCGGCATCATGGTGTGGGGAGCGATCTCCTACACTGGCCGTACACCACTGGTGATCGTCGAGGGGACACTGAATAGTGCACGGTACATCCAAACCGTCATCGAACCCATCGTTCTACCATTCCTAGACCGGCAAGGGAACTTGCTGTTCCAACAGGACAATGCACGTCCGCATGTATCCCGTGCCACCCAACGTGCTCTAGAAGGTGTAAGTCAACTACCCTGGCCAGCAACATCTCCGGATCTGTCCCCCATTGAGCATGTTTGGGACTGGATGAAGCGTCGTCTCACGCGGTCTGCACGTCCAGCACGAACGCTGGTCCAACTGAGGCGCCAGGTGGAAATGGCATGGCAAGTCGTTCCACAGGACTACATCCAGCATCTCTACGATCGTCTCCATGGGAGAATAGCAGCCTGCATTGCTGCGAAAGGTGGATATACACTGTACTAGTGCCAACATTGTGCATGCTCTGTTGCCTGTGTCTATGTGCCTGTGGTTCTGTTAGTGTGATCATGTGATGTATCTGACCCCAGGAATGTGTCAATAAAGTTTCCCCTTCCTGGGACAATGAATTCACGGTGTTCTTATTTCAATTTCCAGGAGTGTATGTTCAGATGTGCTAACCAAACTAACGGGGTTCCATTTTAAAAAAACGTAGGTTTGTGTTAAAAAACATACTTCCGTGCATTTTTTTATGGTTTGTATTAACCAATTACACTAGCCCCTCTCCTCACGTTCGGTCTGTGGAATCGATTCGTCAGTATTTGATGTGGTTTACGAAATATATCCAGCGGAAATGTTAGGTGACTCACCCTGTATATCATTTTTTTAACTTCAATTTCATTGTACAAAATATCATTAAATGGTACATGTTACGCGAAATTATTCGAAAATAGTCATTAATGCCGCAAAAATTTCATTAACAAATCAATCACTATAGCATACTTTCTTCAAATGTGTATCCAAAGAGTTCACAACAATGGACAAAGTGTTAGCGGTCGCGGAAGGGTTTCAGATACAGACAGAATTGTTCATCTCTTTTCACCTCCGTTACGTGATTAATGCCGATAAAACCGGCTGCCCATACCAGTCGGCGATCAATAGGGCTCTCCTGACATAACGAGTGAAAACCGTCCCCGTCAAGAAAGATCTGAATGACATTGGTCATCCCTTCACAGGATACTATAACCGCATTAGGAAATATATTCTTTTACGTTATCTCATGTATGTAAGACCAGCCGCAAAATTTGTTCTGACTATTCAAGAAAGGTTTGACAGATCGACTCATAAATTTAAAAAAAATTAATTGTGGCCCGCAAGAAATCATGGAGTTTCACGAAGTTACTGTATGAAGAGTTTTTAAAATTTGTCATTCTTTCCTACGCGGAACAAGAAAAACTTCTTTCATTATTGATTCGTGGGGAGGGCTGACTGATGAGATGCTTTACGATAAAATCTTTGTAGATGAAAGAAAAGCGTGCACCCACACCGTGAAAGTTGTCTCTCCCACACGTACTTCTCATTCCCAACCCTGTGACGTTTACTTTTACAGGCAGGTTAAAAGAATCGCGAAAAACATTCAAAATGCTCCCGACTTACTAAAGATTAAGAGAGAAATCATTTTGAGGTAACATTACATAAAAATACCTTCCTTCAATGTTTTGCAACAATTCAGGGCACCCGCTTTCCCTGGAATGGTGAAATACCCATGTTTCCCATCGAAGTTGATCAAGTAAAGAACAATATTTTTGAGTTTCATCCAGCAGTGTTTCTCCGCATGATTTGCAGAAAATCCGGAAGTGCGTGTTGCTCTGCGAATTTGTGTTTAACAGGCGATGCAAGCGATAGCGAGTAAGACGATCCTTTAATCTATACTGTAACAAACGGAATAAACATTCGAAGAAAATTTATAGGTGTTATTCATTTATTAATGAAATTACTACGGTGAAAATAACTATTTTAAGTAATTTTACACGACATACAATGTCCAGTTGTATGCTGGACGATGATATTAAAAATAAATAAATACTGAAATGAAATTTGGACCCACACCGCCAGTACCGTAGCTGCGAATGTACGTCACGGCGCCACACTCACGCAAAACGTGACCAAAGTCACAGATATAGCAGATATGGGTAGAAATACAGTAACGGTTTCCGCGGAAGCTACAGACCGTCGCATGAAAAGCAGCTAACCAGGTCCTCAGTACAGCTCAATGCAGACACCACAACAACATACCCAAGACCCATCAATATACCCTTGAAAGTCACCTCTACGAACACTTTTTTTGAGTTGTCTGTCTTCTCCGTGGTCTGATGCCTGATGCGGCCCGCCAGATATTCCCCTCTCGTGCCAACCTCTTCATCGCAGAGTAGTACTTGCAACCTACGTCCTCAGCTACTTGCTAGATTTATTCCAACCTCTGTTTTCCATTAGTTTTTACCGTCCACAGCTCACTCCAGTGGCAGACGCTACAAGAGAGGCATTCTGCATCACGGTATAATTTGCTGTTAGAATTTCGCGAGCGTATGGGTCTCGAAAGAACAACCAATACAGCACTTATAAATTCTCTCAATCCATATGTGGCCTACAGCAAACCAATGCTTAACAGTACTGGTTAAAAACAGTCTTGGTTGCAATTTTAGTTTCTTCTTTTTCAACGACGCGTTTCGCCTTATTTAAGCATCTTCAGGTTATCTTTTCTAGATGGACGCGAGTGGCACCAAGATCTGCATAACGCGTTCCCGTTCACAGGAGCGAGTAACAGAGTAACATGGAGGCTCAGTAAGATGGAGCCCCATCTTACTCTGTTACTCGCTTCTGTGAACGGGAACGCGTTATGCAGATCTTGGTGCCACTCGCGTCCATCTAGAAAAGATAACCTGAAGATGCCTAAATAAGGCGGAACGCGCCGTTGAAAAATAAGAAACTAAAATTGCAACCAAGACTGTTTTTAACCAATACAGCACTTCCTCCTAGATCTGCTGAAGGACCATGAAGGTAATAGAGGCATTCTAGGATTCGACTCCACGTGGAGGCTTACCAGCAATCATTCTCCCCACGGGCAAGTCGCGACTGGAACAGGAAAGGTAAGTAATAGTGGTACACCGAGTACCCCCACCAAACATAATAAGGCAGCCCTCGGAGTATAGATGTAGATGAGGACATGGTGATGGAAGGCGGCAGACGAGGTGAAAGAACCAGTAAGCTATTAACAGCGCAACGTCTTCACTTCCCGCCCGCAGCTAGGCAACAGCGAGAGGACTGCCAGAAAGGTGGACGTAGCCGAGATAAATGCGCCAGAGCGAAGTTCAGTTTACAAATAATGCCCCTGGACTCCTAACAAAGGTGCGCTCGCGGGGGAGTTCAACGGAAGTAGGAGGGAGTGGGTGGATGGTGGGGGTTCGAGTAGAGGGGAGAGGAGAGCACCCGCGGGGCCCCTAGAACGAAAAAGTTTCGGCCCGCCTCTCAAACTTAATAAAGGCTGATTTCCAATCAGGGAACTTGCAGTGCAACTTGAAAACAAGCCGGAGCCAGGCGGGGCGGAGCGAAGCGGCCGAGCTGGCGGCCGGTCGCCCCGGCCCAGCCGTGGCCGCCAGGTGCAGCGTTGCAGGCCAGGCGGCAGCGATCGGCCGCAGATGAGCGAGCGGGCTCAGCCGAACCTGCCGCCACACCAGCAGTTGTCGCGGTATGATGACAACCAATTTTTTTCTGGACCAGCCTCGGTTGAAGAAACGCGTAAGTTTTTGTGAATCATCGTAAAAGCCCCCGTAGTTTCGTGAAGTTCCGATAGGTGACGACGCTACACGTAGCCTTCAAAATGGTGTCTGCAGCGGAGGTGCGTTCCAAGCATCGAGTTATTCTCAGACCCTTACAGAATGTCTGCGGAAACTTGACAGTCAAGAAAAGCACGGCGAGTCGTTGGGCGAGGCGTGTCTCATCGTCGCAATAAGATGTTCCGGCAGTAGCACACAGCTGTGACTCTTCCAATGCTGAAACGTGCAGGCACTCTCATTCAGGACGATAGAGAATCACAATCCAACATCTCGCTGCACAACTGGACGTCTGTTAGTAGTGCTGATACACTCATCCATCAGTTGGGTACTCAAAGGTGTGTGCCTGCTGAATTCCTCGTCGACTAACAGAAGACCAAAAAGAGCAACGCAGGACCTTCTGTGTGGAATTTCTTGCACGTTACGAAGTTGATCGTGGCAATTATTTGTCGAACATCGTCAGAGGCGATGAAACATACGTAAGTTCATCATTTAGAACCGGAAACAAAGCGTCAATCTATGGAGGGAGTCCACACCACCTCTCCTCCAAAGAAAAAGTTCAAAGCCGCACCCTCAACTGGTAAAGTGAAGACCACTGTCTTCTGGGACTCCGAAGGGGGCATCTTCTTTTGCGATATTGCAGTGACTGTGTTATTCTGATTACGATGCAAAATTTCTATGGACATGCATCCATGTGCAAAGGAAGAGGCACTGGTGCAATCATAGTCACTACGAAACACATCAAATGAATTCGCAATTGCGAATAAGGAGTACCATCAGCTGTAGAATAGAATGACGACAGTTAAAATTCGTGCCGGACCGTGACTCGAACCCGGTTTTTTCGCTTATCACGAGCGGTCGCCTTATCATTTGAATATCTGTGCACGACTCTATAATGCGTCTACGAACCGTGGTTGACGGCATATGGAAATTTGGGTCTGGCCGTGAGTCGTTCACAAATAGCCAAATGGTAAGGCGGCCGCGCGGAATAAGCGGGAAATCCGGGTTCGAGTCCCGGTCCGACACGAATTTTCATTGTTGTCTTTCCATTCGACAGCTCATAGTAGTCCTTATTCGCAATTGCGAATTCATTTGATGGGTATCTTCTTTCATTCCCTTCCTTATCGTGCAACCATCCACTCTCCGTTGTGCTACCCTCAGGCAGATGAAGAAACACTCTAAGCGAATTCATCGCCACAAAAATGCAAACGAACATCTCATTCTCCATGACAACGTGAGGCCTCACACAAGTCAGTACGCTTAAGAGGAACTCAAAAAACATCAGTAGACTGTTCTTCCTCATCCACCCTTCAGCCCAGATCTCACATCTCCCGACCACCATATATATATATATATATATATATATATATATATATATATATATATATATAATTTTTTTGCCAGTGAAGGATGCACTCTGCAGGAAACAGTACTTGGGTGACGGGAAGTTTTCTGATACAGCTAGACGTTGGATCCGACCTCGGCCAGCTGAGTGTTACCATGTGCGCATACAGCCCTTCCTAATAAGACGGCGTAAGACCATCGGACTCAACGGAGATTATGTTGAAAATACAGCTTTGTAACCAAAAGAGTGGGGAATAATGTGGTGTAAGGGAAACCTGAATAAAGCCAACCAACTTTCAGAAAAAAAGTGCTCAATTAGTTACTGAACGTCTGTCGTACCTTGTAGTTTGCAATTATGAAGTGTTTTCGCTTGGCCACAAGGCATGCTTATCCGTAAATTATTGGCGAATTGAGTGATGGGTTCGGAAATAGATATATCTTTGTAAGGGGATTATCACTTCCGGCATTTACCTGATAAACAAGGGAAACCTTTCAAAACCTTTCGTTGGAAGATATGAGCTAATTGCCCCTTGTAGCTGAATGCCTCTGCTATATCTTTTCGGCATTACTCACTTTTCTAGAGGAGGCTGTCTTAGTATCTGCAATTAGTTCCCGTAAAGTGCCATAACAAATGACCATTGACTAATCTGTTACATAGTGAATTGTTATTTTTTAACGTAATGTCACTTAGATTACATATTATTAACAATACCAAGTGACTCCAGAGCTGCCATTCGTCAAAATTCGGTTCCAGATGCAGTGTAGAAGCTTTGAGTAATATGCGTATAGCACAACATATGTACTGAGTTACTTATTTGTATACATGCACCCAGATACGACGCTATGAAGCTTGATGACTAGTCAGGTTCTGTTAGCATACACTCTCCATAATGAATACATTTTCATAGCTCATTACAACCCGCAAAGATTGTAATTTTAAACTGAACTATCAACATGGATTTCATTGGATTCATGACAGTAACATTCAACTCGGATTGTGTATCTGACATACAAATGGTTCAAATGGCTCTAAGCACTATGGGACTTAACATCTGAGGTCATCAGTCTCCTAGACTTGGTACTACTTACACCTAACTAACCTAAGGACATCACACGCATCCATGCCCGAGGCAGGATTCGAACCTGCGACCGTAGCAGCAGCGCGGTTCTGCACCTAGAAACGCTCGATCACAGCAGCCGGCTATCTGACATATATTTTTCAGCAAAGCTCTCAGGGGCTTTTGTCGACTTCATATTCGCATGTAACCTCACGACAGAAGCTCGTACATAGACATCATACACTGATGACTCAAAACATTACGAGCACACCCAACAGCGAGACTAGAAGCAGACTGCTGGTCCTGGGGACACTTTTCGTGATAAGGAAAGTATACAGGTTGTCCAAAAAATACACTCACAAGGTTTAGATTTAACGGGTATTATGTTGAAAAATATTGGTTTGTAGCCAAAATTTTGGAGAGTAATATATCGTATTGGAGTCCTGAATAAAAGCATCCTGCTTCCAGAAAAAATATGTGTTGCATTACTTAATGAACACCCCTCATATTACTCGAAATAAGGTACATACAAGTAATGTCAAAAGTATATGTCGTTCTATGTACCTTGCACTATTTTTCCACGTAGTCTCCACACCGGTTCAGACGTTTGTTCGGTCGCAGCAATGAATCCGAGATTCTCCTGCGGCCGAGTGAGTGCGGCTTACTGTGGCAACACCGTCGGACTGCCGTCTTGCTTTCACCGTTGTAAGTGAATCGCTGTCTCGCAAGAAACCTTATCAAAGGCCGAAAACGTGAGATATCTAGTGATGGGTTCAATCTATATGGTGGGCGGTCGAGACTCTCCCAGTGAAATGACAGAAGCTTCTCTGCAGTTCAGACTATCACACGTGGCCTCGCATTGTCGTGGAGAAAAATCAAACTGTACAGCCGAGAATCCCTCGGCACTTCCTTCTGAAAGCAGCTCGAAGATGTTTGGAACTGATGGTTGCACCTAGTGGATTTGATTCCAGCAGGAGCTCTCAACGGCGATCCAAGAAGACTGTTAACATCACTTTCCCAACAGATGGCATTGAACGCAAATATTTTGTCGCAGGCAATCCCGTATGTTTCCACATCAAACTCAGCTGCTTCGATTCTAGTACGACATTCAGTATCCACGTTTCATTTCTAGTAGCAATGCACTGCAGATGTTTCAGAGAAGCAATTATTCGCTTGCATTTCATCATGTCATTCAACTGCTGAGGCACACACTAACGTGAAAACTTCCGTTAACCCTGGGGCGCCGTAAATGACGTATGTAAATACTCTCGTGTGAAACGCAAAGCCGGCCGCGGTGGTCTAGCGGTTCTAGGCGCGCAGTCCGGAACCGCGCGACTGCTACGGTCGTAGGTTCGAATCCTGCCTCGGGCATGGATGTGTGTGATGTCCTTAGGTTAGTTAGGTTTAAGTAGTTCTAAGTTCTAGGGGACTGATGACCTCAGATGTTAAGTCCCATAGTGCTCAGAGCCATTTGAACCATTTTTTTTTTTTTTTTTTTTTGAAACGCAAAGCACCCGAAAACTGTCCATGAATTGAGCAGGTCCATCCACTTTCACCACGGCATCCACGCGAAACACATCGTTGTCAGTCATCAACGAACGCGGCCTCCTCGAAAGCTCATTGTCATGCAGGTCTTCAGGGCCTTTTGTAACCTCACACCACCATCTCACACTTCTCAAAGTGAGACACTCTTCCCGATTTCCCTGTGGATTTCGATGGGTGTTCGTCACTTGCTCCTTAGAAAGTGAATCACACTTCATTGCACGTACGCCGTGTAGCTGTGAGGCACCGCAGTCATCTGGAACATTGCGCAGATACCGGTAGATAGGACTAGGCCGGTGCAAGAAAGATCTACCGCTGGAAATAGATATATCATCCGTACCCACATGGCCAATGGAACTTGCAGACATTTTTCTGTTGCTGTTTGTAAAAATCTTATAACATTCCTTCTTGTTGAACTCTGTGTTCGTGTTGGTGGAAGACATTTCTCGTGGTGTATTCGCGCTTTCAGCATCTTATTTCTCGTAGTGAGTCTCTACACCGACCACTGTGGCCGAGCGGTTCTAGGCGCTTCAGTCCGGAACCGCGCTGCTGCTACGGTCGCAGGTTCGCATCCTGTCTTGGGCACTGATAAGTGTGATGTCCTTAGGTTAGTGAGGTTTAAGAAGTTCTAAGTCTAGTCGACTGATGTCCTCAGATGTTAAGTCGCATAGTGCCTAGAGCCATTTGAACCTTTGTTTTTTTAGGTCTCTACGATGCGTGTAGTGAAGAGGAAGTGCAGGGGTTGGACAAAAATACGGAAACAGAGTGAGAAGTGCGTGCTTCAACGTAAGTGCAGATGCTAGCTAAGACTATAGATTGAGCTGTTATATTTCTCCACGTACGACACTTCTGAATGCTAGTCGTGGTGCGAACAATGTCTTGTGTAGTTGCGAGTGCCTTATGTCGGAGCTAAGCTTGCTGGTTCAAAAATGGTTCAAATGGCTCTGAGCACTATGGGACTTAACATCTATGTTCATCAGTCCCCTAGACTTAGAACTACTTAAACCTAACTAACCTAAGGACATCACACAACACACAGTCATCACGAGCCAGAGAAAATCCCTGACCCCACCGGGAATCGAACCCGGGAACCCGGGTGTGGGAAGCGAGAACGCTACTGCACGACCACGAGCTGCGGACTAAGCTTGCTGGAACGTGATCAAAATTGGTGGGTGCTTCAGTATTCAAGGCAGCCGAATTATTTGATATTTCAAGAGGTACTTTATCGAAGCCTTACACCGAATACAAAAAAAGTGGAATAACATGATCCGCTAAGTCACAAAGCAGACGAAAGCGTGTATTGAATAATCATGGCAGACGGTCATTGAGAAGATTGTGACGAAAAATAAGATGGCGACAGCTGTAGTAGTCACTGTAGAAGTGAATGTCTCACTCGATGATCCCTGTCGCCACGAAAACATCAAGTATGGAGCTCTAATGTTCAAAAGTGTGTGAATTCCGAGGGGAACGAACTGCAGAGGTCATCGGTCCATAGACTTACACACTACTTAAACTAACTTACACTAACTTATGCTAAGAGTAACACACACCCATGCCCGAGGGGGACTCGAACCCTCGGCGAGAGGGGCTGCGCAATCGGTGACATGGCGCCTCAAACCGCGCGGCCGCAAGGAGGCTTCGGAAGCTGGGAGAGCGAGGAATCTGAAACCGATCATCAGTGATACAAATGCCCGTAGCAGGGAAGCGAGCTGCCGACGACATAAGACCTAGACAATGGAGATATGAAAGAAAATCATTCAATCGAATGAGTTTTGTTTCACACTCTTTCCATCTTCTGGCCGATTTTATGTCCGAAGTGTGGTTCGGTGATGATTTGGGCAGCCATCTCTTAGTATTCCATGGGCTTCATGGTTACTCTGCAAGGTCGCATTACTGCCCGGGATCATGTAACTATTTTGGCTGATCAGGTCAATCGTGGTGATCCCGTGTCACTATTTTTCGTGAGAAATGACGCAAGATTCGCTTGCAAATCATACAGAAAATCATGCAGAACCTGTACTTATCCATCACAAGACGACTCGATCCTATTTTGAATGCCAATGGTTTTCCTATACCGTATTAGGCATGGTAGTGAGGTGCGTGTGAGGTGTTTCGATATTTTGGCATCGTTTACGTTCTAACGTTTAAGCAACCAACGGCAATGAATTAGACGTCATTGGTTACGAAAATACAATGTAGGAAAGGTAGCGGGAATAACCTCCAATGGGAAATCTTGCCGTAACATCACTAGGATGTCATCCTCCGGATTTACAGGTCTGGAGAATATTTTTTAAAGGAGACAAGAATTCCTGGAGAGCAATTCCCGTGAACCGTAGACTTTCTGTAACTGTGCAGATTCATTTTGGAACACTGCATATTTAATTTTTGCCGTGAATTAGCGATTCTTGGCACATTTCTATCCCTGCCCGTTCCACAATGGCAGAGCTTACCTGCAACCAAAGAACAGCCGCTCACAGAGTCATGCTGTGGCGTGTTGTCACATTGAGGACCAGCCCGGCAAACAGAAGTGAACTGGCAGAAGCCACATGAAGCCAGATCTGGGCACCACGAACGGGAGTGGACGAGTCTTTAAGCTTGGTCCCAGGACATGCAGGGCACTGTAGTAGAATCCGTTTTCGTCGCCTAGTGTGGCTGACCCAAGGAGCTGTCCACTGATAGCAGCTGTGTGTATGTGCGACGGGGCGGTCATTATTCTCATCAGATTGGATACTCGATGGAGCAGAGAAGCAAATGGAAGACAGCCAGATACAAGGCAACGCAGCTAGCAACTTCCTAAGAGAGCAGACGGCTAAATGTGGCGAAGGAGGAAGCCGCGGAAGAGAGCAGCCAGGCAGCCTGGTGGTGTTACAGTCGGGACTGGCAGTGGCTTGCGTCAACATGAAGCACCGTTCCAGTCTGCGGACTGCGGACAATGCTTGGCTTCACGGATCCAGGGAGCGCAGTGTGGCCAGGATTTCTGTTTTGTCACATGTGGTGTATTTTCGGCTACGACGGTTAAAGGAAATTGTGCCGATTATGATCAACACACGCCAGTGCATCTGTATTGGCCAATTAAGTTACCAAGAGAGTAAAACTTTCAACTCAGCGAGGCAGCAGCAGGGATTCGTCTCTCTTGTGAATTACGAACCCTTTTCAACTCCTTCGGATCAGCTAGGACATCTTGACGAAGCTGTGCCATTCTCTGCTACAGTTCTTCAGCCACATCAACGTTATTTTTGTACGCTTCATATTTGAGATGAACCCAGATGGAGCATCTGGGTGTCTGTCGTCAGATCATCATGGAAGAACAGGAACAGGACTCAAGCGACCTATCCTTCTTGTGCTACATTGGCGCATTAGATTTCGTCTTACTTCAGCAGCCAACTGGACCAGTACTAAATCATTCTCGTACGATTTTCCGCAACCGTGGGCCATAGGTGAAATTTGGGTCCAATTACATGGGGACCCCCTTCAAGTAGTTTACATAGCAAATAGATTTATACTGACTAGGACAAGAATCCATACAAAATCAGTGACAGATAGTAACCTGACATTAGGAGGTGCTCTCTGACCCTTGTTTACTGAAGTGCTTTTCCTTCTGTTTACATATACATTCATCACTCTCAGTTTCCGCTTTTGATACACTCTTTATGACCTATTTGTGCAGTTCTAAACCTGCCATAGGCTATCTTAGACTATAGTAAAGAAATGTAGATTACAGTAGTTTTCTAATGGTTTTTGTCAGTTAAAGTCGTACAAATGTTATCTGCATGTTAGCCAAGTTGCATACCTCTCGGTCGTTACCTCATAACAATCGCCTTCTTTCGGTATTGTCCTACTAGTTTCCTTCAAAAACCGGAAGCGTGAAACGTCTAGAAACTGAGTGATGATAATTATATAAAGAGCCAGGCAACATAGGCTTATTTTTGTTCTAAAAAGTTATCTTCCAGACTGTTACTTAAAGATAAACGATATTTATAACACAATTGAAATTGTGAATGTTTCATTCACGCCTTACACGAAAACTGTTGATTTGGAAAATAAAAAAGAGGGATGTTGTCTAAAAGTAAAAAAAAAAAACTAAAGAGATTATTAATTGAGCCACAGAACACGCACTTTCCTCAACTGAAACGTAAAATAAAACAAACTGTAAAAGAAAATCAAACATCGCTTCAGTACTTCATCGAATTTAACATGAAACACGTTTCTGTTATTCATAAACCACTTTCCCACTTATCAATAATAACAGGAAAATCCTGCCCTGATCAACATAACAAACGTTCTATTGACTACGACATAACAACAATCATTACATATATTATTTATGTTGGAGCATGCTCACTGTACTTGTATCAAACGTAATTGCTTTGGTTACATACACTACTGGCCATTAAAATTGCTACACCACGAAGATGACGTGCTACAGATGCGAAATTTAACCGACAGGAAGAAGATGCTGTGATATGCAAATGATTAGCTTTTCAGGGCATTCACACAAGGTTGCCGTCGGTGGCGACACCTACAACGTGCTGACATGGGGAAGGTTTCCGACCGATTTCTCATACACAAACAGCAGTTGACCGGCGTTGCCTGGTGAAACGTTGTTGTGATGCCTCGTGTAAGGAGGAAAAATGCGTACCATCACGTCTCCGACTTAGATAAAGGTCGGATTGTAGCCTATCGCGATTGCGGTTTAATGTATCGCGACATTGTTGCTCGCGTTGGTCGAGATCCAATGACTGTTAGCAGAATATGGAATCGGTGGGTTCAGGAGGGTAATTCGGAACGCACTGCTGGATCCCAACGGCCTCGCATCACTTGCAGTCGAGATGACAGGCATCTAATCCGCATGGCTGTAACGGATCGTGCAGCCACGTCTCGATCGCCAGATGGGGACGTTTGCAAGACAACAACCATCTGCACGAACAGTCCCTGCGAAACACTACATTTCACGAACGAGAAAACGTCATTTTTTCGAATGAATCCATGTCCTGTTTACAGCATCATGATGGTCGCATCCATGTTTGGCGACATTGCGGTGAACGCACATTGGTAGCGTGTATTCGTCATCGCCATACTAGCGTATCACCCGGCGTTACACGTCTCGGTCACCTCTTGTTCTCATTGATGGCAGTTTGAACACTGGACGTTACATTTCAGATCTATTACGACCCGTGGCACTACCCTTCATTCGATCCCTGCGAAACCCTACATTTCAGCAGGATAATGCACGACCGCATATTGCAGGTCCTGTACGGGCCTTTCTGGAACAGAAAATGTTCGACTGGTGCCCTGGTCAGCACATTCTCCAGATCTCTCACCAATTGAAAACTTCTGTTCAATGGTGGCCGAGCAACTGGCTCGTCACAATATGCCAGTCACTACGCTTGATGAACTGTGGCATCGTGTTTAAGCTGCATGGGCAGTTGTACATGTACATGCCATCCAAGCTCTGTTTGACTCAATGCCCAGGCGTATCAAGGCCGTTATTACGGCCAGAGGTGGTTGTCCTGTGTACTGATTTCTTAGGATCTATGAACCCAAATTGCGCGAAAATATAATCACATGTCAGTTCTAGTATAATATATTTGTCCAATGAATACCCGTTTATCATCTGCATTTCTTCTTGGTGTGGCACATTTAATGGCCAGTAGTGTATTAAAAAGAGTGTATGACAGGGATGTAGCCTTTTGCCCCCACTACTCAATCTATACATCTAAAAAGCAAAGACGGAAATAAAAGAAAGACTCAGGTTCAGTGTGAAAGGGTATCAACGACAAGGTCCGCTGATGAGATTGTTGTCCCCTCTGAGGCTGAAGAAGAATTACCAGACTTGTTGAAAACAATTAAAAATCATTTGTCTACAGACTATGGATTGAGTTTAAACCGAAGTAAGACGAAAGTAATAAGAATCAGCTGAAATGACAGCATCCAAAAACTTAAAATCGGGAGTGGGGCCAAGACATAGAGAAGGTCAGTGAATTATTCTATCTAGGCAGAAATATAATCGCTGATGGAAGGAGCCAGGAGGACATAAAAGGAAGACTAGCACAGGCAAAAATTGCATTCCTAGCAAAGATAAATATACTAATATCAGACTTCGACCTTAAGTTGAAGAAGAAATTTCTGAGAATGTATTTTGGAGCACATGTATGTTGGTTAGTGAAATATTGACTATGGAAAAACTGGAACAGAAAAGAATCGAAGCATTTGAGATGAGTGAAGAACATAGGAAACTGGGTGGACTGAAGGCAGGAGTGGTTTTCCGCAAAATCGGCCAGGAAAGAACTGCATTGTAAACACTGGCAAAAAGATTGGACAGGATGATAAGACACCTGCCAAGTCATAAAGGAATAACTGCCATGCTCCTAGAGGGGACTGTAGGTGGTACAATCTTTAGGGGAGGGTGGAACTGGAATACATCCAGCAGATAATTGACGATGTTGATTGAATGTGTCACTCTGAGATGTTAAAGTTTTAATGGGAGAGGAATTCCTGGCCGGCTAGGACAAGCCAGTCAGAAGTCTGATGACTCAAAAAAAAAAAAAAAAAAGGTGGCATTCAGGCAATCACATTCCCTTTTCTCCATTTGCATCTGGAGCAGGCAAAAAAAAAAAAAATACCGCCAATGGTAAAAATACTCTTCACAACATTCTGTACCGTATCTTACAGAGTATATATGTAGACGCAGCTTATCGTTGAAAATTGAAGAAAAGTATCATCCCTAGTTTAATACACATATAAAATGTTTCAGCAAGATAGTGAGCACTAAACTGTAAAATAATTATGATAGTAGTCTCTGTTAGGACGCTATTCAGAACAGTATGTTGGTGCATAAGTTCATAGGATTTTTCCGTAATTTTAATAAACACAATAGATACACACATTAAAGACATAAGTCATGAATAATATATTCTCATTCACAATTTACATTAGACCAGAACGCTGGGGTAGCTTCTCATTTCCGCAATTGTAAAAAGCATGTGGTTTTAAGATGATGAACTCGTCGAAAGCATTTTCATCTAGAAAAGAAGTTCCTTGAGGTTGTTCAATATAGAGTGGGAAAGGTGAATGTCTTTGGGTCCAAGATCAGATGACTAAGACGGGAGCAGAATGAGTTCCCAATAATGCTACATGATGTGGTATTATGTTTGAAGAAAAACTTTTACAAAATATGACCGCCATAATTGTGATTTACTTTTAAGATTAGAAAGTTCTTTCCTCCTCTGCACAGTACAAAAAGCTGCTGGTAGGTATATTACACCATTTCTAGTGCAGTTTAGCGTAAAATATAATTTTTAAGGAAAAACCAAAAAGAATAATGAGATTTCAAGAAAAATACATGGTTTTACCAAAAACCCGTTTTTAATAACAAAAAATGAAGTCGATGCATACAAAAAACAATTGTCGTTTTTTGAGAATTTTACATTTTAAGTTTTTCTAATATTTTTAACATTTTTTGTTCATTTTCATTAATAATTCAATACATTCACGTAACTTGACCAAATTTTTTTCAAATATGTTCCACACATCTAAAAGAAAAATAGAGAAATTTTAATCATTTAGATATAAAAGTTTGAAATCATTTCCCCATTTCCGCTTTTTTCCTGAATGTTATGTTAGAAAATATGTTGGAAAAAACGCAGTAAAAGATGTAATATTTTTTCGCTTTTGTCACTCGTTTTATTGCCTAGGAAGTTTTAATAATTTTTTTCAATGCAAATGAGTCTCTTCACTTTTTTGGAAGAGTCAGAGAATTTTTAACAATAAATATATTAATTTAGAAAACTTTTGAAATGTTAATTATGCATACACACACTATATTGAAAAATATTATGAAAATATTTTTCACATTTTATTACTATTATGATTTTAAAAAATGGTTATACTGGCTGAGAATATAGCTTAGGAACAAAAACAAATAACTGATTTATTTGTAATGGAATACATGAATATTAAAATGTGAATTGTATAAAAATTATAAATATTATACACGTAAATTTTATGTAATTATAAAATGCTCTAATGTCATTACTGTAATGTACAAATTTTAATATTCACAAAATATCTTATTATGATGTGGACTTAATGTTTTTTATTAACATCAACACAATAAATTAACTAAATGTTACTGTAAATTACATCCATATACATTTTTCAGTGTTATTAAACAAACATCATTTATAGTTTTGTAAGCTTGTATTATTTTTTACAAATCCATCTTAGCTCATTTAGGCTAATTTGCTTATTGTCACCAGTCTTAAAAGGATACATTTTTCATCCAAAACCACGAAATTCTTACATTATTTTTCATTACATTAATCATTCATTTACCCAACACTTTTTTATTTTCTTGCGAACTGTTGTAAATATAACATTTTGGATAACCATTTGTGTCAAATATATTACGAAATCTCTTAATATCTTCAAATCGTCTTCTGTTCTGTATTAGAAATTTAACTGTTAGTATCTTGATACCAAAATTTAATTTCTTTCTCCATATTATTTTTCATAGCATTACAGTGAAAATTTTATGCATCTGTTGTTTTGAGAAGTCAGGGATGTTCATTCCAATGTAAATCAGCTTTGTTGAACAAAATTTTTGTCTCGCTCATGTGAACTGCAGCAAGTTCCTCATTAAATATAATTTCTGTTTTGATGTTTGGTTTTGCTGTATATTTCTCCTTTTTTTTGGCCTTGAAACTAATCCTATACCCACTTTGATTCTTATATTTTAAAATTATTTAATCCAGTTATTAAATTATTCATTAACTTGTTCAAATATTTTTCACAATCATTTTTCTCTATAGTCCTCATTTCAGAAATCAGATCTGTATGTTTAATATTTCTATTGTGAACTAATAATATCTTTGACATTCAAAATTGTTAGTAACTTTTTCCCTTTAGTCACACTTACAATTTTATTTGCAGGTGCTAAGGAAATCTTCATGTTACTCATGTAAATTTTTGGATATTCTAAATCCACTTCAAAAATACACTCCTGGAAATGGAAAAAAGAACACATTGACACCGGTGTGTCAGACCCACCATACTTGCTCCGGACACTGCGAGAGGGCTGTACAAGCAATGATCACACGCACGGCACAGCGGACACACCAGGAACCGCGGTGTTGGCCGTCGAATGGCGCTAGCTGCGCAGCATTTGTGCACCACCGCCGTCAGTGTCGGCCAGTTTGCCGTGGCATACGGAGCTCCATCGCAGTCTTTAACACTGGTAGCATGCCGCGACAGCGTGGACGTGAACCGTATGTGCAGTTGACGGACTTTGAGCGAGGGCGTATAGTGGGCGTGCGGGAGGCAGGGTGGACGTACCGCCGAATTGCTCAACACGTGGGGCGTGAGGTCTCCACAGTACATCGATGTTGTCGCCAGTGGTCGGCGGAAGGTGCACGTGCCCGTCGACCTGGGACCGGACCGCAGCAACGCACGGATGCACGCCAAGACCGTAGGATCCTACGCAGTGCCGTAGGGGACCGCACCGCCACTTCCCAGCAAATTAGGGACACTGTTGCTCCTGGGGTATCGCCGAGGACCATTCGCAACCGTCTCCATGAAGCTGGGCTACGGTCCCGCACACCGTTAGGCCGTCTTCCGCTCACGCCCCAACATCGTGCAGCCCGCCTCCAGTGGTGTCGCGACAGGCGTGAATGGAGGGACGAATGGAGACGTGTCGTCTTCAGCGATGAGAGTCGCTTCTGCCTTGGTGCCAATGATGGTCGTATGCGTGTTTGGCGCCGTGCAGGTGAGCGCCACAATCAGGACTGCATACGACCGAGGCACACAGGGCCAACACCCGGCATCATGGTGTGGGGAGCGATCTCCTACACTGGCCGTACACCACTGGTGATCGTCGAGGGGACACTGAATAGTGCACGGTACATCCAAACCGTCATCGAACCCATCGTTCTACCATTCCTAGACCGGCAAGGGAACTTGCTGTTCCAACAGGACAATGGACGTCCGCACGTATCCCGTGCCACCCAACGTGCTCTAGAAGGTGTAAGTCAACTACCCTGGCCAGCAAGATCTCCGGATCTGTCCCCCATTGAGCATGTTTGGGACTGGATGAAGCGTCGTCTCACGCGGTCTGCACGTCCAGCACGAACGCTGGTCCAACTGAGCCGCCAGGTGGAAATGGAATGGCAAGCCATTCCACAGGACTACATCCAGCATCTCTACGATAATCTCCATGGGAGAATAGCAGCCTGCATTGCTGCGAAAGGTGGATATACACTGTACTAGTGCCGACATTGTGCATGCTCTGTTGCCTGTGTCTATGAGCCTGTGGTTCTGTCAGTGTGATCATGTGATGTATCTGACCCCAGGAATGTGTCAATAAAGTTTCCCCTTCCTGGGACAATGAATTCATGCTGTTCTTATTTCAATTTCCAGGAGTGTATTTTCATATTCCACATTATCAGCATATTTCATTTATTTTTAGGACAGAATAATTTGGACCATTCCATTGAAGACTCACATATGGTAAAAATTGACTAATAGTCCAGTCATAGAAATTGTTTACGTTATATATGTTAAATTATTTGATTTATTTATTATTTACATTGACAAATCTTTTACAACATTGAAATATATTGCCTCACACTCATTTTCAAACATTGGAACCAAATAATAGCTCTAATTTAACCTTTGTTATTGTTACCATCTAATTGTAATATAATATACGAAGATGGACTGTAAAATACTGAGATGAATGAAACTTATATTTATTAAAAACTTTCTAAGATTTTCAGCTAAAGTCAAATAACTTAAAACATCAGTTTTGTAAAATAAATCATGACATACACAATCATTTCTACTATTAGATTTTCCTAAAAAAGTTTTGCATGATTGCAATTATCATGACCAACATCATTCAATTTATTATAGAATTCGAAGATTTGCTGAATATCTCGTTCTTCTAATTTTTTTCCAATTTTCCATATAATTGTAAGAGTAATCTACTTATTAATTAGTAAATTTGCTGAATTTTCTGGAATAACAAATTTGGCAAAAGTTTATCAAGTTTGAGATTACGATCTCAAAAGAATATATAAAAAACATTTTATAATTTTCTTTTTCTTTATCATAAGTAATATTTTATATCTGTCTTTATTGATATTAAATCTATATCATTTTTGTAATCAGCAATTTCTTTTATGAACAATTGAGAAACATATCCTGATAAATAATGTTAATAAATAGGTACAAAACTTGGGTTTTTTAGTTGTAGATTCTAACTACTACATAATTGACTTACATATTTCTGAGTTTAATAACCATCATGATGGACAGCTTCTCTGTGCAACATGTAATTTTCATAATATAATGACTTTGATTTATTATACCTTGATTCTCCTACATTTCTTAGTTGTTTAATTTATTCAGTTTCAGAATACATTTTCCTAATACTTAACTTCGTTTTTCATACATTACATAAATATTTTATGACGTTTCAGTCTTTTCTGTACAACTGGATTTTTGTAATGTCCATAGATATATTAAATGTTATAAAGAACGACTCAATCCAAATTTTTCATATACCATTGTATATAATTCTTCTGAGTCAGGTTGACAGATATCCATTTTTAAAAGCAAACTTTTAAAATATGCATAAATAAAAAATAGAATTTTAGTCTTTAATGTTAATTTTTAATACTTTTATATGAAATTTAACTGGAAGTTCAAGATTTAATGTTTTAAAAATAAACATCGCCAAATATGATTATCTTATGTTCTCCTAAGTATTAAACCATAGTAAACATATACCACAAATACATTTTGAATGTTAATTTTTTGCAATTTGGTTTGAAATCTTCGCTCCATGAATAATGTGATATTTTAATTTTTTAAATATGACTAATTAATATACATATCTCGTTTCCACATATTTTTTTTCAAGCATTAGCTCCATATTTTTCTTCAAATAAATAAACATTGACAGAACATTAATTTTAGCCTCAGCTGTTGGAATGCTGTTGGTCTCAATTTGAAATTCCAAATTTTCAAGTTGTTAATCAAAGATCTGGCATGTTTGTACTTAATAGTTCTCCATAGTTCTTTATTATCAGGATATAATACTGATTTTATTGGCCACAAAAACATCTTTCAGTATAATTTTTAGCATCAACACAAGCTTGTCCATTTCTCGTTTTTTTGTGTTTAATCAATATAAGAGGGTCGTGTTAACAGATTACTTATACTATAAATTTCCTTTTCTTTTCGTCTATGGTCACAAATTTTTTGTCATCAGACTACCAGTTTTGGTCTATAATGACCATTTTCGGATCTGTTTTATAGAAACATGTCCTCATATACTGGCACAGTAGTGTCTCATGGCAGAAAATTTGTGACCATAGATGTAATGTAAAGGAAATTTATTCTATATTTGAATCACTGTTTTATTCACGACCATGTCACATCTAATGTTACAGATATTAATTTCTGATTCTAATTCAATAATTCAAGCTTAAAATTTATATATTCACTATGCAATCCCATTCCCTCATTTTTATGATATTTAACGGTATTTCATTCATGAGTATATGGTGACATGCTAGAAATTTAAATTCCTTTGATTTTACATCATTAGATGATCTTATCATATAAAGAGGTATAATATTTATTTATAATCCATAATGTAATTTTACATTTCCATTTATTATTCTGGTAAATTTTTGCTTTTATTTATTCCAGCAGAAATTAAGTACAAGCAAGTTAAGATTTCTCTAAATTTATACTCTTTTTTTTTTTTTTTTTGGTTTTAGGGCGCAAAACTGCTATGGTCATTAGCGCCCAAAATTTTTACTCTGTAATCTATTTTCAATTGTTTTATTAATTATATTTTGTTTATGTCATTTTGTATTTTTTGTTTCCCAAATACATATTAGGAAATGAAAGTTTTTCTTTCAGTTCTTAGTTTCAGTCTATTTAAAAATTTCATCTTCATTTTCAATTCAAAATACGTTCAATACTTCGAAATATATGTCTTCATATTATTTGCTCAGTTACAAAAGCAATTAAATCGTCTTTTCTCAAGCCTCTCTACTAAGTTAAATTTTTTTCTTTTATGATAATCACAAAACTTAGCACCTGTCATCTGCTACGATTTTGTCATCATTTAAAGACAGAAGAAGTTATCAGAAATAAATAAAAATGACAGAATTAAAAAATATAAAAATCATTCTAAGTTAATTGAAATTGAGAAAATAACAAGAGGAATCGAAAATTTTGGTAACTAATTGAATATAAGATAGAGGTATGGTTCAAGCTAAATTTGAAGTTACGATTTCTCAATTATTTTAAATCAGAGCAAGCCCATTTCTTATCACAATATTCCTCTCTTATTTATAA
Organism: Schistocerca nitens; assembly: GCF_023898315.1. Taxonomy (NCBI): domain Eukaryota; kingdom Metazoa; phylum Arthropoda; class Insecta; order Orthoptera; family Acrididae; genus Schistocerca; species Schistocerca nitens. The sequence continues at coordinate 848,639,762 of NC_064614.1, forward strand.
GGGGAAGTTTTGTCATACAAATAAGAATATGAATAGTAATTAATTAAGAATTATTTAAAATAAATTGAATAAAGTTGAATCCTATTTTTGTCATCAGATTTTCTTATTTTTTCTACCTTCTAAATTACAGTTTTTACCTTTACTTGTACTTTTGTTTTTAGGTGATGGATTTCAGTAGAAACAATACTAATCCTTAATGTCTTGACAATTAATACATTTTTATCACACCCAGTTTCACCACAATTTCCCATCAAGAGTAATATTTTCACATGTTCAGAAATGGAAACATTTTTTAACTATCCCTTGTAATAAATATATGTACTTCATTTCTGCAACATTCATTTACTATTCTACTGTTTTATTTTTTTGTTTTACATTTTAAAAGTGTCTACATATTGTCCTACAGACAAGTTCTCCATTTTTCCTCAAATAAAAATTGTCAACTGGTTTAACAATTTCTCATATTTTTTCAATTTTTATTTTCAATGGAGTCTAAATATTGCTTCAGTAGTTTCTTAATCACTTGATTTAGTAGAAAAAATTTTATAATTTAAAAATATTAGGGAAATTTAATGTTATCCGAATTAGTGTTACTGACATCAGACAATTAATAATTTATATCTATTTATGAATTTTGCTTGTACAGTTATATCTTAACATCTAAAGAGCTAGAAGCAAAATATTTTGATAATTAACTACAAGTGAAATTTTAATATTGATCAGGAAATATTCTGAATATAAACTACAAAAGAAAAAGAAGACCTTGTAGTCGAATTTGCAAATAAATTTAAAATCAAACATGAAGGATTACAAGAAGAAAAAAAAACAAGAATGGTAAGTAAGTGGATTAACAAAAGAGATGGAAAAAAAGGAGATTGTATCACAAAGGTTCTTAGTGAAAAAAGTATTTCAAAAACATAATTTATGTAAGGTTGTGGAGAAACTAAAAGTAAAATTATATCGAGTTTATTTACATATGTCACTGCAGAACATCCTGGTAATAAATTACGAATGTAACTAAATTAGTAACTGTTCCAGATATCAAGTTACTGAGGATTTACCTAAATCACAATTCACATTAGAAAGTAGAAAAAACATATGTAATTATGTTGCATGAATTTCCATTATGTAAAATATAATTTAGATTTTTTATTGACATAGAGAGTGAAATGTGTTATAGCACGCATTAATTTATGTCCTATTTGAGTTACAGCATTTACGGCCCTTCATTTATTTTGTTTATTGTCCTACCTATGCTTTATTAATTGTTGCAGCACGCAAATATGGGGTTAGTGGCCTGACACCCGAGCAGCAGTAACTCAGATTACGAGGGCCGCTCAGTAAGAAAGCAACACATTTTTTTCTGGGCCATTTTCTGTTGAAAAATTGCGAGGATATCGTGGAATATCTTGGTACATTCTAGTCCCTATAGTTTCGTGAAATTCCTTTTGTTGGCGGCGCTTTATGTAGCCTTCGCCTGTAACGGAAGTTCGTTCCAAGCACAGAGGTGTCAATGAGTTTCTTTCGGTGGAAAACCAGAGCATCACATGTATTCATAGGCGCATGCAGAATGTCTACGGACATATTTTAGCGAACAGATGCACGGTGATTTGTTGGTGGAGAAGTGTATCATCATCCTAAGAAGGTCGCGGAAACCCATCCCATCTCCCACGTGCTGGCCGGCCGCAAGAGCTGTGACTCCTACTCTGCTTCAGAGTGTGAACACTCTCATTAGAGACGATTGACGGATGACGATCAAACACCTTCCTGCAAGTCTCTGTTGGTAGTGCTGAACACACTTCCACCAGGTGAGGCACTCAAAGGTGTGTGCCTGCAGGATTCGTCGCCACCAACAGAAGACCATAAAGAGCAACGAAGGACCCTCTACTTGCTGATTGCTTGAGCATTGTCGAACATCGTCACAGGCGATGGAACATGGGTTCATTACTTCGAACCGACAACAAAACAGCAATCCATAGAATGGCGCCACACCACATCTCCTCCGAAGGAAAAATTCAAAGCCGCACCCTCAGCCAGTAAAATCATGGGATCTGTCTTCTAGGATTCTGAAGGAGTTATTCTGATGTCCCTCATGGTACAACGATCGACTCTGAAGTATGTTGTGCTACACTAAGGCAAATTTTAAAGGCACATTTGCATGCTGAGCATTTATTAGCAGAAAACGTAATTATAAGTTATGTAATAAAGAAATAATTTTAGTCACAGATATAGTCCACGATTGCCGCTGGAAACATTTGTAGCTTTATGATCGTCAGATGATTGGGAGAAATACAGGCACATTTGTTTTCTAGGTCTGGTCCAGATCGGACGTAATTTTGCACGCCGCCATTAATACTACATTATGTTATTAATACATTCACGAGCTGCACCCAAACGGCATCTAAACTGCATAATACTAGTTTCAATGTAAATGTCGTAATTTAATTGTGTTTTATTTCAGAATACACTGTTACTACTAACCTATATATGTTTTATTTTGTATCTTTAGCCATTGTTAGATTGTTGGGCGTCTTGGCATGGCAAAATGTTCCGTACTTGTAAGCAATACGTCATCCAGCTCGATCCTCCGTCGTCTTCGGGTGCTGTCTCATTACGAATTCCGATTTAGGTAAAAACAAAAATAGAAGAAACACGGTTCAAATACTTGAATGAACCTTTTACAAGAAAAAAAGGAATGCTCAAGGGCAGAGAGTTTGTATGATATTTAATATTTATTACTATAAATCAGTGTATTGTCTCGATCCATGTACGAACGAGTTAAAAATTAAAAACTGAAGAAACGGTTTCAACATGTTCGTGGCTACAAAAATACAAACAAACATCTTCTCCGCGACAATGCAAGGCCTCACAAAAGTCTGTGCACCCCAGAGAACCTCAAGAAACTGCACAGGAGTGTTCTTCTTCATCCACCCTACATCCCGTATCTCACACCTCCCGACTTCCATCACTTTCGCCCAATGATGGATGTATTCCGTGGGAAGCAGTACGAGGACGATGGAGAGGTTATAGACGCAGGAAGACGTTGCCTCCGACATCGACTAATCGACTGGTATGATGCGGACATACACGCCGTCTTGGTAAGGTGGTCAAATTGGTCAAATGGCTCTGAGCACTATGGGACTCAACCGCTGTGGTCATTAGTCCCCTAGAACTTAGAACTACTTAAACCTAACTAACCTAAGGACATCACACACACCCATGTCCGAGGCAGGATTCGAACCTGCGACCGTAGCAGCAGCGCGGCTCCGGACTGGAGCGCCTAGAACCGCACGGCCACCGCGGCCGGTGGTAAGGTGGTGTAAGTCCGTCGCATATAACGGAGATTATGTTAGAGTAACAGGGTTTTGTAGCCAAAAGAATGGGAAATATTACCTTGTATGGGAATCCTGAAAGAAAAAACAAATCTGCTTCCAGAAAAAAAAGTGTTCCATACTTATTGTACGCCTCTGCACCGGATTTTATTCATCATAAAACCACAAACTCGCTCATTCGTTCTCTCTCTCTCTCTCTCTCTCTCTCTCTCTCTCTCTCTCTCTCTCTCTCTCTCTCTCTCTCTGTCTCTCTCTCTCTCACACACACACACACACGCATCCACATGCTCAAAAATTCCAACAGAAAAATTTCACAGAAGTGAATCTCTCACTTCACACATCGAAGTGTGTGAAGTGGAAACCAAATTATTATAGAAAGGCTTAAATACGACAATAACATGAACAAGCTAACAGGTGTCAGGGACAGAAACTAAACATGTAAGACAAGTAGGGAAAACACTAAACTAGCTATTCTTAGTTTAGAGATCTGCATACTACCTCTAGGACTGTGAGATTAACGGAGTTTAGTCCCAAGGGATTGCGCATAGCTTTTGGTCAATAATTGTTCAAATGGTTCAAATGGCTCTGAGTACTATGGGACTTAACTTCTGTGGTCATGAGTCCCCTAGAAGTTAGAACTACTTAAACCTAACTATCCTAAGGACATCACACACATCCAAGCCCGAGGCAGGATTCGAACCTGCGACCACAGCGCCTAGAACAGCTCGGCCACCCGGCCGGCGGTCAATAATTGTAAAGAGATTTTTTTAAAACATAGGTTCAAAATCGCCTTAGATATGGCAAGTTCAGTGGAACAACATGTGTATGTAGTCCACTTTCCTCAGTCGTGACGCATAGTATGTATGTGTGGTGCAAGAATTACATCTTTCCACAACTACCTTTTTCATAGCAGCGAGGTCCCAGCTTGTGAGTACAGTCCTGCCCCGTCGGATGCTCATCTCGCGTATTTTTGTACCTCGCGCTTCTCGTTATAGCGTGCCGTATAGCGGAGAGTGGGTGGTAGGGGGACAAGTTTGCTGTTTCTGAGTCTCCGTAGCAATATCTGCAACTTTTCGCGCCCTTTCATCAAAGCTCTGGCGTCCGGCAGGTTGTCATCGCGACACGGGTTGCCGCGCTACACCCCAGCTAATGAGTACCGCGCGCTTCCGCTCCCAGCATCATCAGACGTCGCTAACAGACAGTCCTGTTCCGCAATTAGCCGAAACTAAATCTCATCTACCTAGTCCGTCTGCCTTATAAATTTCTTTTCATATCTGGGTCTGTGAGAGTAGAATCTCGCTCTTGCTTGACATTTAATCGAAATACCAAACGCAGCTGCTCGTGTGGATTAATGTTCTCCTATTGAAGCATTAAATTACACGGTCCAGTTATATTTACGTGTCCACCGTCCATGTTCAACGTGCAATACCCACTCACACATGGCAGGTGGCAGCAGAAGTAATGGAAAGTATACGAAGCATATCGGGGAGATATGGAGAACAGTGCAGTTGTCTTTTAGGCAGAAATGGACTGATTTATCTGAAGCCCAAACAGGCATGATCATTGGCTTTTGTGTAAAGGGTGGAGGCATATCCGAAACGTTTAAGTTTTAACACTATTAGTGTGCTGCCGTGGTTAATGTATACCATGTACGGCAAAATTGCGCTATCCAGAGCCTGCGCTGTGATAACTGAGGTGCACTATGGGCCATAGACGACAAGGGTAAACGGTGACTGCGGTACTGTTCACGGACGAGTAGACGGGCAACTACTGAGCAACTGACTGCCCAGATGAACCAGGAGCCTACCGACTGCAAACGTTGCTCTGTATGAGTCTCGGCAACTGGCGCTCGGTTCTTGCACCCATACAGGTTGCTGTTCATGAGAGACGAAATCTGAAATTTGCACGCCAGTACCGCCTCTGGACGTCCGCTCAGTTGCGACAGGTGGTCATTGTAGATGAATCAGGCTTAATGCTCCATCGGCAGATGGCCGTTGCCGTGCACTGTGAGAAACGTCAGGAAGTCAGCACTCTGCTACAATCCTCGGACGAGTACAGGCCGCTGCTAACCCTGGAAGGCACCATGGAAAGACACAAGTAAGCATTATCTCCAGGGACCATGACCATCCCTATATGGATGTTGTTTCATCCTCGGCACCTTGACATGTACAACCGGGGCAGTGCATTGTGTCACACAGCTCACGGCGTATGTTCGTTGTTCGAAGAGCTTCAGGATAAGTTTATTGTACTTTCCTTGCCACCAAACTACTCTGATTTAAATTCGGTCGGGAATCTGTGGGTGTACCTCAACGGCCTGTGACTGTTCGCGACATGGATCTTCAGTAGAGAAACTTAGTGCAGCTTGCCACTGCACTGGAATCGGCATGGCTCCACATACTGGGGTTGGATGATTAATAGTGGCAGCTATTTATTTACAGCTCGTACAAAATAGATACGTGTTTCCAAGTTTTACTGACATTCAAAGTAGTCACCAGCATTGTGTATAGTCAGTTGCCAGCGATGTAGAAGTCGTAGGATGCTCTTAGCAGTGCCAGTTGTGTTGACAGTTCGAGCGGCGCGGTCTATTGCCCAGCGAATTTGTAGCGGTTCTGAAGCGAATGCTGTGAAGTGTTTCCTTCAGTTCAAAAAAGGAGTTGAACTTACGAGGGCTTACGTCAGGGGAGTGCGGTAGGTGGTATCGCACTTAGCAGCCCCATCAGTCAAACAAATTAGTAACAGCTTGCACTATACGTGCTTCAGCATTGTCCTGCAGAATGATGGTCAGGTCCTACAGAAAGTGTCATCACTTTTGTCTCTAGGCTGGTCGTAGGTTGTGTTCCAAAAATGATGATGGTCGATGTAGAGAGGATATAAAAAATAGACTGTCAATGGCAAGGAAAGCGTTTCTGAAGAAGAGAAACTGTTAACATCAAGTATAGATTTAAGCGTCTGGAAGTTTTCTCTGAAAATGTTTGTAAGGAGTGGAGCAATGTATGGAAGTGAAACATGGACGATAAATAGTTTGGACAAGAAGAGAAGCTTTCGAAACGTGATGCTATAGAAGGATGCTGAAAATTGGATGGTTAGATCATGTAACTAGTGAGGAGGTATTGAATAGATTTGGGGAGAAGAGAAATTTGTGGCACAACTTGACTAGAAGAAGGGATCCGTTGGTAGGACACGATCTGAGGCATCAAGGTATCACCAATTTAGTACTGGATGGATGTGTGAAGGGTAAAAATCACAGAGAGAGACCAAGAGATGACTTCATTAAGCAGATTCCGAAGGATGTATGGTGCAGTAGATACTCGGAGATGAAGAAGCTTGTACACGATAGAATAGCATGGAGAACTGCATCAAACCAGTCTCTGGACAAAAGACCACAACAACAACAATGTCGAATTCTGTGTTTTCCTTTTTTTTATTTGCGTAAAATAGCCCCATAGCATGCGTAATGGACATGGGCTGTGTCCGAGAACCAAAGGAAGTGGGAGCCCCTAACGACAAAAATCGCTCTCCGTCACCTTAGTCGTGGACGGGACCTGCCGCAGCAGCTGGTCATAGTGTATCCGGCAGCTGTAACGACTGGCTCCGGGGCCGGACCGGACCGTAAAGCAGGGCGGCAGCCAGCCGGCAGTGCTGTGGGCACTGGCGCGCCACTCAGCGTGATTGGCGGCCCGCCCCGATGGCCGGAAGTCGTCCATCACCGCGCCTCACCGGCCGCCCGTAAAACCGGCATAAAGCTTTACTGACTTGTCGGCAAAAATGTGACGGCCCGGACCCGCTGCAGCGGTCGCAATAGCGAGAGCCAGCTGGCCACAGCCGCTGCACAGATTGATGGCGCCATAAAGTGCCGCGCGACGCTAAGTACGCGAGCGCGCGCACAGCGCGGCGCACCGCTGCGATTGAAAATCGCCATGCGGCGCCGCCGTCACTACTACAGCGTGCGTAGGTCGGTGGCGAGCAGCGGCACGACAAGGCGACGCAAATGCGTGTGACAAAAAATTTCTTCTAACATGAGCAACGCAATATTTGCGTTTCTGCTAACACGAATTACCTTGGAATAAGGGCGGTTCGTTTGTAGTAGCCAGAGGCGCCAGGTCCCACCAAATATTTTGGGACAAAATTTTAGTGTCTATTTTTTCAGTGTTACATCAAACATTATTCATTTCATTCCATCGTTAGGCATTGATACAGCAACCGGTTTTTATGATTATATTAAAAAATAAAACAGTCACGGTTGTGAAGATATTTTTATTTAAAAATAACGTTTTTCACTGTGTTTGGGCATCATCAGACTATATAAAATGATGTGTCGGCAGCTGGGCCAACACCTTATAAATAGAGGTGGCTTAAGAGCACGCGAGACTAACGCAGACGGGCGTGAAGTACTGGAACAGGATACGTAATTAATGCTATGAAAAAAAGAACGGAGCTTCTCATATACTTATCTTTAATGTCTTCTTGTACATCTCTATGGTGAACACAAGTGAGACTCTAATTACAATCACTGTAAGGCTAATGGCGCCTTGCTAGTTCGTAGCCATTAACTTGGCTGAAGGCTAATCTGTCTCTCGGCTAATGAGAGAGAAAGGCTTCGTACGTCTAGTCGCTAGCTCTGTCGTCCGTACAACTGCGCTGAGTTCGAGTCAGTCTCTCGAGACCTGCCTTGTGGTGGCGCTAGGTTTGCGATCACACAGTGGCGACACGCGGGTCCGACATGTACTACTGGACCGCGGCCGATTTAAGCTACCACCTAGCACGGGTGGTGTCTGGCTGTGACACCACATTCCTCCCCCGCAAATCGGCGAACGGTCGTGAGATAAGGCTTCCGCCCGCCGTGGGGAGGACCCCATGTTGACGTATGCGATGAGGTGGGGAGCCTAACAACAGGCGAGGCTGTGCCACCCGCACCCGGCCATTCGGTCCGAGGGGAGCTAGGAAACGCCTGAAAACCTAGTCCAGGGTGCACGTTAACACGCGGTGTATGCGCCCGTAAAGAGACAGGAGGGGCCGAAGGGTCGACCTCCATGTGGTCGGAGAATCCGACGCGCGATGACGACATCTGGTCCGGAGCGGGCAAGAGTTCCATGGCGGAGGACAGCTGGTCACGGGAAGCGATCGGCGGCGCGTGACCCAGGGAGGCGCTTGGCGGCTGCAGCGAAGCGTCCACTGCGGGTGGCGCCGGAGGCGGCTGCGGCGGCTGCGGCGGCGGCGCGACGCCATTAGGCAAAATGGAAGGCAGTGTCGGTAACACCTGTGGATGAGGCGAGCCAGTAGATGGGTCCCCAGGGTGCTGACCTGACGGCTCCGTCGCTGAAAGCAGACGGGGAGCGGCAGAACCCGGGCGACGACAGAGGCGCAGCTGATTGAGATGCCGACGCACCTCACCAGAGCCCCCAAAACCAAGAACATCGCGCGGCCGAGGCAGCGAAGAATGCGCCCTGCGAGCCAACGCCGTAAACCGCGATAGGTGCGATAGAAGACAATGTCGCCAGGAGCAAATGCAGGAGTCTGCCGCTGCACATGAACCTGATGCGGTGGATGCAGCAAAGACATCAAGGTTCGATGAGAACCATTGGCCTTGCAAAATGACTGAAACTCTGCGGACATGAATTGTGGGCCATTGTCGGAAACAATAGTCTGCGGAAGACCTTCAATGCAAAAGATAGCAGACAAGGCTTGGATCGTGGCAGAAGACGTCGTGGAAGACATCCGGACAACAAAGGGAAAATTACTGAAAGCATCGACCACAACCAACCAACGAGCATTCCAGAATGGACCAGCAAAATCGATGTGCAAGCATTGCCAAGGGGAAGTGGCTCTCAGCCATCCAAAGAATTTCCACGGCGGTGCGGATTGTTGTTCGGCACAAGCCACGCAAGAGGAGCACATTCGTAATCGCAGCATCGATTCCGAACCAAGTACAGTGCTGACGAGCAAGTTGTTTCGTACGCACTATACCCCAATGTCCATGGTGAAGAAGCCGTAAGACAGAGGACTGTAACGAACGTGGGACCACGACTCGGGACTGATCATTATCAGAACGCAACAACAAAACACCACGTCGTACAAAAAGTCTCTCCTTGTGAGCAAAAAATCGGCGAACCAGCGGATCCTCGATCCGTGACTTGGACAACGGCCATTGCGTAGCAACAAAACGCAAAACAGTAGCAAGGACAGGGTCAGCAGCTGTGGCTGTAGCTACACGACGAAAATCAATCGGAAACGATTCGACCACGTCATCGGTTTCCGCATCAATGAACATGCAAGCAAGTTCGGAAGAATCGAATGCTTTATCCTCAGCAACAGGCAAACGGGACAACGCATCAGCGTTTCCGTGCTTAGCAGTGGACCGATACAAGATATCGTAGCGGTACTGCGAGAGGAAAAGAGACCAGCGAACGAATTTCTGCGCCGTACGCGGAGGTACCGGCGTGTTCGGATGAAAAAGCGATGTCAAAGGTTTGTGGTCCGTGATGAGGGTAAAGGGACGACCATACAAGAAATCGTGAAACTTAGTAACACCAAACACGAGAGCTAAAGCCTCTTTCTCTATCTGTGAATAATTTGTTTGCGCAGATGAGAGCAATTTTGACGCAAAGGCAATAGGGCGATCATGCGATCCATCTTTGTGCGCAAGCACAGCACCGATCCCGAAATCCGATGCATCTACCATCAACAAAAGGGGTTTGCGAGGATCGAATGGCGTAAGGCAAGTATGTGAAAGCAACGCCGATTTCAACTGGCGAAAGGCGCATTCGCATTCCGTCGTCCAGACGAACGGAACACCTTTACGGCGTAAGCGATGAAGCGGAGCTGAAATGGAAGAAGCATTGCGCAGAAATTTATGATAATAATTTAGTTTACCCAGCACACTCTGTAGTTCAAATGGCTCTGAGCACTATGGGACTCAACTGCTGTGGTCATTAGTCCCCTAGAACTTAGAACTACTTAAACCTAACTAACCTAAGGACATCACACACATCCATGCCCGCGGCAGGATTCGAACCTGCGACCGTAGCAGCCGCACGGTTCCAGACTGCGCGCCTAGAACCGCGAGACAACCGCGGCCGGCACACTCTGTGGTTGCTTCAAGTTCTGCGGTGAAGGCAAATCCAGGATGGCACGGAGGTGCTCTGGACTCGGATGGATGCCCTGGGCATTTATTACATGGCCCAGGTAGGGTAAATCCCGAGCAAAAAACACACATTTGTCCTTCCTCAAGCGAAGACCATTTTGTCGCAAGACCTGAAATAATGTTCGGAGATTTTGCAAATGTTCGGCTTCTGTCTGTCCGAAGATCACAATATCGTCCAGATAGTTCGCAGCAGTAGGGACCGACGCACAAACAGTTTGTAAATATTGCTGAAACAATGCAGGTGCGGACGCACACCCGAATGGCAGTCTTTTGAAGCGATACAAACCAAGATGCGTGTTTACCACCAAGACGCGCTGGGATTCCTCATCCACAGGTATTTGCAACTACGCATCTGCTAGGTCCAACTTTGAAAAATATGTTCCCGGGCACAGTTTGTCAAAAAGATCTTCCGGGCGGGGCAAAGGAAAAGTTGAAGTCACAAGTTGTGGATTCACAGTTGCCTTGAAGTCCACACAAAGTCTCAATTTTCCGGAAGGTTTTGGCAAAATTACTAAGGGTGAGGCCCAGAGAGAAGCCTGCACACGTTCAATGACACCTTGAGATTCTAAATCGTGCAATGTTCTTGCGACCTCATCACGCAATGCGTGGGGAACATTGCGCGCTCTGAAAAATTTCGGTAGCGCGTTCTCTTTCAGTTCCAAATGTGCTGCATAGTTCTTAGCGCAACCAAGGCCCGGTGCAAAAATGTCTGCAAATTCCTCACATAGACTAGAAACACTGGCGGAAGGCACAGTCTGATTCACTGAGAGGACCTGTTTTACTATAGACAAGTTAAACAACTGAAATAAATCTAAACCAAACAAGTTCACTGCAGTAGAAGAACGAAGAACGTAAAATGACACAAGTTTTGTTTGTCCCTTGTATGTTGCAAGAAGGCTGCACTGTCCTAACACTGGTATGTTCTGGCCTGAGTAACTATTGAGCTGAACATTTGCGGCACGCAACGGAGGTTTGCCCAGTTGGTTGTACATGTCGTGATTGAGCAATGAAACTGCAGCTCCGGTATCGAGCTGGAATGGTATCACTTTGCCTGCAAAGTCTAAGTCTACAAAAAGTTTATTGTCCTGCTGACGACAAAAGCGACTGTGTTGTGCAACTGGAACAGACACTGGGACAGAATCACGTGCGACGTGACGGGACTTCCGTCGACGTCGACGCACACTTTTTGTGGAATGAACACTGTCACCGGACGGGGTGGAATGAACTACATGAATATCCATGGGCGAAGGTTCACGAGCCTGAGTTACCTTGGTTCGATTCCGGCGCGAAGCAAAGGGCCTGGAATTGGTGTGTGTCTGATCTGAGCTTTTTCTGGCAAACACTTTGGACATGTCCTTTCTTATGACAGTAAAAGCAAATAGCTTGGCGTGACGGGCAATTTTCACGCGAGTGTCTAGTTGCACACCGCGGGCATGATTTCACTACATTAGCTTGCTTATGCGGCGCACGTGTTTGCGAGCTAGGCTGCCGCTGCGCTGACGGGCGCGAGGGCCGCCTAGCGTCCCGTGCAGCAGGCCCGGCGGGCCGGTTAATGTGACACACTGCCGGCGAAGTTGCAAATGATTCCTGAGCAAAGTCAAGTGTGTCTTGCCTATCCAATATGTCTATCACTTGTTGAAGGGAGGGATTAACTAGTTTCAAAATCTGTTCCCATATGCGAACATCAGAAACGTTCTGTGCTATTGCATCACGCACCATAGTATCTGAATAAGGAAGTCCACATTCGCATTCAAACGCACACTCCCTAGTAAGTCCTTGCAATGTCGCAACCCACTCCCTATGAGTCTGACCGGCCGTACGTTTTGTACGAAAGAACGTATACCTTTTTGCAACGACATTTACTGTTTCCTTGAAATAGGCATCTAAAGCAGACAAAATTTCGTCGTAGGACAGAGTTGCTACGTCGCGCAGGGGAAACAACTTCACTATCACTCGGTAGGTGGACACACCGACACAAGAAAGCAAAAACGGCTGCCGCTCAGTACCTTGAATTCTGTAGGCTGCTAGATGGAAGCCGAACTGGCGAGACCATTCTTGCCAGGTCTCGTGGATTGAATCAAAATTACGGAAGGGCGGCGCAACGGCGTGTTGTGGCTGCGGTAGCGATGAAGCGGCGGCGGCCGCATCGGTTTGCAGCGCACGTTGACCCTGGACGAGCTGTCCAAGAGCATCCAATAACGCCTGCGTCTGCTGATTCTGCAAGCGATAAAATTCGGACAGTACATCTGGAGATTGTGGCGAAGCCATGACACAAAGAAATTAGGGCAAAGTAAAACACAAGATCCTTTGTAGACTCGTCGCCATGTGATGTGTCGGCAGCTGGGCCAACACCTTATAAATAGAGGTGGCTTAAGGGCACGCGAGACTAACGCAGACGGGCGTGAAGTACTGGAACAGGATACGTGATTAATGCTATGAAGAAAAGAATGGAGCTTCTCATATACTTATCTTTAATGTCTTCTTGTACATCTCTATGGTGAACACAAGTGAGACTCTAATTACAATCACTGTAAGGCTAATGGCGCCTTGCTAGTTCGTAGCCATTAACTTGGCTGAAGGCTAATCTGTCTCTCGGCTAATGAGAGAGAAAGGCTTCGTACGTCTAGTCGCTAGCTCTGTCGTCCGTACAACTGCGCTGAGTTCGAGTCAGTCTCTCGAGACCTGCCTTGTGGTGGCGCTAGGTTTGCGATCACACAGTGGCGACACGCGGGTCCGACATGTACTACTGGACCGCGGCCGATTTAAGCTACCACCTAGCACGGGTGGTGTCTGGCTGTGACACCACATAAAACTGTCAAATGAAGTTCATTACGCTGTTATAGCATTGTATTTAAAACTGGACAACCCTTTTTCTATGGACGCTTGACGTAATGAAATTTCGCTAACGCGGTGGATCCTAAACCGAGCGAGGTGGCGCAGTGGATAGACACTGGACTCGCATTCTGGGGGACGACGGTTCAATCCCGCGTCCAGCCATCCTGATTTAGGTTTTCCGTGATTTCCCTAAATCGCTCCAGGCAAATGCCGGGACCTCGCGGTCTGGTCTCCTTCCCCAAAACAACCCAACCCCTAGTCTTGAAATAATCGTGCTTGTAGCGGACGGGGTGACAGGATGAGGCATATATGACAGAGTCACTTTTGTGGTTGGTTTTCGGTGTATATGAAATCGAATAAAATCCTCACTGAGCTGTACTTTGAAATCCAAGTAGTTCTGTACCTTATTTTCGTGCATGACTTCATGACTGAATTTCAATTCTGTGTGCAGCTTATTAAAATCATATATCAACATCTGAACCTCAGCTACCGACCCATTTGTAATAATAAAAGTGTCGTCGACATATCCACGATAGAAGATTTGCTTTGAACTCCCTTTTTTTTTTTTCATCGAAGTACTCACATTGGAAATGGTTTACGAAGACGTCAACAATAAAACGTGACAGGCAACTGCCCGTGGCTCGACCATCAGTTTGTATACATTATTGCTTATTGAAAGGAAATAAATTACACGCCTTAAGTACCGTAAGAATGGAAATAATTTCTTTGGTCTCCACCAGCCTAAGCTAGCTATGTAAAGATTTTGTTGCATGAGGGTGACAGTGTCATTGATGGATACGTTCTCATTATATCAAACATTTTGAGTATGACATGATTTGGGAGTAGCATGAGTGACAAAGACCAGAGGTAATCCGGCCTGGTTTCCACTGTCCCATTCCAGGGACACGATAGTACTCTGAACTGCCAGTGGCGGATAAGGCCTCGCCCGCTAAAACTCTCTCACCGTGCCCCTCAGCGAGCCTTCCACAATGAGGAGCTTGCTTTCCCTCCACAACCCATGCACCCAGCGACGGAAGCCACTGTCATGTCGCCCATACATCCTCCACACGTCCAGATCCGAAAACTGCAGTCACAGTGACGTATCCAAGATGTTTCCTACCTCCACGTAGTCCCTCGCCATTGCATGGCTTAAGACCACCTCAGGTTTGGCCTCTGGACGTACCACCTCAAACATACCTCCCTATCACCGCACTACCGCGAACCCTGCTGTCACTCTCCCATTCTTGCCCACTGGTGCACTCGTCCATACAATGTTTGAGGTCTGTAGTGTCGTACCCCTAAATTCCACTAGCATCACTTTACGCAAATACCTGCAGTCACAGCCACATGCGTTACTAAATTACTTCACAACCCCTGACACCCCAATCCCCTCCAAAACCCTACTGCCTTTCATAAATGGGAAATGTCGCAAACAGCAAATGAGATCAACTATCAATATTGATTCACGTCCTGGAGCTCTCTGCTTTCAACTAGTATATTTACAATTACTTTAAAATGAATAAAGTTGATAGTTGGCTAAAAATTCCCTATATTTTACTCAGGGAGCTAGTCACCCATCAATCAACTACAACATTATACACAGAACACAAAAGAAAAAGGAGAGTTCACTTCAATACATACTTCATTATCAGCTGTAATACTTCATGGAGTAGGCCTATGTTCACACTTTTAGTGTCCCTGTCGCCACTGTAGAGTCTTGTACCGCAAGGAAGAGGATGTTGTTATGGGTGGCCAGTATCCTCTTTCTACAACACATATGCACACGTGGATCAGTATGGTTCTTTGTCAATAAAATTCTTCTGGGTATGAACCCACATTGTCATCTGTAAAATTCCGACGTTTCGGCCACTGTTGCAAGGCGCGTTCCTCGGGAAGTACTTGCAACAGTCGCCGAATCGTCGGAATTTTACAGATGACAATGCGGCCTCATACCAAGAAGAATTTTATTGACTGTGACAACGGCCGCGGAAGCCTAGTTTTACAATGTGGTTCTTTATTTGCATTAAGTTGACACTTAAATTGACTAGAGTCCATGTACTGTGGTACAAGCTCATCAATAATAGTCCTTTTACAGACAATATCGGCCATCTTGCTGTAGTCACAAATCTCGTCACTATGTACTGTCATAGCCTGTAATGTGAAATGTGAATGACTGACAGACGGCAAACTCGACGAGTGAATCATTAATGGAGCCGGCCGTTGTGACCGAGGAGTTCTAGGCGCTTCAGTCCGGAATCGCGCTGCCGCTACGGTCGCAGATTCGAATCCTGCCTCGGTCATGGATGTGAGTGATGTCTTTAGGTTAGTTAGGTTTAAGTAGTTCTGAGTTCTAGGGGACTGATGACCTCAGATGTTACATCCCATAGTGCTCAGAGACATTTGAACCATTTTTGAATCAGTAATGTCCTCCATGAGCGGCGGCGACCTAAATACATTCGGTCGAGAGTGCGTTGGCGGCTTGTTGCTTGTTGGTGTGTCTCTGGCCTCTCTCATGAGAGGCGGGCATGATCCAGCACCTACTGTCGACCTTCACACTACACCTTTGCCGACCGGTGTGCTGGCGATGGCTTACGCCAGCACAATAATTATATAGTTACCACATGTATAATGTTTCTAACATTTTAAGTGGTGTGAAATAGACGAAGGTTCATTGGCTCTTCATCTGTGATCCTCCATCGAAAATCAGCACCAGCCGCCACTTCTTTGGAAATAGGTTGAAGAAAGGCAAACCTATAGTTATTGCATTTATAGACTTCTAGAAACCTTTTGAGAATGCTGACGGGAATATTCGGACGATAGCTGCAGTATAATATGGGGACCGATAACTTATTTCCAACTTCTACGCAAACCAGACGGAAGTTGTAAGAGTCGGCGGATATGAAACCGAAACAGTGGTTGAGAAGGGAGTGAGACAAGGTTGTAGGCTATCGCCGATGTCATTCTGCTTGTACCCTGAGCAAGCAGTAATAAGCCGAAGAAAAATTTGTAGAACGAATAAAAGTTTACATAGAAGAAACAAAAACTTTCAGCTTTGACGATGGCGTGGTAATTTTGCCAGAGAGAGCAAAAGACTTCGAAGAGCTGGTGAATGGAATGGACTGAGTACTTAAAAGAGAATATAAGCTGAACATCAGCAGGAGGTATAGAATACATCCGAATTAAACCAGGTGATAGTGAGGGAATTAGATCAGAAACGAAACACTAAAAGCAATGGGCAGTAAAATAGCTCATGACTGTTGCATACAAAATGTAGGATACAAAATGTAGACTGTCAATACCAACAAAAATATGGTTGAAGAAGAGAAATTTGTTAATATCGAATATAGATTTACGTGTTAGGAAGTCCTCTCTGAAGGTACTTGTTTGGAATGAAGCTCTGTACGGAAGTGAATCGTGTAAGATAATCAAGTCCAATAAGAAGCAAACAGGCACTTTTAAAATGCTGTGCTACAGAAGAATACTGAATATTAGGTGGATAAGTCAGCTAACAAATGAGGAGGTGTTGAACAGAATTTGGGAGAAGAGATATTTGTGGCACAACGCATCTGAAAGAAACAACCGGTTGATAGGGCAGATTCTAAGACAAGGGGATATCACGAATTTAGTGTCGGAGGAAAGTGAGGGGAATAAATATTGCAGAGGGAAGCCAACAGATGAATATAGTAAGCAGGTCCAAAAGGTTGTAGGTTGCAGTAGTTAATCGGATATGAAGATGCTTGCAGAGGATAGAGCAGCGTGGAGAGCTGCACGGAAGAACGTAATAGCAAGAACAACAACAACAACAAACAAACAACAACAACTAACACAAGTTTATTAAAGTTCTTTGATAGAAGCGCTGTATAATTAGTCACATACAATGACAAGGTAGAGCACCATAGCGGTCGTACGTTAAAGATAAAACAATGTCGGACGTTTCCAAGCAAGACGATGTAAAACTACTACTTTCTCACTAAACTGGACACCTGCCTCACAGATTCCTGTCCGAACGGTGACCCAGACATCAGCTTTTTCCAGTAATTACCATAGGTCTCTCGTTTCATCACTGTGACTATGATCAAGTAACTAACAGAAATTAAAGACATCGTTTTTAGTGTTATATTACACTTTCCTCATCCTGGCAATGAAACCAGGTGATCATGTGGAAACCGGGTAATCATCATTACGCACCTAATAGACGGAATAAAAGTCAATGACCGCTGTGACGAAACTTTTTTCCTGTTTATGGTGTGCACTGTGGCATCACATTACACATCCATCCCACGGTCTATCCGAAACTGTGATGTAACTAGGCTGGTCTAACCTGGACATTGCTCCGGGGCTTATGAAGACGAGGTGTCCCCTTCCGCCAGCTCCCCGCCCCGCCCCAAACAACAAACAAAAGAAAGTCTCATTCCCAACTGTATTTATCCATTTGGAGATGACTGCAAGCTGTTTTGAATGCTAATGGGTTTCCTACACCACATTAGTCACGGTAACATGTTGTGTCTTTGGTGTTCCCATATTTTTATTGTTCCCCAGTATGTAGGCCGTTGGGTGTAAAGGGCCGAACAATGAATGAAAGCAGTAGAGAGGAACTTCGACGAGTTTTGCGAGGACGAGAGACTGACGGAGTCCGTATCTGGGCCGAAGAGAACACTTTTCTACCCCTTCAGTAATAACATTTATTGATCACTAAATACCTGGTTTTAATGATTGAAGTATGTTAGAGGCACGTAAGTAGTAATATAAACTTTTTTCGTATCTGTCACAGTAGCGGTAGATGTCAAAAATAACGATCATTCGTATTTCAATTACATTTTCTCGTGACACTTCTCTTCCGTTTCCTGAACTGCTAATGTTAATAGGAACTTTTCTTAAAGCCCTCCTGATGTATCTAATAGAACCGATGGCAGTTGTAAAAGGTCAGCTTTCTTTCTCCAAGCTAACAATATGTTTAAAAATGAGTTCTAATAGTGTCACTAATCGTTGTCCGATTTGGAAATACTGCCCACAGGAGAAAGGTGGGGCAAATGGTCACAGGTTCGTCCGACAGGCTAGAGACTGTAACAGAAATAATGAAAAATGTTACCTGGTTCTCCTCGAAGTAAAATGCCGTAACTCTCTCAAGATAGTGCTTAGCAAATTCCAAGACTCACCTCTCAGCGTGAAAAATCACAAATGTTTTGTAGCCCCCTATGTGTTTATTCCGAGAAGATCGTGCGGATAAGACTATCTCACATTCGTTGGCGAAGGGACAGCAAACTTTAATCTTCCGTCCTTCCTGTCTTCCGGTGCTCTATTCGCTAGTACGAGAGCAACAGACGTTAATGTACGATCCAGTAAAAAGTATCCATAGCTACTAAGTTTACAGTGATTCTCAAAGTAAAGATGAAGATGTGGTATGTACAAGTTATACAGAAAACGTAAGAGCAGGAACTATTAGTTTCTCTGAAATAGTCATCACTTTTGCACTTAAAAGAACGAGGAAAAATTCATTTACGTAATACAAAATATTTAGGTCGCCAAGCAAATAGATTCAATTAGTAGTTCACATTTTTAACGGATATTTACATTTTTATATTTCTTTGAAGTCTTGTATTAATTTTTTTGTGCCTTTCAGTACAGTAAAGTTATTATTTCATTTTTTGGCGACGTCATCGAGGGTTTTAATTTATTAGATTCAATTTTTTTTATTCTGGACATAAAAACTTTTTATCATTAGTTAAATACTGGGTGATCAAAAAGTCAGTATAAATTTTAAAACTTAATAAACCACGCAATAATGTAGATAGAGAGGTACAAATTAACACACGTGCTTGGAATGACGTGGGGTTTTATTAGAACAAAAAAAAATTTCACAAAATGTCCGACAGATGGCGCGTCGTTTGGTGATGATCGTGTGTTCAGCCGCCACTTTCGTCATGCTTGACCTCCCAGGTACCCAAACCTCAGTGCGTGCGATTATTGGCTATGTGGTTACCTGAAGTCGCAAGTGTATCGTGGTCGACCGACATCTCTAGGGATGCTGAAAGACAACATCCGACACCAATGCCTCGCCATAACTCCGGACATGCTTTACAGTGCTGTTCACAACATTTTTCCTCGACTACAGCTATTGTTGAGGAATGATGGTGGGCATATTGAGCATTTCCTGTAAAGATCACCATCTTTGCTTTGCCTTACGTTGTTTTGCTAATTATTGCTATTCTGATCAGATGAAGCGCCATCCGTCGGACATTTTTTGAACTTTTTTTTGGTTCTAATAAAACCCCATGTCATTCCAAGCATGTGTGTCAATTTGTACCTCTCAATCTACATTATTCCGTGATTTATTCAAATGGTTCAAATGGCTCTGAGCACTATGGGACTTAACATCTTAGGTCATCAGTCCCCTAGAACTTAGAACTACTTAAACCTAACTAACCTAAGGACATGACACACATCCATGCCCGAGGCAGGATTCGAACCTGCGACCGTAGCAGTCCCGCGGTTCTGGACTGCAGCGCCTAGAACCGCACGGCCGCCGCGACCGGAATGATTTATTCAGTTTTCAAATTTATACTGACTTCTTGATCACCCGGTATAAATTCTCATAAGGAATAGTTAGGTTTTGTACGTAATTTATTTAAATTTATTAAAATGCAGCTTGGATAGCGTGTAGTATTTGTTATGGTATATCTGTTTCATGTATGGATAATTCGGGGAGAACCTCCTGATATTATATCTCGCTTCACCAGAGTGCGGCCTTGCCTCAGTGGTAACAACGGTTTCATTCAGGTCACCGAAGTTAAGCACTCTCGGGCTGGACTAGCACATGGGTGGGTGATCTTACCATCTGGCGAGCGATGTTGGCGAGCAGGGATGCACTCACTTCCTGTGGGGCAAACTAAGGAGCTACTTGATCGAGATGTGGCGGCTCCGGTCTCGTAAACTGACATACGGTTGGGAGAGCGGTGTGCTGACCACATGCCCCTCCAAATCCACATTCAGTGATATCTGTGACCTGAGGATGACACGGCGGCAGTCTGTACCGTTGGGCCTTCATGGCATGTCCGGGGAGAATTTAGTTTTAGTTTTCACCACAGTATTTGATATAAAATACACTGTTCCTTGGTTCACTTTTATTACTTACTAGCGAACCCGGCAATTCTTTACCCTTGCTGTCCACATCGATAGCTGAGTTATCAGCCGCCACGGTAGCTCAGCGTGCTCGGTCAGATGGTTAGATGACCTCCACAATAAAAAAAAACTGAGTGAATGGATCAAGGGTGAACTTGAACAAGCGTCATGGGAAGGCCGGCCCGAACCAATACAACGACCAATAACGACAAAAATGGGACAGACTAGAAAAAAAAGTAAAAATAACTGTAGACATACATTATGTGATCAAATGTATCCGGGCACCTGACTGAAACCGACTTAGAAGTTCGTGGTGCCCTCCATCGGTAATGCCGGAATTCAATACGGTGTTGTCCCACCCATTGCCTTGATGACAGCTTCTACTCTCGCAGGCAGACGTTCAATCAGATACTGGAAGGTTTCTTTGTGAATGGAAGCCCATTCTTCACGGAGTCCTACAATGAAGAGAGGTATCGATGTCGGTCGGTGAGGCCTGGCACTAAGTCGGCGTTCCAAAACATCCCAAAGGTGCTCTATGGGATTCAGGTCAGGACTTCGTGCACGTCAGTGTATTACAGGGATGTTACTGTCGTGTAACCATTCCGCCACAGACCGTGCATTATGAACAGGTGCTCGATCGTGTTGAAATACGCAGTCGCCATCCCGGAATTGCTCTTTAACAGTGGGACGCAAGAAGGTGCTTAAAACATCAATGTCGGCCTGTGCCGTGTCAGCGCCACGCAAAACAACCAGGGTTGCAAGGCCCTTCCATGAAAAGCACGACCACACCATAACACCATCTCCGAATTTTACTGTTGGCGCTACACACGCTGGCAGATGACGTTCACCGGGCATTCGCCATACCCATACCCTGCCATCGGATCGCCACATTGTGTACCGCGATTCGTCACTCCACTCAACGTTTTTGCCCTGTTCAATCGTTCGATGTTTATGCTCCTTACACTAAGCGAGGTGTCTTTTGACATCTACCTGCGTGATGTGTGGCTTATGAGCAGCCGCTCGACCATACAAGTTTTCTCACCTCCCTCCTAACTGCCGTAGTATCTGCAGTGGATACTGATGCAGTTTGGAATTCCTGTGTGATAGTCTGGATAGATGTCTGCCTATTATACATTATGACCCTCTTCAACTGTTGGCGGTATCTGTCAGCCAACAGATGAGGTCAGCTTGTACGTTTTGGTGCTGCACGTGTCCCTTAACGTTTCCACTTCAGTATCACATCGGAAAATGTAGACCTAGGGATGTTTAGGAGTGAGGAAATTTCGCGTACAGACGTATGACACAAATGACTCCTAGTCACCTGACCAAGTTCGAAATCTGTGAGTTCCGCGGAGCGCCCCATTCCGTCTCTCACGATATCTAATGGCTACTGAGGTCGCTGATATGGAGAACCTGGCAATAGGTGGCAGCACAATGCACCTAATATGAAAAACGTGTCTTTTTTGGGGTGTCCGGATACTTTTGATCACATAGTGTACGTACGAGGACCTTTGTGAAGTACAATCGGTAGCGAAAAGGAAACCACAGTAAAAATCAAAAATCTTTTATTTGCAAAATTTAGCTACATCTCCCATCTACTCCTCTACATAGTCACCGCTCCGAGTTAGATTTCTGTCGTAGCTTGGTAGCAAATTCCAGCGTCCTTGTCATAGAAGGTTGTGGTTTCCGTCTGTTATCTACGCCGATCTGCAGCTCGCTGTCTGTGCCAGAATGCTGTTCTCATAGCCAGCAGTTCATGGGAGCAAAGAGATGAAGATCATAGGGAGCTTTGTCCGGGCGGGATAGTGAGTGGATGGTCGAACAGTTCCCACTGAAAATGTTGGACTGTTTTTCTTGCAGCTGCGGTGCGCGCCTGAGCGTTGTCACGAAGAAAGACAGATCCTCCTCGCTTGTTCTGTAGACGATTTTCTCGAATCACCTGCGTCGCTGAACAACATTGTTGGGAGACAGTGGCTTCTGTCCCTGACCGCCTGCATCATGAACGTGTCTCTACGTAATGCTTTAAAGTCCCTGCACCGCTATTGTACTTCGCTATCGCGCATGACAGTTACATTACTTGAAATCAGGTTGAACCCCTCAACATGAAGAAATCAAATGGTAACACTACATTCACTAATGGACGGAGATTACTGTTCAAGGCGTCGTCTGTGATCACTGAAAAGTATGACGTGACGCGATCGATGGACGTAGTGGGATGTTGCTATCAGTGGACCGGCTCCATCGACGGACGGCCTCCATTTTTCTGTAGATACTGACATTAGGCGCATGCTAGTGATCATTAAGTGTACCCCATGTTGAGAAGGTTTCACCACCATAATGGTGAGTTTTTGTTCAAAGTAACAGCAGAAAACGGTTGGATTTGCACTACCTTCTTATAACTGACTGGTATTAATGACTGAATCGTCGCAGTTATATGGTAACACTGATTAAATTCCAGCAGCCATAATTAGAGAGTAAGAGCAGTACTCACCATTTTATCATATTCACAAAATAGAGTTACGTGCTGTGGACGGAGACCAGGTGTTATTAACCAATGGCATTTGAGATGCTTTGAATGAGCCACCTGTAGTTTTGTCTACTCTTACGCCTAAGTAGCCCACTATGAGCAAAATTTAAGTAATGGTTTCGTTATATGTTTTCTACTGGCTTGTAAGTGATTTGACAAACAGTATATTCTTCTTTTCACCTTGGACGGACAAATTTCTATTTGTAGCCTCCTTGATTTCGGATACATGTTATTCGGCTTCAGATGCCAACGAAAAACTTATGTAAACAGAAAAATATGAAATGTATTGACACATATTTAGATGGGTGTACTATTTAACAGCTATTACATTCTAGCTAATTCACGGAACCTGCATGCCCAACGAAGGAGACCAGTCTGCTTGACTGGGCCGATGACACAATTTTTCAAATATTTCATTAACAGTGAATATTTACGATTTCTGTGCCTACTGTGGAGAAACGCAAAACAAAATGTTCGAGTTTCACTGAAAATGAAACATTTAGTAAAATACCCGAGGATGTTATTACGTATTTTATTTGTGTGGCCCATCGTTAGCTACCTTCCCTACAAAGGACACTGCCCAACACACTTACGTAAAGTTTCGTAGGAGTTTCATTGTGGTTTTAATTCCACGACGCACCGTAACCTATTAAAAACATAGCCATCGATTCATCATTGCCTTTTTTCATTCCTCGGCCGCCCATTTGT
The DNA here is from genome assembly GCF_023898315.1 of Schistocerca nitens. Taxonomy (NCBI): domain Eukaryota; kingdom Metazoa; phylum Arthropoda; class Insecta; order Orthoptera; family Acrididae; genus Schistocerca; species Schistocerca nitens. The sequence continues at coordinate 848,663,424 of NC_064614.1, forward strand.
CGCACATAAAACTGGCGCGCAGTCTTTCACACTGTCAAGTAATGAAACTTCTGAATTACTTTTTGGGCTCAAGTGCTCTACATTTTTAGTCCAAGTGACAGAACTTTGCAGTGTGGTAGGGAGCTGGTGATGGTGTAAGGATATTGGGCCACAAATTCATTAACATATTTGTTGGATACACAAACCAATTAATAGAAACACAGAAAAAAATGCAAGACAGTCTGAGCAGTTATCCTGGAATTAATTTCCAACATCACAGCTTTTGCTAGCTATTAGATAACTTTCAGAAATGATTGAATGAAATTTTTAAAACAATAATTTTTGAAAACATTAAGTTAAAAAATTTGATAGGTGCTTAGCACAGATATCTAATCGGATCAAAAGTTTAAAATTAATCAGCGTATTGTGTGATCTGAGGTTTTCCCGGCGTACCGAAACCTAGAAAATCTCTTGGGTATTCAGCTGGGTAGCGTCGAACAAAAGTCGACTTTTGGACGACACTACCCAGCTGAATACCCGAGAAATTTTCAAGAACCAGCATATTCCACATTACAAGTTTCAAAAACTTATTTGAAATCACTAACAGGTCACTAATGTCAGCCATCCACTATCACCGACTGTTTGCAGATAATTAGAAGGAAGACCACTGGTTTCACTTCCTAGCTGCCTAAAGACTGACCGTCCGCTTTCGCGTCTGCATCCGAACTGTCCCCTTTGGTGTCTCCATCCGAACTGTCCCCTTTGGTGTCTCCATCCGAACTGTCCACTTTGGTGTCTCCATCCGAACTGCCCCCTTTGGTGTCTCCATCCGAACTGCCCCCTTTGGTGTCTCGACCAGAACTGCCCCCTTTGGTGTCTCGACCAGAACTGCCCCCTTTGGTGTCTCGACCAGAACTGCCCCCTTTGGTGTCTCGACCAGAACTGCCCCCTTTGGTGTCTCGACCAGAACTGCCCCCTTATGTGTCTCAACCAGAACTGCCCTCTGCCCGTCTCAAACCGCGCTTCCCGCGCGCCGAACGTCTTCACTCAAGCGACTAGTGCAGTTTCCTTTCCTGAAGCCGTTCATCTGATTCGCTACAACTTATTCTGCATTACTTTACCTTTTAACATATTTAAAGAATCAAAGCTTGACCACTTTCAGGTTCTAAACAAAGTAACAATAATATCGATTACACAATAAACGTTAAATTCTTTTACATAAAACCAATACAATTTCCTCCTTAACTTTGAATGCCACGGCCAGTAGCCTTGCACCAATGTGCTTTCTGATAAATAAATGAAGAACAAAAGTAACTATTATGCACTAAACTTTACAACAAATATTCTAGTACCTAATGATTCAATAAGGTGTCATGCTGACTTCTGTGTTTTGTGTGGAGAAAATGATGATCTGATGCGTAACTGTAAATACCGATACATTAAATTTACTATATCATTTAAACAAATAAAGTAACAGAGTTGATATTTACAACGTTTGTCATTTTAATGATGCTCTTCTATATGAAATTTCGATCGTTAAGATCGACCAAAGCGTTCAGATTTTAGCATTGAGGTCTTTGTTACAAGACTTCTTAATTTCTCTTTGACAGTAAATCCTAAACTATTATAGATATGATCAACATTCAAGTTTTATTGGGATCACCATGAAAATTTATGAAGGATGGTAGATTAAAATTATTGTGGCTTCATTCCCTGCACTAATACAGAATTAAATAGTTTTCATGTATGTTTCCGTTTTTGGCCGATCTTAGGTCCACCATATTTAACACTGCTACGTCTCTTTGGCCACAAAAGCCTTCTACCGCGTTTCCCTATGACGTAAGTTCTTGTCTGTCTCACTCGCACACAACAACGCTTAGGCCTTAATAGACAATAGACGCCTGTGAATTTCCCCATCTCGTGGTGAATCTGCGCCCTTTGTGGCACGCGGTCCTGGACGACAGGGTTCGTTTCACAATTCCTGTAGGCTGACACTGTCGCCCATATATTTAAATAAGAGCGCAATGCTCGTTTACTCACAAACATACGAAACGATAACAAACAAACTGCATTTACTGTTGTGTTGGCAGAAGAGCCAACACCGTGTTACTAGAGGAGGCCGAAATGCACGCGTTTCAGCTCACGCAGGCTGGCGTGAGGAGGGAAGAACTATACTGACGTGAGGTCTGGAACATGACAAGGAATTAGAATCCAGAAAGCGGACGTAAATAGTTTGATACTTAACTTTAATCCATTAATGATGAACGTCGCTCTTGACGGTACATGACTCACAATATCAATGTCAATAGTAACTGAATATGGCGCCTTGCTAGGTCGTAGCAAATGACGTAGCTGAAGGCTATACTAAACTGTCGTCTCGGCAAATGAGAGCGTCTGTAAACAGTGAACTATCGCTAGCAAAGTCGGCTGTACAACTGGGGCTAGTGCTAGGGAGTCTCTCTAGACCTGCCGTGTGGCGGCGCTGGGTCTGCAATCACTGATAGTGGCGATACGCGGGTCCGACGTATACTAACGGACCGCGGACGATTTAAAGGCTACCACGTACCAAGTGTGGTGTCTGGCGGTGACACCACATTTACAACACAAATAGACACGGTAAATACACTTGGAAAAGGCTAACGTTGCCCATGAACACCTGATTTGAAAATAAACAAATTTTAAGTATTGGTGCTGCCAAACTTAGTCAAACAGCTCGAGCACCACTAGTTTAGTCGCACACGTTTACAGAGAAGTAACTTGAGTGAGATCATTTAGAGTATTAGTGTCAGGATGGAAAGTTAGAATAGCAACAGCACGATGTAACGTAATCATGCACACGGTAATCCGACGCTCACCATAATTTCTTGCAGATCTAAGTGTAAGCTGCAAACAATCTGGAGAAGGGATGCCATCAAGTAGTTGTTATGACGAGTTAGCTATGAATCAGGAAAGAACAGTTGCTACTCACCAGATGCCCATGTATCCTGTTCTTGAAACTGACAGGCAGGAACCCAACGTAGCATCACAGTGGACACAGGTTCGTTGTAAATTAATATTGGGTTGCGTGCATAGCGCACAGATAGCTTCCTCAAAAAGCAGTCTTCATGACCCCAGCCGACACTTAATTTCACCTAACTCTCAGTGACCAAAAACGAAACTTTCAGCATCGGGCCAAGGATACTGTCGGTCACGGCGTTTACAAGAGCCTCGGTCAAACACCGCTCAACCGCCCGTCACTTCTACAGCGCCTCCTGGCAGCGACAGAGTTTAAATGCTGGTCCACCGAACTGTCCTCTGCAGGCTTCTAACCCCTCAAGAAGCTATTGTGCCCAAAGAGCCTAATAACGAGCGGGAACTATCTACAGGGGTACTCTAAATGATGGACCCATTTTCAAAACTTCGTATTTATTCAAGGATAAAAGCAAAATGAACAATCTTTATACCAACGAAAAGAGGAAGTTTCAAAGTTTTTTTCATAATGTATGGTATCGATTTAATAAATTTAATAATTTGTAATTATCTGTAATTTATTAGTTTTTAATAATCATTTAATAATTTTAAATGTGATAAATGTTATAAATTTACAATGTGTCCACCGGTGTCTGAACGGCAAACATCTACGAGTTAGCCAAACTCGTCCTACACACGCGAAAGCGTATCTGCTGTTACTGAGCGCACGTCAGCAGTGATCCGGTTCCGCATATCGTTCAGAGTGGTTGGTAGAGGCTGGACGTAAACAGTTTCCTTCACATAACCCCATAAGAAATAGTCGTAGGGCGTGAGATCAAGAAATCTCGGTGGCCAGAAGTACAGAGACGGGGCCTCAAGTCCCATGCGACCGATCCAGCGTCGAGGAAGGGCCATTCATAAAGCCTCGTACTTCACGGTGCAAATGGGGCGGAGCTCCATACTGTTGGAAAATGAAGTCCTAGGAATCTTGCATAAATTGAGGGAACAGCCATTCTTCCAACACGTCCAGGTACGTGATTCCTGTTACAGTTCTTTCCTCAAAGAAAAATCGTCTATAAACCTTTCCACGGGATATGGCACAGAACACGTTGATCTTCAGTAAGTCTCTTTAGTGTTATAATGGTGAATGTGGATTTTCTAAACCCCATATGCCAACATTGTGTCTGTTGACTTTTCCACAGATGTGGAACTCGCTTCATCGCTAAAAATTACACGCTGTAGAAATGCGTCATCCTCCATCTTTGCTAGCACATGACCACAGAATACGACACGCTTCTCTTTGTCACTGGGGTTGACAGCCTGCACAAGTTGTAATCGGTAGGGCTTGTAAAGCAAACGCCGTTCAGAACTTTCCATACAGTTGCTCGGGGTACTCCAAGTTCTCGACTGGCTCTATTGGTAGACTTACTGGGACTGCGTACCAAACTTTCTTGAATCTGTTGGACATCATCCTCTGGCATAGGCGGTTGGCCTGTGCTTTTTCCTTTGCACACACTCCAAGTCTGTCTAAACCGCTTGAACCAACGGCTAATGCTTTTGTGAGTTGGTGGTTGAATACCGAATTTGGTACGAAATGCCCGCTGCACTGAAGTTTGCGATTCACTTTTCGCGAACTCAAGAACGCAGAAAAACTTGTGCTCCAAAGTCACCATCTCATCTCCAACTGACAGTGAAACGGAATGACGGCCCTATTGCCGCGCGAACTTTACCGGCCGCTCCTGAAACCATCACCTCCCGTCCACAACCGCCCGCCAGAAGATTGGAAATTTCATCTTTCCATTGGTATAAAGCATATTCATTTTGGATTTGTACTTGAATACATACGAATTTTTGAAAATGGGTCCGTCATTTAGAATAATGCCGTACATCAAAAAGTGCCCATACGTCGCAGACGTGATATCACAACGAATCCATTTCCCAGTTTCCAGTAAAAGAGTCAGAAACAGCTGAAGAGCAGTCTAATCGTAAAGAAGTCGTTGCAAAGAAATAATGATGGCATCCACGTTAACCGTCTGTGAGTGAGCACACTTTCCGACTCCTGTAATATTTTGCGTCACGGTCTTTTCAGCCACATACGGAGCTGGTAGTAGTCTGATTGTTACAGACGGTATTTCCATTTTTGCTGTTTACCTTACAACACAGGAACATCTTTCGAAAAAGATGGGCAAGGCTGATGGGTGGGAACTGTTGTTAATTCTGTGAGAAAATTCCTCACACAAAATTTGTAAGCCAAATGTATGTCTTATTGGTTATGAGTATACAAAGTAAAGTCGATGACTTGCTCGCCATGCACAGCGTGCCATTTCATTGCTGACCGTAGCCGACAAAATTGAAGGCTTGCAACATGCCTGTAGACGGCGGAGACAGCCACTATATTCACAAACAACTACCAGAATGATTTCCCAATACAAGAGGCGGCAACGATACTTATGGCGGCCTCTGGAATCTCGTATCAGTGGTGCCTTCAGGTGTACGACAATAAGTGAGAATTTTGAAACTTCCTGGCAGTTTGGGACGGTATTTCTTACCATAGTTTCGGTCAGCTCCCCATATCGTTGTCTGATGGAATTACGAAACTATTATGTCATTGTTTCTGTGAAAAACCACCTTTCATAGACTGCGGTCATCTTTGGTACCCATAACAATCTTAGTAACCTAGACTTCGGTTCATTGAAATCCTGCATGTCGAAAAATGAAATTCCTTACATACCTGGATCAAAACATTTCCAACATGGGTACCTAGGATTACAAACAAGCGACTGTGAAGGCTGCGGAGGTTGTGCTATGTGATCCTCAACCATCCCTAATTTTTAAGTGGATACACAATCAACCTGAAAGTTCTACTTGCCTATTTAATTAGTTAGTTACTCATTTCATGGATCATGTTCGCGATAGATGTTATGATGTGGACTGTGCCTACATGAAAAAAACCTAGAGCTTCTAAAGAATGAAAAAATATTTATGCACGCACATGCTGGCCGTTTACAGGCTTTTTCTGCAAAGCTGACTAATTATTTCAGTTCAAAAATTCCTATGTAGTGTAGAGTAATTATTGAAGGGAAACATCTCTCATATGCGTTTTAAATCAATCCTGCTCACTGTCAGACATTACATTTACGAAGGTGTATTGTCAAAGGGCTTTATAGCTGTGTATTTCATTCCTTCCCATGTCAAAGTTAGATTCATTAAAAGGTGATTCAGATAATTTTATCATTCTAGTTTTGTACTTGTGAATATCTGTTTTTCTTTGAAACTCCATGGATTATCGACAGCAAATTTCAAAAGTGAATAAATTTGCTGTGAGGTTATGATCAACAATCTCAACTGTTTAAAGAGTCGCCAGCGTACGGACCTCTATGAATCTCACACGTAATTCTCTTTCCTTTGCGCTATGAATACTTTTTGCATTTGCAAGCATTAAACCCAGATTATTAACATGAACCAAGAGCAGTAGTGAGACAATGATCCTATTCTAATTTCTCGCTGTACACTTGTACACTTGCTGGAGCATCCATCTTTGTATTAATTGAACAGCATCGGATAACTTTCTGCGTTCTGTTTCTAAAATAATAATTAAACTTGCATCTGATAAACAACGAATTCTGTAAAACTTAACTTCTGTGAGGAATATTACGACTGACATAATAAAATGCCTTCGAGAAGTGACAGAAGACCCCAACTGGTGGTGTTCTGTTAGTTGAGACGCTATATTCGTTGAAACGGCCCATAGGCAAATTCTGCCACTAGCCATATGACTTAACCAAAATGCAAAATTCGGAATTATTCTGCAAGCTCTGATACTCAGTTCCCTACTGAACGAAACACAATTGGCCTGGTCTTGAAGGTTAAGTGGAGCATAGACGGTACCTTAAGTCAGCTTTAGATAGCGTATTTGGTATTTAATTAAATTCTGGAATTTGTTCTTTAATTTCACATATCACCTATCACAACTACACTCCTGGAAATTGAAATATGAACACCGTGAATTCATTGTCCCAGGAAGGGGAAACTTTATTGACACATTCCTGGGGTCAGATACATCACATGATCACACTGACAGAACCACAGGCACATAGACACAGGCAACAGAGCATGCACAATGTCGGCACTAGTACAGTGTATATCCACCTTTCGCAGCAATGCAGGCTGCTATTCTCCCATGGAGACGATCGTAGAGATGCTGGATGTAGTCCTGTGAAACGGCTTGCCATGCCATTTCCACCTGGCGCCTCAGTTGGACCAGCGTTCGTGCTGGACGTGCAGACCGTGTGAGACGACGCTTCATCCAGTCCCAAACATGCTCAATGGGGGACATACGGAGATCTTGCTGGCCAGGGTAGTTGACTTACACCTTCTAGAGCACGTTGGGTGGCACGGGATACATGCGGACGTGCATTGTCCTGTTGGAACAGCAAGTTCCCTTGCCGGTCGAGGAATGGTAGAACGATGGGTTCGATGACGGTTTGGATGTACCGTGCACTATTCAGTGTCCCCTCGACGATCACCAGTGGTGTACGGCCAGTGTAGGAGATCGCTCCCCACACCATGATGCCGGGTGTTGGCCCTGTGTGCCTCGGTCGTATGCAGTCCTGATTGTGGCGCTCACATGCACGGCGCCAAACACGCATACGACCATCATTAGCACCAAGGCAGAAGCGACTCTCATCGCTGAAGACGTCACGTCTCCATTCGTCCCTCCATTCACGCCTGTCGCGACACCACTGGAGGCGGGCTGCACGATGTTGGGGCGTGAGCGGAAGACGGCCTAACGGTGTGCGGGACCGTAGCCCAGCTTCATGGAGACGGTTGCGAATGGTCCTCGCCGATACCCCAGGAGCAACAGTGTCCCTAATTTGCTGGGAAGTGGCGGTGCGGTCCCCTACGGCACTGCGTAGGATCCTACGGTCTTGGCGTGCATCCGTGCGTCGCTGCGGTCCGGTCCCAGGTCGACGGGCACGTGCACCTTCCGCCGACCACTGGCGACAACATCGATGTACTGTGGAGACCTCACGCCCCACGTGTTGAGCAATTCGGCGGCACGTCCACCCGGCCTCCCACATGCCCACTATACCCCGTCGCTCAAAGTCCGTCAACTGCACATACGGTTCAGGTCCACGCTGTCGCGGCATGCTACCAGTGTTAAAGGCTGCGATGGAGCTCCGTATGCCACGGCAAACTGGCTGACACTGACGGCGGCGGTGCACAAATGCTGCGCAGCTACCGCCATTCGACGGCCAACACCGCGGTTCCTGGTGTGTCCGCTGTGCCGTGCGTGTGATCATTGCTTGTACAGCCCTCTCGCAGTGTCCGGAGCAAGTATGTTTGGTCGGACACACCGGTGTCAATGTGTTCTTTTTTCCATTTCCAGGAGTGTTTGTATTTGTGATTAAAAGAAGATATTTGTTTTGAATATTCTGTCGTATTCACATTCCGATAATAAAACAAGTGTAATCAAGTAAACACTAAGAGCCCTTGTGGCGTATTTGTCTGCTTGGTTCAAATGGCTCTAAGCACTATGGGACTTAACTTCTAAGGTCATCAGTGCGCTAGAACGTAGAACTAGTTAAACCGAACTAACCTAAGGACATCACACACATCCATGCCGAGGCAGGATTCGAACCCGCGAACGTAGCGGTCGTGCGGTTCCAAACTGTAGCGCCTAGAACCGCTCGGTCATTTCGGCCGGCTTGTCTGGTTGTTCACCCAGAAGGGCACTGTGAACATCCAACACAACACTGACGCACTTCCATCTAAGATAGTTCCATTCCAACAGGCATCAGTCTATCAGCTGTCTGTGAAGCAATCAGTTGGCTTTAGTTTACAGTCGATGTGCGCATTTAGAAGAGCATTTGTATAACTAACCACGTTCATACGGTAATACCTCCAAATGGGGCGGCAGTAGGAGACTGAAATTCAAAAACATGCTGTAAATGTAGCTTTGCGTCAGGAAGGCTATTCTGGTAGAACATTGGCAACAAATGTTGGTGTAGCACAATCTACAGTGAAATATACGTTGCAACGTTTCTAGCAAACTATTGCCAATGCAAGTATTTCACGATCTGGAAGAAACTGAGTAACATCATGCAGGGAAGTCACTTCATAGGTGTGCAGAGTAAACCTACAAGCACATGTACAGAACCTGATTTTTGCGAGGAAGTAATTAATATGCGAGCAGCTCCAATCTCTGTCTCAACAGTGTAACATCGTCTACATAAACAAGGTGTAAAGGGGTCTGTAGCAGGTAAAATGAGGCGAAACGATTGCAATGGGTACAGCAACATGAAAACTGGAGCGTGCAGCAATGTTCCAAGGTGTTATTCAAGGATGAATATAAGTTTGAAATATTAGGAAGGTATCGTCGAATGTTTGTTCTTCGACTTGGGAAGAACGTTTGAAGAGTAGTGTGTGATGGAAACGGTGACGCATGGTCAGTGATGATGTGGGGATGTTTTGCGAGTGAAAAAGTCGGTGGTCTAACGAGAATTAATGGAAGAGTAACGAAAGAAGGTTATCATAGGGTACTGATGAACAACCGTGAGTTTATTTTGTAATTCTTCATGCTTTCCCGGTGAGGGGAACTCCACAGTCATCCTAAAGAAAACAGAATATGACAGAAAGGTGCAACAACTTCTGGAGGATCCTGCATACAGGTCAATAGCAAGCGACCCTATAGAGAAAGTGGACAAAAAGACCAGGGCTCTGTTGAAGGAGACGGGCCTGCCTGAACAAGTCATCAAGAAGCTGCTTCCCAAAGCGCCAGCACCACCTAGACTTTATGGACTCCCCAAGGTTCACAAGAATGGCGTTCCACTGCGACCTATTGTCAGCAATACTGGCGCAGCAACTTACCCTACTGCGAAATACCTGAAGATGATGTTGACACCACATGTGGGTAAAAGTGCACATCACATCCGGAACTCAGAGGATTTCCTGCAACGAATGGGCCAGCAACACATTACAGACACAGACATCATGGTTAGTTTCGATGTGGTGTCTGTCTTCACACGGGTACCACTGAAGGAGTCACTTGAACTTTTTGGAGAGAAGTTCGATGGGGCTCTGCTTGACCTATTCAGGCATGTACTGACATCGACGTACTTCCTATATGGTGATCAATTTTACGAACAAACAGAGGGGGTGGCGATGGGCAGCCCTCTATCACCAGTAGTGGCCAACCTATTTGTGGAAAGGTATGAAGAGGAGGCACTCTCTTCAGCCACATATCAACCCAAGTGCTTTTTTAGGTATGTGGATGATACCTTTGTCATCTGGCCCCATGGTAGAGAGAAGTTAGAGGAGTTCCTGCTACATCGGAACTCTTGCCATCCGAACATTAAGTTCGCAATGGAAACGGAGAAAGATGGACTACTTCCGTTCTTGGATGTTCTGGTGAAGAGAAAGGCAGATGGCACATTTGGACACAGTGTGTACCGCAAACCTACGCACACTGACTTATACCTACAAGCCAGCAGTTACCACCATCCGGTACAGAATAATCGAGTGCTCAAAACACTGGTCCACACAGCACAAACTCTGTCAGATCCTGATAGACTGGTCACAGAAATAGAACACTTACAATCAGTGTTCAGCAGGAATGGGTACTCCTCTAGAGATATCCAGAAGGCACTTCAACCTGCCAACCGGCCAAAGGATCCAGAAGAAGAACCAGAAGAGGCAAAGAATATGGCATACCTGCCATACGCTGGACCTATCTCTGCCAAGATCAGCAGGATTCTCCAGAAATATGACATCAAGAGCATATTTTGCCCACCCACCAAAATTGGGGCTATGCTGGGGAATGTAAAAGATGACCTGGGGCTACGCAAGCCAGGTATTTACAACATACCATGCCAGTGTGGGATGTCATACATTGGCCAGACCACCAGAACTGTGGACATCAGGTGTAAAGAACACCAGAGACATACCAGGCTCAGGCAGGCAACTAAATCAGCCGTAGCAGGGCATTGTCTGGAACTTGGTCATTCAATGGATTACAATGACACCAAGATTGTGACTCAGACCTCAAGATTTTGGGACAGTGTCATTAAAGAAGCCATTGAGATTAAGGTCACAGACAATCTAATCAACCGTGACTCGGGATACGAAATCAGCACTGCCTGGAATCCAGCGCTTGAGCTTGTGAAAACTCAACGCAGGACACTCCGGGATTCTATAAGAAATAGAAGTGGAGACCGAGAGAACAGCCGTGAGACAAGGTGTCGGACATTGGAGACCAGATCTGACACACCCCAGATCATGAACTCGACTTCAGAAGACGGCCAGGCCGGGCGCGGACGGCGGAGGGAACATCGGCGACCAGAGAGGGACAATGTAGCCGCCTCTGGCGGGCGCGGACCTCAGACGGAACACACGACGCGGCGCGTACCGATTAGGGAGCGCCCAGCACGAAACAGAAGTGGAAATCATAGTAACAGTCATGAGACAGAGTACCCAACATATCAGATCGGGTCTGACATACCTCAGATAACAACCACAACCGTAGAGGACGGCCAAAACGGGCGCCGACGGCAGTCGGAACATCCGCGACTGGAGGGGTCCGTTGAAGCCGAGTCTGGCGGGCGCGGACCACAGATGGAACACTCGACTCGGCGCGGACCGATTAGGGAACGCCCAGCTCCTTCCAGGCATAAATACCTGACTCGATCGACCCAAGGACCAGTCTCACGTAGCACCTGAAGAAGACAGCGAGGCACGCTGTTGAAATATCGTGCGAGAACGACGCGAACATCTGGCTGGATTCCCGAATATCCAAGATGGCAACCGTGAGTTTGTTCCGCAGCAGCACAACGATCCCAAATATGCTTCTAAATTGTGAAGGTGGTATGTTAATAGAAAATAGAAAAGTGGAAAACTGAAGGATATGATTTGACCAAGTCAGTTACCTGACTTAAATCCGAGTGAACTGTTCTGGGATAAATTTGACAGGAAGGACAGAAAACTGAGGTAATTTAATGTTGAATAACAATGGAATAATTTACAGACGTGTTGGACTGCAATATTTACAAAAACACTAGAAAGTCTTATCTCCAGAACGCCAAGAGTTTATGCAGCTGTTCTGATGGCAAGGGGTGGATATTTTTAAGAGGCTAAAACCTAAACCATATTGTGTTTTACTTAATAATAAAAGGAGAAAGTATTTATGTTGCTGATCTTTTCAGGTTGTACGACGTGTTTGTGCATTGAAATAATGTATGTAACTTTTTTAATTGATGACTGAAAACTTTTGCTGGTAATGTGCATTGTTGGCTTTGATAGACTAACGTTATATTCACATAATTTTTGAATAATACCCATTTTATTGCTATTTCTTTATGGAGAGACTCATCCGATCGCCTAAAACTTTTTACTGAAGTATCGCATAATTTTAAGGCGGTGATTTAACAAGGCTTTTATGTGCTGCTGTTGGTTGCGTTTCATATTTTGCTTGTTTTTTGTTGATGCGAGTGATGATGGGGTGTAACTGAAGGAGTATATTTTTCAGAGGACCGTTTTGTTATAACATTGTACAACACTTACCATTTATTTCATCTTCCATCATTCAAACCAAATCATGTTCATTGTATCAGAAATTTGGATAAGCTTTTGGAAACAATAAATATATTCTCAATGTATTGAGGGGAACCTTATGGTCAACATTCTCTCACGAGGTCTCTAGTCATCAGCAACCTCCTCACAGGTTAAATTCCATAGGATGGTGCAAGTACTGCAAAGCAGTTTAAAAGGCAGTACTCAGTTAAGTCATTGAAACAGTAAGCCTGAGGCTCATTTTGAGGTAACAAAGCCAGTTTGTAGAGATTTCGCAGACACAGAGCCATTCGAAAGAAGAAGTCTGACAGGAAAGATTGAAAATGACGATGCGCATTTCTACAATGCTATTTAATCACGATTCCAAAACCGTTTGTTTTGAGTGTGAAAGCCTCACGGCCTAGGGAATTATACCGTAACGACATTTGACGATTGAAGTAAACGAAGAATAAAAGTTGCGAAAGAAGCAGGAGTAAAGGTTAGCTGAAACACTGTAAACACTGCACACTAAAAATACTAAGTTTGGTTATGCGTTGTGAATAAACTCATCTTGTGACTACAACAGTTCCAGAAATAACGGGTTAGGATGATTGCTCCTTTTTCCATCGCCCGTGTAGACTATCTGCAGTCCCTGCACTCTTTACATGTAACATTTGGAAACACATTTTAGTAGAGGTGTAGACTCGGCTGTCCTTTTCAGGAATTTCATTTTGGTTATCGTTTGAGTGGTGCCGTCGAAATTCTCGAAGAGAAAAGTTGAATTTCTCGTATCGATAAGGGCGCGCTGTGCTAGCGCTGGAGCCGGTCCAACTAAGTTGCTTCTCTCTCCTCTTTCGTTTCGTTTCGTTTCGCCGAGCAGGCGGCTCATTACTTCTTATTGTTTTGGACGTCTGCCAGGTGCCTTACAGGCACGAAATTCACAGCATATCTTGTTCTGTAACACAGAAGATATTTTCAGGATGGCGGTAAGAGATATGAAATCACGGAAGACGACCTTCTCCGAGCTCGCTTGCATGGTTATACAGGGTTGGACAAAAATATGGAAACAACGCGCGAAATGGATGCCTGAACATAAATACAGATGCTAGCCAAGTCTGCGCATGGGACTGTTATTTGACGACGAATAGCACTTGAGCAATGTCATCGATATGTCAGAAGTGCCATTCGGGGTCAGACCAGTGTTTGTTGGTGCTCGTACGGTGGTCGTACGGTGGGTGCTTCGATAACCAAGCCAGACGAAGTTTTTGGTTTTTCAGGAGGCATCTTATCGAAAATGCATACCTCGTACAAGGAAAGCGTAAAAACGACATCCGTTAAGTTGCAATGCTGATGAATGTGTGTGTTGCCTAACTGTGACCAACAGTCACTGGAGAGGATTCTAACAAAAGATAGGAGAACGACAGCTGTAAAACTCACTGCAGAACAGAATGTCACACTCGCGAACTCTTTCAGCAGCAAAATGAGACGAAGGGGCCTCCATAAGCAGTGAACTGCAAAGTGATCTGGATGTCGCCTGGTGGTGTCATCAGCCTTCCGACTGGTTTGATGCGGCCCGAAACAGATTCCTCTCCTGTGACAGCCTGTTCATCTCATCTCAGAGTAGCACTTGCTACCTACGTCTTCTACTATTTGCTGGATGTATTCAAATCTCTGTCTTCCTCTGCAGTTTTTGCCCTCTACAGCTTCCTCTAGTACCACGGACATCATTCCCTGATGTCGTAACAGATGTCCTATCATCCTGTCCCTCCCCTTGTCAGTGTTTCCCACATACTTCTTTCCTTTCCGATTCTGCGCAGAACATTCTCATTGCTTATATTACCAGCCCACCTAATTTTTAATATTCGTCTGTAGCACTATATCTCAAACACTTCAATTCTCGACTGTTCTGGTTTTCCCTCAGTCCATGTTTCATTACCGTACAGTCTGTCCCCGGTAGCTGAGTGGTCAGCGTGACAGGCTGTCAATCCAAAGTGCCAAGGTTCACTTCCTGGCTGGATCAGAGATTTCTCTGCTAAGGGACTGGGTGTTTGTTGTCCTAACCACAGCCGGCACGGTAGCTCAGCGTGTTCAGTCAGAGAGTTAGCTGCCTCTGTAATAAAAGAAACTGAGTTAATGGATCAACGACGAACTGCAACGGGTGTCTTGCGACGTCCGCCCCGAGCAGATTCAACGAACTAAAACGAACAAAATGAGATTTTAAAAAATCATCATCATTTCATCCCCATCGACGCGCAAGTCGACAAAGTAGCGTCTAATCAAAAGACTTGCACACGGCGACAGGTCTACCCGACGGGAGGCCCTAGTCACGCGACATTCATTTATTACCGTACAATGCTGTGCTCCAAACACACACACTCGGAAATTTCTTTCATACTAGTACTACTTTCACACTAGTAAGACATCTCTTGATCAGAAGTGCCCTTTCTGCCAGTGCTAGTCTGCTTTTGATGGCCTCCTTGCTCCGTCCGCCATTGATTATTTTGCATCCTAGGTAGTAGAATTGCTTAAGTTCATCTACTTCGTGACCTTCTATCAAGTTCATCTACTTCGTGACGTTCTATCCTGATGTTAAGTTTCTCGCTGTTCTCATTTCTGGTACTCCTCTTTACTTCGGTCGTTCTTCGATTTACTCTCAGTCCATATTCTGTACTCATTAGACTGTTCATTCCATCCAGCAGATCATGCAATTCTTCACTTTCTCAGAGAACAGCAATGTCATCAGCGAATAGTATCATAGATATTCTTTCACCTTGAATTTTAATTCCACTCTTGAATCTTTCCCTTATTACCATTATTGCTTCTTCGAAGTACAGATTAAACAGTAGGGGCGAAAGACTACATTCCTATCTTACACTATTCTTAACCCGAGCACATCGTTCTTGGTCACCCACTCTTATTATTCTCTCTTGGTTCTTATACATGTTATACATTACCAGTCTCTCCCTATAGCTTACTCCTTTTATTCTCAAAATCTCAAAGATCTTGCATCATTTTACATGGTAAAACACATTTTCCAAGTCGACAAATCCTATGAACATGTCTTGATTTTTCCTTAGTCTTGCTTCCATTATCAACCGCAACGTCAGAATTGCCTCTCTGTTCCCTTTACCTTTCCTAAAGCCAAAGTGATCGTTATCTAACACATCCTCAAATTTCTTTTCCATTCTTCTGTATATTATTCTTGTCAGTATATTAGAAAATGTAATGGGATTTGCAGAGTATCCATATAGATGTAGATCCATGAGCTGGTAAGCTGATTATGCAATAATTTTCACACTTGACAGTTCTTGTAGTCTTCGGAACTGTACAGATGATATTTTTCCGAAAGTCAGATGGCATGTCGCCAGACTCATACTGAGAGGTGACAAGCCACACTCTCACTTTAACAACGCTGTCAGTCTGATTAATATTCATATTTTAGGTATTGATGTCGTGTTCCCCAGTACTACATTTGGTATGTGTGGTTTATGGCTTTTTACATGAGGAAATTGTGGGCAGAATGTCCATATAACTGCTTGTGCACCCTGTAGAGAACTTGTACCCGAGGAGCCAAAGTGGAAGCGCAGGGAAACAGGGAGAAAGAGGAACTGCAGGCCATAAATGCTTGTCCAGCGACCGGTCTGTGCTAGTGATTCTGGGAAGCAAAGCTCTGTAGCTTGTATCTGCAGAGTGACTTTGAGAAGTGGTACTCCGCTCTTGCGACTTAGGGTCAAGCAGGAGGACGCCAGTTCGTAAAACATTTTACCTGGGCCAGGCGACAGACCGTCGCGAACATCGCCAGTTGGTAAAAAGTGGGTGGATGAAGCTGTTTAAGAGAGACTTCCGTAATCTTAGATTTTCAGCAAATCGTGTGATGGTCATAGAACTCCAAGTATTCTCATGTTAAAAGGTGGGACAATATAGACGGAGTGGCTGGTGCAGGTGTTTAGTAGAGGCAAGACTGTTACTCCACTGACGCCAGGAAGTCACCAGGTTCTTTTAGCAAGCAGCAGAAATATGTATTTCATGGGCACGTTTCTCTGGAAACTTTAACAGCCTTCTTTCAGAACTTGGAAATAGTTGGCCTGGAAATATTAGAACTTTTTGTAAATGTGGCACTGTGGTCCCATCTAAGTAGACGTTTTTCGCCGAAACTTGGTCATGTTTATTGTGAGAACGACACCTCCCTAGTCTAAAATCTCATTTTTTCAGACAAGAGAGTTTTTGAGTCGCTGATTGGCTCCTCCTAGGATATGCAAAGGAGGGCTTGCTCTACCAGCATTGGAAGCCCCATTCTGTGTCTGGAGTGGCTACCAGGCCAACAGAAGAGCCAAGAGGAGAGATTTATTGAGTAGAGGATAGTTCGACTGGTTTATACCACGTGGAGGCGGATTTTTTTTCTCCCGTACCAAGGCTTGATGGAAAGTGATTGTGATTCTTTGCCTTCTTCGTCTTCTGGTTCTTCCTGGTGGAGAACTTCAGGTGTTTCCCTAGTGGGTGTAGCCGGCCGCTGTGACAGAACGGTTCTATTGCGCTTCAGTCCGGAACCTAGCGGCTATTACGGTCGCAGGTTCGAATCTTGCCTCGAGCATGGATGTGTGTGATGTCCTTAGGTTAGTTAGATATAAATAGTTTTAAGTGTAGGGGACTGATGACCTCAGATGTTAAGTCCCTTAGTACTTAGAACCATTTGAACCTAGGGGTGTTGTACTGGCCTAAGAGCCAGTGGCAGTTCCTAACTGTACCGACAATGGAACTGCATATCATCTCGGACGTATCGTGTGTCACAAGGGTGAACTTATTCGTCTTGAGTCGGCCGTCTGAGGTTTGACTACTCTACTACGCACCGTCGTGCGTGTGAGTCAGATACGTTCGACAGGACCAGCGAACGGGTGCATCTCGCATTGAAATCTGCCAGGATTTCAGGGCTCTGATAGGGACGTTTCCCGCGTACTAATAATCAGAACGTCAGTCCACGTAGGTTGCAAATTTTCGTGGACGCGTCAGAACATTACAACTTTCGCGGTGCCGATGCTCGCCCACAGCGTGTCGTTTCCTGCTGCCGCCTGAATCTACGTGGAAGGGTAAATTATTGCTGCACCGGCGTATGGTTGTGAAATGATATCATGATTGCCGGTTCTCCGGTGAACCATAGTTTGTGGTTGGCTCTGAGCACGATGGGACTTAACATCTGAGGTCATCAGTCCCCTAGAACATAGAACTACTTAAACCTAACTAACCTAAGGACATGACACACATCCACGACCGAGGCAGGATTCGAACCTGCGACGGTAACAGTCGCGCGGTTCCGGACTGAAGCGCCTAGAACCTCTCGGCTACCGCGGCCGGCATAGTTTGTGGTGTACTTGGTTGTAGTTGACTCCATTTGAATATAATTGGGCTTCACGGTGGATTCATGTAAACGAAGTCAGATTGCATTGTACGAGGTATTAATTCAGAGGAGAATTTGTGTAGCTTCCACACCAAAGAATGCTTTGCCAAGCAAGCAGCATTCCTTTTCTGATTTGCGTTTCTAATTTTTGTCAGATTTACCAGTTTTGTTCTAAAGATTGTTTTAGAAAAAACGGTCGTAATTCTTCCACGTAGTTAGTGTTTTCAGAATTAAAGAAAAACAATAAATATACATGTACCTAATTTATAACTATAATTTTTTTAAACTATAACTGTATAAGATCTCTCAGCCTTTCTTGACGGGTTGATGAAAGAATATTCTTTGCGGTGTTCAATCGAATTGTTGATTCAATTTTTCTACAGAAAGTGGAATTAACTATTCGACTGATCCCGCAAAAGCATATCATTCTAACTGTATATTTTCTTGCAGGTAAAGAATCACAATAGACAGCTGCCAGTGCACCTTCACCTCTCAGCGCTAGGGAATGAAATAAGAATAAAGAAGAATTTCAACAAACCATCGATTAGCTGTAGCTGCTATGCATCTTGGTATTATAGAGCTAAGTAGAAGCTTTCCCGAAAAACCTGTTGTCTGTCAGTTGATTCCTTGCTGGCACTATATGTTGAGACGAGTCTGTCAGATCTAACTCATACATGTTTCTGCTATTGCGTTTCATTCGTGTTTTGCGTTACCACTCGTTACTCGTTTGCGAAGGTAGCATGACTCTTGGAAGTCTTTTTTTATTGTCTGTATTTAAAATGATGTTAGTGCACCTGTGTGCTTCCCGTACACTATTCCTGTTATTTCATGTAGTGTGTGTAACTAAGATGAGTAAATGAGAGTGTAATGCGGCTGGCCGGCCGCGGTGGTCTCGCGGTTCTAGGCGCACAGTCAGGAACCGTGCGGCTGCTACGGTCGCAGGTTCGACTCCTGCCTCGGGCATGGATGTGTGTGATGTCCTTAGGTTAGTTAGGTTTAAGTAGTTCTAAGTTCTAGGGGACTGATGACCACAGCAGTTGAGTCCCATAGTGCTCAGAGCCATTTGAACCATTTTTGTAATGCGGCTGACCAGCATCTGTTGTCTGCTAGCGCAGATCTGCCGATAGTGGTAGCTTTGGGGGAAGCCAGAGAGGTTACACTTGACTTCCAGTACAGATGTCTGAGCAGGCAGTCGCGGTTATGTTGGCAAGAGGGTGACATGGACAATTCCGGTAGCCACCTTCATTAAGTGAGGTACTGAGGAATGGTTTCCGATCGTCCGGTACAGCCACACTTTGCGGGTGAAAATGGGGAAATAGACGTGTCTTCGGCCAGTTTGTGGATGGAGGTATTGGAATTTACTTACAATTAGTATGTGCTGTTCATATTTAAGAATCTTTATTTCAGCATTTTGAAGAATATCAGAAATTTCGGTTGTGGATTTATCAC
Organism: Schistocerca nitens; assembly: GCF_023898315.1. Classification (NCBI taxonomy): domain Eukaryota; kingdom Metazoa; phylum Arthropoda; class Insecta; order Orthoptera; family Acrididae; genus Schistocerca; species Schistocerca nitens. The sequence goes on from NC_064614.1 coordinate 848,682,739, forward strand.
CAAACTAGTGCTTTTGAGAGAGAGTGCTGTGTCTATGACTTAACTGACTACCATGTGGTGTTCATTACAAAGAAAATTTATTCTCCGTTACAGCTAGTAAAGTGAAAGTGCTTATGAAGTATAAAATAAATTCGTAGAGCACAATTTTGCGAAATTCGGGACTGATGTTAGTATTTTTCTTGGGGGACGCCACACGACAGGTGGTAAAAAGCACCTTCCAAGCTAATGTCACACAAGTGCAGATTTACAAATAGAAATTGATTTTCCAGAATGAGATTTTCACTCTGCAGCGGACTGGAAACATCCCCTAGGCTGTGGCTAAGCCATGTGTCCGCAATATCCTTTCTTTCAGGAGTGCTAGTTCTGCTAGGTTCGCAGGAGAGCTTCTGTAAAGTTTGGAAGGTAGGAGAAGAGGCACTGGCAGAAGTGAAGCTGTGAGAACGGGTGGTGAGTCGTGCTTGGGTAGCTCAGATGGTAGAGCTCTTGCTCACGAAAGGCAAAGGGCCTGAGTTCGAGTCTCGGTCCTGTACACAGTTTTAATCTGCCAGGGAGCTTCAGAAATTGATTTTTCTCGTAGAAGAGATGAGACAAATTTGTTTGAATACTGGTGTGTTAAATTGCGTGCCACTCTGGTTCAAATGGTTCATATGGCTCTAAACACTATGTGACTTAACATCTGAAGTCATCAGTCCCCTAGACTTAGAACTATTTAAACCTAACACATCCATGCCCGTAGCAGCAGCGCGGGCGTCCCACACTGACTGCACCGAAATTCATTTCTTTGCTGATCGTTGATTAGATCTAAAAACTGCGAAATAGAATGAATATCTACATATATGGATTAATTTCTTCATTTTGGGGTTGTGTAATTTTATGGATAATTTGTGGTTTGGAACTTGTATGGGTTGCACTAAGATTAGGACCTCGTAATGATTATCAGAATATCAGAAAAAATTACTTTAATTTCTATATTTAGATTAAAGTTCAGTCTTGATCACGTTATGTCTGTTTTAATGAGTAACCGTTTTCGGTTTTTTCTATAAAACCATCATCAGACCCATTGGCTCCCTTGGGTTGGTAGGTGGAGCTCTCCTTGCTGCTGTGCAGTCAACTGATCAACACAGCAGCAAGGAGAGCTCCACCTACCAACCCAAGGGAGCCAATGGGTCTGATGATGGTTTTATAGAAAAAACCGAAACCGGTTACTCATTAAAACAGACATAACGTGATCAAGACTGAACTTTAATCTAAATATAACAATTAATTGATCACTGTATTCCAAAAATGTTTACCAAAATTGTACTTTAATTTCTATTTCCTTAATGAATCAACGTGCGATTACGATATTCCTATCTTAAACCAAAGTCCTTTTTGTGGTCATAACTCAGACCACCTGCATGACTATTAAGTGTAGGTGTGCTGGTAAACTTGATTTTATGTAAAGTGGAAACCATGAATATTATTTATGTTGATCGGTGTTTTTTCTCTGTGTATTTCCGAATCAAATCAAATATGTTCGATAAATAAATCATTGGCATGAAATTCTTAGCACTAAACCTTGATTTAATCACAACCCAATCCAAATTGTTAAGTATTTACGAAATTCTACGATAAATATCTCATGCATAAAGTTAGGTGTGATATTCTGAAACTGTTGTTGAATAAATTAAATTAAATAAAGTAGTTGCTGCTGTGGTCTTCTGACCGAAGACTGATTTGATGCCGTTCTCCATGCTACTCTGTCCTGTGCGAAATAAAGTTATTCATTGCTTTTTTTGTAAGTGGGAATCATTAGGTGCAGGTCATGGTATGTAGGCCACTATATTGAACAAGCAGTTAACGAAAATAAAGGTATTAAATGAACAATTCCCATTACGGCGATACTGTAAAGCGGACGCGCTTCATATCGCAACTCTTTCCACAGCTACAGAGAGGACAGAAGCAGGAACCATTTAATAGCGTAGTGTTTCGTCAATTGCTAAAAATGAAGGGTCAGTATTTTATTCCCCAACCCTGCTAACTCCACCTCTTCAACGAAACTAAAATTAAATTTTATGCGGTATGAAAAACTGTTTTTTGTGATAATGGGAACTTCCTTAAACAAAACCTGTTCGGAACCATACGAGGTTCTCGTAATGCATCAAACAAAATTTACCCATTTTCACATATTGCTAGTAAATTATGCTCACGCCGAAATTAGCTGCTAAACACGGCAATAATACCATCATCTAAAATCAAGTAAAACAAATACAGAAATAAAATACTACTGCATTATTCATTAACATGTGCAGTTTTGTACCACAATTAAAGCAGCAAATATGTTGAAATTTACTCCCACGAAAGCATTCTGTTTAATTCCAGTATTTTTTTGCACTTACTATAAAATGTCGAAAATTATTCTCATCACTATACGTCCATTTATTCAAAAAACAACTCTTCGTCACAAAACAATGAACTAAGGCTCATATAGAGTTAAGGCAGATAATTAGTCGTGTGCAATACACAAAGAAAAATTTTCAAAAGGGGTTAACGGCCGCCGGCTAACTGTTACAGTTTGATCTGCTTTACGGCTACCACTCCTGGTTGAAGTATCCATCACCCATTTTTCGCACGTGTTGCTGGATTCTTGTCAACATTATTTTAAGAAATACAACTGTGTTGCTAGTTCTGCAGAGCGTTTGGTAAAATACGCTGCCGGAGAAAAAAATTGTACACACTTCCAGAGGTTTCCAGTTCATTAAAGATTTATTGTTTAACAGTGCATACGGAGTATTTGGATTTCTTACACTTACAGATCTGTAGCAGAAGCGGTTATGTAGTCCCAGGTATCGACCCATTCTGAAACATAGATATTAGTATATTGTATAGCCTCCATAAAAGTCAACGCAGGCACTAACTTTGACATCCACTCGGCCGTGCAGATGGCGAATACTGTCCTGGATACGTTATTCGACGAGTGCTCGATCTGTTCACTTAAATCTGTAAGAGTTGCGGGTTGGCGAGTTGCACGAGTCAATTCTCGCCTCACATACCACACGAGCTCGATTGGAAATAAGACTGGAGTGCGGGTGGCCAGGTAAATTGCTGCATGTCTTGCAGAACACATTTAGTTTCACAGGCAGTCTGCGAGTTAGCATTATCTTGTTGGAATAACACATCACCTTCCTGTTGTTGTTGTTGTGGTCTTCAGTCCCGAGACTGGTTTGATGCAGCTCTCCATGCTACTCTATCCTGTGCAAGCTTCTTCATCTCCCAGTAACTACCGCAAAATACATCCGTCTGAATCTGTTTAGTGTATTCATCTCTTGGCCTCCCTCTACGATTTTCACCCTCCACGCTGCCCTCCAATACTAAATTGGTGATCCCTTGATGCCTCAGAACATGTCCTACCAACCGATCCCTTCTTCTAGTCAAATTGTGACACAAACTTCTCTTCTCCCCAATCCTATTCAATACTTCCTCATTAGTTATATGAGCTACTCATCTAATCTTCAGCATTCTTCTGTAGCACCACATTTCGAAAACTTCTAATCTCTTCTTGTCCAAACTAGTTACCGTCCATATTTCACTTCCATACGTGGCCACGCTCCATACAAATCCTTTCATTCCTGACACTTAAATCTATACTCGATATTAACAAATTTCTCTTCTTCAGAAACGCTTTCCTTGCCATTGCCGGTCTACATTTTATATCCTCTCTACTTCGACCATCATCAGTTATTTTGCTCCCCAAATAGCAAAACTCCTTTACTACTTTAAGTGTCTCATTTCCTAATCTAATTCCCTCAGCATCACCCGACTTAATTCGACTACATTCCATTATCCTCGTTTTGCTTTTGTTAATGTTCATCTTATATCCTCCTTTCAAGACACTATCCATTCCGCTCAACTGCTCTTCTAAGTCCTTTGCTGTCTCTGACAGAATTACAACGTCATCGGCGAACCTCAAATTTCTTATTTCTTTTCCATGGATTTTAATACCTACTCCGAAATTTTCTTTTGTTTCCTTCACTGCTTGCTCAATATACAGATTGAATAACATCGGGGAGAGACTACAACTCTGTCTCACTCCCTTCCCAACCACTGCTTCCCTTTCATGTCCCTCGACTCTTATACTCTGCCACCTGGTTTCTGTACAAATTGTAAATAGCCTTTCGCTCACTTCCGAATTTGAAAGAGAGTATTCCAGTCAACATTATCAAAAGCTTTCTCTAAGTCTACAAACGCTAGAAACGCAGGTTTGCCTTTCCTTAATCTAGCTTCTAAGGTAAGTCATAGGGTCAGTATTGCCTCTCGTGTTCCAATATTTCTATGGAATCCAAACTGATCTTCCCCGAGGTCGGCTTCTACCACTTTTTTCATTCGTCTGTAAAGAATTCGCGTTAGTATTTTGCATCCGTGACTTATTAAACTGATTGTTGGGTAATTTTTACATCTGTCGGCACCTGCTTTCTTTGGGATTGGAATTATTACATTCTTCTTGAAGTATGAGGGTATTTCGCCTGTCTCATACATCTTGCTCACCAGATGGTAGAGTTTTGTCAGGACTGGCTCTCCCATGGCCGTCAGTAGTTCTTATGAAATGTTGTCTACTCCCGGGGCCTTGTTTCGACTCAGGTCTTTCAGTGCTCTGTCAAACTCTTCACGCAGTATCGTATCTCCCATTTCATCTTCATCTACATCCCCTTCCATTTCCATAATATTGTCCTCAAGCACAGCGCCTTTGTATAGACCCTCTATATACTCCTTCCACCTTTCTGCTTTCCCTTCTTCGGTTAGAACTGGGTTTCCATCTGAGCTCTTGATATTCATCCAAGTGGTTCTCTTTTCTGCAAAGGTCTCTTTAATTTTCTTATAGGCAGTATCTATCTTACCCCTAGTGAGATAAGCCTCTACATCCTTACATTTGTGCTCTAGCCATCCCTGCTACCATTTTGAACTTCCTGTCGATCTCATTTTTGAGACGTTTGTATTCCTTTTTCCCTGCTTCATTTACTGCGTTTTTATATTTTCTCCTTTCATCAATTAAATTCGATATTTCTTCTGTTACCCAAGGATTTCTACTAGTCCTCGTCTTTTTACCTACTAGATGCTCCGCTGCCTTCACTACTTCATCTCTCAAAGCTACCAAATCTTTTTCTTCTAGTGTATTTCTTTCCGCCTTCCCTGTCAATTGTTCCCTTATGCCCTCCCTGAAACTCTGTACAACCTCTGGTTTAGTCAGTTTATCCAGGTCCCAGCTCCTTAAATTCCTACCTTTTAATTTTTGCAGTTTCTTCACTTTTAATCTACAGTTCATAACCAACAGATTTTGGTCAGGGTCCACATCTGCCCCTGGATATGTCTTACAGTTTAAAACCTGGTTCCTAAACTCTGTCTTACCATTACATAATATATCTGAAACCTGTCAGTATCTCCAGGCTTCTTCCATGTATACAACCTTGTTTTATGATTCTTGAACCAAGTGTTTGCTATGATTAAGTTATGCTCTGTGCAAAATTCTACCAGGCGGCTTCCTCTTTCATTTCTTAGCCGCAATCCATATTCACCTACTATGTTTCCTTCTCTCCCTTTTCCTACTACCGAATTCCAGTCGCCTATGACAATTAAATTTTCACCTCCCTTCACCATCTGAATAATTTCTTTTATTTCATCATACATTTCTTCAATTTCTTCGACATCTGCAGAGCTAGTTGGCATATAAACATGTACTACTGTAGTAGGCGTGGGCTTCGTGTCCATCGTGGCCACAATAATGCGTTCACTATGCTGTTTGTATTAGCTTACCCGCACTCCTGTTTTTTTATTCATTATTAAACCGACTCCTGCACTACCCCTATTTTATTTTGTATTTATAACCCTGTATTCGCCTGACCAAAGTCTTGTTCCTCCTGCCAGCGAAGCTCACTAATTCCTCCTATATCTAACTTTAACCTATTCATTTCCCTTTTTAAATTTTCTAGCCTACCTGGTCGATTAAGGGATCTGACGTTCAACGCTCCGATCCGTAGAACGCCAGTTTTATCTCTCCTGATAATGACGTCCTCCTGAGTAGTCCCCGCCCGGAGATCCGAATGGGGGATTATTTTACCTCCGGAATATTTTACCCAAGAGGACGCCATCATCATTTAACCATACAGTAAAGCTGCATGCCATCGAGAAAAATTACGGCCGTAGTTTCCCCTTGCTTTCAGCCGTTCGCAGTACCAGCACAGCAAGGCCGTTTTGGTTGGTATTACAAGGCCAGATCAGTCAATCATCCAGACTGTTGCCCCTGCAACTACTGAAAAGGCTGCTGCCCCTCTTCAGGAACCACGTGTTTGTCTGGCCTCTCAACAGATACCCCTACGTTGTGATTGGACCTACGGTGCGGCGATCTGTATCGCTGAGGCACGCAAGTCTCCCCACCAACGGCAAGGTCCATGGTTCTTGGAGGGGGACCTTCCTGTCATTGTGTCAAAATTGGTTAACAGCCGCCTGTTAGCTGGTACTGTTACTGGTACTGTTTAATCCGGGTGTCACAAAATTTTGTACGTACCGAGCTCTGGTTAGCGTCCCCTCGAGAGACACAAAAAGTGAACGAGAGTTGTAGCTTACCGCACTCAAGATGATAAGGCCTACGGTGGGCCACTGTGTCTCTATGAGACAGCGCTCCATAGATCAACATCATACGGGAAAATGACGATCACTTATGTGCATTTATCCCTAAAGACCACGGCGTGCCATTCAAAGTGATCCTCTGCCGAACCGTGGGCGACGATGCCGTGACATCAGTGGAAGACAGGCTAGAGGCGTGCGTGCAGTTAGTCCCACTGCTAACAACCGATTCGCAACATCTCGTGTTGACACGGGTGGGCTCACAAGCTGTCTTACATGTGCTGTGTTAACTGTACGTTCTACCACTGCAGCTCCTACAACACGAAGATCCTGGTGTGCGTCTGTTCAGTGTGCTCGTCTGCGGATGTGAGAATGTTTACGTGACGTCTCACACAAGAATCGTTGTGCAACTCACGAAGCACGTCCGACTTGCGTGGCAGTTCTCCGAAAGGATCATCCTGTCACCCGGAGGGCCACGTTTTGACCCTTTCGAAAGTCGCTCAGTTGACTGTACGATGCACGATTGCCTCTCCGCGGCATTGTTCCCTGTTTGCTTCACACGATTGTAACAACTGAGCCTTCTCGTTATAAGAATTTCCTATTATTGGGTAGATACAGATAGCAGTGTGGTAACTAAACTAATACGGTGTCTGTTGGCGAACGACTTTGAGACCATTATCAGTACATATGTTACACCCTAGGTGGCATACTCCGACATAGGATCAAAATCGATGTTGCCCTTCCAAATTTACCAATTTTTTCCGGATGATTACGTGTACGTTCACACAGTCATTGTTTAACATTATATGAAACTGATTTTCACTCTTGATTACTGAAACATGTGTGCGACGAACTGTTTTTATGCTTTTCACGCCGTATTCCGTAGCGTCAAAGAGAAACTTAGTCCGTTGATTAACTCATAATGTGTTCTACTTCTCACTTCAAAGAGTAAAAGTTGTTTCGTTCATAAAATCACAAGTGTCTTCATTACATACCCTCTACTTGTATTTTGTCCTACCATACTCACTCGCAACACTGAAATTCGTCGCTGTTCAGCACATGGATTGTACATGGTCAGTTTGTTCACTTTCAGAACAGGTTATCACACCATTTAGTAGTCCCAGTTTATATCTCGTCTTTCTAAGCGTTGCGTTAGAAGACTTCGTGGCACAATCAACTCTACAATAATGAATGCAACAACGAAGACCTGACGCCCAGGCTCCGAGGACTTTCCGGTCGCTTTGTTTCCGGTCCTTTCATAGGCGCCGTAGCTGCCGTGGCACTTCCGAGAACGAGTTCTGCACGGTGTTATTTCTGACCAGAGCCTTCCTCACAGTTGCAACTTCCTTTGACGTAGGAATAAAGAGGTGTACCGTCATTGCTAATCTTTTGACTCGCAGCAATTTAGGCTATGTTCTTAGGTTCGTGCACAATGGCACCCGCGGATTTCACGACATTTTTGGAAACGGACCGCCTAAGATCTTCCTCTACGTCTATGTGACGACTCTGCAGCTCACACTTAAGTACATGGCAGAGAGTTCACCGAGCCAACTTCAGGCTTTTTCTCTACTGTTCACCGCTCGCACAGGGAGCAGGGAAACCAACAGTTAAATCTTCCAGTGTGAGGTCTGATTTCTCTTACTTGATAAAGGCGAAGATTTATCCCTATGTAGATGGAGGTCACAAAATAATGTTCCATTTGGGGGAAAAATTTGATGACAGGAATCTGGTGAAAAGATCTAGCCGCAACGAAAAATTTTTGTTTTAATGAACATCACCTCAACTCGCGTAACATATAAATTACACTCCCCTATTCGCGATAGGAAAAAGCGAGCTGCTTTCTTTGAGCTTTTGTGATGTTCTTCGTCAATCGTATATAGTAAGAATACAATATCGTACAGCAGCACTCTAGTAGAGGATGAACAAGCGTTGTGTAGGCAGTACTTTTGTTCCTAATAAATCGGAGTTAACCTCCCCACAACATTACCTATGTGATCGTTTCAATTTAAGTTGCTCGCAATCGCAATTTCTGTGTATCTCGTTTGACATATAGAAGAACGGACAGCCTTTCGATATGTGACTTATTGCGTAGTCGTAATGTAACGATTTCCTTTGAGCACTCATGTGAATGACCTCACACTTCATTATTTACAATCAATGGCCAATTTTTGCACCATACACATGTCTTCTCTAAATAACTATGCAGTTTGATTTTCTCTTCTCATGACTTTACTAGATGATGAATAATAGAATCATCTCTAAGCAATGTAAGAAGTCTGCTCAAATTGCTTCCGAAATTTTTCATATAGATTAGGAACAGCCGAGTGCCTAAACACTTCCTCGGCGAACGTCATACGAATATCACTCCTGTTGTACTGTAAGACTTTACGTCATTCCTACGAACTGTGACCTTTCTGGCTGGAAAACAGGAACTGAGTCGCACAACTGACGACAGTCCATAGGTACACAGTTTGATAAGAACTTGCTCGTGAGGAGCAGTGTCAAAAGTCTTGAGGAAATCCAAAAATATGGAGTCAATTTGAGACCCCTGTCTATAGCACTCGTAACTTCGTGAGAATGAAGGGGTAATCGTGTTTCACAAGAGTTATCTTTTCTGAATCTGTGCTGTTGTGTATTAATTGATTGTTTCCTTGATGTAATTCGTTGTGTTCGAAAGGTACATATGTTCCAGATTCCTGTTGCTAATCAACGTCAGTGATATGCAGCTGTAATTCAGAGGATTATTGGTATGACCTGTGCAACAGTCCATTCAGTCTTTAGTTACGAATTTTTAATCAAACTAGAAGCTGTGTATGTTTCTAAGTATGGAGTTATTATATCAACATGCTCTGAAAGGGACCTAACTGATTCCATCGTAGACCAGAAGACTAGCCTTTATTAACTAACTCAAGCTGCTTCGCTACACCGAGGTACGAGGGCTATTCGCAGAGTAAGTTCCGATCCAGCGTGAAATGGAAACCACTGTCAAAATCCTATGAAGTTTTGCACAGATGTGTTGACCAGTGTCTCTAGTATGAGCATCTATCGCATCACGTCTCTCGTTTCAGTTCCGAGTGTACAGTGAGCACGTAAAGGTGATTAGGAAAGTGTGAGTCCCGCCAAGTATGAGGGTCCAATGAGAAATTTCGCCTGATGGCATGCAGCCCACGTAACACAACTGCCACGCCGTTCCTTCTTCATTACAATTCTCAGCTGCACTCTGCAGGGGCTATGAATTTGATCTTCCTGCAGCGTTTCCAATGGCAAGTGTTTGGTCACCCACAAGACAGACCGCATTTGACCCCCTGAGTTTCATCTCTGCTCACGTGAGCCGCTGACTATGAAGACAACATTTTATCACAGACAACGAGGAATAGTCCAGCCTAGAGACTTGGCAGAAAGCACAGGCGGCAGCCTTCTGTGATGAGGGTATTGGAAGGTTGGTACAATGCTACGATAAGTGTCTAATTCGGTGCGGCGACTATGTAGAGAAACAGCTGGTGTCGCTCATTTTGCATATAAAACATTTTTTATTTTCACAGTGGGTTCCATTTCGCGACCGATTGGAACTTTATTTCTGAATAGCCCTCGTATCTACTTCTGAGTTACCCATGCTGGCAGCTATTCTTGGTTCGAATTCTAGACTATTTACTTCGCCTTCTTTGGTGGAGAAATTTCGGAAAACCGCTTTAAAGTCACAGCCATCGACAATATTACCATCGTTACAGCTCAGTAAAGGTATTGATTGTAACTTGCCAATGGTGCATTTTACATCCGACCAGAAACTCATTGGGTATTCTGTCGCATTTCCGTTGTGAAAACAATTAAAAGCATCTCGCGTTGAAGTCCGCAATGAATTTCGAGCTTCTGTAAAGCATCGCCAGTCGTGGAGGTTTTGCGTTCTTTTAAATTTGGAATGTTTTTTTCGTTGCTTCAGAGTATTTGCGACAAGCAAAAATATAAAGAAAATTGCTGCTCATTGCACTCGCAGCAATTTAAGCTGTGTTCCTGGACTCCTGCTTATTTGTGATGAGAAAGAATATAAAATACACTGACGTGCAAAAAATCAGTCCGAAACCAGCTTTCGCACGTTGCGTCACTGTCAAGTAACACGGCTCGATGAAATGTTGACCATACAACTACTGCAGTTTATTACAGAAGGTAAGGAAAACAAATACGCATAGGGACTAGCAGAAATGACACTTTTATTGAAGAATAATAATTTCACTGAAGTCATCGCTGTTTATGAGCGTCACCTGCCCATAACAAATTGCAGAACATGTTTTTTAATAGGATGTGTGCTCACCACAGGCGGCAACGCGTGCTCTGCAACGTGGTCCCATACTGGCCACATGGTTGGTAAGGAATCCTTGTGGTACGGTGTTCTATTCCTCCAGGTCAGAAGCTCGTGGTCTCGCGGTCGCGTTCTCGCTTCCCGAGCACGGAGTCCCAGGTTCGATTCCGGGCGGGGTCAGGGATTTTCACCTGCCTCGAGATGATCAGCTGTTTGTGTTGTCCTCATCATTTCATCATCATTTATGAAAGTGGCGAGATGGGGCTGAGAAAAGTTCGAGAATTTGTATGGGCACTGATAACAGTGCAGTTGAGCGCCCCACAAACCAAACATCGTCTTCATCATCATCATCATCATCCACAGGCTCGGTTGACAACTGCTGGATGGCCGTTTAGTGTAAGTGGACGTGCTGCAACACATCTCCCCAAGTATTCCACGCGTACTCGATGGGATTTAAGTCAGGGGAATGAGCAGGCCAGTCAGATCGACGAATAGCCTCTCGCTCCAGGAGCTCCTCCACTTACGCTGTTAGGTGCTGCGGCGCATTGCTATCCAAAAAAATAAAGTAAGGGTCGAAGATACCTCTCTGAAGCCTCACATCGGGAAGGACTACAGAGTCACAATAACGTTGGTCAGTGAGTGTCCCGTGTCCAAAGATTCGGAGGTCAGCACGCCCATGCAACATTATGCTTCCTCGTACCTGGACCACCAAAATTATCATGTTCGGCAACGTTCCTGAGTGCATTACTGTTACATCTCACACTGCTTGAGGGTACGTCCAGAATCGTGTCGAACATAATCGTTTTGTGTGACCAGGTGTCATAGTATAGGGAGGAAGTATTGTTGTGTGGGAGTACTAACTTTGGAGTATTCGAAATGGTGCACTCACCAGTCACTTTTGTGACACTATATGCCTTCCCCATCTGCCTATTTTGATCAGTGCTCTCGGCTTTGACTTCCTTTGATGGATAACACTGCGCAGCCACATCGAACAGCGCTATGATAGAACCCATACGACGAGAGGATATTCAGCGAATGGTCTGACTTTCCATCTATCCCGACATATATCCCATCTGGCACGTGTGAGATACTAGGCTGGGGATACATAATGCAGCACGTTCACATGCAAGAGCGTCCATCCAGGAGGCGTCAGCGACGCTGCTGGAGGAATGCAGCGACCTGTCACAAGAACTCCCTCCCAGTCTTTTGGACAGCGTGGCAGCTCGTTGCAGAAGAGCTTGCACTGCAGTCCATGGTGATCACACACACAATTAATAGGCATATCCCGCCTTTTGAAATGTCCAGGGAACCATCATAAATCTCGCTGACTTCAAATTTTTGTCTTTGAATAAAACTGCGCCGACCGCTGTGGCCGAGCGGTTCTAGGCGCTTCAGTCCGGAACCGTGCTGCTGCTATGGTCGCAGGTTCTAATCCTGCCTCGGGCATGGATATGTGTGAGGTCCTTAGGTTAAGTCCCAAAGTGTTTAGAGCCATTTGAACCATTTGATAAAACTGCCACTTCTGCCCCTCTCGTTGCGTATTTGTTTCAGTTACCTTCTGTACTAAACAGCAGAAGTTCTTTAGTGTATGGTCCATGTTTCGTCAGCTGTGTTTACTTGTCACTGACACATCATGCGGAAATTACTTTCGTCGTTAAATTTTCCACACCACTGTATGTTTTTCTTTCTTTTTTTAACAATGATTTTACGTCTGGCATTTCGTGGGAAAGGCGGCCGAAGTGGCCGTGCGGTTAAAGGCGCTGCAGTCTGGAACCGCAAGAGCGCTACGGTCGCAGGTTCGAATCCTGCCTCGGGCATGGATGTTTGTGATGTCCTTAGGTTAGTTAGGTTTAACTAGTTCTAAGTTCTAGGGGACTAATGACCTCAGCAGTTGAGTCCCATAGTGCTCAGAGCCATTTGAACCATTTCGTGGGAAGCGAATATTTTTCTTCATTTATGGCCAATTTTAAGCTTGGAGCTGGATGTCGTTCAATATATATTAATGACATAAACTCAGTCACTTGACAATGGCAATAAAGGCCGAAACCTGGGTCGTAAGTGAATAAACAACAATACAGTTAAAGGGATGCGTGTTTATTTAAAAATTACTGCATGACTGTTGCTAAGCAACACCAGAAACTATTTACCTTTGTATGACCCTCATTTGACTATCAACTATTTGATTTTTGTATTTCCTTAATCAGACCAGAAACAAAAACTACAACGTTTAAACGTGCTTATGTGGTACGTGCAGTGTTATTCTAAGCCAGGATAATTTGTGAAGGAATGTGTTATTACAAAGCGGTTGAAAATCCGACGGCTAACACCAACCAGTTTTTGGCCCAAGGAATTCCGCCAGCAGCCTCACTCACTGTTGCAGGCTCCTTAGGTTGTGTCGGCCGCTGTGGCCGAGCGGTTCTAGGCGCTTCAGTCTGGAACCGCGTGACCGCTACGGTCGCAGGTTCGAATCCTGCCTCGGGCATGTGTGTGTGTGATGTCCTTAGGTTTTTAGGTTTAAGTAGTTCTGAGTTCTATGGGACTGATGACCACAGATGTTAAGTCCCATAGTGCTCAGAGCCATTTTGTACCTTAGGCTGTCGGAGAGCCACATCTCAAATATTTGCTGTCGGGAACATCACATTTACGTCCGAAGTCCTTGCTCGGAAAGCCTATGGCGCCGGGTGCCATTTTCCCGCATCACTGCATGAAATAATGAATAAACTTCACAATTAATTACAGATGAGTGAAACTTTCTTCACTGGGGTTTCTTTTATTACAAAATTAGTCAGAGATAGAGTAAAAACTAGATAAAATCTCCGTGCTGGATTTCAGTGCCAAAGCTACGTTACTTGCAGTGTTTTTTGTTACTTGTGACTCGATATTATTAGTTATACTATATCCCCTTTTCAGGACGACAGATTTACGTGACACCAAGAGCATGCAAGTCAAATGAAATACACGGTAGCAACAGTATTTCCGTAACAACTACCTGTCGAAAACAATGAAAATCCAGTTTGCACCATCGACGTTCCACGCACGTGGCTAGAAACTCGGCGGTGTAATTACGCTACATTCTCTGGAAAGCGGAACTTTGGAACCGCACTGGGCCGTCGCTTCGGTACGTGAACGGAGCTGCTGGCTGCTCGTTAGGGGCAGGCCGAGCGCGAATTTATCACAGCGCGAATTTCCCGGTAGAAGTTTCGCGGAGACTCGGCGCCGGAAATTAGCTTATGCTCAGAGAGCGCGGCGCGCAGGCGCAGATAGAAATAAGATTCCGAGGCGATATAGTAATTTATAATTCCATTCATTCTGCGCCGCCGCCGCCGCTGCCGCTCCACACAGCTGCCGTCCGCTGTCGTGGCGCCGCAGCGCGCCGAGCGAAATATAAAAATATTGTCTTTGTGAGCGGCGCGGCGTGGAAGAAAAACTATCGATGACTTGCAGAGAGGCGGGAGAGCCAACTAGCGAACGAGCGAGTGGGAGATTAATACAGGCGGGCTCGGCGGTGGGCAGGCAAGTTGTGCCAAGTTTGTTAGCGGCGTAACGAAGCGGAACGAGCGCCGCGCGGCGGCAGCGGCGGTGGCGGGAACTTCGCACGTGGCAGGATGGGGCGGAACGATATTAAATCACGTGGCCGCAGCAGAAGCCACAGCAGCGAGGCGCCGCCTACCGTAACGCCGACTGGCACCTCTCACCTCAAGGCAGGGGGTCCCGCAGTCTTCTCGACCTGTATTTCAATTAACTGCCGCTTCCGTCTGAAGCCTCGCGTGCTAATAACCATTTCAGTGCTAGTTATTACATCTTCCCAGACGCCAAGATCCACTTGATTTTGGCTCATGTACTTATTCGTCAGAGAATAGATATGTCCATTCACAAACTGAAAAGCAAGTGCACGAGTTGGTTCTCATTGTCAAGGTCATGAAGCATAAGGTTGTTTCGATAATCTTCCCAACTCCGGTAAGTACCCGTACACTGAGCTGACAAAAGTCATGCGATAACTCCCAATGTCGAGCCAGACTTCCTTTCGCCCGGCGTGGCGCAGTATCTCGACGTTCACTGGAAGTCCTCTGCAGAAAAATTGCCTCTATAGCCGTCGACAATTACGATAGTGTTGCTGGTGCAGGAGCGAATTGATCTCTGGATTATGTCCCATAAATGTCAGATGGGATTCGTATCGGGCGATCTGGGCGGACATATCATTCGATCGAATTGTACACAATGTTCTTCTAACCAGTAAGCGAACAGTTGTGCCCCAGTCACATGGAGCATTGTCATTCGTAAATATTCCATCTTTGTTTGAGAATATGAAGTTCATGAATGGCTGAAAATGGTCTCCAGTCAATGATGGTTTGGGCTGGACGAGAGGACCCAGTCCATTCCATGTAAACACAGCCCACACCACCATGGAGCCACCACCAACTTGTACAGTACTTTTTTGACAACTTAGGTCCATGGCTTCGTGGGGTCTGTTCCACACTCGAACCCAACAATCAGCTCTTACGAACTTAAATCTGCACTCATCTGACCAGGCCACGGTTTCCCAGTCGCCTAATGTCCAACCGATGTGGTCCAGAACCCCGGAGAGGTGCCGTAGGCGATGTGCCAAAAGCAAAGGCACTCGCATCGGTCATCTGCTGCCATAGCCCATTAATGCCAAATTTCGACACACTGTCCTAACGGGTACGTTCGTCGTACGTCCTGCATTGATTTCTGAGGTTACTTCACGCAGTGTCGCTTGTCTTTTAGCACTGGCAACACTATACAAACGCCACTGCTCGTGGTCGTTAAGTGAAGGCCGTCGGCCACTGCGTTCTCCTCGGTGAGAGGTATTGTCTTAAATCCTGTATTCTCTTCAGATTCTTGGCACTGTGGATCTCGGAATATTGAATTCCATAATAATTTCCGAAACGGAAAGTCCCAAAGGTCTAGCTCCAATTAGCATTCCCCTTTCAAAGTCTGTTACTTCCCATCGTCTCGCCATAATCACGTCGGAAACCTTTTCACATGAATCACCTGAGTGCAAGTGACATCTCAGCCAATGCACTGCCCTTTTATACCTGGTGCGCTCGATACTGTCGCCAATTGTATTTGTGCCTATCGGTATCCACAGTGTAGGTGACTAATGGGTGTGCGTGTAGCGTAGTGTCGCGTTCGTGTTGAAGATGATGAGTGAAGGGAGACGGTGAAGTCCGGTACCAGGACGTAGCCTAACCATCTCGAAGAGTACCAAGGGGGTCGACGAATTTAATATCCTTATCCGGCGGATGGATCACTATTACAGTGTCACATGTACTCACTTCATGAGACATTGCAGAAAGGTATGGAATTTAATCCAGCATATTGGCTCAAAGGCTGATGATCAGGAACTTTGTGCCACTACCTCCTCTTGTTGGACAAGTACGGGAGCAAAACTTTCATCCGTCACCAGGATTTGGACGGGCTTACATCCTAGTTGAGTGCCACCGCACGTGCGTGCATTAGCAACTTTGGCTACGGAGTTGTGCTGCCTTCCGGTTACTTGCCTATAATCTGTATCTTTTAATCTTGCAGTGCTCTTTCATTTACGGCTCATACAGGGTGCCATTCAAATATGCTTTCTATAAATGCATCAATAAACATACGTTTACTGTTAAATGTGTTTGACACTGTGCCAAATGTTGGGGCTGTTCTGAACTGTTTATTAAAAAAAAAACAGGTTGCACAGGTAAGTCTGTATACAGTTGTCGAGTACCGCAATGTAAACAATCCTGTGCAGACACGCCTGTGCGAATGTACTAGCTCAGTCGCCATTATGATGTTAAGAGAACGAGTGCGCTACGACACAGCACAACATTCTTTGTATTTCATATCTGTGTTATTTTATGTTTGACATGCTGGTGTTCCTTGCTACCTTTTATTGTAAGATCACTCAACATCATTATGTGACTAGCAAGGTTATAAAGATCATGAACTTCTGTTAATATGGCACAACGTAAGCGCCAATGTTTCAGTAATGTGTGGAGTGTTTATATAAAGGTATATATGTATTAGCTACCTTGTCTTGAAATGTTTATTACTAAACTTTCAGATCTGATGATGACAGCATAGATCTGTCGAAACCAGTAGTAAATAACAAGATTTACAAGGGATCTCGGAGAACCTGATATTTTAAGTGTGATTTACTAATATTAAACGTTGCCTGTTGCAGTGTGCGTACCAGATGCCTTGGAAAGGAATGATACATTAAGGGCAATTCAGAATAATAGCAAGGATTACAAAAGGCTATATCTGTTTAATACTTACACTCTGTGATCAAAGGTATCCGTACACCCCCAAAAACATACTTTTTCATATTAGGTGCATTGTCCTTCCACCTATTGCCAGGCAGTCCATATGAGCGACCTTAGTAGTTGTTAGACATCGTGAGAGAGCAGAATAGCCCCACGGAGTGGCCGTGCGGTTTGAGGCGCCATGTCGCAGATTGCGCGGCCCTCCCGCCGGAGTTCCGAGTCCTCCCTCGGGCATGGGTGTGTGTGTTGTCTCTAGCATAAGTTAGTTAAGTAATGTGTAAGTCTAGGGACCGTTGACCTCAGCAGTTTGGTCATTTAGGAATTCACACACATTACAATACAGAACAGAAGGAGGTGCTCTGAGGAATTCACGGACTTCGAATATGATTAGGTGATTGGGTGTCACTTGTGTCACATGTCTGTACGCGGGATTTCCACACTCCTAAGCATCTCCAGGTCCACTGTTTCCGATGTAATATTGAAGAAGAAACGTGAAGGGACACGTGGAGCACAAAAGCATACAGGCCGACCTCGTCTGTTCACTGATATAGACCGTCGACTGTTGAAAAGGATCCTAATAAGTAAGAGGCAGACCATCACTACAGCATTTCCGATCTCCATCAGGATCCACTACAAGTACTATGACAGTTAGGCGGGAGGTGAGAAAACTTGGATTTCATGGTCGAGCAGCTGCTCTTAAGCCACACATCACGCCGGTAAATGCCAAACAAAGCCTCGCTTGGTGTAAGGCGGGAAAAACATTGGATGATTGAACAATGCAAAAACGTTATGAGGAGTGACGAATCACGATACGGAATGTGGCGATCCGTTGGAAGTTTTTTTTTTTTTAAAGAGATGGGGCCCCTCCACGCCCGCACCAACGTGGTGACCAAAAGTTCTACTGTCACCTCCGTAAACATGTTAGTTGTCTAGTAAGTGGATCACAGGATGCTGGGCTGTGATGTTGTCCGTGCGTCTGGGTAAGGATACGCATTAACACGGTCCATCAGGTGATAGATAGTGGACGAAACGCGAGTGAGGGTAGCGATTTGTATGGCAAATGCCCGGTGAAAGTCATCTGCCAACGTGTGTAGAGCCAACAGTAAAATTCGGAGGTGTTATGGTGTGAGCGTGTTTTTCATGGAGGGGGCTTGCACCCCTTGTTCTTTTGTGTGGCACTATCACAGCACAGGCCTACATTGATGTTTTAAGCACCTCATTGCTTCTCAATGTTGAAGAGCAATTCGGGTGATGGCGATTACGATCGAGCACCTGTTCAAAATGCACGGTCTCTGGCGGAGTGGTTACACAACAGCATCCCTGTAATGGACTGGCCTGCACAGAGTCAACGCCATATTGAATTCCAGCATTACCGATGGAGGGCACCACGAATTTTCAGCCACATGTCCGGATGCTTTTGATCACATAGTGTAAATAATGTGACACGACAGCATTTTTATGACATAAATAATGAAAATGTTCGACTTTCATCGAAATAAAAGGACTTTGATGAAGAGGTAACAAATTTTATACTGCATATTTGGATCATTATTTTAATACTAGACAGTGATTGGTTTGAAAGAGGAGGTGGAGAGGGTATAAAGCAGCTAACTGGTCTCTTTCCATTATCTTGCATTTTAATACTGCGCTATGATTTGCTCGGGATGAGGAACGGAATAATGGAAGGGGTGAGGGGATGGTAGTTTTCATTTCCAATTATTCAAATGGTTGAAATGGCTCTGATCACTATGGTACTTAACATCTGAGGTAATCAGTCACCTAGAACTTAGAACTACTTTAACCTAACTAACCTGAGGAGATCACACACATTCATTCCCGAGGCAGGTTTCGAACCTGCAACCGTGCGGTCGCGAGTTTCCAGACTGAAGCGCCTAGAACCGCTCGGCCACAGCGGCTGGCTTCCAATTATTCATAGACTGATTATGTCATGATTTCAGGGTTATCAGTGACGTCATGCGTGAACTTCATGGTCATGTGGGACTCAGGTCCAAATCAAGGACAAAGTCGAAGGTCATAGGTCGTCACTCCTGCCACTGAATGTAGATAAACCAAAGGTCAAATGTCAGTTTGTGTACAGAATGCCTGTAGTAATCCTAATTACATAAGAAGAAGCAATACTTTGGTTGATTGTCACAGGAACGTACAGTCTCTGAATTGTAACTGTGAACCACATCGTGATGCAGTGGAGGAGAGGAGAAAGACCTTTTTTCCTCCTATAATCGTATTGGTGTCCCATTGCGTCCAGTGGAAGTTATCCCATACAGTCATTTGAAATGATCAGATGGTGTTCCATAACGTGGTCACTAATTAAGATACGTGCCATTTTTTCGTTCGTGAAATGATTAGAGAGAAAGACTGTGGTACAACCTTCCTAATGAAACCGTCTTCGAAAAAAGAGTTTATTACTTCGGCTGCATTTCTGTCATCTTCTGTTTCGATGCTATTATGGTTGCAGAATGGTTTGGCAGGTGATCTCGATCCGTTTGTTGATTTAAGGTAAGACCGAAACTTATTAAGATTTCCTGGGAAACGACAGATGCAATTGCTTGTTGGAATTTCACTGGTGTAATTCTGTATTACATGATTTTCAGCTTGGCAGGTGTGTTTACATTGTACACGAGATTAGATCTCTCTGAGTTGTCTACAGTACAAGGATCACTACTGGTCCTTCATTAAGTCATCACCGAATATAGGGATTTTCCACTCGTTTAATGTGTTTTAGGAAATACTTGTTCTTTTTCTCTTGTTTTTTGGGAATCGTGTTATCGTATTTCCACGTGACGTGATGGAGGACATATCCCTTGTTTGCGAACTTTCAGCAGAATCCATACAACGTAAAACTACTTTCGGCGGACAGAATACCTTCCTCCTTTGCATCCAACTTTTATCCAGTATAAGTTAAGTTTGAGCTGCAGAGAACTTCAAAACATGTACAATAGTTTTGAGTACATCAAAAGTTAGCTGTTTTGAGGTTATTAATTCATACTATTGGATGTTATTCAGCGCAACGTGCAGTCTACATCTGCACGGCACACGTTTTATCTATAAGACAAGACGCATCCAGATGTTTAGGTTGTGTTAGAATGATTGAATATTTTTTGTTGTAATTTTGCATTACTTTAAGGCATGTCACGGGCTTCGTTCATACACTGCAGACCAAAGAAACTGGCACACCTGCCCCGCGAGCACACAGAAGTGCCGCAACTCGACGTGGCATGGACTCGAGGACTGTCTCAAGTAGGGCTGATGGGAATTGACACCATGAATCCTGCAGGGCTGTCCATAAACCCATAAGAGTACGAGAGGGTGGAGATCTATTCTGAACAGCACGTTACAAGGCATTCCAGATATGCTCAATAATGCTGGGGAGTTTGGTCGCCAGCGGTAGTGTTTAAATTCAGAAGAGTGTTCCTGGAGCCACTCTGTAGAAATTCTGGACGTGTTGGGTGTCGCATTTTCCTCTGGAACTGCCCAAGTCCGTCGGAAGGCACAATGGACATGAATGGATGCAGGTGATCAGACAGGGCACTCAAGTACGTGTCAGCTGCCGTAGTTGTATCTAGACCTAGCACGAGTCCCATATCACTCCAACTGCATACGGCCTGCTCCATTACAGAGCCTCCACCAACTTCAACAGTTCCATGCTGACATGCATGGCCCATGGATTCATGAGGTTGTCTCCATACCCGTACTAGTCCATCCGCTCGATACAATTTCAAACGACACTCGTCCGACCAGGCAAATTGTTTCCACTCGTCAACAGTGCAATGGCGGTGTTGACGGGCCCAGGTGAGGCGTAAAGCTTTGTGTCGTTCAGTCATCAAGGGTACACAAGTGGACCTTCGGCTCCGAAAGCCGATATCCATGATGTTTCGTTGAATGGTTTGCTTGCTGACACTTGTTGATGGCCCAGCATTGAAATCTGCAGCTATTTACGGAAAGGTTGCACTTCTGTCACACTAAACGATTCTAATCAGTCGTCTTTAGTCCTGTTCATGCAGGATCTTTCTCCGGCCGCAGCGTTATCGGAGATTTGATGTTTTACCGGATTCCTGATATTCACGGTACACTCGTGAAAATGGCATAAGGGAAAATCCCCACTTCATCGCTACCTCGGAGATGCTGCGTCCCATCGCTCGTGCGCCGAATACAACATCACGTTCAAACTCAATTAAATGTTGATAATCTGCCATTGTAGCTGCAGTAACCGATCTAGCAACTGCGCCCTACCCTTGTAGTCTTCTATAGGCGCTACCGACCACAGCGCCGTATTCTGCCTCTTTAAATATCTGTATTTTTCAATACATATGCCTATACAAATTTCTTTGGCGCTTCAATGCATGTGCCGTTGTGCTGGAGAGCATGCTTGCTACCAAATATCTCACTTAGAGAACTGAGATCGCTTTACTGTGCACCGATGGGTCAAATTTCCGTAAAGGAAAGGGAATTCGTTCGAAGCACTTGTAGTGGGCTCATATTATTAGTTATGCACTTAGTTTAAGGACTAACAGACAGTTGGCCTGCTTTCTGTATATTAAGGAACAAGGTGAGACAAGCCGCCCGTCTCCAGCGACATGATGACGTTACATTTGTCTACTGATGTTGACGGTAGGTTCAAAAATGGCTCTGAGCACTATGGGACTTAACATCTGAGGTCATCAGTCCCCTAGAACTTAGAACTACTTAAACCTAACTAACCTAAGGACATCACACACTTCCATTCCCGTGGCAGGATTCGATCCCGCGACCGTAGCGGTCGCGCGGTTCCAGACTGAAGCGCCTAGAACCGCTCGGCCACTCCGGCGGGCGACGGTAGGTTTTTGCTGTGGTTTTTCTGCTACACAGTTGGTGTCTCATTTTTGCTTGGTTATAAAAATAACGTAATACGAAAAGTGGGATGTTTCACAAGCGATATACAGACGGGCGCTTCTCAGTAGGTTCAGAAGGCAGTCAGTGTATTCAATCGGCATCTAAGTGGACTGTCATCAAGAGGACTGTCACTTAAATCCTCATCTCGTCGACAGTTTAGGTTGTTCATAAATCACTTAAAGTAAATGCTGGATGATACATTTCGAGCGGACAGGGTCGGCTGCATTCCTCACTCTTCTCCTATCACAGTTTCGTGCTTAAACACTTCGTCGACGATGGAACGTTAAGACCTAACTATCCGTCCCACTTGCTTCACATATAACACTTCAAGAAGCGAGTATAATGCGTTTATATCCAACACTCCTCATTCTCTATGGACAGAACCCTTCCGCGTCACTTCTTCCTATCAGCCTACCTAAGTAATTGATTTCCTGTATTATAGCTCTAGGAGAGCCCGATTTACAACGTTTCGACATCTACCACAAATCTATACCTGAAGCGGATTTCAAATTTCCTAAATAACCACAGGAACTATTTATTTACTGTGGTTCCTTCCCATAAGACGCACACGCGCAGCTACCAAAGCCGTCGTTATCAGCTTTCTATATTTAATAGTGCACTGATTTTGAGTTCAAAGAGCTGAAAGTATTACCAGAAACATGAAACGTGCGTGATGACAGGATACCGGTACTTCCATGTATTCCTAGACGAGTGCAGGGCTTTCACAAAGCACACAGAAGAAGTCGGTGGGGGCTGCACAAAATTGCCAACTTTAAAAACTGAATTTTAATCTTTTCCTTGAAACTATCATAGCACAGCACGTATGGTTAACATCCTCTGTCGCGTTGTACTCGTACTATTATGGATCCATCAGCTGCAGCTTGTAAGGCCACATTCAGAGTAGTACGACTCAAACATTAAGGAAGGTACGGTCTTTGGGATATAAAACGCAGCATATGACAGGATTGAAGTTTTATTGATAGGGAGGAGGCAGCATATTATCTTGGCTGTAGTTATCGACAGATGAAGTAAGCTGTAGAGAAATTCATTGGGATCCTTCTTGCCAATGTTCTATATTTATAACTGAATGGAAAAAGCAGCAGAAGTATTTAGTCATAACTTGACAAGATTTCTAAGAATGAAATTACAATGAAATCCAGACCATTAGCTGCTTACATGCGTAGATAAATACGAACGGGGTAAGTTGAAAATGTGTGCTCCGACTGGGACTCGAACCCGGAATCCCCCTTCTTACATGGCAGGTGCTCTATGCAACAGAGCCATCGAGGACACAGAGGATAGTGCGAAGGCAGGGTGTAATCACTGGCGCCCTTGCCTTGAGACGCACACTTCCAACTTACTACGGACATGCCCGAAAGAACAGATACCATCTTCATATACATTACAAAGAACTGCAAAGATTGGCAACAGGCGTTAGATTTTCAGAACTATAAAACTGCCACTTCACAAAACGAAAAATCGACGCGTCAAACAATTACAATATCAGTGAGTCTCAGATGTAATAAGTTACCACGCACAGATACATGGCTGCAACAGTTTACAGCTATATGAAATGAAATAATCACAAACACTCATCTTTTGCGTTATGTTAAGCTGATGGCGTACTTCGTTCCATTTGTAGGATACAAGAAATTATATGAGTGGATAAAGAAGGATGGCTGCAAAACATACAGGATTCACCTATCCTAGAGTATTGCTCAAGTGTGTGGGAGCCTTGCCAAATAGAACTAATAGGAGGGATTGAACATATTAAAAGAATAAAAGTACGTCACGATTTAATGTAAGGAATGTATTTTTTTTTTTCTGTTCCGATGAAGAATGTTCCAGAGAAATGTTTATGTATCGAAACTGTAAAGCAAGTTGAAGGCAGTCGCCGTAATTTGTTTTTGGATTATATAAAAGCAGCTGCTGTGAGCACTCTCTCTCGTTTGTTATCAATGGCTGTTTCACAAAATGTTTCGCTCTCGTATCTGTCACTTTTGGCAAATAATTATGCCAATTTAATTACAAAAACCTTGTTTGAATTAAGAATGTACTTTCCTTTTCCATTAATTCCATATCTCAGATTATTATGTTGCATTTTAGGACTTTTTCAAACAGCAGCGAAGGAGAATTGCCGATGAATTGTTTGGTGGCCACAGCCGAACGCCAATAGTGTTCAGTCGGCAATTACTTTCTCAAGCTTTTATTTCAGCGTCCCTGAGATCTGTTTACAGGTCTTTTTTTATCAGTATCTGGGCAATGTAATTATGCAAATTGCTTAATTTTGAGATCGCTCACTGGCCTCTAAACAATGCCGTCGGTCAACGTTCTCGTCGGTCTGATGGGAGTATGATGAAGGTTGATGGAATGTAGAATTTCATCAGCAACAAGTAAAAATTTTCTATGCACGTTTTTAGCGTTTCGGAAGCATTGCCACCAGAAAAAACCATAAAAATAATACTGCATATTTGTTTTATATACCAGTAGTATTGTACCATCCTGGATTTTGCGTTGTTGGATTATTCCTGACAGCTTTTCTTCCATCCTAACCGAGTGGTGTTTTCGATTGTTGTTATTTTCTAATACATTACTATACTCACTGTCTGTCTTTCTTTCTCTTATTTCCTGTGTTTCTCTTGCCGCTTTTAAACATTTTATCTGTACTAAATTTGTGCTAGTCATTGTTACATTTGATCTTCAAAATTTTGCTTTAAATTCGTCAGGTCTCTTAAAAGACCATGTTAAACGTCGTGATTGTAATTTAAAGGCATTGTGTTAGTCTGTAATTAAAATTTTGCTATCGTTGTTAAATTGGATCTGTAATTCAAAACCAATGTGTTAGCCTGGTATCATTTTGCTATCATTGTGTTTTACTATTGTTTTTTTTCCAGAACATATTTAATTTATGTGAAACAGTTGGCAAAGAATGAATGCCGTCATAACCTGGGGACAAGCTCTTCCATAAATTCCTGCTAATGTGGCTCGCTGTAGACCAATCTTCTGTGCTGATGCCCATCTCTTCCTCTGTCTTGTTATCAGACGGTTCCTCTCCCTTGTATAGGCTTTAATTATACTCTGTCCCACTACCTCTTTTGCCCTCTGTGTTTAACAATATGTACCATGATTTAGTAGCAATTCTGTGACATGATGTTAGAACTCCGCTTACAGCTGCAAAATTGTTGTCTGTTAAAACACAACCGGTTTCACGGCTTATAGCCGCATCATCAGGTGCAACCAATTTAAGGGATCATAGGCATGCAAATCGTTACTAGTGTGCCTAATATCATGCTTTTCAACAGCTTCGGTTGCCCAGAATGTAAAATTGTTTGTGAAATCTATAACAGTGGTCCGGTTTATACAGGATAGGGTGGCCTGTTTTATTATTGTCATTAGAGGACAGCACAGACTGGAGTATCAATAAGGCCAGCTAAAAGAGAACACTGTTAGAAACTTCCACAAAGAGCCGCCGGCTGGACAAATGCCAAGTAAATTGCAGAGCAGAGTCCTGTACGACATGTCATACTGCAAGTGAGCATGATGTGTGGGCCACATGTGAGACAGGGTGCAGTCCGTGTCGGCAGGTTCCACAGATTTGCTAAGGAACAACATTTTAACCCTATGCAGAAACAGTTTTGAAAATGCAGTTGACGATGAAAGAGCAAAAAATTACGGCTGTCGACAAGCTTTAGCCATTTTTCTGTACATCAAAAAACCTTTTGTGCTAAATTTGCAGGCAACAGAAATTTGGTGGTAAAAATAGCAAATTGTCTGACGTTTCACGCGTTACTCTACTGTCATCTCCGACAGTTTTTGGTGGGTGTGCTCAACGAGTAAGAAACATAATACGTCACGACAAAGTACGTTGATTTCGTCAAGGGGCAGAACTGGAACGTTTTTTAGATTCAAAACATGCTACTGTCGAATTCATGAAAGGAAGGGAAGCAGACCAGGAACGAAAATTAAAACATGCGAAATGGATTGCCGATCTCGCCTTTCGGGCAGTGTCGACTGAACACTGCCCACAGTAAGACATTGGAAGGTGAGAGACATTTGTGATTTTATGGAGATGTATTTACAGAGTATATCGCATGCGGAAGCGACAAATTCCGACAAAGTGGCGTCCATTTCCGTAAGCTCACTGGTGCTGCAGAAAACGTGAGATTGAAAAGTTAATTGCAGTCTTGAAAGATTTACAAAAATAATTTCCCATGCGTTTGCGGACATTGCAAATTTTAAATCAGTTTTCCAGGTTTTTCGAGACCATTCTCTGTTTCAGTTGAAAGCACTGTTGTGCATGTGCAGATGGAAATGATTGACGTCGAGAGTAATACCTGTTCGAAAAATGAATTATTTTCCGTTAGAACTGGCCAGGAGGTCTACGTTGTTTCCCTCAGGAAGAATTTCCACATCTCCATAATGAGGCTGCAAACGTGATAGAGGCTTTTTTTATTATGAAACTGAATAAGTCACAATTGCTTGGCAACGTTAGTGCAATAATTGGTAACACTTCTGCGCCTGTCTCCATACCTGATTAAAATTATACAATGATCATCCAGAACATTATGACTATCGATCTACTCGTACTATCGATATAAATCCGTCCAGACGATAGCAGCGTCACCTGGCGAGGAGTGAGTGTTAGTCAGACCCAGCACGCTGCGTGTTGTATCACAGAGCATGCTGTCCGAGGGTAGAATGTGGAAGGCGAGCGATTTATCCGAGTTTGACCGAGGGCACGTTGCCATGGCCCAGAGGCTCGACACGCAAGTGCACGACATGTCGGGTGTACGAGGAGTGCTGTGGTGAATGTCTTCAACACATGGTGAAACCACATGGTGGGTAACCACACCTCATTACAAATGTTGGATGTCGTAGGCTGGGAAAACTGGCAACAGAAGACAGGTGGCGAATTGTGGTGGAACTAACGTCAGACACTAATGACTGACAGAGCACAAGTGTGTCTGAACACAATGTCCAATGTCCATTCCTAGCCCATGCATGTGCCAATGTTAACACCACGACGCCGAGCCCGCCTGTGTGGCCGAGCGGATCTAGGCGCTACAGTCTGGAACCGCGCGACCGCTACGGTCGCACGTTCGAATCCTGCCTCGGGCATGGATGTGTGTGATGTCCTTAGGTTAGTTAGGTTTAAGTAGTTCTAAGTTCTAGGGGACTGTTGACCTCAGAAGTTAAGTCCCATAGTGCTCAGAGCCATTTGAACCATTTGAACGACGCCGACAATTACGACTGAAACGGGCACTTGACGGCCGGACTGGACGTTGGCGCAGCGGCAGCGCGGTTCAGGGACTGATGAATTCTGACAGCTTCTTCATCATGCCGATGGTCAGGTGAGAATCCGTCGTCTTCCAGGTGAGCAGCTCCTCAACACCTGTACTGTAGAACGGAGACAAGCTGGAGTATGCTCCATTATTCTCTGTGGAACATTCATGTAGGCATCCATGAGTCCAGTGGAGCTCGTTCAAGGCATCAAGGCGCCAAGGACTATCGGACCCTGGGTACAGATCACATACACCCCTTCATGACCGTCGGGAGGTATGTTCAACAAGATAATGGGCCACGTCATAATGCTGTGATGGACTGGTTCGAAGGCTCGCCAGATTAGAACCCAATCGAACACATCTGGGATGTTATTGATCGTGGCGTCAGAGCTCATCGCCTTCCCCACCTCTGCCCCCTCCCTCCCCAGAATTTACCACAATAAGGTGACTCATGTGTGCAGATGCTGTACCAGTTCCCTGCAGCGACCTACCATGGCCTCATTGCTTTCATGCCATGACCTGTCGCCGCCGTTATCCGTGCCAGATGTGTTCTTATCCGCTATTAGGTGGATGGTCATAATTTTCTGGCTGATCAGAGTATTATGGCTTCAGAGTGCCAGAATCAGTGAATAAATTTGTTTGTGATTTATGTTGCTGAGAAGTGTGGGTTATAAGACCAAATCATATGCATTGTGATTCAAAATGTGATATTTTCAGTTTCCCAAACGTCCTTCTCCATGTACTCAGACAGTATGCCGTGATAGGGGGGGGGGGGGGGAGTGTGCAACCAGGTACCAGAGCTATGGCACTCATGCCAGAACGTTGATCGTGTGTCGAATTTTCGTTCATTTCTGTCATAGAGAAAAGCAACGGGGCAACCTGGTGCACTTGCAT
Organism: Schistocerca nitens; assembly: GCF_023898315.1. Lineage (NCBI taxonomy): Eukaryota > Metazoa > Arthropoda > Insecta > Orthoptera > Acrididae > Schistocerca > Schistocerca nitens. The sequence continues at coordinate 848,710,965 of NC_064614.1, forward strand.
TCGGGTTTAGCAATGGATTGCTGTCAGCACCAGCCATCATTCCAGTCTGCAGCAGCACACGGTGCTTGTCTTCATGGTTCCAGAGAACACAGCACGGCCAGCAGTCTCCTTTTGATTGCTGTACTGTGTTTTTGACCAGGAACGTTGAAAGAAATTGTGCCATTTATGATTAGTGAAGTCTTGTACTGAAGCCGACTATGTCCTTGTTGGTCAAGATGTTGCTGCTTTCAGTCACTGTGAGGCAGTTATAAGGACTAGTGTATTTAATTTTTAAATGATTACTGTATTGTTGTTGTGTTTAGTTCAATTTTATTTTCTTCTTGTTGCCAGCATTCACAGTTTTGTTATTCTCATTTATTGTGGCTGGTAGAGGGTACTTTAAACTAGCGTATTCAATCGTTGATTTTCACTCTCTTCTTGAAAGTTTGTTTAGCATTAACTAGGGCGTTGACTTTGGCTGGGCACGTTTTAGGTTTTTGTATTCTGGGCTAAGACTGATTCGGTGTGTGTGTGTTTTTTTTTTCTTTTTCTTTTTACTTCTTTGATATTAACGATTGTATAAAATTTCTTGCTTCCTTTATTATGAAGTTCATGAAATCCTAAGAGGCAGATTGTTTTAAAGTGTGTCTCGTTTGATAGATACATAGTTTTGCATTTTTGTGAACTGAGTACTGAATACCTTCCTCATGTCATCTCGTGTATGTGTTTGCATTTGGTGAACTGAGTACCGAATATCTTCCTCATGTCATCTAGTGTATGTGTTTGCACTTGTTGACGCAGGTTAATAAATATATTTAAATATTATTAAGGATTTATGCCCACATAATCCCTAGCCTCTTTCCACTACCACTGTTTCCTGCGCTGCAAACGAAGTTGATCTTAAGTTTTGCAGGTTGACGTCTTTCTTTCATATTTGTTGAACATTGTTTTGACTTTAATATTCCAATAATCAGTCCTTCCGGCTATCATTACTTTTCCTATTATTTCGCATTTTTTCTGCAGCCATTTCGCCTTTGCTTCCCTACACTTTCCACGTGTTTCATTCTTAATTGACTTATACTACTGTATGTTTCACCTCTCCTCAACATTTTGTAGTTCTTTCTTCCGTTGATCGATTGAAATATTTCTTCTTTACCCAAGGTTTCTTTGCAGCTGAGTTGTATATATATGTGTCTAACTTCTTTCGTTGCTCTTTTTAGAGATTACTCTGCAACTGAGCTGCCTATTGTGGTATTAATTATCGCCGAAGCTGCTGCCTTAGAGAGCTTGAAGTGCACGTCACACTTCCTCGGTACTTTAGTACCCCATTTTCTTCCACACTGATCCTTCCGGATGATTTTCTTAAACTTCAGTTTACTTTTCATCATTAATGAATTGTGATTTTAATCTGTACCTGCTCTTAGGTATGCCTTGCAATCCAATTTCTGATTTCGGAACCTGTGACTACAATGTAATCCAACTGGAATCTTCGCATGTCTCGTTTTCCAAGTATATCTCCTGTTCTAGTGGTTTTTGAACAGTGTATTCCCTATTAGTAGCTGAAATTTATTCCAAAACACAGTTAGTCTTTCTCCTCTCGTTTTTAACTGCCTAGACTATACTCACACTTAACTCTGTCTTCTGCTCCTTTTCCTGCAGCAGCGTTCCAATTACTGATGATTATAAGGTTCTGCAATCGCTTTACTTACTGAAATATATCACTGTTAACAAATACTTTCTGCACCTGTTCATCTTCAGGGTGTGACGTCGGCACGTGTACCTAAGGTATTGTTGATTGTTTTAATTTGCTTCGTCCATAGAACACATCAAATAGAAATGTTTCAGGCTTGCTTTCCTATTTTGAAAAGATAATGAAATTTCACTAACGCTACGTGTTATCCCATATGCGGTATTTTACAAAAGTCTTTTTATAATGCCTCAACATCATGAAAGCGTGTTCTGTCGTCTTTTTTACCGAGATCCTTTTTTTTTCCTTCGTCATCTACTTAACAGTAACAAAAGCGCCCGTCGGCAGCGCCTGTGAATGACGAGGAGAACACGAGAAGTGCCGCCGCTCAATTTCCCAGAAACTTCGCTCAGTGGAAGAGGTACCAAAGAAAGAGATTACGTGTCTCGTCTTATCCGTGGATAGTCGACCGTTTCTGAGAAAACGGTGGCCGAAGTTTTCCCCGAACTGTGTAGGTCTATTAGCACGCTTGAGGTTGAAGTGGTGGCTCAATGGGTAGCGTCGTGGCTTCATACGTTCGCGTCTCGTCGCAGAAACCCAGTTCTTCTTAATTTTATATTATTTTATTTCATTTACCTACCCACGTTCGTGGGTGGATACTACACAAATGTTTCGTATGACGTTAGGGAATACGAGAACGTTACATTAACTGTAAAATTACAGATGAGTTTCGCTATAAGTATCATACATTCTTACATACATTACGTGATCAAAAATATCCGTACACACCCAAAACATACGTTTTTCGTATCAGGTGCATTGTGCTACCGCCTGCACGTACTCCACACCGACAACCTCAGCAGACATCTGAAATCGCGAGAGAGCAGAATGGGATGCTCCACGGAACTCAAGGACTTCGAACGTGGTCAGGTGATGCGGTGTCTGTACGCGAGATTCCCACACTCCTTAACATCCCTAGGCCCACTGTTTCCGATGTGATACTGATGTGGAAACGTGAACGATCACGTACAGCACAAAAGCGTACAGGCTGACCTCGTCTGTTAACTGACAGAAACCGCCGACAGTTGAAGAGGGTCTTAATGTGCAATAGGCAGACATCTATCCAGACCATCACACAATAATTCCAAACAGCATCAGGATCCACTGCAAATACTGTGGCAATTAGGCGGGAGGTGAGAAAACTTGGATTTCATGGTCGAGCAGCTGCTTATAAGCCACACATCACGCCGGTAAATGCCAAACGACGCCTTGCTTCATGTAAGGAGCGTAATCATCGGACTATTGAATGGTGGAAAAACGTTTTGTGGAGTGACGAATCACGGTACACAATGAGGTGATCCGATGACGGGGTGTGTATATGGCGAATGCCCGGTGAATGTCATCTGCTAGCGTATGTAGTGTCAACAGTAAAATTCGGAGGCGGTGGTGTTACGGTATGGTCGTGTTTTTCATGTAGGGGGCTTGCACCCCTTGTTGTTTTGCGTGACACTATCTCAGCACACGCCTAAATTGATCTTTTAAGCACCTTCTTGCTTCCCACTGTTGAAGAGCAATTCGGAGATGGCGATTGCATCTTTCAGCACAGATCGAGCACCTGTTCATAATGCACGGCCTGTGACGGAGTGGTTACACGACAGTAACATCGTGTAATGGACTGGCCTGCACAGAGACCTGACCTGAAGCCTATAGTACACCTTTGGGATGTTTTGGATTGCAGACTTCGTGCCAGGCCTCACCGACAGTCATCGATACCTCTCCTCAGCGCAGCACCCCGTGAAGAATGGGCTGCCAGTCCCCAAGAAACCTTCCAGCACCTGATAGAACGTATGCCTGCCAGAGTAGAATCTATCATCAAGGCTAATGGTGGGCCAACACCATATTCAATTCCAGCATTACCGATGGAGGGCGCCACGAACTTGTAAGTCATTTTCGGCCATGTGTTCGGAAACGTTTGATCACATAATGTATGTGTCTATTGTGTTTCCAGGGGTTACAATCTCTTTAAAGTTAATACTTTTGTATTTTACTCTTATATCAATTCATACAATTTATTCTTATTTTTATGCTTGAGGAATATTTGATGTATTCTCTTGGATGACACCGATCATAGAGGCAATCGAAGCGTTGAAATTTCGAACACCTCGATTATGACGCGAAGGCAGATTTGCCACAGGGACATTTCTTCGCATTAATCTCACTTGGGAATGAAACAACTTTAACGTTGATGGAGATTTTAGTCATTGTATGTAATCTCGTGGCAAACTATGCACAACGGACTTTTTTCCGAAACATGAGCTTGCAATTGATTAAGATTCAAAATACACTACAGGGATTTAACCGGAAATAATTCCAAACAATTTTCTCATTCTTTTATTTCTTTAAATTCATGCAGCAGACAGACAGTAAGTACACAAATATGTTAAACTTAATTTTTACATGCAATGGAAAACATTAGCGTAGTGATCTTTGACTGACAACTGTAGATAAATTGAAAAAAAAAAAAAAAGGGTTTCGAACACACGGTGCAAAACTGTGAGGTCGCGACGTTAGAAACTGTGGCACTGCTTCAGTGGAAAATTACCACGATCTAAAAGGCATATAGCGTACCTCTAAAACCCTGACCGTCGTTTCCTCAGAGTATCCACGGATAAGCCGACACATGTGTTCGCTTATTTTGACCCCTCTTTCGCTGAACGAAGTTTCTGGGAAGTCGTGTTATGGCAGTCGCCGTGTTCGGCTAGCGAGCAAATTAACTGTTATCGCTTTGTATAAAATAATCGAAGCACGTACCACTTTGCATTTGAACGTCCTTATTTCACGACTAAGCGTAGATCCTGTGTAGCTCAAAACTAATCTGGACTTGATCTGGTAATGTTACACTTCCATGAAGTCTATAGATAATATTGCAGGTATTACTCGACAAAATTAAATTACTCTATCTAGGAAACAAGTAGAGGTGAACAGACTGGAGCTCGCTTCACACACCGGTGACACCGGCACAGACACACGGCGTCGCATTAGCCGCCCGCTGAAGGGATTGAAGCAAATTTTACACGCGCTCGTAAAACGCCGGCGTACGGGCTCTAAAGAAAGGACGAGTGCGCAAATTTGTAATGTGCATAAGAGCAGACAGCGTTCTTCGTTTTCACGGCTGTAGCAGGAATTAACACCGCATGAAATATATATCAAAGCGAGCATTAATTTGTCGTATGGCAAGTTTCTCATGCATATTGAAACATCGTATGCGCCAGTCATCTCGTACAGTCGGGCGCAACGGTCGTATGAGTGCACGCTGATGGCATGTCCTCGAAAGCAGCCGGAGCTCTGTGTGTGTGTGTGTGTGTGTGTGTGTGTGTGTGTGTGTGTGTGAGTGAGTGTCTACCTCCTTTTTACCTACTTTTTACTGGCTCTTACTCGCGCCACAGTATAATTGGACATAAAAAATCTTACTTTCGCACGGACACGAAAAAGACAGACATTCCCCTCTCTTTTTTTCTCCCGCCAGTCGTTGCATTTTCCTCTCACATGTTGTACATCACGACTGCGAGCCGAGCTACCTTTAGTTCTTAACTCGCATATTACTAGAATTTTCAAATACTTTGGCTACTATTATTTTCAATCATTCGCCGAAGACGTAAAACTGAGCATATTTGTAGATCAGTTTCGTCTACTGAAACATCCGGACCTCCTGCAACGCGTAACTGTAAATGTCGTAATATAAAACTAAAGGAAGTTTGAATTAGCCATTGAACAATGCTTTACCAAGTTGTTTACAGTGTATGCTCGTAAACGAAGCACTGAACTGCGACCAGCAAGTTGTTGAATGACAAGCCAAGCGCACATGTACACTATGTGAACAAAAGTGTTCGGATACCTGGTTGAAAATGACTTACAAGTTCGTGGCGCACTCCATCGGTATTGCTGGAATTCAGTATGGTATTGGCTCACTCTTAGCCTTGATGATAGATTCTTCTCTGGCAGGCATACGTTCTGTCAGGTGCTGGAGGGTTTCTTGTGGAATGGCAGCCCATACTTCACGGAGTGCTACGCTGAGGAGAGGCATCGATGACGGTCGGTGAGGCCTGGAACGAAGTCAGCAATCCAAAACATCCGAAAGGTGTACTATAGGATTCAGGTCAGGACTCTGTGCAGGCCAGTCCATTACACGATGTTACTGTCGTGTAACCACTCCGCCACAGGCCGTGCACTATCAACAGGTGCTCGATCGTGTTGAAAGATGCAGTCGACATCCACGAATTGCTCTTCAACAGTGGGAAGCAAGAAAGTGCTTAAAACATCAAGTAGGCTTGTGCTGTGATAGTGCCACGCAAAATAACAAGGGGTGCAAGCCCCCTCCGTGAAAAACACGATCACACTACAACACCACCGCCTCCGAATTTTATTGATGGCAGTACACACGCTGGCAGTTGACGTTCACCGTGCATTCTCCATACCCACACGCCGCCATCGGATCGCCACACTGTGTACCGTGATTCGTCACTCCACACAACGTTTTCCCACTGTTCAATCGTCCAATTTTTACGCTCCTTACACCAAGAGAGGCGTCGTTTGTCATTTACCGGCGTAATGTGTGGCTTATGAGCAGCCACTCTACCATGAAATACAAGTTTTCTCATCTCCTGCCTAACTTTCATAGTACTTGCAATGGATCCTGGTGCAATTTGGAATTCCTGTGTGATGGTCTGGATAGATGTCTGCCTATTACACATTACGATCCTCTTCAACTGTCGGCTGTCTTTGTCAGTCAATAGAAGTAGGCCAGTACGCTTTTGTGCTGTACGGGTCCTTTCACCGTTCTACTTCACTATCACACCGGAAACAGTGGACCTAGTTATGTTTAGGACTGTGGAAATCTCGCGCACAGACGTATGGCGCAAGTGACACTCAACCACCCGATCATATTCTAAGTCCGTGAGTTCCGCGAAGCGCCCCATTCTGCTCTATCACGACGTCTAGCGACTACTGACGTTGCTGATATGGATTACCTGGCAGTAGGTGTCAGCACAATGCACATAATATGATAAACGTTTGTTTTTGGGGTGTCATTCTTATGATCACATATTGCACGTTTCGACTGCGGTGGTACTCGTCATTATCCGAAAAAAATCGTGTACCTTGTCATCCTAAGTGGCTGGGTTTTGCCTTTCCAAAATCTGATACGTGAAGCTACCCGAACCAGTCTATAAATCTTCCGTACTATCGCAATTGTCGATTGGCCGTAATGACGCTCAACAAAGTAGGTTACAACATAGTGGTCACGCAGTGGTATGAGCCCGTTACTGCAGCACGCTTTTTGGGTCGTAGCTCGACTATAGCTTGATAGGTAACTGCTGCAATTTACGAAGCTTGTGTGACCTAAATTGACGCTAAGTCGTTGGCCGAAAACGCCGTAGAGAACGCAGTTATGTTTTTGTATTCACTGAGTTAGTAATATTAAGATGGAAAGGTCGAGGATCACCTGTGTTTTGAAATTTCGTGACTGCTCTTTTGTGCGATGTAGGATCACTTCCTACGTGTCTAACTTTTTTAATGATGTGTTCTGTACGGATCACATGTTAATTCAGTTTCATCAAGTGCTTAGTCACAGAAATACGAGAGGCAGCATGTCTTTTTTCCTGAGAGTTAAAGAGATAGATTGAGGTGGGCTTGTGCCGTGATGATTTGTGATGGTTATGAATTGTATCGCATGTGGTTACCATTTCAGTGTGTAAGATTTCAATATGTTGTATGAGATTACTACTTTATTGTATTTTCGATTGTCTTCGTGATGACGTATTGTATCGAATTTCGTTATCTGCCATATAAAGAAATCAAAAGATGTTCTATAACGATTGGAATTAGGTGTGTAGTAAACTTTGGGGTATTACAGTTACGTGCAACTTGAGTTGTCAACAACGTTCAGCTGACATTGTTATTGCATTATCCGAAATGTCTTAAAACTTATCCATTGATTACAATGTGCAGTGCTTGTCAGATTTAGTTCCAGAATAAATATACATCAGTTCGTTTCGAGATATGAATTCATTTCCTGAGTAAATTACATTGACAATGTTGAAGAGTGATGATTAAATTGATTACGTATAGGAAACGGATGATATTTACTGGTGTCAAGAATATTATGTGAAATTAGAGCAGTACGACTACTTCTTGGACTTAATGTAAATTCTTTGACTCAAAAACTTTCACGTAGGGAAGTTTCTGAGTCAAAAACGTGAATCTCTTTACATAGCCAAATATATTTTGAGTATTCCACCTCTACTGAATGAAGTTTCGTATAGCAGGAAGTTTGATATTATTCAAGCACTCAGGAACGAGAGTCTGCAACAGTCAGCAGTCAGACATAAGTTCCAAGATAAACAGAATCGCCATATGAGAGAAACGCCACATCGTTATAGTCGAATCGAACGTGACCCCAGAGCAGAACTGATGAACAGAGCCGGAATCGTTACATCCGACATCACACACAATCACGATTCGAAAACAAAAACCAGCTACAGAAGAGCAACGTAACAACAGTATTCAACAACTTGTATCTACTGGCCAAAATTACTTAACACCAACTACCAATTCATCTGCTGGTCTGAGTAAATACTTCGTGTAGAGGGCAAGAACGCGTGCTGTAATAACAGGAGTCTCGGCGTTCGAAAGCGGTCACTGTTGAGCCAAAAGACATTGAAGGTAGCCAATTTCAAGACTGAATATTGTCTGGTGGCATCTCGGGCACGATAGGCGGCAAGGAAAGTATACAGAGATGAACTGAGAATCATTCTAACGACGATACGTTCGACAGCTGAGGAAATCCACCGCCATAAGCTACTTTGACAAAAGACCGATTGATAACGCAGGACTCTTTGAAACGAGCTAGTCGGTAAACCGCGAACTACTCTCGTAAACATCTATAGAAAGTCGGTGAAAGATAGTTATACCGCGAGTAGAAGGCAAGGCGTTGGAAGACCTCGTGCCATAGTCACTGCTCTCATTTACATATCTGCCGTTACGTGGTACCAACTTTCCAACACCCTCGTCAGTGACGGCATCCGCCAGTAATTTCCGCCAATTCCCTACGGTGGTCTGCAGTTCGTACTCTGTGCCAAAATGCTGTCCCCATAACCAGCGGTTCGTGTGGGGAAAGATATGAAAATCGGAGAGAGTGAAGATTGAGCTGTTTCGTGGGTGATGAAACACTTCCAACAGAAACGCTGGAGGAGCCTTTTCGATGAACCTGCAGATGAAGAAGGAAACGCATCACAGTTGCATTCAAAGCTTCAAACTTGGTGGGAGACACTATTTTCTAGACGTCTTTCGTGTTCACTGTGCACTCAGAACTGAAAAGTGAGATATTACGCTATATTAGAGACACGGTGCAACACACCTGTGCAAACTTGCACCTGACTTTCATTGTGGTTTCCATGTCGTGACATATAGGACGTTGAAGAAACTGGCCTTCGTATCATGCTAAGCTGAACATTGTCATCAGCGTCCATGGGACCCGGAGTAGTAACTGAAGGCAGCTTGACAGCTGCAGACTAGTTGAACACTATTGCGCATCACGTGTGTGCCTTAGCGGCGGTATTCCCAATCGATTCTCGACCGTCGGGCCTCCGACTGGCGTTTCTTTCTCCGTTGCGGGTCGCCTCCTGGCGGCGGGTGGCGCGATGTCTGCCCGGTAGCATGTGCACTGTCAGTGAAGTTTGGGCGCGTGCGGCGCGAGGATTGCCTTTTGCGTCGCACGCTGGGTCCCTCCGCGCTGTCACTGGCCGGGGCTAGTGTTACTTGCTGCCCCACGGGTCGGTGGTTGGAGTCGTCGCCTGGTTACCAGCTTTCCTGCCCTGTCTGACTGCGCCTTGCTGAGGTCTGAGTGACGATACTCGTGCTGGTCATCTTTCTCGCGGCGATTTCCCTGGACCGCGCCTCGGCAGGAGCTTGTGGCTGTGCTGCTCCCGTACATAGTTTACAGGGGAGTACTCTTCCGTCCTCGGAAGTTTGGTGCTGTTGTGTGTTTCAGCGTGCTATGCCTAAGAATATTATCTTCGTTGTTATGATTGTGTCGGAATCGTGGGCAAACCCCAGTGTTCGTGTTTCTCGGCATTAAATGGGGTGATGTACCTTACTTAGTGTGTTTTTCTTGGCGTTTTATCGTGCCGTTGCAGAACTTTGTTTAACCTTTTCCCTCCTTACTCTTCTGCAGAGTGGATTTGGAGCCTGTGTCCTGTAATTTCGCTTGTGCCAAGTTCCGGGGTTTTGGGGAATAATCGATTAACTTATGTTTTGGAATTTATGGGATTCTGTGTGTTTTTCTGGGGTTTTTGCTGGCTTGTGCCCGTACCATTTCCCGTTTCCTCGCCCGGGCGTCGTACGTAAAGTTTTACGTGAGTGAATTTTGCTAGTTCCCGTCCAGTGGTTCGGTAGGCCCCGTGACGATTTTTTTTTTTTTTTTTTTTTTTTTTTTTTTTTTTTTTTTTTTTTCTTTCTGCCTGCCCTATCTCCCAGGCTTAAGGTTTGCTCCTCAGTGCCCGATCTGTACTTTGCTCTATGCCATGTTATGGTTGCTTCAAGCTGGTTCGCACACTCCCTTTGGTAATGACATCTGCGCATCTATGAGATTGAATAATGTTCTGAACTATTGTAAGCTGGCGGTTGTCGCCGTGTGTGTTACATTTTAACTTGTATTTGAGTTTTGGTGTAATTGTATTTTGTTAACTGAGTTAATTTTATCTTACCTACTCCTGCGATGTCAGAAATGTTAAAATATAGCCTTGGGTTCCTTGTGAATTGTTATGTTGATAACTGACGCAGGAATTTAGGGTGATAATTTATCTTTTACGTTTTGGGGAAATTTTATCTTGGTAAAGCCTTGGGGTTAAGTTGTGCAACTTGTGTCTATGATCTATGGAAATGTTTGGATGGATTGCACTTTGTCGTTGGGCCTATCACTTATTGTTTTACTAAAGGCATTAAGGGATATTTGTTGAAAGTTTTTAAAAAAAATTTAACTATCATGAATTTTGCCTGTGAAGCCATATTTGCGGAGAGTTGTTATTTAAATTTCATTTTCTACTGTTCACTCCAATAAAATCACCCCATTAAGAAAAAATTTTTGATGCTACCATTTGTTTCCCCCTTGTTTCCCTATCACGGCTCAACCTGCATCCTTTCATGTTTGATGTATTTCCAATAGTATTGCCATCTTCCAGCAGTATAGCTGCCTATGTTACAAAGCCAGAAACGAGATACAGCCGTTCAAAGAGGACGTTAGTGAAAACATATCAACGTCTTGGCTACGAAGTTTGCCTGATCAGAGACCGGTGGAAGACTTCTGGTACACAGTGGGGTATCAGCTTGCGTCCACCAGCCTCTGGATCGAAATTTACAGGAACTGCGTGACCTGTGTGTAGACTTCTCTTGACACATATCTCCAGAAGTCTGTCAAGTGGTTGCCGAATCCATACCAGACAGAACTGCAGCTGTTTTCCTTTCCAAAGATGGAACAACAAGCTGTTAAGCAAGTGGTCATAACGTTTGGGTTCATCACAGTGTGTATCACGCTAATGATATTGTCATACCTAACGCCAATATACTTTTTCAGTCAGTACACATAATGGAATACGTGCCATCTGCAGTCTCAGGTTTTCTCTTTATTTCCTAGGAAAATGAAGGCAGTGCCGCCGAATTTGTGTTAATAATCAAGCTGTAACCAAACAACTTCGAACCATGGACGCAAACAGGTATACATTATTTACTGTTCTCCTGTGACGTGCTGATCGCGGCTGTGTAGTCCATTACGGTCGTACAGACCGACGGAAATTACTCTGTGTCGTGGTAAATTTGTGTTGACCGGTGTATACTTGTTGACCCATTTCCTACACACTGAATCCAAACAAGCATGACTGTTGTACCAGCATGTCCTGCTATGCTATGACAATTCCAAATTCCTGAGAACCGAGTAATCTGTCCCAGGCCATGTCGCTCACATTATAATATTGCTGTGCTGTCCTGCGGTCAGAAGGAAAGAACTAATGATCAAGTCTGAACACACTTAATTCAACTAAAACGCTTTCTTGGCGTGCACTAATTTCCACACCCAGGAACAACAAGAAGCACCACAATTCTTGTGGTGCCAAAATCAAGAGAAGAGTACAAGACAGTGAAAAGAAATAATAACTAAAATAATACTCTACACAATTACAAAGTGTCGTTACACTCAGTAAGATACAACTATCTACTGAAGGCTACGGCGAGTGTCTATTAAGCTAGAGCCAGCGTAGGTACTGGCCGGAGCTGTCCTAGCTGTAGGTACACACCGGCGGTCTGACTCTGCTGGCATGTTTATAACACCGCTTCGGCGGAGTGCTACACATAGTTACATTAGTTCCAGTTGGTGAATCTCTGTCACATGGATTTTCAAGAAGTAGTGACGAGTTTATGCGGAAAGTCTGTTGATGTTTTGATCTGAGCTCTTGAAGGGAGGTTCGCAGCCCACCTTTCTTGTCTGTTATGAGGGCACTCTAATTGATAAGGGGCCGCTACGACAATCCCGATCTCTGCGGCTCAGATTGTTCAAAGGAGTCTATTTTATCTTAAAGGAGTCTCTCATACCTACCCTCCTTTCATCATCCCTAACTTTTTGCCATGATGTACCAATTGAGTTTCTTCATATCCATGTTTGTGACAATGTGACCATTAGCATCCTGACACACATGTATCTCTGGGGTGAGGGCCCATGTAGTGGTTAAGTTACATGTGGTGGGAAGTTCCACAGTGAGATTCGGAGGGAAAGCTTGGTGAAGTGTAACTTGTATTCTGGGGACTGGGTGTATTCCTATTATCCGACATGCAGGGCTGCTAAGGGCTATGGAGTTGCATGTATCGTGTGCAGACATGATCTACTTCGTTAATTTCAATGTTTTCAAATTATCATAAGAGCCAATAACACCCCCTCCATGTTCTTTTAAGACGTTTCATGCCCTACACGCCTACGGCCATTTGTCAAATGGATCACAAAATGTGATTCATCATCCACCTTTGTCGATGATGAACAGCAGTCACCATGGGTGCATGAACGAGGCGATCACTGCAGAGGCCAATACGCAGCAACGTTCGCTGAATGAATGTTCATGCGACACTGTGGGTAGACCCTTGGTTGATCTGGGCGGTCAGTTGCTCAACAGACGTTGCTTCAGTCGCAATCAACTACAACACTTGCTAAGGTGAATAACGAGACATTACACGTAATTTAACATAGTTATAATACAGTGGATGGACGAAAGTATCGAAACAGCAACAACACATTACGTGTACAATACGGTGTGGGAAAATCGTTAGCATCAAAAACACCTTCCAGAACGCTCGGAATGGACAAATACCCTTCTGAAGAAGGCCACTAAATGCTTAAAAAATTTGGAAAATTTGTATCAGGGACTGACGGGACCAAACTGCTGAGGTCGTCGGCCCCTAAGTTCACACACTACTTAACCTAACTTAAACTAACTTACACTAAGGAGAACACACACACCCTTGCCCGAGGGCAGACTCGAACCTCCGATGGGGGGAGCAGCGCGAAGAGTGAAAAGACGCTTTAGACCGCTCGGCTACCCCGCGCGGCAAATGCCCAAAACCGGTAAAGATATGAATTTTCTTTTATGCAAATCGTTGCTTATTATTTCATTATACACTATAGTAGCTGAAGATGGATAAAATATTAAATACAAGTCAGCAAAGGTTTTCAAGGGAATCTTACACCATTCTTGCGGCAAAATAGTGGCAAGTCTGATAGCGATGGCGAAGGTGGTAGCAAGCACGCACCCTTCTCTACAAAGTAGACCACAAACTCTCAACAATACCGAGATTTGATCACTGAGCAGTCACTGTACGGCCGACGAGAAATATGGTTTAGGAGAAAGGAGTAACTCATGCCGAAGTGTGCAGAGAAACCCCAGCAAGTTTTTCATTGGCTTCATTGCAGCGAACGTATACGGCGGGCCTCCTACGGAATCAGGTGATGGCGCCACGTGGCGTGCGTGCACTGGTCAGCGCCAGTGCCAATGCCAGAATCTGCTGCATCAGCGTCCAGAGGCCGCCGCTCATGCTGGCTGCGCCAGTAGCCCGGGATACAGCTGGGTCCCTCCTCAAGCGCAACTCGGGGACATAATACAGAGCACTGAAGAGGAACAGCTGACTACTGTCGTTTTAGTGATCCTTAGCACCTATGGCTGTTTGCTGAAAGACAGCTCGGTGAGTGATCGCAGGTAGCTCTGCACCCGGGAAGCCGGAGTTCGCTCCCTGGTCCCATTCCTATGGATGGCAGCTAGCAGTCCACCGGACGATGTCGCCCAGACACTGGCGGATGGTAGCCCTTTCACTCCTCGCGCCGGTGTAGCTCCAAAGTCCGCACCGCCTCAGCAATGGTGCATCCGTGGAGCAGAGGTTGGTGGTGGTTCCAGAAGGCCTGTTGCCCGCCGGTATCCGTCACCGGCAGATCGTCGCAGTTGACCTGCAACTTAAACAATCGTCATTCTTTCTGGTTGTAGACGCGGACAGAATGGTGACACGACTCTCCCTTTTAGCGTCTTGAATCGTTTATTTACACGTCTTTTCGCCACGCCTCTGGTGTTGTTCCTCTGGAGAGGACAAGTGGAATGCTCTTTAATAATTACAACGTTGGCCTTCATCAGCCCGCTAAAGGCCCTCCACACGGGTCACTAGACGCTGCTGTAATGTAACGTATGGGTTCTTCACAGCACATCATTGCCCTGTGCTGCCCTAATTAAATCACCATTGTACACAATCCCGCCTGACCGTGCCTTCTCGCCTGTGAACGTTGTCGTAAACCTGCTTCGCAGAATCATTTGCTAAATATCAAAACTGCCTATGCCTGCCAGGCCATGTGATAATCGGCCCCTTAACTTCAACCTCCAAGCCATAGCTGCGTGGAATTTACGAGGATTACCCAAACCCACGCCTGTACTTTCCGTGGCGCAGAAATACCTAATTAAGTTTGCCGGTCGCGGTGGTCTCGCGGTTCTAGGCGCGCAGTCCGGAACCGCGCGACTGCTACGGTCGCAGGTTCGAATCCTGCCTCGGGCATGGATGTGTGTGATGTCCTTAGGTTAGTTAGGTTTAAGTAGTTCTAAGTTCTAGGGGACTGATGACCACAGATGTTAAGTCCCATAGTGCTCAGAGCCATTTGAACCTAATTAAGTTTGTATTGAACCCTCAGAGTCCTGCTTGCACTTGTGAGGTATTTATTTGATTACTAGCCGCCAAACTGGCAATACCCGGGTATTCATCTTCCAATTTTCTATAAAAAAACGAAAACATAAAACGTCGTATGGAAGAAGTTTCATATTCTTGTATTCGTGAAAACACCTTCGAAATTATGAAACATCATACAAGGAAATATTCATCACCTACGAATGTACAAGTACACCATCCAGATTAAGGAAAATGTCACAAGGACAATTTCTGGACCCTCCTCTCATCTGCTTCGAGTGTATACAACACGACTTTGTATACGTCTCTGTGGCAACGCCTCCTCATAACTCTATAGACGGCTACCGTTTACGCATACAGCCGTTTGTGCTTCGCAGTTGAGAGCTGTCAAAAGCGCTGCCACGCGTCACAGATTTCTTTAATTAGATTTGACGTGACTGTGTCTAAATAGTAAATCATAAATGTATTAAAACCTCTTGCTTGCCGCGGAAGTTTTTCAGTCATCTCACTGCTTATGACTTCATAGCTCTTGAACTGTGTCGTTCAGTGACGTATTTGCGTAGATACATGGAGAGGCATACGTGATTGCTGACTACACAATATGTTACTAATAGAGTTAACAGAAGAAGAGTAATATATTTAAATATCGGGCATGATGCGCCAGTTTTTCACGCTTCTTATACAATGACGTAATCTTCTAGGTATGAGGGTTGCCCAAAAAGTAATGCACTGCATTATTTTCCTTTCAACAATTCTTTATACATTTACGTCTACATATACGAGATTACTCTACTACTCACAGTAAAGTGCCTGGCAGAGGGTTCAATGAACCACCTTCAAGCTGTCTCTCAACTGTTCCACTCTCGAACGGAGCGAGGGAAAAACGAGCACTTAGATTTCTTTGTACAATCCCTGATTTCTCTTATTTTATCGTGATGATCATTTCTCCCTTTATAGGTTGATGGCAACGGAATATTTTCGCAATCGGAGGAGAAAACGTGATTGATATTTCATGAGAAGATCCTGTCGCAAAAAAACGTCTATGTTTTAGTGATTGCCACTTCAATCCACGTATCATGTGTGTGGCACTGTCTTCCCTATTTCGCGATAATACAAAACGAGCTGCCTTTCTTTGAACTTTTTCAATGTTATCCGTCAGTCCCACCTGATGTGGATCCCACACCACACAACACTCCAGGATCGTGCGGACAAGCGTAGTGTAATCAGTCTGTTTAGTAGATCTGTTGCACATTTTAAGTGTTCTGCAAACGAATCGCTGTCTTTGGTTTGCTCTACCCTCAACATTATGTGATAGTTCCAATTTACGTTATTCGTATTTGTAATCCCTAAGTATTTAGTTGAATTTACGGCCTTCAGATTTGCGTGAATTATCGCTTAATCGAAATTTAGCTGATATATTTTAGTATTCATGTGAATAACTTCACACTCGTCTTTATTCAGGGTCAATGGCCAATTTTTACACGAGTGGTTCTAGGCGCTTCACTTTGGAACCGCGCGACCGCTACAGTCGCAGGTTCGAATCCCGCTTCGGGCATGGATGTGTGTGATGTCTATAGGTTAGTTAGGTTTAAGTAGTTCTAAGTTCTAGGGCACTGATGACCTCAGATGTTAAGTCCCATAGTGCTCAGAGCCATTTGAACCATTTATTGCACCATACAGACATCTTATCTAAATCATTTTTCAATTCGTTTTGGTCATCTGATGACCCTACAAGGCGGTCAATGACAGCATCACCTGCAGACAATCTAAGAGGGCTGCTCAGATAATCTCTTATGTCGTTAACATAGATCAGGAACAATAGAGGGCCTATAACACTTCCATATTCACGCAGTTTGGTTAGAAGGCGCTTGTGAGGAACGGTGTCGAAAGCCTTCTGGATATCTGAAAATATGTAATCAATTTACGTCCTCTGTCGAAAGCACTCATTACTTCATGAGTATAAAGAGCTGGTTGTGTTTCACAAGAACGATATTTTCTGAATCCCTGCTGACTATATGTCAATAAATCGTTTTCTTTGAGGTAATTGACAATGTTCGAACGCAGTATACGTTCCAAAACCCTACCGCAAATCTACGTTAGTGATATGAGCCTATAATTCAACGGATTAAGCCCATTTCCCTTTTTGGGTATTGATATGACTTGAGCAATTTTCCAGTCTTTAGATACGCATCTTTGTATGAGCGAGCGCTTGTATATAATTGCTAAATTTAGAGCTATTGTATCAGCATACTCTGAAAGGAACCTGACTGGTATAGAATCTGGACCGGAGGCCTTGCCTTTATTTAATGATTTAAGCTGCTATGCTACATCGAGGCTATCTACTTCTATGTTTCTCATCTTGGCAGTTGTTCTTGATTGGAATTCAGGAATATTTACTTCGTCTTCTGAGGTGAAAGAGTTACGGAAGACCGTGTTTAATAACACAGCTTTAGTTGCACTGTCATCAGAGACTTCACCGTTGTTATCGCGCAATGAAGGTATTGATTGTGTCTTGCCACCGGTATACTTCATGTATGACCAGAATCTCTTTGGGTTTTCTGCCAGATTCCGAGACAGAGTTTCGCTGTGGAAATTATTGAAAACATCTCACATTGAGCACGAGCTATGTTTCGAACTTCTGCAAAACTTTGCAAGTATTGGGGATTTTGCGTTCTTTTTAATCTGGTATGCTTTTCTCCGTTGCACCTGCATCTGTTCCGTTTTGTGTACTCTCGGGGATGAGTGCCATCACTTATTAATTTATGTGGTATATATCTCTTAACTGCCGTCGATGCTATCTCTTTGAAATCATTCCATGTTTTTTCTAGCTTACAGGGTGAGATTGGAAAGAGTGGAGACTGTATCTTAAAAAGGCGTTAAGAGCGTTTTTATCGCCTTTTTTCAAAATAGATGTTCTCGGTGTATTTTTTTATGGTTATGGGTGTTACAGTATTCAGTCTAGCAGCAAATTCCTTGGAGTAATATTTGTATCCGTCATGATGCTCCCTATTTGGCCAGAATTATTTGTTGCTAAGAGGTCAAGTATGCTTTCTCAACCATTTACGCTTCGAGTGGGCTCATGAACTAATTGTTCAAAATAATTTTCTGAGAAAGCATTCAGTACAATTTCGAATGACGTTTTACGCCTGCCACCGACTTTAAACAGATAATTTCTCCAGTATATCGAGGGTAGATAGAAGTCACCCCCGACTATAATTGTATGAGTGGGGTAAGTGGGGTACCTATTTGAAATGAGACTTATATTTTCTTTGACCTGTTCAGCAACTATATCTTCTGAGTCGACGCGTCAGCAAAACGATCCAGTTAACAGTTTAGTTCGATTGTTAAGTATATCCTCTAACCATACATTTCGCAAGAACTATCTAATTCAGTTTCACAAGGTAAACTACTTCTGACAGCAGTAAATATTCCACCACCAACTGTATTTAATCTATCCTTTCTGAACACTGTTAGGTCGTTTGAAAAAAATTCAGCTGAACTTATTTACGGCTTTAGCCAACTTTCCGTACCTATAACTACTTGAGTTTCAGTGCTTTCTATTAGGTCCTGGAGCTCTGGTCTATTAGGTCCTGGAGCTCTGGTTCTTTCCCAACACAGCTACGACAATTTAACACCACAATAGCGATTCTTGCTACAACTACCTTACTGTGATTTGCCTGCCCCCTTTAGAAGGACGCCCTTTCTGTGGCTTCCTGATAACCTCTAAACTAAATTATTGAACATAATTAAAATTATACACACGAAAGAATGATCTACACATCCCTATTCTTCCATGTAATCTCCATCCCGTCCTATGGGCTTCCTTCAGCGTGAAAAAAGGGCGTGTATGTCATGTCGGTACCAATCGTTGTCCTGGTGGTGGAGTCAGTGCTTCACTGTGTGAATCACATCCTCATCGTCCTCTAAATGTTTTCCACGAATGGCATTCCTTAATGGCCAAAACAAGTGGAAGTCCGAGGGGGCTAGGTCAGGGCTGTAGGGTGGATGGGGTAACAACGTCCAACCGCGTTCTGCGATGTGTTCAGCAGTCCTCAGATTTGTGTAGGACCGAGCGTTATCGTGTTGCAGCAAAGCATCTCCTGGGTTGCTGTGATGCTGAAGTCGTCGGATGCGCGCCTTGAATTTCGTTAATGTGTTCCTATATGATTCTGAATTAATGGTACCGCCTCTTGGCATCACTTCATTGAGAACCACACCTTCACAGTCCCAGAACACAGTGATCATGACCTTACCGGCAGAATCAGTTGCTGTGAATATTTTCTTCTGTGGGAGTGCGAGTGGCGCCATTCCATCGACTGTCGTTTTCTTTCGGGCTCACAATGAACTCAGGTTTTATCACCTGTCACAATTCGAGACAAGGACAGCTTCAAAACGTTGCAACAAACCGAGACAAATGTTCTTTCTGTGAGATTTGTGATCCACCGTTAGACTCCGAGGGACCCATCTTTCACTGAATATCCAAGAGTGCAGATCATTTCATCCACACTTCCTTTGCTGATTGACAGATGCAGCGCCAAATGCCGAGTGGTACTATCGTCTGTCCTCGCGAATGACATCAGCTCGCTGCAACATGTCAGGCGTGACAGCCGTGGATGGTCTACACGATCGCTGAAAATCGTGGATCCCCGCCGACCCGCCTTCTGACGGCTTCACCCTCCGTGCCCAGCAACTAACTGTACTTCTGTCGAGAGCAGATGCTCCATAGGCTTTGCGCAAGCATTTGTGAATATTCCACACAGTTTCTTTCTCTGGAGTGAGAAATTTTCGGCTGAGAAAAAAAAAAAATTCGGTGTATTAAGTTCTGGGCGATCCACGTATATTCGTCAGAATATGTGCATACTATGAGCGAAATGTTTTGACAGCAGACTTAGTGGAGAAGAAGTACTAAATTTAAACGTGATGCAACAATGCGGCAGTTTTCATGCATCTCAGTGTTTCCGACCTCGTATCTCCTGGACTATGTGTGGTACCATTACATACTGTTTTGTTGTAGGTGCATTCATCGACGTATATGGATACAGTGGACACAGTCTACGAAATATATTGCCAATACAGTTAATACCACAAACAATAACATTTAAATGTCGCACATATTGATAATTTTTTTCAGGGATCTCGGTGTTTATGACGTCATATCTTGTTAACTAAGTCTGGTGCCTTATCCCTACAGTGGTTGCTGAATGACAGTAAGGGATATGTGTACCAAGTTTGGTTGAAATCGCTCCAATGGCTTATGAGGAGATGTGGAACATATACACACAAACACACACCAATATTTATGATATTTATGGGTTAATGTTGAAAGATCACGTCACTAAACTGTTATTTTCACGCTGAGCTTCAACCACTTACAAGGGAACCTCCCCATCGCACCCCACTCAGATTTAGTTATAAGCTGGCACAGTGGATAGGTCTTGAAAAACTGAACACAGATCGATCGAGAAAACAGGAAGAAGTGTGGAACTATGAAATAATAAGCAAAATATACAAACTGAGTAGTCCATGTGCAAGATATGCTACATCAAGGATTGTGTGAGCTCAAGAGCGCCGTGGTCCCGTGGTTAGCGTGAGCAACTGCGGAACGTGAGGTCATTGATTCAAGTCTTTCCTCGAGTGAAAAATTTGCTTTCTTTATTTTCGCAAAGTTATGATCTGTCCGTTCGATCATTGACGTCTCTGTTCACTGTAATAAGTTTAGTGTCTGTGTTTTGCGACCGCACCGCAAAACCGTGCGATTAGTAGACGAAAGGACGTGCCTCTCCAATGGGAACCGAAAACATTTGATCGCAGGGTCATAGGTCAACCGATTCCTCCACAGGAAAACACGTCTGATATATTCCATACGACACTGGTTACGGCATGTGCGTCACATGACAGGAATATGTTGTCGACCCACCTAACTTGTACACTTGGCGAATGGGTAAAAACATTCTTGCCGGCCGCGGTGGTCTAGCGGTTCTGGCGCTGCAGTCCGGAACCGCGGGACTGCTACGGTCGCAGGTTCGAATCCTGCCTCGGGCATGGGTGTGTGTGATGTCCTTAGGTTAGGTAGGTTTAAGTAGTTCTAAGTTCTAGGGGACTTATGACCTAAGATGTTGAGTCCCATAGTGCTCAGAGCCAAAAACATTCTTCTACCTTGCCCGATTTAGGTTTTCTTGTGGATGTGATAATCACTCCCAAAAAAGTGATGAAAATATAAGAGTTTGTCACATAAACTGAAAATAAAAAATTAAAATCTTCACTGGAGGGAAGACTTGGACCAAGGACTTCTCGTTCCGCAGTTGTTCACGCTAACCACGGGACCACAGCGTTGGGAACATGATGTTAACTATATCGCACATCAACTACTGAGTTTGTATATTTTGCTTATTTTTTCATAGTTCCACACGACTTCTTCCTGTTTTCTCGATTGATCTGTGTTCAGTTTTTCAAGGCCTATCCACTGTGCCAAATTATAACTAAATCTGAGGGGGGTGCGATGGGGAGGTTCCCTTGTTAGTATTTAGTAATATTTATTATTCGTACTTCTGTATTTCTAATAATCTTTCATTATCCACACCAGGGCTACATGTAATCATCATTAATTTTTTTGTTGCGACAGTGTGAATCACATATTAAACGCACATACGAGGAATTTTATAACATATGGTCTACAAACCCGCGTTCCTGCGGAGAGCTAGCTTTAGCATTCTACGGGAAGTCATGACCTGGAAGGTTCTTTCATCTCAGGCTGAGGCTTTGGCAGAGACCGCCGCACACAAACGCGCCGCTAGACTCACACCAAAGGCCAGCGACTTAGTGCAGGTATAATGTGTGAATGATTGTTTGTGTGACGATCCATGACGCAGCGAGCCGAACAAAGGAGTTAATCAGGAAGCCATCGCTGCATCAGCAACAAAAGCAGCTGCAGCAGCATTTCTCACACATGCCAGCCAGCATAACACACTCCCCTGCTTTCGACCTAGTTCAAGTAATTCTGAGAGCATCACCCACTTTCATTCATTTACGTAATTAACTATGAAGTTATACAAAATATGATATCCCTTTTTTGTGTAATTTGAAGATTCCTGTATGACTTCCATCTTAACTTCCCGCGTACCCCATGACAAAAATGTAGATCTAACGTTAAATCCATGACTGGTGCACACTGAATGAAATGTTATGAGACGACAAAGAGATTATGATAAGCGCAGAGTCAATTCAAGGACAAGGTTATTTCCTTAAGATAATGAGGAACCTAGTTCTATAGTATCTGCAAATATGATTTTCAGCCACTTCCATAAAATCCATTGTTTTCATAACCTAATCGCCAGCCAGTGTGGTCGAGTGGTTCTAGGCGCTTCAGTTTGGACCAGCGCGACCGCTAAGGTCGCAGGCTCGAATCCTGCCTCGGGCATAGATGTATGTTATGTCCTTAAGTTAAAGTAGTTCTAAGCTCTAGGGGACTGATGACCTCAGGTGTTAAGTCCCACAGTGCTCAGAGCCATTTGAACCATAGCCTAATCCAACACTACAGCTCGTCCACGTGTGGCAGCCCCAGAACAACATTGGTATGTGCGTAGTTTAGAGCACGAAATAGTAACATTATATGCAGTACCTAAAACAACTGCAAAAATAAGCAATGTGTAGATTTCGCTGTATAATTACTTTCATTTTCCCGCTTCATTTGACATTTCCTCACGCAGGAGAGGGGATTGCTGATCCTGCTTGCACATCATAATTCTGAAATAGTACTCGCCTATTGCTAGAACACACGTCTGCATATCCCTCGATTTCGTATTCTCCCGCTCCAATCTAACTGAAGGAAGAAAATAAATTAAAGTTTAATTTATCCGTCTCGTCGACAAAGAAGTCGTTAAAGGTAGTCCCGCAGAAGGTCGAATTCCTACTCAAAGGAACTATCCCGATATTCGCATTGAACCATTTAGGAAATCAGCGTAAACTAAATTTGTATGTCGGAGTGAATGTATGATCGACCATCCGGCTGTACGCTAGCCCATTGTTTTATCACTACACCACCGTGATCGGCCATTCTAGGGGGATGTCGCCATTTTCATTTTAATTGGCTTTGAATAAAGTTCACATCAAGAAGTACTTCAATGTGTCTCCTTGCTGACCCAAAAGTCTTTGTTAAATTTGCAGTATTCCGTTGTTGGCATACCGCAACGTAATGTTGTGCTTTCCAAATACAACTACTAGAGGCTGAGCTACATTATTTGACTGAAAATTTGTACTGAGGTACATAAATGTCAGAGAAAGTCACTAATAATACTGGTAAACCTTTGCCTCTAAAGTTTCACACACTAATAGATCCAATTCACACAGTGATTGCGTGCCATTGACGTCCGGCAGGAACGTGGCACTGTTGTACTTCACCTCGTTGTTAACAGATGTAGCAATGCACACAGAGGAGCCGCGGCAAAGGCGCGTCGCTTCGTGGTCCGCGTCACTTCCGTTCGTAGCCATCAATGGCGTGCCGAAGACGGTGATGTTGAAGTGGCGAACTACTGTTCTCATTAACTTGAAAAAATGAAGTTCAAAGTCCCGTCAACATTGAGGTCATTACAGACGGATCACAAGCTTGCATTGTGTTAAGGATGGGGAAGAAAATCGGTCGTGGCCTTTCAAACAAATCACCGCGCCATTTGCCTGCAGCAAAAACCTAAGTCTGGATAGCTGGACGCAGATTTGAACCGTCGTCCGCCCGAATGCGAGTCTAGTGAGACGACCAGTGACCCTACTTGCTCGGGTTCATGAATTTGAAGTGTCCACATGCGAGATGATTTAGACTTTAACGTTAAGATTCGTGGAATAATAATAAAAAAAGTCTGGATTATACAAACATAACCGTGCCAACTATTGCAATCGCAGTGTGCGAGACAAAAACTGACAGAACATCCATGGAGAACTAAACCAAGCAGATTAACCAGTAACTCTCGTTATTAACAAAATTGTACATGATATGCATACCTGAATCGTGCACTTCAACAACGCTGTAATGAACAAAAAGCAAATCTTTCTGGAGATCGGAAAAACATTTTTAAGCACCCCTATTAGGCTTTTTGATGTGGGCGGGTACATGAGATTAAATGCTAACCTGCATATATGTGTAATAATTATTACACAGTTGCATATCTATCTCTGTAAAATAGCATTTTCTTTGTTCCTGAACGGACATACATCATCAAGCTGCTGAAACATTTTCGTTTTTCTGTGTTACTTTTGCACAAATGGAAAGCTTATTTTGAGAAAGTGCGGCCACATAGGTCAAAAAACGTAACGCTTCCTGTTATGTAACTCTGCACAAGCAGCAGCAGCAGAAGATATCGTAAAACTTAACAATGTCCCAATAATAAGTGAGACACTTGTACTGGGGGACAATAGTATCCATTCTTTTTGTGAACCAGGTGGCAGCAAGGAGAGCACGGTAAAATTAAAAGAAGGCGGCGTCGGCAGAGCAGAAACAACCACAATACATTGATAAAACTGTAAAATGTCAGTTAAACTAGATCTTCCAGATCACAAAATTCATTATCGTTATATCTAAGTTTCTTCATTCCCTTGTACATTGGCACAAAATGTCCATCTCCAAAAAATTCAAGCACTCATTCAGTAATTAATTTATAATATCCGTTTGGCGAAATAGTTTTAAATCGTTACTGAGCTTCACACAAAGTTTTTCACTATATCTAGTGTGCTTACTTTTAGCTGCTCAGTTTCAGCTACTTTCAAAATGACAACAAGAAAATGAATAGCAAAACAGTGTCGGTAATAAAGCTCTGTGCTACAAATAAACAGAAAGAAATGAACGTCAAGTCGATAGCTCTGTACTAGAAATGAACACAAAAAAAAAAAAAAAAACATACAGGAGAAAAAAATCACTGTGCTATAAATGAGCAAAAAAGTGATCATGAAATCGATAGCCCTGCGCAATAAATCAACAGCAA
The DNA here is from genome assembly GCF_023898315.1 of Schistocerca nitens. NCBI lineage: Eukaryota > Metazoa > Arthropoda > Insecta > Orthoptera > Acrididae > Schistocerca > Schistocerca nitens. Next base: position 848,735,850 of record NC_064614.1, read on the forward strand.
AAAATCATCTAGAAGAAAGGCACTGCGCTCCAAATAAAAAGAAAGAAGTGAGTATCAAATCCGTAGCTGTGCGCTATAAATGAACAGCAGAAACTTCATATAGGAAGAAAGGTACTGCGCTAGTAAAGAACAGAAATAAATGAGCATCAAATTGATAGCTCTGTACCATAGATGAACAGCAGAAAAACCATACAGGAAAAAAGGCACTGCGCGATAAATGAGCACAAAAAATTACCATAAAATCGAGAAGCTCTGCACAATGATTCAACAGCAAAAAATCAAATAGAAAAAAACACTGTGCTAGTAATGAACAGAAAAAACAAGCATAAGATCGATGGTACTGCATTATAAATGAACAACTAAAAAATAATAAAGGAGTAAAAGCACTGCGCTCTAAAGAAACAAAAAGAAATATAGGAAACAAAGTACAACGCAATAAATGAGCTGAAGAAAAGGAACATCAAATCGGTAGCTCTGCAGTATAAATGAAGAGAAAAAAAAATCGCATTGGAAAAAAAGCACTGCACTAGAAATGAAAAGAAAAAAAAAGAGCAGCAAATCGATAGGACCGCATTGTAAATGAACAATAAAGAAATCATGTAGGAAAAAAGGACTGGAATCCAACTGAAGAGAAAAGAAATGAACAGCACGCCCATAGCTCTGCACTATGAATAAACATAAAAAAAATCATACAGGAAAAAAACCATTGCGCTGTACCTGAAGTAAGAAATAAATGAGTATCAAATCGATACCACTGCACTATAAATGAACAGCAAGAAACTCATATAGGAGAAAAAGCACTGGACTATAAATGAACATAAAAATGTATTTCAAACTGGGAGACTGCAAGTCCCTCCCTACAAATTCACAGATAATCACTAAATTCATATAGGTAAGAAAAGCATTAGACTATACTTTCGTATAGTTAAAAGAGCCCTGCACTATACTTTCAACTACCTAGTTTCAACGACTTTTGAAAAATATTAAACTCTTACGAATTTTTCATTGTGTTGCAAAATGTGCAGAGGAAAACCACCAACAGATGGATGGCAAAAAAATGAAAGGCAAAGGTAGAGAAGTAAAGGGAAAAAAATTGTCACATTGACATGTTGACCACACTTGGAGGAAACGTCTGTGTTTTTGTTTAATATACGAGTTTGTTGGTGTTTATTTTATCTACTTTTTATTTTTTGTCCCTTTGATGCTCATTTCTTACTATTTTTGCTGGCCATTTATTGCTAACAATTTGCTACCCATGATTTTGCTGTTAGTTTTCTGTTATCAATTTGATGGTCATTGTTTTGCTTTTCATTTTTTATTTTCCTTCTCATAATCTTCTTTTCTGCTCATTTTTATTTCTCTGTCCAATTGTTAATGACATTTTGTTTCCTATTTATTAAAACACAGAGAAATACATAAAAGTTTAATACTTTTGAAAAGTAGTCTGAAGTATACTTCAATGCTGTTTTTATCTATATGTAACTATAATTCAGAGCTTTTTTGCCTATGTGAATATAGTGACTTTCTGGGAATTTGAAGGGAGGCACTGACAGTTCATTTATAGCGCAGGGCTTTTTTCCTATGGTATTTTTTTCTATTCAGTTATAGTGCAAAGCTATAGTTTGATGCTCATTTCTTTCTGTCCATTTATAGCACAGTCCTGTTTTTCCTGAATGATTTTTTTGCTGCTCATTTATAGTGCAGAGCTATCAATTTGATGCTCATTTACTTTTCTGTTCATTTACAGTGCAGTGATTTTTTTTCTGTTCATTTACAGTGCTGATCAATTGATTTGTGCTTATTTTACTCAGTTCGTTTATAGCGCAGTGCTTTATTTTAGCTCTGTTTTTGTTGTCCATTTGACGATACCTGGATCTGAATAGCTGAAAGAATATTGAGTGTGTTTGTTACTTATATGAAGATTTGCTTACTAGCTATGGCGAAAAAAATTGTATGGAGGTTAATAACCATTTTAAAATTATTCATTGTGTTTGTTTATAGAGCAGTTAGGCAGAGAGAGGTTAGGCGGGGAGAAAACAGGATGGAAGGGGGAGAAGAGGAAGCGCAGGGAAAGGACAGAGGAAAGGAGGGGGAGATGGGATCAGAGTTGATACGAGGGAGAGAGGGCATCATCCGGGAGGGGGAATGTGCGTCTGCTCCTGTAAACTGAAGGGTAGGCCGAATGCAGGAAGTGAGTAGGAGCAGGAAAAGGTAGAACACTCGGTACTGCAAGTAGGTTATAACTCTTTAACTTAACTTTGCTTACAGATGAGCACGTAGGTGCGAAGCCGTTCATCCAGTTACAAAGCTACAAGTAGTGTTTCACCCACTATGAAATAGAAACAATGTTGTTAGGTCGTCTCCTCGGAATCAGATGTGCTGAATCTGGAGCGGCGCTCGTAGAGCTGCACAGCGCCAGCTAGAGGGCGCTGTCGTCCGTGTCAGTGTCGTAGTGCCAACCTACGAACTGGCACCTACGCCGTGGCATCGTAGCTATCGATACCACATTCTGAATGAATTGTAAGTTGATTTTTGAATACGTGCTTTGAGTATTGTGATGTCTCTGCCAGGGGAGTCCCCGTCACATAAAGAAATAAAGAACTTTCCCACAGAGAAGAGGGGATGGGGCTGTATGAGCTGAGCCGCATGAACTCGAAAGTGTGAATACTAATCTCTGTTTTCTTAATGCCGTTAACTGGGTGTATGAATGATAAGTGTTATCGTAGCTATTAACAAAACCCATAGGCTGGCACTGCCAGGTTACAAATAAACGACTAACAGAAATAACAGGTAAGTAAGGTTACATACTTTCTTCTCGGTGTATCCAAGAAAACAGAATTTTGACAAAAAAAGTTTGTCAGATCGCTACACTACTAAGGACCAGTTGTACAGCCCCTGTTTAGCAACTGCAAAGCTCTATTCTCGGAAAAGCGCAGAAAACGCGTTGTACGAACACGTAATAACGCTTAACCGGAGAATAAAGTGGGATAATTAAACCGATGATTCTGGCAGGGTTATTGAAGTTAACCGAAAAATAAATTTTGACAATGGCTGGAATAGTTACAGAATTAGTAATGACAAGATATTTTGTTAGAATGACGAAGGAGAAGGAACGGGTGACTTGACAAAAATTTTACCAAAGAATATGACGATTCCAAATTTATATCAGAATTCCGTACTAGTGAGAATTTTCGATCTCATGCTTGAGAAATGGGGGCATATGAACGAAAAGTGAAACTATTTCCTAACATTAAACTTTTTGCTTGTAATAGGTCTAATAGGCATTTGAAGTTGATACTTCATGAATTACGTTCTTTCGTGTTATTTATGTGAGATAAATAAAAATGACCAACTGAGGCTAAACAGTCTCTCTTATTTGGCTTGTGCTACAATTGCTGCAATATTACAAAGGCCTATTTCGTTTTATCTAGCAGACAGTGACAAAATAGACCTAATAAAATCGAGAAACCACAGAACTCTTGAGTACTATTCGTATTAACAGCTCTTTCAACATTGGCCAACGACATTTCGATTTTCCATGTAGCAAAACGTTTGACGAACTTTGATAAGGTAATTTCGCACAAAGAAAAGCAAGTTGTGTAAAGCTGTAGCAAGATTAAAGAGAAAAAAATGTTGGGACCTAAAGATTGAAGAATTGTGTTGTGTCTCTTGTCTTTACTGCTTTTATGTCTCCTACATATAATGTCATGTCACACAAAAGAGACAAGGCAATAAAGAGTGCAGATGTTCTGAAGATTTCTTATTCTCTCTGTCACAAATAATCCCACATTGTATGAACAACGGTTTTTTTTTTTTTTTTTTTTTTTTTTTTTTTGAGAGAGAGAGAGAGAGAGAGAGTAGAAGAGGCACCACCAGATATTTTAATTTACACTCTCCTGAATATAGGTTTGTTTGACAGCTTCCCTACTGCGTTCCACAGAGCGATATACAATGCCATGTGATAAACGAATGCTGTGTAAAGAGGCGTGGCACTGCACTGCGGCATACTTAATATCACATTTCCACGAACACATACGTTTAATGTATCTAACTCTTCAGAAAGATGTGCATTACAAAATGAACATATTTGTGAAATAAACATTTTTTAAAATTTTTGACGCCCTACCTCAAACGCTCGAGTGTGAGGAGAGGTGCCACTATCATGTTTTTGCGTTGGATCGGAACTATCGTACATCCGAGGCTGACTGTGGTGCGCACTCCTCCGTACCATCCACTCCACAATAACGTCTCGCTTCTATCAAGCACTGTGTCAACTGGACCTAATAACCTGGGTCACTAGGTCCTTGGTTTTTAACAGAACTTTTTTGCACTTTAGCTAGTGTTCAGTATTCGGTACCGATGTATGAGTGGTTTGGTATTTTTAGAATTCACTAATTTATTGACTGATTTGCAAATTCCAGTAAATAATCATTTGCTACACTGTGTCCTGCATAAGCGTACTGATCGTTGTGATGTCCGTCTTTTTCTTTGCTTTTGGCTGGCGACACTTGCGCCCACCAGCCAATGGGGCACACCGGTTAACCATGTGAACCCCAGAAAAGAATACATTTGCGATTGGACCTCATTATGCGCAGATCTTCGTACCCGTATCCAATCTATTTGTGATTTGATAAAACAGAATGAAAATGAAGACTTCTATTCATTTGGTAAGTTAATAATAGTGTATTAAAATATCATTTTAATGGCAGATAATCCTTGTTTTATGGCCAACAATTTCTTTAGGGGGTACCTATTTTCTTTGACCTCTAGAGACCAGAAATCAAACTTTATAACATCAATTTTTTTAATATTTCACTCCTTAGCATCAGTAAATACCCACAATGCTTAAAAAATTATCATTACATATATGATCTACAGTTAATGTGTCATATATGATAGATCAGGTATCTATCAAGCAGAAATAGCTGTAGCCCCAGTATCAAATATGATACATCAGGTCTCTATGATGCTAAAATAGCCAAAAATATTAAATATTTATTTATTTATTTATTTATTTATTTATTGCTGCTTGCAGGAATTTTAAGTAATTTTGAGTTAGGAAACATTAGTTAACAGAAATTAGAGCTTGCATGCACTATTTATTTCTTCTTTGACGACTTCATGAAACTAAAAAGTACAGTATTTCAAAGGTACAATCATTTCCAAGGCTAACTTTTGCAAAACAGTATTCAGTACATTTTCTTAAACAATAATATACATGATTAATAATATACACTGAAGAACTAAAGAAAGTGGTACACTCGCCTAATATTGTGTAGAGCCCCAGTGAGCACGCGGAAGTGTCGCAGCACGACGTGACATGGACTCGACTAATGTCTGAAGTAGTGCTGGACGGAACTGACACCATGAATCATGCAAGACTGTCCATAACTCCGTAATAGCACAAGGGGTCGTATCTAGACATAGCAGGGGTTCCATATCACTCCAATTGCACACAGCTCGCTCCATTACAGAGCCTCCACCAACTTCAACGGTCTCCTGCTGACATGCAGGGTCCATGGAGTCATGAGATTGTCTGCATACCCTTACACGTCCATACGCTCGATACAATTTCAAACGAGACTCGTCCGACCATGTTTCCAGTCATCAAAAGTCCAATTTCGGCGTTGACGGTCCAAGGCGAGGCATAAAGCTTTGTGTGGGCAGTCATCAAGGGTACATGAGCAGTCCTTAGGCTTCGAAAGCCTATATCGATGATATTCCGTAGAATGGTTCGCACAGCATTGAAATCTGTAGCAATTTGCGAAGGTTTGCTCTTCTGTCACATTGAATGTTTCTTTTCAGTCGTCGTTGGTACCATTCCTGCACGATCTTTTTCCGGCTGCAGGGATTTCGCAGATTTGATGTTTTACCAGATTCCTAACATTTATGGTACACTCGTCAAATGGTCGTACGGGAAAATCCCCACTTCATCGCTACTTCGGAGATGCTGGGTCCCATCACTCGTGCGCCGACTATAACAGCAGTCATTTAAATCTTGGTAACCTGCCATTGTAGCTGCAGTAACCGATCTAACAATGCGGCAGACACTTGTCTTATATACGGTTGCCGACCGCAGAGCCGTATTCTACCTGCTTACATATCTCTATATTTGAACACGCATGGCCGGCCGAAGTGGCCGTGCGGTTCTAGGCGCTACAGTCTGGAGCCGAACGACCGCCACGGTCGCAGGTTCGAATCCTGCCTCGGGTATGGATGTGTGTGATGTCCTTAGGTTAGTTAGGTTTAATTAGTTCTTAGTTCTAGGCGACTGATGACCTCAGAAGTTAAGTCGCATAGTGCTCAGAGCCATTTGAACCATTTTGAACACGCATGCCTGTATCAGTTTCTTTGGCGCTTCAGGGTATGAGGATTACTGAACTTAGGATATATGTTTTCACACCGTAAGGTGTTTCATACTGTGTGGGAATATTTCAGGCAATTTATTTTAAAGACGAACACACGATCACATCTCAAGTCTGGCATTTCCCAAGCTTATAACTGGAACAACCTTGCATTCTGCATCTAGGTCTACATTTTTGTCTCCCAGCATAAATTTGTCGCAAATGCAATGCATTCATGTATATGCTGGTGGGATGGTCTGTATTGCTTTACGATTCTCTGCATCGTATCTTTCCTTTTAGTCCGAAATATTTGTGACTTTGAGCTCCCGCAGCACATCCAGATAATGTACAAAGTATAGACATATAGTCCGACTATATAAAATTTGATACAGCACATTTACACATGTCCTGAGACCTTTAAACGCGTTCACAAACTCAGAACGAGATGTAAGTTAAGTATTTCAACTTACTTGACTATAGCTGCCATGATTATTTCTTGTAATTAATACCATTTCTGTTTCTTACCTTCTGCACGTGGCATCTCCGTTTGCGCGGAAACACTGTGCTTTCCGTAAGTGCAGCCACCTTCTCGTGACTGCGAGAAACTTAAGAAAATGATGAGCCTGAAACTCATATCCTATATCACTTGATACATACGGCTGCCAACACAAAACATCGTTTCTCGTTGTGAGAAATATATCACCCTGATGTCTCATATTAGACACGTGGGGACGCTAGACGTTAAAACCTATTGTTGTGATACTTTACATATTATTATTAATGATTGTTACTGGAATTTTGGGTAGAATATTATATACTTAATATAAAAAATGGATTCTGCACCCAGAAAAACAAAACATCTTCATGGTTCCTGTGCTTTCAAAGACGAAAGATTCTCCATTTGGATTAGTCAATCAAACATCAGGCCAAATGTAATGTTTGTTGATCTCCTTTTAGTGTAAGGAATAGTGGGCTGAAAGGCTTTATTCAAGACAGTGATGGCAAGAAACACCTTATGTCAATGAGGTAAGAAAACTGTTTCCGGCAACATTAGTAAATTACTTGTTCCATCTTCTGAAGATTTAAAAGAGAATATAACTGCAGTTGAACGCACTAGAGGCTATCATGCAGTTAAACATGGGCGGAGTTTCAGTTTCTCTGATTGTGGCAATAAATTAGATTCCATACTTTTTAATAACTCTGAGCTCACTTGAAAGATGGTTTGACAATGAAATCTCGCCTTTTAAGATTTTCAGTAACTTAGAGAAAGTAGCTCCTACAGAGAGAAAAATCTGTACATGCACCGAAGTGACTGGAGTCCAAGAAGACACTGATAAAGATAACTTACACATAGAGATCCGTATTACAAAGTCAAGCTTGTACATCTTCAAAGGTGTTTACGTGGTAAACGTTTTTAAACGGAGGAGAAACGTTTAACTTAAAATAAGGTATGAAATGGCGGTTCGATGCAGCAATGCCAATGCGAGGGGAGACTTTAGTCACATGAATCATTTACGATCGGACGCTAGAAACAAACTGAGTACAGTACGCTAAAATAAGAATTACGCATTCATTGTATTTTGAAGTTTGCAGCTTGCAACGACTTTAAGCAAAAAAATTAAAAGTGACAGAAATATTTTGAAAGCCGTGACCAGCAATAATAAATATAATTTTAATTTTTATTAAGTACGTTAATGTCTTGACTCCCAGTCATAAGCTCAGAAAATTCCTTTCACCATGCAATGATCGCTAATTTTAAGTTTAATCTGGCAACCCTAATACAACTTGTATGAATTGTGCTATACTTGGTATGATATAAATGTTTAGCAATATCTATAAGAAGCGTGATGTTCCTTCAATGACGTCTCTAAGCTGTGCCATGTTGTTTCTTTAAAGTATAAATACATCTGTAAGCTATACAGTATTGTTACAGTAATTCCTAGCGAGAAGTGCCAGTTAGTTACGTACCAACGTATTTCAGCTAGATGTATTGTTACATTAATGCCCGTCACCGTCTCTTATCTCTGCCACATTGTTATTTGAAAAGCAGCATGTTATAAAATATTGGGCTGAAATTAAAGATAATTTTATCATAGTTCAGTTCAAGCACTACAATAGACGAAGTAATCTTGAATTTTTAGCAATTAATTTGGTTCAGGCTAATCCCTTTACAAACTCATTTGTATCCTTTTTACTAGAGTATTTCAGTAGCATCCTCAAACTGAGAGTGCATTTCAGTCGAACGCACGTACTGACTGTACCAAATCCTAATGCGCCAACATAATGTCGTTCTGGACGCTGTTCTTTAAACAACACTGCATAGACACAGCTATGTTTCCTGAAGTTAGAAACTTTAAACAGGTCGCACAATCAGTACTTTGTTAATGACCGAACTTGCGCTTGTACGCTCGACAACGCGGTGCTCTTGAAAAGTACGGTATTGATCAGTGCTCCAGGTAGCTGCATTCTGTGTTGTATGAATGTTGTGAGATGGTCTGCTGCAGCTGTAGGCCAACGGCACTACACAGAAACACTAAAACGGGAATGGTTAGTGATGCCTTTTAAATATAAAAATCAAACTAACAGTCATTGTTTTAAAAGTATTTATTTCTTTCCATAATGGTTGTAGCCGATTAGACTATCGTAATTTAACAACTACACCATTATTTTCTTAAGGAATTCAACGGAATTCTCCAGAAGGGACTGTTATTACAACGCGATGAAAGAAGCAATATTACAGTTTAACATTCGTTCAATGACGGGGCTATTACGGTCAAATCTCTAGACAAGGACGTTTTCAAATAAAGTTAACACAAAGTACCTTAACCACTGAGTCACGGCACTACCACTGAGTCACAGCACTCAGTCCAGAAAAACGTTACTGTCACCTGAATAGTTCATGAAAGTCATTGTTTCTTCTATCGAAGCAGACAGACATAATCAGCGTAACTGATATGACATGCTGAATTTTCCCATCTCAAATGTTCTTAGAGTCGTGCTGTCCGTCTCATGTGTTTCAAACGTTGCTTTCGGAGAGATGAAAAGAATTACATGCACTGAATTGAAATGAAAGGATTGATGTTACGATAAACTGACCTGAACGCTGAACTTGCAATGTAATGAACCTGGCCGGCCGGGGTAGCTGAGCGGTTCTAGGGGCTACAGTCTGGAACCGCGTGACCGCTACGGTCGCAAGTTCGAATCCTGCCTCGGGCATGGATGTGTGAGATGTCCTTAGGTTAGTTAGGTTTAAGTAGTTCTAAGATCTAGTGGACTGATGACCTCAGAAGTTAAGTCCCATTGTGCTCAGAGCCATTTGAACCATTTGAACCTGTTGCGACAACTAGAAACCTGTAACAGACTGGAAACGAGGTTTGTTTCTTTATCAGTGGAAGAAATTTTCCCGCGTGTGAGTGAGTGCGACATATAAATTTCGAATTTTTAAATCAGGACGATATTCCTAAAACAAAAATTAGTCACCCAAAACCTATATCATTATCAATTATTCTTTTTCTGTGACATCTCCTAGTCATCATCCGAGAACAGCTATATAGTAGGCCTTAGCTAACAGAGGTATAACTGCATTGATATCGTTACAGCCTAATAATGAATAGCGGGCTTGAGGGTAAACAAGTTGTGCTGCTTGGCGGCTTATTATCCAGATCTGACATGGAATGATCTAGTAGTAATACGTGTAAGTAACTCTGCAAAGTAAACACAGTCACACAATGCGTAAGTCATTGACATTTCAGAAATAGAGAAAACTGACACCTTCAATGTTATTTTATCCAAGACGGATTTGTTGAACTCCGTAGGTGTTACGAATTGTGGTTGAAGAAGGCAGAAAGTCAAAAATACTTTCACCTCAATACGAGTACGTTCTAAATGATCAATTAGAGACAGTTGATACACAATTTTAACTGATTTTTCTTTGGCAGTTCACACAAATCAAACACAATGTAGACACCAAACGATCAGAAATTTTAAAATAAGTCGTGTTACTGCATTAGAAAAGCATCTACACTACCTAACATCCTAACAACTATCAAAGAAGAAAATGAACAGAGGCTAGAATCAAAATAGTACACAGGCACTTTGAGCAGCTTAACATGATAATATTTTAATTTTTAATCTTTCCTAGGGCATATTATAATTGCAACACACATAAATTTGTACTGGAAGATATGTTAATGACGTCAGTGATAAATTAATTAAATCTAAACTCTCATAGTGAGAGGTGTGTTGCACTACCACTACTCTAATAACCTCAACTAACTGATAAACTGTAAAGATAACACCAGCCAGCAGTTATTTGGGTGCCAGGGTATTTGGACCTAATTTCATATGGATTTGTGCTCTGTAGACACATATACCACTAGTTTTGCCTAGGAGTTCAAATTTCTAAGATGTGTCATTTTAGTTAAATAAGTGTTATTTTGTTTTAAGTTAATCTGTGGTTCGAATAGAAAATTAAATTTTTTATTATTATATTATGAAAATATTATTATGTACAATACTGAAGAAAAAATTCATCGATGAAAGCAACTATTAACTGAACGCTCTGGATGCTTCTTTCCCGTGGAATTGTAGAATGTACACGTATTTTGGAACAATCGTTTTTAAACTTTATCAGCAATTTTCCATCATGTGCTTATTTACCTCATCTTCCTTGCTAGCGATTCTTCACGGATTTAATACACTGTTTAAATCTTTGGACCTAATTTTATATGGATTTGTGCTCTGTAGACACATATACCACTAGTTTTGTGTAGGAGCTCAAATTTCTAAGATATGTTAATTTAGTTAAATAAGTGTTACTTTGTTTTAAGTTAATCTATGGTTCGAATGAAAAATTACAAAATTTTTGTTATTATGTTATAAAATATTATTATATACGAAACTGAAGAAAAAAGTCATCAATGAAAGCAACTAGTAACTGAACGCTTCGGATTTTTCTTTCCCATGCAATTTTAAAATGTATACATATTTTGGAACAATCGTTTTTAAACTTTAACAGTAATTTGCCATCATGTGCTCATTTACCTCATCTTCCTTGGTAGCGATTCCTCACAGCTTTAATATCCTGTTTAAATCTTTCACCCTGGGCCTCACGATGCCTCCAAAATTTGCAGTAAAGCTGCCTATATGGCTTTGTACATAATTCACATTAATACTCATGTTAGGCCCAAGCGACTTGAAATTGTTAAATATCTTATTTATGAGTTCCACATAATTTTTAGCTTTGAGTCTGTCCAGAAAATTATCGACAGTTGTAACAAATGAGGTTCAGGTTTTTCACTCAGCCTCATTCATTGAATTTTCAAAGCCAGGATCATTTATGACCTGTTTTATTTGTGGCCTGCCATATATTTCTTCTTTAATTTTTTCGATAGTCATGTTTTTTTTATTCCTCTAAATGGTCTAGGAGTAACATTTTTGATTTATAATCAGGACATTCTCGGTTCCGGGTTCGAAACCCGCCACTGCTTAAATTTAGATTACTAATCAGCATTGGCGGCCGAAGACTTCCGACAGAAAAAGGCACCCTGATTCTGCGAACGGCCTTGTCAAAAAGGGCGGAAGAACGGACAAGGTTCGTGGCACTCTCTTGTCCTTGGGTTAGTAAGAGGTCCATGATTAAGGAATTTGTTGCTAGTGCACTCGAATAGATGTAATTTCGATGGATTGCTCATGTGCTGCCTGCGATATGTAAGCTATAAAAGAATCTCAGACCAAAGAGCAGTGTTGACTGCAGTAGGAACTGTGTGTTAGTAGGAGTAAGTAGTTGCTAGCGAGCAGTCTGGTGTATCGTGTTGGCTGGGCCGGTCGGTGGAGCGATGGCAGAGCCTGAGCATTGTAGTATAAGGTAAAAGCAACCTCGCGCATATGTAGTATTCTTATATCAAGTCCCATGTAAAAGTTTAAAAAAATCTCTTAATAATAATCTTTCTCATAAAAAGTAACTTTTGACAATCATTCATTTCAATTTAAAGAATTTACTAATTTCTCCTATTCTTTGTCATCCCGATTATTGAAAAGAAAAATCAGTTGTTTCTTTTTATACATGACGAATCTATCGGCCAGCATTGCACTCGGCTGTGCCAGAAAAATTTCTTGTAGGAGAAGATATATATGCGTTATCCGGCGACCTTATTGAGGTAAGAATTTTCAGTTTATTCAGAATGATGTTTCAGGGCCATGACGCAGCGCTGCTGACGTCCAAAATTTACCAATTTAAATTCACAGTCAGTTATTGAAAAGTTATAAGTGAGCCACAATTTCTTATTGAGAGGTTAGTCACATTTTATTATTGATAGGTTACGCAATTTATCTGTTGGGCAGTTACACTGAATGTGAAGTATATAATTATATTTTTTACTGTTGGGAGGTTATTATATAATTATTTTTACTGTTTGGAGGTTACACTAAATGTGAATATTATTTATATTATTTTATTGCGGGGAGGTTACAGGTTGAGAAACTGCCTCTAAAGGCGTAAGAATCAGCAATGATCAACGGGCATGTGGACGCAGAAGGCAATGGAAACCACTGCAATAAAGCACATAGTATGTATCAGGACATGTGGCTTGTAACTGGGGAAGTGTCGTGATGACCTCTCCATTGGTAAAAGATTCCGCAATAGTCGCCCATTCGCATCTCCGGGAGGGGGAGGTGAAAATAAGAAAAAGTTGATTAATCAACGAAAGGATAACTTTCTATGAATCGGGGTGTGGAATGTCAGAAGCTTGAATGTGATAAGGAAGTAGAAAATCTGAAAACGAAAATGCGAAGGCTCAATCTAGATATAGTGGGGGTCAGTAAAGTTAAATGGAAAGAAGACAAGGACTTCTGATCAGATGAGTATAGGGTAGTAAAACAGCATCAAAAATGGCATAACGGGGGTAGGATTATGAATTGGAAGGTATGGCCGAGAGTGTGTTACTGTGAACAGTTCAGTGATGGAGTTATTCTTATCAGAATCGACAACAAACCAACACCGACAACGATAGCTCAGGTGTACATGCCGACGTCGCAAGTTGAAATGAAGAAACAGAGAGAGTACATGATGATATTGAAAGGGTAATACACTCCTGGAAATTGAAATAAGAACACCGTGAATTCATTGTCCCAGGAAGGAGAAACTTTATTGACACATTCCTGGGGTCAGATACATCACATGATCACACTGACAGAACCACAGGCACATAGACACAGGCAACAGAGCATGCACAATGTCGGCACTAGTACAGTGTATATCCACCTTTCGCAGCAATGCAGGCTGCTATTCTCCCATGGAGACGATCGTAGAGATGCTGGATGTAGTCCTGTGGAACGGCTTGCCATGCCATTTCCACCTGGCGCCTCAGTTGGACCAGCGTTCGTGCTGGACGTGCAGACCGCGTGAGACGACGCTTCATCCAGTCCCAAACATGCTCAATGGGGGACAGATCCGGAGATCTTGCTGGCCAGGGTAGTTGACTTACACCTTCTAGAGCACGTTGGGTGGCACGGGATACATGCGGACGTGCATTGTCCTGTTGGAACAGCAAGTTCCCTTGCCGGTCTAGGAATGGTAGAACGATGGGTTCGATGACGGTTTGGATGTACCGTGCACTATTCAGTGTCCCCTCGACGATCACCAGTGGTGTACGGCCAGTGTAGGAGATCGCTCCCCACACCATGATGCCGGGTGTTGGCCCTGTGTGCCTCGGTCGTATGCAGTCCTGATTGTGGCGCTCACCTGCACGGCGCCAAACACGCATACGACCATCATTGGCACCACGGCAGAAGCGACTCTCATCGCTGAAGACGACACGTCTCCATTCGTCCCTCCATTCACGCCTGTCGCGACACCACTGGAGGCGGGCTGCACGATGTTGGGGCGTGAGCGGAAGACGGCCTAACGGTGTGCGGGACCGTAGCCCAGCTTCATGGAGACGGTTGCGAATGGTCCTCGCCGATACCCCAGGAGCAACAGTGTCCCTAATTTGCTGGGAAGTGGCGGTGCGGTCCCCTACGGCACTGCGTAGGATCCTACGGTCTTGGCGTGCATCCGTGCGTCGCTGCGGTCCGGTCCCAGGTCGACGGGCACGTGCACCTTCCGCCGACCACTGGCGACAACATCGATGTACTGTGGAGACCTCACGCCCCACGTGTTGAGCAATTCGGCGGTACGTCCACCCGGCCTCCCGCATGCCCACTATACGCCCTCGCTCAAAGTCCGTCAACTGCACATACGGTTCACGTCCACGCTGTCGCGGCATGCTACCAGTGTTAAAGACTGCGATGGAGCTCCGTATGCCACGGCAAACTGGCTGACACTGACGGCGGCGGTGCACAAATGCTGCGCAGCTAGCGCCATTCGACGGCCAACACCGCGGTTCCTGGTGTGTCCGCTGTGCCGTGCGTGTGATCATTGCTTGTACAGCCCTCTCGCAGTGTCCGGAGCAAGTATGGTGGGTCTGACACACCGGTGTCAATGTGTTCTTTTTTCCATTTCCAGGAGTGTACAATAGGCAAAGGGAGATGAAAATCTGATAGTCACTGGGAACTGGAACGCGGTTGTAGGAGAAGGAGTAGAAGAAAAGGTACAGGAGAATATGGGCTAGGGATAAGAAATGAGAGAGGAGGAATACTAATTGAGTCCTGTAATGAATTTCAGCAAATAATAGCGAATACTCTGTTCATGAATCACAAGAGGAGGAGGTATGGTTGAAAAAAGCCGGGTAATACGGGAATATTTCAGCTAGATTAAATCATGGTCAGACAGAGATTCCGAAATCAGATTCTGTATTGTAAGGTGTACTCAGCAGCAGATATAGACTCAGATCACTATGTAGTAGTGATAAAGAGCAGGCTGATGTTGAAGACTTTAGTCAGGAAGAATCAATATGCAAAGAAGTGGGAAACGGAAGTACTAAGGAATGACGAGATACGCTAAGCTCTGTAAGGCTGTAGACACAGCAATAAAGCACAGTCCAGTGGGCAGTAGGCAATACAGTTAAAGAGGAATGGACATCTCTAAAAGGCACACCTGCTGGAAAGCAAACCACAGATTCAAAGAAGGTAAATGCAAAGAAACCATGGCTATCAAAAGAAATACTTGAGCTGATCGATGAAAAGGAAGTACAAAAATGTTCAGGTAAATTCAAGAAAACAGAAACGCAAGTAGCTGAGGAACGAAACAAACAGAATGTGCAAGGAAGCTAAGACGAAATGGCTGCATAAAAAATGTGAGGATATCGAAAAAGAAACGATAGTCAGAAGGACTTACTCAGCATATAAAAAAGTCAAAAGAACCTTCGGTGAAATTAAATCAATGGTGATAATGTTAAGAGTGGAACGGTAATTCCATTGTTAAACGCGCAGGAGAGCGCGGATAAGTGGAAAGAGCACATTGAAGTCCTCGGGGGGGGGGGGGGGGGGGGGATATTTGTCTGATGTGATAGAAGTAGAAACAGGAGTCGATTTAGAAGGGGATCCAGTAATAGAATCAGAATTTAAGAGAGCTTTGGAGGATTTCATATAAACAGAAGGGATTGATAACATTCTATCAGAAATTCTAAAATCATTGGGGAGGTGGCAACAAAACTACTATTCACGTTGGTGTGTAGTATGTATGAGTCTGGCAATATACCGTCTGACTTCCGGAAAAATATCATCCACACAATTCCGACGACTGGAAGAGCTGTAAAGTGCGCGAATTATCGCACAATCAGCTTAACAGCTCATGCATCCAATTTACTGACAAGAATAATACATAGAAGAATGGAAAATAAAATTGGGGATGTGTTAAATAACGATCAATTTGGCTTTAGGAAAGCGGAAGGCACCAGAGAGGCAGGTGTGACGTTGCGGTTGATAATGGAAGTAAAGCTAAAGAAAAATCAACACACATTCATAGGATTTGTCGACCTGGAAAAAGCGTTCGACAATGTAATGTGGTGCAAGATGTTCGAAATTATGAGAAAAATAGGAGTAACCTATAGGGAGAGACGGGTAATATACGAAATGTACAAGAACAAAAAGGGAATAATAAGAGTGGACGACCAAGAACCATGTGCTCGAATTAAAAAGCGTGTAAGACAAGGATGTAGTCTTTCGCCCCTATTGTTCATTCTGTACAACAAAGAAGTAAAGACGGATATAAAAGAGAGGCTCAGAAGTGGAATTAAAATTCGAAGTGAAAGGGTATCGATGATGCAATTTGCTGATGACATTGCTATCCTGAGTGAAAGTGAAGAAGAATTACATTATATACTGAATGGAATGGACAACCTAATGAGTACGGAGTATGGATTGAGAGTAATTCCCCCTATAATCACTGTCACCTTCATTACTGTCAATGCGGCAACACTCTTCCTCCCGGACTTTTGATAGCTGGTGGAACGCTGGAATTGGGGTATACCTTGAGTACGGGACCGGGCGTCTTGCAGATACTAAGTCATGATACGTCCACTTGCTGCCGTTGTTTCGATAGATTCCGGTAGTATTTATTGGGAAGATTTATCGGTTATTGAAGTGATTTTCTGGTTTCTTCCGAACCTTCGCTACTCCGAATTTTTCTGTACTCAGTAGTCCATTGGCGTAAATACTCTGTCAGGTTCTACTCTACAAACTTAATTCGGTGTCCACGTTTTATCCTGATTACCAAGCCTAACAGCATTGCACCAGAGATAAGCTCTCCTTACGAAGTTACTAACACTTTTTTCTCCTGTGTTCTTCATACATCTAGCACAACCAGACAGTATATTTAGACAATTTCTTGTACATGAAGTTTCAAGCAACATAAGAACGACACAAATACAACAACCAATGACAGAACACTTCTTTGGTTAATTTTATAATAACGCTTGGAGAAACATAAATATCACTCTAAGACAACTTCGTTCTGCCTTACTTGGTGAGAACTCACTATCCCTAACACTAGCTTTGAAGATCACCAGATGCTTAACGCACTTGACGCATTTTTCTGAAAAATAGCTTGACGGTAGAATTACAATACGGCAAATAGAGTATAGAGACATCAATACTTGTGTATTTTATTTAGAGAACTATACATTTCGTCGAGAACTGCACGTTACAAAAGAACTAATTTAATACTGTAGAGCGGACAGTGAAATTCTCTTTTCAAATTCAGATTCAGCTCCCAAAACATAGCTACAATTGGTTCTAAAATCATAGGCCCCGAAGTATTTGCTCCTTGTATGCATGTATAACATAATGTTCCATACATATATATATGTGCGTACATGCATGTAGTCTACAGCCTGTAGCATGTTATGTTAAGATTCCATTATCAATTACTGGAGAAAAGGAGAAGACCTTTTTAATACAAATTGCCCTTTAGCCCTTAAATAATAAGTTCGATCTTATAGAGAGTACATATTCTGGTACTGACGCATTGCGTTTGTATACTTCGAGAAAGCTTTCTACACTGATGACTACAATACTCTCTTTGAAATTCTGAGTGTAGCGGGGGTCAAATAAAGGCAGCGAAGAGCTTTTTGCACCTTGAACTGAAACCAGACGGCACTCTTAAGAGTCGAGGGTCATGAAATGGAAGCAGCGGTTGAGAAAGGAGTGAGATAGGGTTATAGCCTATCCCCGATGTTATTCAATCTGTAGACTGAGCATGCAGTAAAGGAACCAATGAAAAATTTGGAGTAAGAATTGAAGTTCAGGGAGAAGAAATAAGAATTTCGAGATTAGCCGCTGACATTGTGATTCTCTCAGAGACACTAATGGATCTGGAAGTGCAGTTGAACGGAATGGACAGGGTCTTGAAAGGAGGATATATGATGAACATCAATGAAAGCAAAATGATGATAAAGGAATGTAGTTGAATAAAATCAGGTGATGTTGAGGGAATTAGATTAGGAATCGATACACTTAAAGTAGTAGATAAGTTTTGCTGTTTGGTCAGTAAAATAAGTGACGATGGGCGAAGTAGAGATGATATAAAATGTAGACTGGCAATAGCGAGGAAAACCGTTCCTGAAGAAGAGAAATTCGTTAACATCAAGTATATTCGTAAGTGTCAGGAAGACTTTTTCGAAAGTATTTATATGGAGATTAGCATTGCAAAAAAGTCAAATATGGATGATAAACAGGTTCTCTTCTTGAATAGAAGCTTTTGAACTGTGCTGCTACAGAAGAAAAAAATGGTTCAAATGTCTCTGAGCACTATGGGACTTGACTTCTGAGGTCATCAGTCCCCTAGAACTTAGAGCTACTTAAACCTAACTAACCTAAGGACATCACACACATCCATGCCCGAGGCAGGATTCGAACCTGTGACCGTAGCGGTCGCACGGTTCCAGACTGTAGCGCCTAGAGCTGCTCGGCAACTCCGGCCGGCTACAGAAGAAAGCTAAGGATTATATGGGTAGATCAGGTAAATAATGAGGAGGTACTGAATAGAACTGGAGAGAAAAGAAATTTGTGACACAACCTGAGTAGAAGTTAGTAGGACACATTCTGAGAACCGCGCGACCGCTACGGTCGCAGGTTCGAATCCTGCCTCGGGCATGGATGTGTGTGTTGTCCTTAGGTTAGTTAGGTTTAAGTAGTTCTAAGTTCTAGGGGACTTATGACCTCAGCAGTTGAGTCCCATAGTGCTCAGAGCCATTTTTGACACATTCTGAGACTTCAAGGTATCTACAGTTATGTACTGGAGGGAAGAGTGTGGGGTAAAAATCATAGAGGCAGGCCAACAGATGAATACAGCAAGCAGATTCAGAAGGATGTAAGTTGCAGTAGTTATACGAAGATGAAGAGGTTTGCACAGGATAGAGTAGCATGGAGAGCTACACAAACCAGTCTTCGGACTGAAGACAACAATAACAACGTATTGTCCCTCCTAAACTTATTCTTTTCTTAAAAATAAGACAACTGAGATCTCTGTGAAACGAGTAATGTCTTCGCTTAGTGCGCGGTCTTTGCAAAGTTATCATAAAAACGCTCGATTCTAAAGCACATGTCGGAGGCTGAAATTTGCATGAGGAGCATTACGATGTGTTTGTGTGTCACAGTAATTTGTGCTGTTTGCACTGCATCACTTTGTGCACCGTACTGGGAATGCGCAGGGACCAAAGTAAGACGAAATGCTGTCCAACTGGAACACATTTGAGTCTATTTAACTCTTCCACTATACAATTAATCAAATGCAGGCGCGTTAACAAGTATTTGCTGTCCATGCGACATTTACATTGGCACTAAATACGCAAATATTCTCGGCCATTGTAGAATCTGGCAAATAAATTGTTGTAACTGGAAACGTTATCCGTCTGAAGATGCGCATAATAACCTGAAACCTGAAGTGTCATGAAATAAAACTTTTGTTATTTGTGGGCTTCACCAGCAACTGAAGATTTCTGTCTTTACCGTATGTTTACGAAGAAGCTATGTTATCTGACTGAAGTGTGTTCGTAGTGACAACAGCCGTGCGGCTGTTAGCTCATCTTCAGCGAACAGCCTTTGCCTGGATAGTTAGAAATCAAGCGTTGACGAAGTTGGCGAGACAAAGAGGGGGCTCTGGAATACCCAGAGAGCATTCTGGGAACGCCGGAGCGACGCATAACTTGCGGCCTCCCGATAATATCACGAGTTGGCCACTTTGGAGGCGACCGTATGGGGGTAATGAGGCCGTTATTACACCGCCCGCGATAATGAAGATGGCGCCGAGACGTGGCGCGATTACAGGCGCGCCCACCAGTTGAGCGCAGCGACTGAGGGCCTTAATGGCGGATCCCGCGAGAGCCGAGGGGCGCCCGCACCGTCGACCACCAAGGCGTGGGAGGGGTTCTCGCCATCTAGTGGCCCAGCGTGCGCCTTGGACACGCATTCCATTAGAACCAGTTCTGTCTTATGGATCACGCGTAGAGATAGTGGTAATTACGTCATTCATTTAATTTCTAACTCTCTTCACTTTCTTTTCTAATTAAAGGAAATTATATCACGTAGTTCAATGAATTTTGGAAACGGACATTTATTCTTACTTTGGAGGGATTAAAAACAGCGCTTCAGAAGATAGAATCTCAAATACATCATTGTTTCCATTGTACATAAATGATCTTTCACGTAAAGCACAACAACCCGAGTTACTTTATTCGCAAACGACATTAACTGTTTAGTTGCGTGAGCCACAGGCCGTATGTACGATTTCTAAGGAATTATGAGAAGAAGTCAGTTTACAACATATGTGTACACCCTTTATTTGTATGTATTCCTGTACGTTCGACAGTCGCAGGATAGTGCAATGGCTTGAATTTATTAAAAAAGCAGCCTTATATACTGCACACGTATCTTCCTCCCTCCTCTCTGTGTTCATCTCTTCCCCACTCCCCCATCACACTGTCCACATCATCCTCCCAACTCTACCTATCACCTCCTCAGTAACTCTCTCCATCTCCTCCTCCACTCTCTCTTTGTCCATTTCCTGTGCCTTCTCTCTCCAAATATCTTCCTCCCCCTCTCTGTGCCCATTACCTCCTGTCCTCTCTCTGACTGTTCATCTCCTCCCTCTTTCCTGTTTACTTCATCCTTTCCCTCTTTCATTATCCATCTCCTCCTCGTTCTCTGTGCTGAGCTGTGTCCATCTGCATCTGTATCCTCTGCAAGGCATATGCCAATATTACCTGTACAGCATGTCAGTCATGCAGGGAAGCCTAAATATCACGGATTGAAAACTATTTTTTGCCTTTATCTGCTCATATGGAAGCCAAGAGTGATGATTCCCATTTATTAGTAGGCATGTGTGTCAAATCTGCTTTAAACCAGTCCAGTGGCTTAGCAGAAGACGCTCAACATAAACACCTACATAAGTACATACATGCATATATCCTGGTCAGTACCTCACTGACAGAGTTTGAAGGACCATAAATCACACTAACATGCAGATTTTTAGTGTTCTGCACCTTAAGCTATAGAAAAGGAAACCTTATAGGAATACTTTGTTGTCAGTCTGTCTGTTGAACTGTTCAGAACACTTTCTCAAAAACGGGTATACGTATCAAGTTGAAATTAGTGACACATACTAGAGTCCCTGTTCCTTTGTGGTATAATAAAAGTTAGCTTTTAAGTCAATGCAATCAAAATATAAGATCATTTATGTCACACACTTCCGTAACTCAGTCATCAAAATCTAGAGGGTACATCCCGTTGACCTAGAATCATTTAATTTGCTGAGAAGCAAGATGTGACACTACGGAAAAACCAATAAATTGTTAATTTTTAAGTATATTTTTCTTCTTCTTCTTCTTCTTCTTCTTGGTGTATACACTTGCACTGCGTCGGCTGGTCACAGGCGGCATTCCCTTGCTTCTTGAACCAGCTCTTCAAAGTTGTTGATGCCACTCCATGTCTTGATATTATGTGTCCATGATAGCTTCCTTCGACCTGGTGGGCTCTTTCCTTCTATTCTGCCTTCTAGAGGTTCATATTCTTTCCTTTCATTGTGTGCCACAAGTACGATGTCCATCTTCTTTTAATTGTTCCCATTAGTTTTCTATCCACCCCGGCTCTATGCAGCACTTCAGCATTGCTCACTCTCTAAATCCATGGTATTTTTAGTAGTCGGCGCAAGAACCACATTTCTGTTTCTTCTAACTAAAGCACAAGGAAAAATCTTTTCTGTCATTTGATATCCAACTTCAAATTGAGACAGTCACGAGTCCTGGAATCGATGCTGCCCGATGTCTTTCCAGTACTTTTTGAGTCATCAGTCTTCTGGTTGGTTTGATGTAGCTCGCCACGAATTCCTATCCTGTGCTTTATCTCAGAGTAGCTTTTGCAGACTACGTTCTCCAGATGTACTTCTCATTCCTTACGTTGTCAGTCCACCTAATTTTCAACACTCTTCTGTAACACCACATCTCAAAAAATGGTTCAAATGGCTCTGAGCACTATGGGACTTAACATCTATGGTCATCAGTCCCCTAGAACTTAGAACTACTTAAACCTAACTAACCTAAGGACATCACACAACACCCAGTCATACCACATCTCAAATGCTTCGGTTCTCTTCTCTTCCGGTTCTCCTACAGTCCATGTTAACTGCCATGCAATGCTGTGCTCTTACTGTATAGTCTCAGAAGTTTCTTCCTATGTTTGATACTACGAGTAGAAGTCTCTCATTGGCCAGGAATGCCATTTTTGTCAGTGCTAGTCAGCTTTTGATGTCCTCCTTGCTCCATCCGTCGTGGGTTATTTTGCCACCTAGGTAGCAGAATTTCATAACTGCATCTAGTTCATGATTACCAATATATATGTTAAGTTTCTCGTTGTTCTCATTTCTTCCACTTTGCATTACTTTCGCCTTTCTCCAATTTACTCTCAGTCCATACTCTGTACTCATTAGGCTGTTCATTCCATTCAGCACATCATGTAATTCTTCTTCACATTCATTCAGGATAGAAATGTCATCAGCGAATCTCATCATAGATATCCTTTCACTGTCAATTTGAGTTCCATTCTTGAAGCTTCCTTTCAAATTCTTCAGGGGGCGAAAGACTGCATCACTGTCTTAGGCCCTTCTCAATCCGAGCACTTCGCTCTTGGCCTGATCCTTGTACGTATTGTACTTTCACCATTTTCCCTAAAGCTTACCCCTATTTCTCTCAGAATTTTGGGTACTAAACAAAGAAGCTACTCTTTTTTTTTCTTTTTTCTTTATTGATTTTCAATTCCCCCCCGAAGGGGGCGGGCTGGCAGCAGCTTACTACGCTGCTCTACAGCCTACAGACTTTTTTTAAATAAAGGAAGAAGAAAGAAACAAGGTAAAACAGGCGATAAAATGGTGATTTAAAGTGTAAAATGGCGTAAAAATGCGGAAAATTAGAACAGTAAGCAAAAGGGGTTGGCAATGTAGATAAAATACACAGGAATCAGACAAGTAACATAGTAGACACACAATTAAAAAACACGGCGACAGTCTGGTTTCTGTTCGCAAGAGATAAAATGCACATCCAGCGACAGTATGATGGCCGTTCGCAACAAGTCCCAAAAAACACAACACGGAACACTCACTGTAAAACACGCACTGCACGAAAGTGGCAGCACGAATAGGACACTCCCGAGCCAAAGGCAGATTGGGGGGGGGGGACCTGCAGGAGGGGGAAAAACAAGGAGGGAGGAGAGGAAAAAAAACGAAAATGGGGGGCAAACCAAGGAGGGAGAGGACTAATAAAGGGGGAGAAGGGCAGACGCGAGAGGGAATGAGAGAAGGGAAATGTAAAAGGATGCGGGGGAGAGAAGGGGGCAAAGAGAGGGGAGGTGGGGAAGAAAGAGGATGGAAGGGGGGAGAGGGAGCCTGGGAAAAGGACAGAGGAAAGGAGGGGGAGTGAGGATCAGAGTTGATAGGAGGGATAAATGGAGGGAGAGAGGGCATCATCCGGGAGGGGGAGTTGATGGAAGCCACCTTGGGAAAGGAGATGTAGGGTGTAGAGATGGAGGGCAGGGGGGACACAACGGTGAAGACGTGGCAGGGGGCGGGGATCCGAGAGGAGAGGAGCAACCAGGGGGTGAGGGGGTTCAAGACGGCGGGAGGTGTAGAGGATGCGGATATGTTCGAGGAATAGGAGCAGATGGGTGAAAGGAATGAGATCATAGAGGATCCGCGTGGGGGACGGGAGGCGTATACGGAAGGCGAGGCGGAGTGCATGACACTCAAGGATCTGGAGGGACTTATAGAATTTGGGGGGGGGGGGGGGGCAGATATCCAGGCAGGACCGGCGTAACAGAGGATGGAACAGATTAAGGATTTGTAGGTGTGGAGGATGGTAGAGGGGTGCAACCCCCATGTCAGGCCGGAGAGGAGTTTGAGAAGTCGGAGGCGGTTGTGGGCTTTGGATTGGATGGAGCGGAGATGAGGGATCCAGGTGAGGTGACGGTCAATGGTGAGGCCAAGGTAGGTGAGGGTGGGGGTGAGGTGGACGGGCACAGACAGTAAGGGAGAAATCCAGGAGCTGGAAGGAGCGAGTGGTACGACCTACGATGATTGCCTGGGTCTTGGAAGGGTTGAGTTTCAGGAGCCACTGGTTACACCATGCAGCAAAAAGGTCAAGGTGATTCTGGAGAAGGCGTTGGGACCGTTGGAGGGTAGGAGCAAGGGCGAGGAATGCGGTGTCATCAGCATATTGCAAGAGGTGTACTGGAGGGGGGGGGGGGGGTTGGGGCATATCTGCCATGTACAGGAGGTAGAGGAGAGGGGAGAGTACAGAGCCCTGGGGCACACCTGCAGAGGGGTAGAAGGTGTAGGAAGTGGCATTATGGATGGTAACATAGGAGGGGCGGTGGGAGAGGAAGGAGGCCACCAGACGGATGTAGTTGATAGGAAGGGCGTAGGTTTGGAGTTTAAACAGGAGACCGGGATGCCAGACACGGTCGTAGGCCTTTTCGAGGTCAAGGGAGACAAAAATGGCGGAGTGACGGGAGTTAAGTTGGAGGGAGAGGAGATGAGTGAGGCGGAGGAGTTGGTCATCAGCAGAGATGGAAGGTCGAAAGCCACATTGGGTGTTTGGGAGGAGGCGGTGTTGGCAGAGGTGGTGATGGATGCGCCGGGAAAGGATGGATTCCAAGAGCTTGCTGAACACCGATGTGAGACAGATAGGACGATAGGAAGAGGCGTCAGATGGAGGCTTGTTGGGTTTGGAGAACATCAGGATACGGGAGGTTTTCCACAGGTCGGGATAGAAGCCAGTGGCAAGGATGACGTTGTAGAGGGTGGCAAGGATTGAAAGGAACGAGGGAGGGCAGTGTTTGAGGTGGTGGTAGGTAACGCAGTCGTGGCCGGGAGCAGTGTTGTGTTTGGTGCGGAGTGTGAGGCTGATGTCCTGGGTAGTGATGGGAGTGTTAAGTTCAGATTGTGGTGTGTGGCCCACGTACTGGAAGCTAGGAGCAAGGGGAGGAACAGAGGTATTCGTACGGTCCATGACATCAGGGAAGAGGGAATAATCAAAGTGGGGATCATCTGGGATGGAAAAAACATCAGAGAGGTGGGAGGCAAAGTGGTTGGCTTTACTGAGGTTGTCAGGAAAGGGACGGTCATTAAGGAGGAGAGGGTACTGGGGGGTGGGGCGGTTCCCAGTAAGGCAGTGGAAAGCAGACCAATACTTGGAACAGTTTATGGGGAGCGCGGTGTTGAGTTGTGTACATGTCTGGCGCCAGGCACGGCGTTTCTTCGCAGTAAGCAGGTTGCGGATGTGACGTTGTAATTGCCGGTGGCGGGTAAGTGTATCCCGGTCACGAGTGCGAAGAAAAGAGCGGTAGAGGCGGCGGGACTCTCGAAGGAGAAGGACGGCCTGTGAAGCTACTCCTAGATCACGTATATACTCAATATCGATTACAGGCAAAACAGTTGAGATAATAAATTCCCGGAATGGGCGAAATGTCTACAAACATAAATAAGTTTATACAGAATCATCGGTGTCCTAGTCCTACTCGACTCGCACCTGGTCAATTTTTGTTAACGAACGTACACGTTTTGGGCCACAATTAATGAGGTATGCACATGGTCGTGACGTGCAACGCCACCTGGCGACCTGCTGTGCAGCTCCTCGTGAGATGGTTAAACTGTGCAGTCGTATGAGTCCTGTAACGAAAATCGGTTTCCTAAGATAAGAGGCCTACACCACAGTACCTTTGTTGCAATTGATGGACGCTTGCGAGAAATAGGGAGTTTTTTTCATATGAAGCCTTCTTTACATGTGACGTATGTTTTAACTTCAGAAACAACCATATCTGGAACTATGAGGATTCCTGTTAGATTGCACCAGTGATGCTTCTCTGTAAACGTGTGGTCAGGAACTATGGGTAGTAATATTCTGGGACTTGTAACACTGACACCTCGATAGACTTAAACTGCTTGTAAACCACGACGTGTTCTCCAGAGCTAAAGGGATTTTGACACAATAATATGCAGCATTGATAGAAGCACAGGGTTCATTGCTTTAATGACTGATATAAATTACTCTCACAATATGCCTTTCGTGCACAGAGACCTCTGGTTCCAGCACGACGGTGCCTAAGAGCATTTCACTGATGATGTGCGAGCATGGCTAACTGTCGATTTTGGGGTACATTGGGTAGGATGAGAAGGATGTGTCGTGTGGCCAGCGTGTTCGCCTGACTTGACCTCTCTTGATTACTTTCTTTGGGGCATGTCTAAAGTAAAGTTTACGTTACTCCAACTGCAACTAGAGCTGAGCACACATGCGACCAAATTCGACAGAATTTTGACGTGCTCTCCAGAGCCAGATGGACATTGACACAACGGTATGCACTGGGTTCATTGTTTGAACGATCCATGTAAATTACTCTTAGAGTATAATATAATAATAACAAACGGAAATTTTTCAGCGTATTCTTTATTATGACGTAAAGGATATGTATAAGATTACATGTTCCTTAATAAAGAATGACCCCTGTGTGACCTATCATTCCTCAAAGTTTGTCGATCAGGTCCTATAACCTCTCTGTCTCTGCCTCTCTCTCATTCTCTCTCTCTCTCTCTCTAACGGATTGTCTTCTTACTCTTTTCCATTATTCGTATGACAAGTGAAACATAGATTTAACATAAAAATAAAGCTATTTTACTTCTATACAGTTATTACTACATGCGTTTAATTAAGTATTCATATACAAAGTAGAATTTGTCCTTAAGGAATAATTTCAGATTGAATTTAAAATACATTTTGCTACTGATCCGCCGTTGTTATAAGTGAACAAAGACTTTTGTAGTTGTGTATTGAACTTCTTCAGCTAACAGATTTATTAAAGAGAAGCTAAATCTCTTCTTTTCTAGTATTGAAGCTGAAGAAATTTAAATCAGTAATGTTTATTGGTGCCAACGGCCTTTCCGCAGTGGTAACACCGGTTTTCGTCAGATCACCGAAGTTAAGCGATGGGTGACCATTCGGTCCGTCGAGTGCTGTTGGCAAGCGGGCTGCACTCGGTCCTTGTGAGGCAAACTGAGGAGCTACTTGACTGCGAAGTAGCGGCTCAGGTCTCGTAAACTGACATATGGCCAGGAGAGTGGTGTGCTGCCCAACTGCCTATCCATATCCGCATCAAGGGATGCCTGTGTGCTGTAGATTACACGGCGGCCAGTCGGTACCCTTGGGCCTTTATGGCCTGTTCAGACGGAGTTGAGTTTAGATAATGTTTATAAATATTTTCGATAGATCTATATTTCTGAATCCACAGTTAGAATATCTAATACCTTGAAGAGGCACATACAAGTTGACTGTGGCTGATCACCACATATAATTTTCACTCCTTGCTTTTGAGCAATCGAAACTGTTGTTTTAAGTGAAGAGTCACGCAAGAAGTAATGTCCTAAGATGATAATGTGTGGAAATACCATAGGCTATTACATAGAACATGAACAATATTTTCCATCTAGTTCACATTTTAATCAAAATGTTAGCCATAACATTTGGACATTGTATTATATTCACTGACTCATGTTCAACAACCACATTAACTGTTGGTCATGTCCTGATTGTTGTACATAACTCAATACTTTGTATTTCTCCGAAATGGATGGAAAGTCGATTTGCAGTGGCCTACTTATTAACTCTTTGAAAAACTTTATATATAGTTTCTTTTTGCTGTTTTTCTACTTCATATGATTATATTACTTTTGTCATATGAAATAAGCACCAACACTTCTTATGTATGTTTAGAAGAAAACCATGCACGTATGAATGGGGTAGGTGTGGTTTTGTTTCTGGTTTTGTTAAATACTTCCATAAATAATTCTATAAATTGGGGAAATATAGAATGTATGCTCTACATAATTCACAAATTTTTGCAAATCACATAAATAACAGCTGATGGTAATTTTGTATGTAATATTTGATATTTGGTGACTTAATCTATAAATCTTATTCTTCTATCGAACAACTATTCTCGAATCCAGCTGTTACATAATTAATCCCAAAAGAAATCCATGGACAGTTCACAGTGTGATTAATACTTTAAGCATTTATAGTCGGATTTCTCTCCCTTTACTGACTTACTTGTGTAGCTCAGTGGCTAGTGTAACCTGTCTAATTTGTGACACTGGAGAAGATGAAAGGTAGGTTTTGAACGTTACTGCCTAAAGAACGGATCACCATCTGCTGTTTCACGTGTACTCATTTTGTGAGACTCAGAAGGGAAGTATGAGAGAAATCTTCTCTGATTTAAAGTACAGATCTTATTTTCAGTCACTAATGTCCTCTACTCGATAAAGCTCAACAGTTAACGTTTGCAGCAGGGTGTTGTTTTAAAACAGTACTTTATTAAGCACTACTATCTAGTTCCGAGTCTTGTTCACTGTCAAGTGCATCTGTAAGCATAACAACACACCAAAATGATGTTGGAGTCAAAATATGTAAGTTTTGTTATACAGAGTGTTAGGTTTATAGCTACATATATTGTGAGAAATAGTACCTTAATATGAACCCACTTCAGTGAGTAAGTTGTTTTTTCTTTGTGTGTAATAGCCTACTCGCAAACGCGTCACGTAATTTACTTCGTGATGTTTCGGGCATGGTCGTAACCGTGCCGCGAACTGGACAATATCTGTCAGTACAGATAAATCATTTTGCGTCCATGTGTTCACACTTCAATACCAGCCTTCTACCCAGGGGAAATTAAACAATAATGGCTTGTTTGTGTCACGTGTACTTGAAGGCACTAACGAAGCTAAAACCACACTTCTTATAATAGCTAAAATTTTTAGTCTGCAAATGAAGTAAATACTGATGCAATGTTCTTCACTATAATGTCGTCGGTCATCAATTGAAATATCTGCACTTATACTCCTAAATCTCTGTATTTTGACTACTGTTTAATTTTAATTCTATAAAAAAATAACAAACCAGAATTAAATGGAAGTCAGAATGTATAAGAACTTATAATTTGATTCTCATTTACCTCTGGTGTGCTGTGATGTTTGTGGATTCACTGGAAAAAGTGCGGAGCTCTAAATTATGGAAAGAGTTCATTCTTAAATATTCTAGAACACTCTGTCCCGAGATAAATCTGCATGAACATTATCGTTGTAGACAAATGTTCAGTAACAATTATCTGCATCGGCAAGCAGCTGCTTGGGGCTGTAGGTATTAAAGCATTCACAGAGCGTTGATTCTGTAATGGAATTTCTTAGAAATAATCAATAGTATGCAGTAAGAACTAATGATATCCATGCCTCCAGTACTAGGAAACAACGTTACTTCTTTCACTCATCGTTAACATTAGCTTTAGATTCAACGAGGGCAAGTAATAATTCATCCGTAACCTATTATTACTTACCTAACGATATCAATTGTGTTGCCAAACACCCACTCAACGTAACTGAAAACAGGTGAAAATTTTCTTCTTGACATCCTATTTTGTATTACGGAAGGAATTTTCTTACAAATCGTTATGTAGTTCAGGAGATTTACAGGATTATTTTTGTTACTACATTCCGTATTCTGTACATAGCTATTACGCAGTCATATCTAGAAACAAATTGCCTTACTTTGGCTATAAAATAACTGTGTCTCTGAATTTTATTCAAAAAATAATGCAGCTCACTTGGTATGTTAAGCAGGAGGGAACGTCTTAAAGTCTCCTCAATCATTAATTGAATTATTCCTCTGTGCTTGGCAGTAATTGACAACGGTATGAAAAACGTTCTGCATAATTACTTAATATGGTCACGTATTTGCTTTCGCGTCCCTAAGCTGTCGTCTGGTAACAACTAAATGTCGCGAACACAGATAAAAATGGAGTGCGACTTACACGGATATTACTTATGTAGAATATACAAAATTGATGAAGTGTAGAACTTTTACAAAGAACATACGGGATCCAGAATGTATTTTCACTCTGCAGATGGGTGTGCGCCGATATGAAATTTCCTGGAAAATTAAAACCGTGTGCCGGTCCGAGACTCGAACTTGCGATCTTTGACTTTCACGTGCAAGTGCTCTACCAACTGATTTACTCACGCATGACTCAAGACCGTTGCCCACAGATCCACTTGCGCCAATACCTCATTTCCTACATTCCAGACTTCACAGAATTTTTTCTGCAAAACATTCGAGACACACTGTTACAACTTAAGAAGGTAGGAGATGAGGTACTGGCGGAAGTAGAGCTGTGAGAACGGGGCGTGAGTCGTGCTTGGGTAGCTCAGTCGCTAGAGCACTTGCACGCGAAAATCAAACGTCCGGAGTTAGACTCTCGGTCCGGCACACGGTTTTAATCTGCCAGGAACTTTCAACATGCGGGATGTTGCACCATCACATATGTTGGTAAAAAATTAAACAAAAGTTAAAGTCTCGCAGCTATAGAAGTCCGTTTTCCATTATGAAGCCTTTCAGCTGGGAAGCTGACTCACTAAGAGCTTTGCGCTGCAGCAACGAATTGTACACGTGCCTCATTATCTTTTCCTTTTGTAGTCTATAATTATCAGTGATATGTGTATTTATTGTATATAGAATGCCAGCTCTGTGATTTTTCTTTGTTTCATGGTTCAAACGGTGACTTTACAGAGGAGGAGAGAGCTTCCGTCGCAGTTTTGCTGAAGGGAAAGATAACGGACGAGTTTGCAGCGTGCCGAAAGCCAGACTACGCAATAACGTGTCTTAAATCTACTCAGGACTCCATTGAATATCATCATTGTCACGGGCAAATTGAAGAATATGTAATACGTTATTAAAGCTTTGTGTCAGTCCTGAATAAGCCGCGCTTGCTTATGTATGTACATTGCAGGGTTAAATACACTGGGAATAGCATATACGTTGCGTTATGTTTTAAGAAAGTCTGAAAGAGTGTTTATATCTGGTTTTAGAAATATGACGACTGGTCACTTTTAACTGTGAATACACCTATATATTGAAACGATAGGAAAAAGAGAATCACTATCTGTGAAAAGCAATTAGATTTCTCATTCAGAGAGTGATGGGAGTAATATCGAATTTGTAAATAATAGGTTGGTTTTACTATGAAGTAATTAATTAGCGACTCAGAGACAGTTGCCCACTCCCAGATCTGTGCCCTCGTCGTAGAAATAACTGTATTTTTACCTTTGGTATTTATAACAACCAGAGTCGACGGTACTATAACATGTAATAGCTTTAGTTGATTCAATTCAAACTTCTGCAGTACAAAAACAAATCATTTGGTGCTTACTACCAGACGATAAGAGCTGTATGAATCTGTTCCAAATGACGTTTTTATTACTTCGGATGTCAGCTAGATACGATCTTCAATTGATTAGTGAGTCTTTTTGGTAGCTAGGTGTACTTATGATACATACGTTATAAACAGTGATATACTTAGTCCACATAAAAGACGGTCATACCACTGAAAATAACAACAGCATTTCAATTTTTTTTTGAATCGTGGTTTGTGTAACATCACGGGCAGTCACTATGGTCAGTCACGAAGATTTGTGGCAATTAGTTTATCTGAACAGGAGAGAAGCTGGAGATTAAGAAACAAAGACTACACCTCTATCTAACACGTTTTAACAGAAAGCCACCTAAACTATGTAGATTGTGAAGTTAAGAAAATTAGAGAAATTATCCCACTGGAAATACTTGAAATCAATCAAGTAGCGAAACAGAGTGCTTGATTAGTGTTAAATGCCTAACCTCACTTTCCTTTCCTCCTTTGTTAAATTTAGTTTCAGTTATGCAAATATTACATTACACTCGTAAATTCAGCTTCATTCTTCAGCTACCTTTTAATGTAAATGATATCCACAAAAAACTTTATTTTTTTGTTTTAAGAAAAATACAACGATTTGTGTGTGACATAAAAATGGAATTCATTCTATCGTAAACATTCTATATCAAGGCTTTTGTATCTTTTGTACCTTCTATGTAAGTAATAGCCACGTAAGTCGCAATATTAGTTCATTTATGTTAGCGACGTCGGCAATAGAGTAAGAAGCCGAAAGACCTTTCGTTACCAAATAAATTTAATTTTGCAGAATATCAGCATAATGTTCGTGTTTAGTTTTTTTTTCATATTCAATTAAACCTTCGCGCAATTCCAGTATAAATTTATGTTTTATTCAGTTCTGTTTTTATTTTCTCCTTCCTTATCTACAAGAGCACTGCGAGAGACAACACCAGGCATAAATTTTCATTGCGGAAAGTCCTACAAAATTTTGAGAGTCTGCATTCCAAACTGGGTAGAAATATATAGAGTCCTCCAATGTATATGTAACGTAATGACGACGAAAGTAAAGTCTGAGAGATACGGGCTTATACAAGGAGGTACCAACAATATTTCCACCAACATACAATTCACAAATCAAGTAGGAACGTGGTACAATGCCCTCCTTCTTATGTGTGGCATTGTAGCGAGAAGGAAGCGACTCTGCCTTCCTTCTCTGGTTTCTCTATTACTAACCTGATGTCTTGCTCCTTCGGTTGTCCCTCGTCACAGTAGTAGCGCTCAGGCGCCTGGTTCGATGCAGGGTTGTGCTCCTGCTGAAATGGGGTGTGTCAGGATGCCAGTTGTTAAAGGTTAACAACGTTTTGTAATATAATCGTTTTACAGAAGAAGACTTTAAAACATGCGTCACAAACTTTCCAACATGACAGCTCTTGGCTGCGCCGTTACACTCAACACTTTACAACACCTTTATCACTTTCAATACTCGTTATAGATACTGCCCACGACACGTGGCGTTCACAGATAAATAACACCGTTCACTTTAACTTCATATCTTGTTTATCACTTCTATATTTGTGGTCAGTGGTGCATTCTGCTACTGCCACTGCCTACTCGCGACCGTCCTTTTGGAGCCGCCTTTTGTTACCGGTTGTAAGCACTATGGGACTTAATTTCTGAGGTCATCAGTCTCCTAGAACTTAGAACTACTTAAACCTAACTAACCTAAGGACATCACACACATCCATGCCCGAGGCAGGATTCCAACCTGCGATCGTAGCAGCAGCGCGGTTCTGGACTGAAGCGCCTAGAACTGCTCGGCCACATCGGCCGGATCTGATTTCTCAACTGTGCGTTTTGAGTGGTGCCTTGCTACTGACTTCGCACCGTCTTCCCGACGCACAAGAGAGACCCTCACCCCCCGCCCCCTCCATTTCTCCCTCAGCCAATAGGGACACTCCGCTCGTCTCCTATGGATATAGATATCAAAACTGTCAGCCAATGGGCGTTCAGATCGCTGTTGCCAGGCGGACCTGACGTCACGTTTGCGGACAGTTTGACGGAAGTTTGTCTCGGAATACTTTCTCAGATTGTAAGATGCTACTCCCGAATAGTCGGATGTTGTCCCTACTAAGGTTGCACAATATTGCCTCTTGTGCTGTTATCGTTAATGCTCGTTGCTGACGCATAATTGTCGGGTGGACATGCATCCTGGCTGCTACAGAGCATTCCCGAGCGTCTAGGTCTCGCAAAGCCTCATAAATGTGCGTAATAATTGGCATAAACACGTGAAGGGAATGCGCGTATGCATTACAGTGGGATCATAACACTGGTGCAGTACCTGTCTTTCACCACATTCTGTATGACAACGACCGGGAGAGCTGTATGCTCCCTCCGTACCCGCATTCGCTGACGCCTAAGGGCTCAGGATGACACGGTGGCCGGTCGGTACCGTCGGACTTTAATGCCTGTTCGGATGGTGTTTGTTTTTGGTTTGCAAGGAGCAGAGTACCGCGGTTGATAGTGAGCTGTTGTAGAGTGCTATATTATATCAGCTGTTTCTGAGTCTAAAATATCTCTTGTTCTCTGAGGACAATATGACGATAATGAATGTTGTTCGAAGAGAAATTACGGACGGAAGTTCTGTTTGATGATATCTTTTCAGCCCCTTCAATTTAATTCACATGTACACATGCGGTCTTTAGTCTACAAAGAAAAGCCATTACAAAATGGGCAGAGGGACTTTAATTTGGTCGATGTACCATCTAACGTTGTCATACACAGGGAAACAACTTCAACGAGTCCATGAGCAGTGAAGTTTTGTTGCTCAAATCTGTTTAATGGAGTTGCTAGACGTAATATTTGGAAAAAAAGATTAAAAGGTGAAAGGAAAAAAATATTGATGTTGGTTCCAGTAAGAAAGACAGTGAGAATACAGCGTCTCCAAACAGCATCATAACACTTTTCTCTATGTAAAAGACGTTATCTTCTATGCTATTTCCCTATAAGGCGAAGTTTTCCATATTGCTGCATCCACAATGTAAAATTTCTGACAGGATTGAACTGTCTCCGGAAGCGTCAGATGAGTTTCCTGATTACTAGCACCCAAGTCAATCAGCTTTGTCTTACATCATTGCACGACATTTTCATGTAGAAATTAGTTGTAATACTTCAAAAATCGTTTTGTTTGTTGAGTAAATTCACATATAATACTGCCGGAGTCTAGACCATGACTGCGCCGCAAGTAAATGTTAATGAGAACAACAGTATGAGACGTGGCTGTGATACACTATGTGATCAAAAGTATCTGGACAACCCCAAAAACATACGTTTTTCATATTAGGTGTCTTGTGCTGCAACCTGCTGCCTGGTACTCCATATCAGTGACTTCAGTAGTCATTAGATATCGTGAGAGAGCAGAATGGGGCGCTCCGCGGCACTCAGCGAATTCGAACATGGTCATGTGATTGGGTATCACTTGTGTCATACGTCTGTACGCGAGATTTCCACACTCTTAAACATCACCAGGTCCACTGTTTCCGATGTGATACTGAAGTGGAAACGTAAAGGGACACATACAGCACAAAATCGTACAGGCTGACCTCGTCTGTTGACAGAGAGAGACCGCCGACAGTTAAAGAGATTCGTAATGTGTAATAGGTAGACATCTATCCAGACCACAGGAACTGCATCAAGATCCACAGCAAGTACTATGACAGTTAGGAGGGAGGTGAGAAAACTTGTATTTCATGGTCAAGCGGCTGCTCATAAGCCACACACAACACCGGTAAATGCCAAACGACGCCTCGCTTGGCGTAAGGAGCATAAACATTGGACGATTGAAGAATGGAGAAAAATTGTATGGAGTGACGAATCACGGTACATAATGTGCCGATACGATGGCAGGGTGCAGGTATGGCGAATGCCAGGTGGACGTCATCTGCCAGTGTATATAGTGCCAATAGTAAAATTCGGAGACGGTGGTATTATGGTGTGGTCGTGTTTTTCATGTAGGGGGCTTGCACCCCTTGCTGTTTTGCGTGGCACTATCACAGCACAGGCCTACATTGATGTTTTAAGCACCTTATTGATTCCCACTCTTGAAGAGCAATTTGGAGATGGCGATCGCTTCTTTCAACATGATCGAGCACCTGTTCATAATGCACTTCCTATGGTAGAGTGGTTACACGACAATAACATCCATGTAATGGACTGGCCTGCACAGCGTCCTAACCTGAATCCTAGAAAATACCTTTGGGATGTTTTGGAACGCCGCCTTCGTGCCAGGCCTCACCGACCGACATAACGACTCTCCTCAGTGCAGCACTCCGTGAAGAATGGGATGCCATTCTCCAAAAAACCTTACAGTACCCTACAGTGCCTGCGAGAGTGGAAGCTGTCACCATGGCTAAGGGTGGGCCAACTTTTGACCACATAGTGTGTGTAATGTCACTGACCTCACTCATTTCTGGGTTGTGAAGTTCTGAAATCAAGGTAGTTGATTAAAGCTAGAAAGAAGATTGGAACATAACAAGTGTATGTGCAGTCTCTTATATAAGGTCGAGTCGTGAAAAGCATATTGTGATCCGAGCTATGGATCGCGAGGTATTTCAGTTTTGATTAAGCGCTGGAACTAGAATTTCCGGTAACATGTGGTGACCAAAGGCGCTCATTGCCGTTGTATGAGGCCTCTGAGTGCCTAAAGACGGCAAAGCACATCATGGCGAGGGTTTAGAGCACAGCATCGCAAAGTTTCTGGAGGAATACGACGGGTAAGAACTAGAAGTTGCAAGTATTTTGCACCCCTCCACCACTCCTCCTCGTCCTCACATGAGACACCACCCTTGCAGTCTTGAAGCCTGGGGAAGAAAAAAGTCCATCCAAAAATTATGTTTTTTGTGAGTTAATCTGAAGGGAAAGTAAGTAGTGTTACGAAAGAACATCCACCAGTGGAACTGATATAGGACACTATATTATTACATGGGGGAAAATGTTACTGAATTTGCTTGTATGACGCCACAGCAGTTCAAGAATCTATAAATGGGAATGACAGGCCTTTGTGTAAGAGAAACCGTTGCATGTTGGCTGAGGCAGGACGTGCGTCAAACGGCAGTTCCACCTCAGCTGTGCAATAAGCTTTATATTTGTCCGATTTATGTCGAAAAAGTCAGGATGTTATGTAAGTCGAAGTTGGAGGAGGAAGGAAGGAAGGGAACGGGAAGCAATTATTTATGTCAGCCCCGTCAGGTCTTAACGAAGAATCAACGGCGACGAGTGAAATCGCGTGCGAGATCGGGATTCGAACTCGGGATCTCCTGGACACTGGAAAGTTGCGTTAACCACACGGTGTTTACAGTAATTGCGCGGAAGATCTCGACACGCCTCCCAGCCAAACCACACTCCCACATAATGTCACCTATCCAGAGTCCCCGAACATATCCCCCATGCTCGTTAGTTTGCGACTCCTGCAGGAGGTCGACGTGATTGTACATCTGCACTGGAGGATGTGGATTCATTGTCCAATGAGGTGAATCAGTTATATGAATGCGTGGTGTCTTTCATTTCGGACATATCTGAAAGAACAGACATCTAGCGTTCGTATAAGGTCTGGATGTTCACAATTGTCTTCGTTGTGCCTTTAATTGGTGTTGTTAATGTATATTTGATGGCAACCATTTTACAGCCCTATACGATGGTAGCGTGATGAAGAAAGTTTAACTTTCATAATACGCCATTACTTAACCTTCTTGTCGATACGTTGGGTGATGTTGATTATCTAGTTGTTTACACTCTCAGTGTGTGAAGTAATGGGCGAATTGTGGTGCCCTGAAAATATTCTGAGTTCGGAGTTGGCGTGGCTGCACGGGCCGCTCGGTCGGTGTGGGCCGCTCGGCAGGCAGAGCACCTGGTGCCACACATTGGTTGAAGCAAGAGGGGTCCAGCCTGAGCGCCTGGCTGGGAATTCCATGGTGACGCTGTGTCGATGAAAGAGACTTGTATGCCGAGAATGGTGGACTTTGTGAAACCATCATGGCAGACATTTCACAGTTCATATAGCAGTTAATAGTAGCCAGATGAATCACGATACCTCAAAAAGATACATGTACATTACCATTATTTGCACGACGATTCTGATGGTGTAATTAGATTTTCAATATCTTTATTAGTTTAAAGTTTAGTATCTGAAGATAAATTACAAGGTAAACCAAGCAACGAAATTCCGTAATCTAAACAGTTCATCATATTTTCTCGACTACGTGTCTTTAGAAAGCTATTACTGTAAACCTAAATTGGTATAAATTACAGGTATGTAACATGAATAGTACATGAGTTATAGGAGGTCAAATTGGCCGATTACTGTCGAACACGTCAGGCCATAAGTACTCCACAGTTACATGAAGAAACGGTAGCAGCATGCTTATAAATACATTTATTCGTCTATGTCTTTGTTTATATCCGATATATCGTATTCATGAAGAAATTGATTAAATATTTAATGTATTTTAGAAAGCACATAGACGTTAGGCTACTGGCCGACCTTTTGTTCTATTCCTTTGATATATGTTTAGTTAATATGTTTATGTATTTAATAATGTGTGTTAGAGCGTGCTTATTGTCCAGCTGTAGGAATATTTATTTAATTTAAAGTTATTTAAATGTAAATCCAGTACTTCGAAAGTGTTTCAAAATGTTCGTGAGTGTGCGTTCGCTTGGAGACATGATGGGAGCGCTATCACCAATCACAGCGCTCGTTGCTAAGGGAGGTGACTACCGAAGTGAAGAGAGGGGGAGGTCGGAAAACAGTGCGGTGCGAGGGATAGTCGGTCGCGCAGGTCACGGGTTGGCGGGGGGGGGGGGGGAGTTTCGGACAGTACGGCGCGACGGAGGGTGGTCGTGAGAGATACAAATACTTCGGAGTGCCGACTTGTGAACTTGTGAGATTTCCGTGGTTTCTACAGTGAAGACGTAGTATGCGTTTAGAAGTGAGTATCTCACCAGCTATGTTGTCATTCATATCTAATAACGTGCAGTAGGAACCTATTGTTTCCCTGTTATTCAATTTACATTTTATTTAATTACTGGCCCATCGACACCACACTCTCAATAGTACTTCTACTATTGTACTCACCATTTAATGTCGTTAATAAAGTACCTGCAGATTTTATTTAATTGCAATCTCTCATTTATAAATTTCTACCTTACATTTGCAATTGCCAAGTGATAGGAACCTTCGACCATCTGATTCATGTGTATGTTCATATTGTATATTGTAGACTCAGCAGTATTTGGCTTGTAATGTGGCAACTACGTATCCCAGCCCCTAGACATCGAAACCAGCCAAAACTTTTAATATTTCAACTCTGAAGGTACGTAGTTGAGAGCCACACAACAGCATCATTTCATT
Organism: Schistocerca nitens; assembly: GCF_023898315.1. NCBI lineage: Eukaryota > Metazoa > Arthropoda > Insecta > Orthoptera > Acrididae > Schistocerca > Schistocerca nitens. The sequence continues at coordinate 848,774,763 of NC_064614.1, forward strand.
TTATATATCGAAAGCCCACAAGTGTTATTGATAAGTCATCGCTGATGACTTCCTGGCCGTGATTATGGGGTGGAATTACTTGCTGTCTTGAAGAATATCGTGTGATTTACTGCCTACAGATACAATTCTATCCTGTCTTCTAGTTTCTAAGGCCCACACAGCAGAGCAGCAGTGTTGTGGTCGTCTGATAAGCAACCGGCTATATCGGTAAACGTAGAAGTAACTTGGTAATCGGAATTAATTTTCATTCAGGTAAGCTCCGAAAATTCTCATTAATGCCACTTGCGCCGGCCGAAGTGGCCGTGCGGTTTTAGGAGCTGCAGTGCGGAACCGCGAGACCGCTACGGTCGCAGGTTCGAATCCTGCCTCGGGCATGGATGTCTGTGATGTTCTTAGGTTAGTTAAGTTTAACTAGTTCTAAGTTCTAGGGGACTAATGACGTAAGAAGTTGAGTCCCATAGTGCTCAGAGCCATTTGAACCAATGCCACTTGCATTTGTGAAATTGTTGTAACCAAATTGAAGAGCACAAAGCTCAACATACCCTGTAACGTTAAGATTTTACCAGTTTAGCTTGTTATTCATCCCGGACTGTTGTTGCCTTAATACAAAGCTTGATAAGGTTTCACATATTGGAGCACAGCATACGAACAACAGCGTACTATCAAAGGGCAAGTAAGACGAACAGATAGAATACGTCTGGCTAGATTTCGAGCTCACAGTATAGGAAGGTAGGTTTCGGTTATAATTCAGTTATGCATCCCTGTAATTCCTCAGCCTACTGTTTCCGGCAGTTTCCTCTATATTACGTGCCAGGATTGAGTTTTTGGCTTTCCTTATCTCACAGAGTAAACCGATTGCTGACTGGGACAGGAATAAGTAATACACTAAGAGACAATAATGGAAGGTCTTCTTCCCTTTAACAAAAACGGCCTAAATAAAATTAAATTAATATGAAGACGGTGGGGGTAAAGTGTCCCAGACTGTATTTCAGGTATGTCTATTACACCAAAATCAGTTTTCTTCTAAATGAAGTTCAGGTGACTTGCAGTTCAACAGGACAAATATTATCTGTAATGATAAGGCTGAAAACCACCGAAACATGCATTTTTATAATATAATATATATATAATAGGTGATACGTAATTTATGCCAAAAGTTCCTGAACAATCATTATAACTAATGGATAATAAATGGTACAAACGCGCCGATGTAATATACAGTACAAGAGGAATAAAGAACCACTGCTTACAAAGAAATTGTACCATCAATACATATGTAAATCAATAATTATAATTACACTAAAAGGTCTTGACTGATAAGTACAAAAAACGGATACTACAAAAAATCATGCCATTACTATATACGTATAAATTTGAATTTCCCATTTAGAAGAGCTCAGACGTGTCGTTAATAGAAAAAAAATTAATCAGGCGCAGTTACACGTAATAAATTGTGATCATTCAACATGATCGTGACATATTAATAAAAATGACTACAGAAGGTCGTATTGTCATTAGACATCAAAACCATTTTGATTACGGAAACGGACGACGGGTTGAGTCGTCTGTTTGTAACGTCGCGAGTCAATACACAATAGCATTTATTGCACTACTTTGCAGTACGGCTCGTAGCTTTGGAGCCGTTGGCGGTGATAGAAACAGCCGCTTGTATCTTAGCGTGGCTCATTCACACCTGTCGCTAGCCTAGCCATGGGGAGCCGTACGTGTGTCATTTTGAGCGATAGAATATTCAAGCCCCTAAGAATCTAAAGAAACTATATTAAATATTATTCAATTTAGTTAAAATTCAATGTACTGCCCTTTATTATTAAAAAGAAGATTGTGTAAAAATCTCAGCTTTCTAGATGGAATACTTTCAGAGTTAGAGAAAATTACCTAAAACACCCCAAACCGACACTTAGACTAAAAAACTCAGTTAGGAATAATGACAATTTGTCTTTTAGTATAATTTGAAATAATGACTGGAGTCCACAAAATGTCAGGTCAATTCATTTTGATTTTCATGTTAGAAACTTTACCTACTTTATATTTTCGTAATATAAAAATCAGACAAAATTATTATTTGTGTGTAATTTTGTTGTGGGAGTAAATGAGAGTGAATGAGATGTGTATGTGGGACATGTGTTAAATTTCAAGATTAAATTTATGTAATACATTACGTAATCATAGCGTGGGAAAGATGTTTGTGTCCACTTTGCTGATGACATATGTCTAAGTGTACTTGCTTTTGTAAGGAGACAGCCAGAATAATAGTTGAAAGTAAAATCATATTCTAAATTTATTCCAAGATTGATTTTGTTTTCGTTTGGATTTGTTCAACATTTTTATTAAGATTTGCATGATGAAGTGACGTAAATGCGTCTGTGAATATTGATTGGCGTAGAACATTTTTAGAGCGAAATAAGTCGAAGGACTGTTTTGATTGGCTGAACGTCAGGAGGATTCGGTGGCTAGCTATCGGATGTACAGGTCATGTTGGACGTGTCCATCTACGTTCTGATTAAAATGAAGAAGTTACTGGTATTTCGCGTCTGGATGGTATTGCCGTGAAAGCAGTAGCGTTTTCGTACCGTTCTGTGAAGTTTGGAAGTTACATAATTGTTCTGTTGGAAAGATAAACGCGCGTGAACTTTCGGCCATCGTAAAATTCAGAGTGGCATGTTTCGTAACCGTATATGGAATATTTGGCGAGCAATTTCGTTAATAGAAATCCACTGAAAAGGTCTGAATGTGAAACTCAGATATAGTAACGGAGTATTGACTGTGAAATCACGTAATTCCATGGGTTGGACTTAAGTACATCTCTAGCTGCCTGGCCGTGCGGTTAAAGGCGCTGCAGTCTGGAACCGCAAGACCGCTACGGTCGCAGGTTCGAATCCTGCCTCGGGCATGGATGTTTGTGATGTCCTTAGGTTAGTTAGGTTTAACTAGTTCTAAGTTCTAGGGGACTAATGACCTCAGCAGTTGAGTCCCATAGTGCTCAGAGCCATTTGAACCATTTTTTCTAGCTGCCTTGCGTGTTTACTGGGTTGCATGAATTGTGAACCGAGGACAGTGATGTTACTCGCTAATTACATGTGGGCTGATGGCCGGTATCTTTTTTTTTTTAACTGAAATGGAAAAAAAGACTCGTCTCAGAGTTTTGTCATTTTATTGAGAGAACGAAGCAATCATCCCCCCCCCCCCCCCCCCCCCCAGAAAGTATTATAAGAATTTACAGGATTGCTTGCTACCAGAGTTTACGTGGACTTTGCAACGTAAGTGTTGATGGCGTTTCCTTCAACGATGCTTTTACGTCGTCAGCGCAGTACCTACGTATGCAGAGAAATGGGCTGGGGATCTGCCGCTGTGCTGAGGTATGTGGAACTTTCGCATTGAACAGTATGACGAAAGACAGTGACCAAACACGGAACGCAACGCAATGCGACTTATTAACCCACCCCACCGAATGCTGTTAATTAGAATGAATTGGATTTGTATTAAACTTGCTAAAATATGCTAAGCAAGACCACTTCATAATTATAATAACTTCAAAACACAGTGTAAGACCAGAAAAGTATATCAACAGAAGATGACTACACTAAGTTTAATTATAAAGCAAGAGTGGCTGTTTCGTTTAAAGAACATTAAGCACATGAGTGACTCATCATAAACTTGGTAATGAAAGATGGATAAATTTCCCAAAATAAACGAATTCATTGTCCATTTTTGGCAAAAATAGTAAAAAGATAATAAAAGAGAGTTATACTAAAAACGCAATATTACGCTTACAAGAACGTTGTATAACTAACTGAAATAGAAACAATAACGTTTTGAGTCACAGAAGTTGCACATTAACTTAATCATAAGAATGCTGACAGATACCATCTATTTTATTAACTGCAGCATCGCGTCATATCACCAGACTTCGTATAAATTGTACAACATTATGAGACGTCCAAACTGAAATGTGATACTAACGGACAAAAATCTTCAAGCAAAAGATAAGCTACAATACTCGTGCTCAAAAATATGATACAGGTGCACCAGATCTACTGCGCAACAGAACTTAAGCTACAAAGTTTTAAGAGCTCGTAACACAAATACTCTCTCGTGTCACCGCCACATACAGAGAAAGGTTCGTATTTTTATACAGTGCAAGACATTGTTTCGTGTATTCTTTACCTACATGAAACTTTCTTCTTGAATTTAGCGATTTTTCAATAGTTTGGAGAGATACGTGAAGATAGCCTCCCTAATACGAAGTAATACTCTCATCTGTTTAATGGATTTCAGTGAACAGAGCCAAAAGGAATTCTGTAGTATGATGTATCATGCAGAGTAACTTCCTGTGACAGTGCGAGAGAGAGAGAGAGAGAGAGAAAGATATTGTTTATTACTCTGTGGCGGTCAGCGCTCACATAATTATTCTTAGGAGATAGAGCTTTTGTTCTTCTTAAGAGTAACAATTTGAGGAGAGGAGAGCCATTCTTGTGATGTAAAAATCGACGCCATTGCGAGTTTTTGGTTCACACTGTAAAATATAAGTGTATATGGAAGGAAATCAGTTAATAGAACAATAAAATAGTGTTCATTTAAAAAAAAAATAAATAAAAAAAATAACTTGCTGTGACAGTGCGAGAGAGAGAGACAAAGATATTGTTTATTACTCTGTGGCGGTCAGCGCTCAAATTTTTACTCTTAAGAAGAACAAAAGCTCTATCTCCTAAGAATAATTATGTGAGCGCTGACCGCCACAGAGTAATAAACAATATCTTTGTCTGTCTGTCTCTCTCTCTCTCTCTCTCTCTCTCTCTCTCTCTCTCTCTCGTACTGTCACAGCAAGTTACGCTGCATGATACATCATAGTAGCCAGATTTTCTGCCGCTGTAACATCCTGTAATTCATTATTATGACCGTATGGCCTGACAGGTTAATATTAAACACACGTAGTTGACCCATGAAAAATACAGAGTTGTTTCTTTGTGTCTTCGCTTCCAAAGTTCCAATTATTCGCCTCTAAAAGCGCTCAGCGGTGATTTAAAACGAGTTTTTGACCTCTTCGAATTTCATCACTGACTATTAGTATAGTGACATTGTAAAAGGACCCCCAATTTGTATTTTATGTAAACGTAGGTTGATAAATGTCAGAAAAACGAGGCTAACGGTTAATTGTTTCCGTCTGGCTGTGGGCTTCGAGAGAGAAGCTGTGTGTATCCGAAGAGCGAGCAGTACCGCAGAAGTAAAGGACTCATTCGGTTTGTCTAAATGAGCCTGCGGCTTAGGCGGCCTTTCAAAACTAGGCCGAAACTCCGTTCTCTGAGCTGCCAGTCGCAGGCGAGAGCGAGCGAGTAGCAAGGAATTCCAGCAGAGAGCCACGGCAGGGCTCCAGCGAAATTTCCATTACCGCGGGGCCCGTTAACAACACAGGCTCAGGTAGACTTTCATCAGGTGTTGCAAGGAACTGTGATTTTGCCTCACTTTTCATAGACTTCATTAACAAAGTAGCTAATTGAAGCTTGGTGGAAAGACAAAGAGGTTAACGCTTTTCTAGTCACATTATACTAGTATATTGAAATCTGACATGGTGACAATGTTTCTTCATTATAATTAACTAAAAAAGTGTTTCAAAAGTTGTAAATTTGTTACTTATAGAGGCTTGCCACGAATCATTGTCTATAACATGGCTTCCTGTAGCATTTCTTTGCTGAAAGATGTCTTGAGATGTACAGGAAATGGATGTAGTAATAAGTAGACATTGTATTGATACGGGATGCAGCTTTTTAAGCATCCAAAACAAAATCCCACTGATGGTTCCTGATTTCGACGAATAGGATTTTATATCATTTCACGAAAATAAACAGTTCCATTTCTTTTACAGATGCTGAAGCAGTGTAAGTGAACATAACTCATCTCCCAACACAAATTACAATTGCCACGCAACATTCCAGATTGGCAAGAAAAGCATCTCACACCGTTCCATACCTCAACATGCCAAACTTAGTCATTTCGTGCATTTTGAATAGGTAATTAATCTCCAAGAAAAAAGTAAACCGCTACTAGACACAATACCTGTTCCATCGGAGATGGATAGCAACCTAAAATATTTTCATAGAGTTTAGTTTCTATCTCAGAAGTCGTGTAAAGCCACGATTTGACAGCCGAAATCGTTATAAAACCTCTGTTTTGCTTCACATTCGGAAGAAGACTTATATGCTTCCTTGATGTTTTTTATCTTCCGAATGATCTGGATTATAGGAAGTCAAATTAAACACCGTTGAGCCGTCAATTGTCAACCTAATTTCACTAGGCAAACAGTTTCATCATTTTACTACGCCGTCTTCAGGCCCCTGACCGACGTGTACGAATAATCTACCTCGCTTGTGATCACTTGCCGGCAGGTGATAGTTGAAGTGGTCACTGTAACAAATATCTACTAATACCAATGCTTCTGGCCCTTGTTTTGATCATAAGCGAGGTAGATTATTAGTACACGTCGGTCAGGGGCCTGAAGATGGCGTAGTAAAACGCTGAAACTGGTTGCCCCGACCAAATAAAATAAGAATGAGAGTTGACGGCTAAAAGGTATTTAATTTGACATCCTCCATCGAACAACCGAGTCTGCAACCATCGCTAGAAAGAAAGAAAGACAGAGACACGATACGATATCTATAAATGTGAGGGCAAGGAGCAAAACTGAGAAGTGAAATGTAAAGTACATCGGAAATGTACCGACGCATCATATGTTGTAGGTGATATTTTCGTATTGAAATGCAAAGTACAGCGGAAAAGTACGATGAATCATTTGATGAGGCGAGATATTTTCGAAGTGAAATGTAAAATATCAGCACGTCATTTGTCGAGGCGAGATATTTTCGGAGTGTCGGCCGAGAAGAGTTGTGAATGAAGAGATTGGCTTTCAATTCGGTTTGGCTTTAAGTACGGCAATTTTTGAAACGTAAGAGATGCGTTTTGGAATATCCGTTCTTGATCGACCAGTATAGACGGTATCATTTCCGCTGTTCAACCTCCTTTCCGTCAACACTTCCATCAATATTAAAAGAAAACAAGCATAATTTTACCATAGAAATCGCATTTTTGCTCCAGGCTGAAGCTGAAGCACATATAGCTCCTACGATAAGGGCAAGACGCAATGGGATTAATGGCAATGCTTCACACAGCTAACACAGACTGCACACTCCAGTGATAAGAAAAATAGGATAGTTAAACAAATTTCTATCGCAGCACAGATGTGAAGAAAGGAACACACAAAATCGTAAGCGGAACCTAAATAAGTTGAATAACTTGTATTACGAGGGGTTATTTTTCTCTTAGTTGTAGGAAGCTAACAATGAAAACAATATAGAAACATGTTTAAAATTACACTGCGCAGCAAAATTAAAGGAAAACTTTCGGAAGTCCCTTAATTGTCTCCCACTGCGGCGCTTAAGTTTGCAATTGGGCAAAAAGGTGCCTACAATCCACCTGTAAAATGGTACAAAAGCATGGCACCCTATGACGTCATCTTCGGGCTCAATATCAATTCAAACTGCAAGGAGTTGACACATGTCAGAAAATACTACAGCTCAGAATTTCATGTGAGCTGTAAAGTGGCTTACTGATCTACATTGGCACCAAAATTTAACCACAATTCTGTCCATTCACACCATGGACGTGTCACACGATGGGAAGATCGTCACACTCCATCTTACCCCACATTTTCCCTTTGTTTTGACGCCTCTGCGGTACTCAGCGTTGAAACCACTTGATTTCTTCACAGGTGGCCTAAGGAACTATTTCACACACCACCGCTCAGAGTAGACATGAAAAGGCCTCAGTACGTGGCATAAAAAGCGTCAATGAAACCACCCTTTCCCTTGCGACGTTGATTCCCACGCATTTCACTGTGCGATGAGCAACAGGACGACGTTCTTGAGAAAGTTCCAATACTGTTGCCATCCAGTTGGCTTTTCAGCCCTTCTCTAATGACATCGACGACACTGTAGGGCCTACAGTACTACTAAGGGTACAGAGAAAAAGGAAGGGAAAGAATGGCTTCCTAAAGACAAGTGGAGGGTGCCGGCCGGTGTGGCCGAGCGGTTCTAGGCGCTACAGTCTGGAACCGCACGACCGCTACGGTCGCAGGTTCTAATCCTGCCTCGGGCATGGATGTGTGTGATGTCTTTAGGTTAGTTAGGTTTAAGTCGTTCTAAGTTCTAGGGGACTGATGACCTCAGATGTTGAGTCCCATAGTGCTCAGAGCCATTTGAACCATTTTGAACATTGTGGGGCTGCTGCTACCCCGTGGGAATTTCAGGCCTACTCTAAGGACATCGAGGACATTGTGAGGGTGAAGCCATCCCATGGACTTTTCAGCGCTACTCTAAGGACATCGAAGACATTATGTAGTTGCTGTACCAAGTGGGCGTTTCAGGCCTACTCAAAGGACACTGAGGACATTGTGGAGCTGCTGCCATCCTTTAGACCTTTGAGCCCTACTCTAAGGATGTCGAGGACATTGTGCAGCTGCAGCCACCCTGTGGGCGTTTAGCCCTACTCCAGGAACATGGAGGGCATTGTGGGGCTGCAGTTGCCCCATGGGCATTTCAGCCTTACTCTAAGGGCATCGAGGGCATTGTTGAGCTGCTGCCACCTCATGGGTGCTTCAGCCCTACACCAAGAACATCGAGGACACTGTGGGCCTGCAGCGCCATTGAGCATGATGTGACCCTTTTGGAGTGCAGTGTGAAGACAATTTCTGCTCTGTTGTTCAGGGCAGAGCCACTAGGGACTGTTCAGAGGGATCCGACGAAACTTGAGCATTATCCGAAACAGCAAAAAAAAGTTTATTCTTTCTCAGATCTTCTGTTTCGCTTCCTTCTGTAGCGTGACGACTGGGGGAAGTGAGGAGGGTGTGTGTGCCACAGTAATATTAGCGTGATCAAAACGGCAAAAGGTACCTCTAAGACACCCCCTGCCCCCAAGTTCGACAACACCTTCTTTGCCAACCACGCACCCTTGTTGAGCAAGTTACAAATGTACATGTCAGAAACTTCGACACCGATTCAGCCTCTCAGCTACTCTAGCGGCTGACGGGGTACATAACCCTTTCGGCAACCATTAGGTGGGGTTTGTCTACCTACAGGTGCCAGATCGGCGGTGTCGAAGGGCAAACGGACGTAAGGACAATGATGTAATGACATATTATATCAAGCGAAAGTAAAAAGTAAGTGACAAGAAAGAGACAACAGATACAAATGTCATACATTGGTGCATTATCTGACAGAACTGCACAATCCTTCAGCAGAACGAAAGTAAAACTAGGGTTCTGAATGAAAGGTACAATTAGTTCTAGACTAAACCTCAAAGATGGCAACTACAGCTACAGATATGTAGAAACAGGGTCGACTGTCAAGACTGTATTGGCTCTATATTGGTCAGATGGGAAAGAATTTTAACACTCGTTTTAGTATGTGCCATTGGCTATCGGGATTTTAATTAATAATAACTGTCTTGTTAATCATCTTGCACTTACGGTTTTGTTTATATGTTTTCTCATGCCGAATGGCTTTGAATTATAGATGTTATGTTACTTTTAAACTTTTAATTATGATTTTTACACAGTTGTGTGTAACGTATTGTACCTGCATAGGAGTTTCCTGTTGTTACTCTTCACACGTTTTAAGTAGATTTTAATTATGAACTTTGTTATCACATATTGTATATAAGTTCTTGTTTTACGGTCAGACGCTCTTTTTATCATATGAAGTAATATAAGTAAATGCCTACGCATACTGTGTTGCCACTATCGAATTTATGACAATGGTTACTCATGTACCTAGAATTAGTGCCCCCTGCGGGCCTCAGTTATTAGTGTAAATACAGGACGCATCCACGCCATTACCAGCACATAATATGTTCTAGAAATGTAGACTGACAGTGATACTTATTTCTCAAAATTTTTATGAATGTATGGATTGTATGCATGGCTGTTAATCAAGTCAGTATTTTTTACTGTTATTATATATCACTAGGTCTGTTGTAGAATTTCCTTCGGGTTTTTACAACCCAGTTTCTCTATTTACAATAGAACTGAATATGGCAATGACCGAAACCAAATATTGGGAATATTACACTTACGTGTTCGAGACTGACCTTTACGAATAAAGTGCAATAACACGATTACGGATTCATTTACAGACTCTAAGTCTCCAATTGACATATAAGACAGATAAACACCAAAAAAAGTCACTGCTGAAAAATGAACATCTTTGCATATAAGTGAAATTAAATTTCAAGATGTTAACATTCAAGTGTTTTTCGATCTCTTGCATTGTAACGTTCTCGGATCGTATTTAGCAAGTTGTCCATGAAGTGGTCGAGACGTTGCTGGCCAAGTTTGTCCTAGCCCTCCTGAAGTCACCCAGTACGTGAAACACTATACGTTTCACCTTGTTCCAAGCATTTTATTCGACGGATTTCTGCTTCCTGGAGGAGAAACTCAAGAGCTGGGCGCGGTGCTCCCGTGTATTATCTTCTTGAAAGGTCAACGGTTCGTAAAAACGTTGACTGTGTGGTTTACAATAGGTTGGAGGATCCTCTCCAAATACTACACAACTTTACGATTAGTATCGGCAGGAATAAGAGGTCTCCTACAACCTACGTGACACCGACCCAAACATGACTGACTCATCCCCTACCACATCCATGGAACTTGATGCCACAGACGTGCACTGGTAACTGGACGCCTCCACACATTTCTATGACTATCATCACGCGGCAAGATAAGGTTAAGGGAACCTTGCATCTTCAACCCACGTTACTTCAGGCTCCCCATTCCCGCTTTCGATGCTCAACATTCGACGTGCAACTTTCTGTGCTACCAAGCCTTGTAAAGTGAGAATCTACACGAGGCGCAAGCTTGAAATGACCATTAGAGAAGTACTAACAAGCTGAACAATGTACACCAACCGTACAGTTCTGTTCAAGATTCACAGCACACTCTACATATTAAGTTGCACTGGGAACGTAGGTTTACTTTTACCTCTGTTCCACATGTGACTGTAAGTAAAGCTGGCGCGAACCTTGTTTCAGAAGTGTAGCAGCATTCTCAAGGAACCGAGACGTGTTTCTATCCGACGTCTGGAAACTACATAGAATAGATAATTAAATATTCCAAGTGACACGCGGAACAGGAAGTAACTGAAGATCAACAACTGAAGAATTGGAGCTTGTTATTTGTGAATCATCAGAGCACACATGAAACGGAAATCTACATGCATGATGGATCACAAAGAAACCGATATCATCACATTCAGACCAAAATTCCGGGTCATTGTATCAATTTACGTGCTGCAAAACGAAGATAACCATGTGATCAAGACAGAAAACTGTCAAAACTCTGGCTGAAGACAATCTTTGGTACTTCAACTGCAAAAATATGAGCTTGACCTACGGCGCCACTTAGAGCAGCGGCGAGCAGCTAAAACAACGGGCCAAGAAAGAACTTGAGCTGATACACAGCCCCAAACTACATTCATCTTTCAACACCAGTAAATGACAATGTGTTTATGAACCATACAACTGCGAGCAATTAATTCAACACATAGCGAAGTGATAGAAGGCACCATTGCCAAGGCCTAGCAGTAAGCCATCACATGCATTTTTATAATGGTGGTGATAACAGACTATATTGCCTCCAAGTGATGCTTCTGTTGCAGACCAGCCAGGCGGTGTGATTTTGTACAAAATATGGATAAAGAGATCTTCAGATTGGAAAAATTACACAAGAGTGACCTATTCGTGCATATGAAAAAGATAATTTTATCAAAACACTCAGAGAATGGCAAACACGAGTCACTAAAGGGTTGGCTAAGGCCAGTTATGAATCACTGGAAGAAGATATTGAACGAAGATCTATTCATTGAAGGTACAATGGAGGCTAGGGAAAAACTCGTGTTTGTGTTAAGTGAGTCAAGAACAGAGAAATCGAAAAAGTTGCTGATAAACAGGACCTAAGTCGAAACAACAGAGAACTTGGAAGCTTCCTAGAAATGCCAAGAGTGTGCCAGTACCCGTCGCTGATTTCTCGTGAATCATTCTAAAGCAGATTGTCCAACAGTTGCTGTTGAATGGCAAAAGGCAACTGGAAGGTAACCAGGAGGGCAAGCGAGAGAGGAAGAGGGGGGAGAGGGGCAGGGGGGGACAGGGGGAGTGGGGGATTGGGGGACAGGGGGACAGGAGGACAGGGGGAGTGGGGAACTGGGTGAGTGGGGGAGTGGGGTGGAGTGTGGGGAGTGGGGGGAGTGGGAGGGAGTGGGGGAGCAGGGGCAGTGGGGGGAGTGGGGGGAGAGGGGGGAGTGCGGGAGAGGGCAAGAGGGGGAACAGAGGGAGAGGGGGAAGAGGTGGAGAGGGGAATGAGTGGTGATGGGGAGAGAGGGGAAGAGGGGGAAAGAGGGAGAGGGGGAACGGAGGAGGGGGGGAAAAGGGAAGGAAGAGGTGTGAGAAATCTACACAAAAAGACAGATTTCGCCTTGGAATGGAAGTCCCCATACAATAGATGGAAGACAAAAGAACTGGAGGCCCAGATAAAATCAATGCGAAACAATAAAATATTTAGAGCCACTGGTAAAGTAACCAACGACCAGTCTGATGAATAGCTGCCTCTGCACAGCATAGTCGCCAAAGTTCTGGAAGAAGCAACATATTGCCCCCGTAAAGGAAGCAGCATGCCAGCGCTAATAACTTTCTATTTATACCTCTTTTGTACCGACTGTAAAAAAATTTTAAGCTGGTTTCCAGCGGGCCCATAGCTGTTACTGAAAAAGCAGGCATTAGGCTTCGTTGTAACCAGATATTAAATCTGAACCAGTGCATTCGAAGGAAATCGATCACTAGGGCTGTTTTCATCGACCTGATACCTAACAATGACGTGACAAACAATCATAAACTAGCGAGGGAGCCCTATAGCCTGGTAAGGGATTTCCGTCTCACTACCCTCACAAACTGTATGCTCCAGAACTAAATAATCTGTACAACACTACAAGGAAAAAAGAATCGCTTAGCAACCAGAACAATGATTTGCCTCAAAGGAGTGTTCTGGCAGCCACAATGTACAGTGTTTATACGAACACGGTCCAAAGCCTCAAGTATAGAGTGATCCGTCTATACTTACGACGAAGGGATAAAAACAAAAAGCAAAACCAACGACGAGGTAGGGGAGCAGCTGACAGATGCCCTGGAACGTTTCACTTCATACTTGAAACTGGATCTCCTCAAGGCTTTTCTCAATTATAGCCAACTGAAACAATTATGGCTGTCTGTTTGGAAACTCGCTCAGTAACTAAACTGCACCGTCTTGCTGGTATTGGTCCTCCAGATGTAACAAGAGTTATTACCGGAGAGCATGAGAGAAAGGAGCATATTTCAGACCCTAGGCATCCCGTTTTAAGAAGCGGATCACTGTTCCACGACTTAATCCAGAGAATGAAACTACCAAATATATTCTCAGGTCAGTTTAATGAATGAGTTATTACAACTAGCTGAAAATGAACCCTGTATTGGCCAGTGTCATTGGCATTACTATTGCAGCTGTACATACAGTAACTGAGCCTGCAGGTGCGAACACATTAGCCAGCAATGGTCTGAATGTAAGTCTCAAAGTTGGCTAGATGTAACATACCCAAGAACAGTGCCCGAAAAGGTTAAAGTAATATGGGCATCTGAACCAGATGTCACTTCGTTTTAAACGTAATTTCGTTTTCTTCAAAAAAGATTTTATTCTGTCTGCATTGAAAAGCTATACGACGATGTAAAAATATTTGATTAGATCTGATAACCAAATTAAAACAATCAAATTGACCTGAACCAGGACCAAATCGACACATTTAAAGTGACGTGTTTGTTACTTCTGATTGACGTGTGACGCACATTCATTGCATCTTGAGCACCCCAAAAATTCTTTGTGGTCAGTTGTGTGCTGTTGTGGTTGATATACAGGGTGTCTAAAAAATTCTGTGCCCAAACTAACACGTATGATACAGGAGACAAAAGCAAACATTTCTTAAAGCAGCTATGTGTCTGAAAGCCACATTGCCTGAGCGCTGACCATGAATAGGTAATACACAAGTGAAGCAGATAAAAAATTGTTGTGTCTAGCGTTGTTACACAAAATGTGGTTGGAGATACGTAGCATGTTGTAATGTCATGCTCTTTGACACTGAGTCAGTAAGCAGCGGGTAGTAATAGTCCTGCAGGGCAGTTTCAGTGTCAACATGGAGCGCTGCACATGGGGATAACAGCGAAACACGTACATTGTTTACTGTGCGGCTGAAGTCAAAGGTCGAACAGCCCAGCGAATGTACCGGGAACGTTTCCCTACACGCAAATATCCACTTTTTCGAACATTTACTGCAACTCGATGCGGAGGTACTGTACATTGGTATCAGAGATCGCCGTATCTCACCTCATTAGACTTCTTTCTCTGGGACTACATAAGAGCTGGGTAATGGCGGCACATCAGCGGTAAGAAGGACTAATGTGGACAGACCATGGACGGTGCGTACACCTAACTATGAAGAAGGAGTGGTGCTACACTGTGAGAACAATCCAGACACAAGTTAACTTGCAACAGCTGCTGTTATCGGTATTCACCGCAGGTTAGTATGGGATGTGTTGCGTCAGCAGCTGCTTCATCCTTACAGTCCTGTGAGAGTTAAGGCCATGGGGCCAGATGACTATACAGCTCTTCGTGAGTATATACCCTGGTTTCTGGAAGAGGCTAATGAACATCTCGTTTTCCTTAAGTCATTATGCTTACGGATATGCTAAATTTATTCGGAGAGACATTTACGATAGTCACAATTCGTATGAGTTGTCGGGTGAAAACCAGTGTACAACAGTTGTACGAGGGCATCAGAGAGGTTTTGCAGTAAACAAATGGGTCAGTATTGTGGGCGGCCACTTGCTTGGGTCTTCCATTTTGCCTCTTCGACTCAGATGGACAATGTGCAGAGTGTTGTTGGCTTTACCCGTCGGCGTTGTTGGAGGAGAATGTGGGGCACGATGGGCCCCTAGCACACTTTGCAGAATCAGTCCGAGCAGTAACAAGCAGTACTGAGATTATTCTTTAACGTCCCGTTTATTAGAGATGGAGCACAAGCTCGGAGTAGGGAAAGACGGAGAAGGAAATCGGCCATGCCCTTTCGAAGGAACCATGCTGGCATTTAGGGAAGTCAAAGACAACCTAAACCTGGATAGCCAGCATCGCGTTTGAACCATCGTCCTTCCGAATGCGAGTCCAGTTCTCTAAACACTGTGCGGACCTAACTCGATGTGGAGGAACTGTACATTGGCATCAGAGATCGCCGTATCCCACCTCATTAGACTTCTTTCTCTGGGGCTACATGAAAGCCGAGGTGTATTCTACCTCTGTTGCCTCGTAAGTGGAACTGATTGCAAGCAGCCACACAAATTTAGAATACACCACACCTTCTCCAGCGGATACAGGACTCCCTGCAACGTCCATACCGTCTCTGTGCTGTGGGATTCATGGTGTTGACTTTAAACATCTCTTGTAATGTAATAGCGACCAAAACAGTGAGGCATGAAAAACAATTAACACCGTTTTATTCACAATTACCCACTGTAACCTCCTGCATACTCAGAACTCCAATAATATGCGTTTCTGACACATGGTTGATTTACGGAATATGTTTGTTTTCGTCTCCGTCTCATCCCTGTTATTTTGGTCACTGAATTTTTGAATACCCTGTAAAATGATCACTGCAGCGTAGTATGTTAGAAAGGTGAAAGCTATTACATTTTATCCTTGGTGTTCTTTGATTTCACTGTTAATTTTTCATTTAAACTCATATTACAGGCAATTTTTATTGAGAAGAAGGATATTTCCGTAGAGAGAGCTGCCTCAATGACACTATCAATAAAATAGAAATTCATAATTGCGACTGTGTTTTGGCTGATGTTATACCTGTGGATTAAGCGGACACAAAAGGAACAACTGCGACAATCGAATGCTTTGCTCAGTGCTCATGCTAAATCGACTTAATACCCAACATTTTCATTAGTTGTGGCATTAGAAGCTCGCACAGGTTCGATGAAAGTAACAGCCAACCCTTTTTTCTGCCTTTCCCTCAACTCTTCCTGTTCCAGCAGCTCTTTGTAATCCTGACAAAGGTACGACAGGAAACAGGGTTACGGTTTAGAAAAGAGAGGCTAACAGCGTCAGCGGAACTTAAAAAACCGTAGCCGGGGGGCACACGCTGGGTTAATTTTATTTTCTGCAATCTAATCCATTAGCAAGCAATAGCCGGCGGGGGTGCGATCGAAGGCGCGGGGTCGGCCGGCCAAGGGGAAACAAAAGCGCGCCCTGTCGGCAGATAACGCATTTACAGCGGCAGCTGGCGGCCGGACAGGGCGATGGCCTGCCGGCAAATCAGATTTTCGTTTCTTTGATCGGCGGACCAATGGCGCCCCCTGCCACTCCCCCTCCCTCCTTTCCACCTCTGCCGCGGTGCCACCTCGCTGCTGCCCGCACCCACCACCAATTGTGGAGTGCGTTCGGACGACCGCCACTGCCCATCACATATCGACAAGAGAAGTGGCTGTTCTCACCCGTGGGCATGTGTATAAGGCGCCGTTTTCTGTCGAAAACCGATCAGCATAGGGACGACTTACGTCCTAATATTTTCTTTATTTCTACAGAGACATGTTGTTGTCTAGTAACGGGCTTTACTTTTGACGTGGGGCCGCGCAGGGAGCCTGCCACAATTACGTCAGCACGTCTTTTACACAGCCTTTTGGATACTAAAACAACACCGGCGTGTTGCTAAAACTTCATATATTTGCGCATTTCCGGCTTAGCCCCAAATCATAATATCAGACAAATAAACTTAATAGACAGCATCCTGTCACGTGATTTCAACTGGGCACCAGCGTTAAGAAGCAGTACTCTATATTAGGATACTTTATTTAATTTTCTGGCGATTGGCAGTAAATAATTAAAGTTGTAACCTCAAGTGCATTGTAGTTATATTGCGAGCAAAACGCGGTCAAAAGGACGTGTTCATCAGTAGTAACTAGAGCATTTATACCAATAATAATTGTGTTGCTTGTTAGTGTCATTCAAATCAGACTATGTAAGGCTAGACCAGACCAGATATGATTTAAATTCAGAGAAATTGTATCGACAGGAATTGAGAGATATACACCAAATTAATAAATAAAATATGGAATTAACTCCTCGTGGAACACAAAACGGGTCAGAAAGCTATGACAGAAGCAACGGAAGAAGCATGCCAAATTTAAAACGACACAAAATCCCCAAGACTGACACAGTTTTACAGAGGCTCGAACTTCAGCGCGATCCTCAACGAGGTGTGCTTCTAATAGTTTCCACAACGAAACTGTCTCGAACTCTGGCAAAGAACCTCAGAGTGACTTTGCTCTTCCTGATCTGCACAAACGATTAAGGAGAATCTAAACAGCACTCTTAGACTGTTTACAGATGATGCTGTCATTGACCGTCTAGCAAAGTCATGAGATGGTCAAAATCAATTGCAACATAGTTTAGACAAGCTATATGAATGGTGCAAAAAGTAGCAGTTGACTCTAAATAATGAAAAGCGTGAAGTTATCCACATGAGCGCGAACAAAAATTCCCTAAATTTCGGTTACACGATAAATCACTCAAATCTAAATCCCGTGAGTTCAACTAATACCTACGAATTACAATTACAATTACAAATAACTTACAGTAGAACTATCACATAGATAATGTTGTGAAGAAAGCTAAACAAAAACTGGGTTTTATTGGCAGAACACTTACAAATATAGCAGTTCTACTAAAGTTACTGCTACTCTACGCTTGTCCGCCTCATCTGGGTTACTGCTACGCGGCATGGGATTCGTATCAAACAGCATTGACGGATGGCGTGAAAAAAGTTCACAGACGGTCATTTCGTCTTTTTACAATCGCGAAATATGGGAGAGAATGCCACAGATATGATGTGTAAGCTGGAGTGGTTATCATTAAAACAAAACCACCTTTCGCTGCGGCAGGATCTCCTCATGAAATTTCAGTTGTCAACTTTCTCCTGCGAATGCGAAAATAGACGGCCGGTGTGGCCGAGCGGTTCTAGGTGCTGCAGGCTGGAACCGCACGACCGCTACAGTCGCAGGTTCGAATCCTGCCTCGGGCATGGATGTGTGTGATGTCCTTAGGTTAGTTAGGTTTAAGTAGTTCTGAGTTCTAGGGGACTGATGAATGGCTCAAATGGCTCTGAGCACTATGGGACTTAACTTCTGAGGTCATCAGTCCCCTAGAACTTAGAACTACTTAAACCTAACTAACCTAAGGACATCACACACATACATGCCCGAGGCAGGATTCGAACCTGCGACCGTAGCGGTCACGCGGTTCCATAATGTAGCGCCTAGAACCGCACGGCCACTCCGGCCGGCAGGGGACTGATGACCTCAGAAGTTAAGTCCCATAGTGCTTAGAGCCATTTGAACCATTTTTGAATGCGAAAATATTTTGTTGGCGTCCACCTACATGATCTTCATAATAAAGTAAGAGAATCAGAGCTCGCACGAAAAGATTTAAGATTTGTTTCCCCCGCACACTTCAAGAGAATGCTAGAGAAACAGCTTGAAGGTGGTTCGATGAACCTTTTGCCACGCACTTAGTTGTGAATTGCAGAGTAATGATGTAGATGTAGTATTAGTACTGTTATAATTGCACCTAAGTAATAGGTGATAAAGATAACTGTAAAATTAGTCACTGTGGATTGAAACAACGAAAAACTTTGGCTGTTTTTCCTTCGCGGTGAAGAAACCTCAGACGGAGGGTAGAAAAAGATGCTATAGGAGAACTTTATGTACAATAGTGTACAGGCAGCCATGTAAATATTTAAGTGCTAATAACGGAAACACAGATAAAGAAAAGCATTATGGTAGACATTGTAAACTTAGTTCAATATTCAGAATAGAAAAAGATATTGCTTATTATAAAGCTTCACGTAAATAGAGTATCATCTGTAATATCATTAAGAAACTGGATTAGAATGCACAACAAAGTTCTTTTCCTGTAAGCAGATAATGTTTTTTACTACTTTATATCACAAGATGAAACTTTATAATGAACCTTTATAGATAATTTCAACTTTTTGTCGGAATGGGATTCGAATTCGGATTTACTGATTTTCACGTGAAGTCACTTCAAGTTGTTTTTAGTACCTCCTTACTCTCCTTTCAGGCTACCTTCTGTTCACCAAAATGCTTTCTTTGGTCCGAATAAGTAGTTAAAAAACAAAACTTTCTGCTTAGTTTAATTGATTGAAAATTAAAGTCTGCACTTAAATTGAATGAAAATTCTTCTCATGTAATAAAAAAATCAGTTCGTCGGTGAACTTTGAAATTTCCTTGCTAAATGTTTTATAAAAGCACTTAATTGAAGGACCTAAATTCTTTCTCTAGCTTCTTCATCGAAATGAGCTTCTTGATTAATGTAGCAGCGAGTATTACAGTACAGAAATTTTGGTATCACTTACTGTATCTAGAGCTGAATTTATTTTGAAGCTTCCGGTGGTTTTCTTCAAGGTAGAGGTATAAGTTTTGTGAAAGTAGTTGCTTTTGGTTCAAGATATAATAGGTGAAGTGACCTATCATCAAAGTACAGCTGTTCTGTTATGTCTTCGAGTACATGTCCCACCTAGAGTTCACACTGCAGTTCTATTTATTACCGCTTGTTTCCTAAGGCTCCTGTTCCAAACTCGACCACGACCTTTACAAGCAAAAGTGTGAGGTAGGGAATCTATCGCTGCACACTTAGACGTTTTGGGCCATTTTTTTATGTGCAACCATTCCTCCGTAGAATCGTTTTCGTAGCAAATACACACCATACGACTGTGATATGCAACGGTAGCACCACGTAGTTGGCCAGTCTCTGCTCGGGTGCTATAGTTCCTTCCGGTTTCGGCTTGAATTCTTTGTTTCGTGTTCATAAGTCTTAACTGCTTCCCCTTTCCAGTGTGCGTCTGTTATGTAACTTATTTTTGAAAAGTACGATCTAGTGTATTCAAAATTTTGCGTACTGATACAAGAGTGATTCGTGGGCACTTCCTCTGACGCTCTAGTGCTTCGTAGTGTCTTTGGGCAGGGAGTCTATTTCTGGTAAAGATATTATAGGTTTTCTTTGCAGGTATGACTCGACAGAAAGCTTCTTTGTTCTTTAATGCTTGACCTCCGATACTGAACGCAGTGCCTGGCGTTGTGAAAGGAATTAGGAACTAACAGTGTCTCCATATACACCAACGTGTTGCCCGTAGGACGTTCTTGCGATTCCTGTGTAAAGCTCGACTACAGTGTGACACAAATTAGAAAAAAAAACTTAACTGTTAATGTAAAACACTTTCTGATGTGATCCATCGCTATTATGTTCTTCTCTCTTAGTGTCGCAAACCATTAGGTTATCTAAGAACGTTTCAAGACCTGTCCCATGCTTTCATTCTCAGTGAAGTTTCCACCTATGATTTTCGAACACTGTTACCAGACACCATATACACAATTCTTTGTTGATTTCATGCTCATAGAGATCATTTCACTTCAGTGCTTGTAATTAGTTTCATATGTATAACTTGTGGCAGAGCACTGTCTTCACCACCTCCATTCATTCAGTGGTACTACACCCACATACACTATGGGACAATTACGTCTATTAATAGTCATAAACCGTAGATGGTAACATTGGTGAAAAGTTTGAGTTACACCTGGAAACGTACTCCAATGGAGGCAGCTATTCAATATGCTCGGTCTCAAATGCGAAAGATGGGGTAAAGTGGTTACTCTAAGGGAAACTGAATTTTCACCAAACTATGATTACAAATGGAATCTTGCTGCTTACTTAGTGACTTCTTTTCCTTACTTAAGAGAGAATGTGACTAGTCCCGTCACAACAGGATTCCACGTTTATTGTTCTGATTTCTGGACATAGTCTGTAGGCGTCTTGAGTCCTAGTATCGGAAACAATACCGAGCGACTGGAGAAGCCCAATTTCAATCGCAATTTTGTATTTGGCCCAATATAATAGAACAGAGGTGGTTTTGAATAATATAGTTTAATTCAAAAGCGTTTCAAGGGGATGGAAATATGGGTTATAGCTTTGTATATACAACTGTTTAGAGGTCAGTCTGATTTTGCAGTATTATTTATGAAGTACGGAAGTAACTAATCCTTATTAGGATTAACAACTTAGCCACTTTTCCCGACAAATCGTGTGACCACGTTTCCCAAGCGGACTCCATGTCGGCAATAACCAGGAACTGCAGTTGAAGGACAAAAGACGTTGCTTGAACACTGATATTGTACGAGAGTCATTCATAAAGTAATGCAACACTTTCCCCTGAAAGCAGATTTATTTTATTCAGAAATCCTATGCATCATATTTTTTTCGACTCCTTTGGCTACAAAACCTTACTTTTCAGCAGAGTCCCTGTTCAATGTGACGACCTGACACTACCTCATCGGGAGGGCCTGTATGCCGTCATGGTACCACTCTACCAGTCGACGTCGGCGCCAACGCCTGCCTACAATAACCTCTCCATCATTCACTTTCTGCTACCCGCGAAGGGTATTCTTCATTGTGCCAAGCAGATGGAAGTCGGAAGATGCGAGATCTGAGCTGTAGGGTGGATGAGGAAGAACAGTCCAGTAATATCTCGTGAGCTCCTCTCGGAGTGCGTAGACTTGTGTGAGGCCTTGTGTTATCATGGAGAAGACGAAGTTTATTTGCATTTTCTTGGCTATAAACACCCTGATTTTCCTGATGTAAGCACAATACATTTCCGAGTTGATCGTTGCACCATAAAGGAGGGACTAAAACATAATCACCCCTCCAGAATCCTTGAATTCCGTCCTCACGACTTTATCGGCCGACGGTGCGTCCTTGAATGTTTTATTCGGGGGAAGGGTGGTGTGGCGCCACTCCTTAGATTATCGTTTTGTTTCACGTTTGAAGGGATGGACCCATGTTTCATCGTCTGTGACCATGTTGCACAAAAAATTGTCATGATCAGCCTCGTAACGCAGTAGCAATTCCGTACAGATGGTTCTATGTCGTTCTTTGTAGTCTTCTGTTACGCGGCGAGGAACCCTGCAGACAGACACCTTCGAGTGCCCCAACTGGTGGACGACCGCCTCAGCACTACCAACTGAGACGTCCTGCTGAACAGCGATGTTTGAATGTGATCCGCCGATCACCTCAAATGAGAGTGTCGGCACGTTCCAAGATTACAGGAGTCACAGCTGCGTGGAGCTGACCGGCACATGGGATATCGGACAGGTTGGCACGACCTTGTTGGGATGATGACAGACGCCACGCCCAACGGCTCACCTTGCTTTTGTTCACCCCCAGAACTCGGTATAAATTCTGCAAGCTCCTGTGAATATCAGCGATATTCTGGCTTTCCGCCAGAAGGAACTCAGTGACAGATCTCTGTTTGAACACACCTCCATTACAGAAGCCATTTTGAAGGTTTCGTATAGCGCCGCCACCTATTGGGACTTTATGAAACTATACGGGCTGAAGCGGGAATATACCACTATGTCCCACAACAAATTTTGCATTTTTCTACCGAAATCGGCCGAGAAAAAAAGTTATGCATTATTTATTGAACGTCCCTCGTTAGAAAGTATTACTCCCGTTATAACTAAGGTCACATGAATAATATAAATCACTTACTTTACGTCGGACGAATGAAAATCGGCAAAGGTTCACTAGAAAAAACTAAGCTTTTTACTTTAAACCCACTAACAACAATGATGGTGTGTATTAGAACTAGTTAGACCACTTCTTGGCAAGCAGGAGCAGCACTATTGGGCAAACAATATGCAGAGGGCACTTTCCCCGCACTGGTCTCTTCACCCTCCCCCCCCCCCCCAATCCCCCACCGCCGCCCCTCCACACCCTACCCTATCTTTCCCCACATGAATCCACGTACAGATATGAGTTTCGCAATTGATAGTTTCGACCATGTATTCTGGTGCTATTTCGAAGTATGCTGTAGTCTGCAGGACAACAGATACTTCATTTACAAACATCTTGCACATACAAGAAAGTCATGCAGAAACCCACTGCACACTCAGTACTGCACTGACAGCCTACTCGAAACTGGTCCCTGTTTGGGACAATGTGCACAACTCACGGCCCACAGCAGTTCACTCCAATTTGCATGAAGTTGACACAGCTTCTGCACGTACTAAAGGGGAACGTTGTGGTCTCCACTTAACGATACCCCTATAATGTTTCATTTATCATACCATGGCATCCTTACCCCACGTTTTACATGACCGAGCAGTAAAAGGACTGGAATTACAACAGGAAAAAGTTCGCTTTTTACTAGGTATGCGTGACATATGATGCCTTCGTGCTGTGTACTATTTCCAGATTGGAATTTCTAGCCATCATCCAAACACGACACTACACGTGGATGCCTCAGTATTTTATATACAACACATTATCGGCCGAAAGGCCCCATACAGAAGACTACAATTAGTGAAACTATTGAGTGGGTTGAAACTACTGCTGAAACTAGTTTCCAAAAAACAGATCTGAATTATGGTTCATTATCTGAAATTACTTCGGTCCAGTGGTTTTGCATAACGGTGTGAAAGAAACAGGTTTTGAAGTAAGTTCAACAGCGACGAGAACGTATGAAACTGCATTGGATGTTTTAACAAGTGTCCCAGAAGATCGACAGCAACAAATTCTTTTAATCTAGTAGGAATAATAGGAAAAAATGGAGCACAATGTGAGATGGTAGACACTTTAGCTTTTTGACAAAGTTTACAAATAGACAAGACCCTCCTAATTCTCCTTTTCATGTTGTTAAAATAACAGGTCGTCCGAAGAACATGATAACAATTTCGTGGACCAAAATGTGCATAGCTACAATGAATGTACCAGATGAACTTATTAACAAAATCTTCAGAAATCAATGTACCCATAGCTTGTCATCAAAAGTGCAACGTCTGAAGAATATGTTATTTCAAACCAGATAATAACGAATCTGGGTGTGTGTCTTTTCAAAGGCTTCATTTTGAATGTAAAGAACAGTGAAATTTTTCTCAAGGTTAGTTTCTGTGTTGCTTTCCTCAAGGCCAAACGGTGCACGTGAAAGTGCGTCCGCAACAATGTCTTCAGTGCCAGGAATGTAGATTATTGTGAAGCAGAATTCTTGCAGAAACAATGCCCACCGCTTCAACCTGTCATGATTTAATTTTGAAGACATAAGAAATTGTAATGGTCGATGATCACTATAAACCTTTAGATGTTTGCCAGAAAGAAAGAAACGAAATTTGTCAAACGCCCAAACAGTGGCCAAAGCTTCCAAGTCAGTGACGGAATAATTTTTCTCAGTTTTTGCTAGCACGCGGCTAGCAAAAGCGATGGTTTTCTGAACAGTGATGTCGTTTTCCATAACTTCTTGAAATAAATGGGCATCAAGACCAACTTGAGTAGAATCCGTGCTAAGACAGAAATCTTGTGACCTTTATGTGTGAGCTACGATTCACACGTTAAGTAGCGTTTCTTTCAAAGAATCAAACTCGAACTGTGCCTGTTCGTCCCAGGTCCATATAGTGTTTTTGCCAGTGAGAGAACAAAGTTTTGGAGTTACTAGAATCTACATGTTCAGGAAACGACGGTAGGAATTCACGAGACCTAGAAAATTGTTAACTTTTCTATTTGTGGATGGAACAGGAATTGATTGCTTCCAACTTTTCAGGATCCGGCTGCAAGCCCTCAGAAGAAATAATGTGACCCAAAAACCTCAGATTTGTCCTACTGAATTCAGGTTTTCCCAAGTTAACTGCAATACCAGATTCAGCAAAAATACGTAACAAACTGATGAGGATACGTTTATTTTGTTCCAAAGAGGCTTCGGGTATTAAAATATCGTCCACGTACGAAGTGATGTGTCGTTTTAAGAACTCAGGTAATATGGGATTTGGCCCACGAATGAATGCTGCCGAAGAAATTACCAAACCAAAAGGAAGTTTCCGAGATTAATAACAAACGCCGTGACAAAGAAAAGCCGTATATTTTCTACATTCTGGATGAAGTTTAATTTGATAAAGCTGGATCTGAGATCAATAGAAGACAACACTTTTACGCCATTGAAATTCCAGCTTTTGCGGCCTGTCCGTTTCAGGAATTGTTATGGTATTTTTTGTATGGAATCTAAGACAAGCCAGATCGATCCGTTTTTCTTCTAAACAACATGTAGTGGATTATTGAAAATCCAAACTTCAAATTTCGAAGCTACTGGCTTTCCTTCTTTCTCTAAACTTATTTCAGTGTCGTGGAAGTTTTAAATTGCTTTATACTAATTCAGAAAATCTACACGTAATATAATCCCCATCGACAATAATGGAACAATGAGAAAATTCATAATAAATCTGTGGCTCTGACAAAAGAATTATAAGATAGTTGGCGTGCATCTACACTTATTCCAAAAATTTCCCCTTGTAATTTAATCTAACGTAAATTAAATGTGGGGCAATCGTTCGATTTATTGCAGTTACTGAAAGCTGTTTCACTAATTACCGAAATAGGACTAACGGAGTCAAGTACTGCCGTAAATTTTATGTCATTTTTTGTGACGTGAATCACAGGATAAGCAGTATTGTTCTGTTTCATGTCATGTTCCTGAAGTAAAATGTCCCTAATGTCTTCCATGTCAAGGTAATTGATGCGAATCATTGTCTATTATCTCTTTCATGTCGCGCGCGTTACTGGGATTTGGAGGTCTCGTTTCTACAATTTCAGCTTGTCGGGAGGGCCCTGCCCTATTTGAATCACGCCAGTTCTGATTAAATCCACGTCTGTTGTCATGACAATAGCGTCCGTCATTTTGTCGGTAATATCTGTAATTTCTTTCTTGTCGAGTAAGTGGTGCAGAATTTCTACCGGAATCGTAGTTAAGAGGTGGGCTATTGCGTCTGATGTCATCTTGCCTCCCATGATAATAATTATTCTGGTTCTCATATTGTCTATTTCTACAGTTGTCTCTGTCATAGTCACTACCACAGAAATGTGATCTTTCTCTGTAATTATTGTTATTCTGCCAATGTTTGTCATGCAGGTGGTGTCTCTTTTGATCACGATTTGCGTTATAATGGTAGATTTGTCGTGTACGGTTACTGTTTCTGTCGTCACGAAATAGTGATGGATTTGACCTGTAATTGTTGTTTTCCCGTTTTCGCATCATGCAAATGTCCGTGTCGCTTCCAATTCTTGCAAAAGTCCCTGAAATGCTTCGATATCATCTTTACAACGTCCTGCCAAAACAATATGTCTTAAGTGTTCAGACACTTTAATGAAGCAAATGCGAATAAGCTCCGAGGGGCTGTACAGGTTTGACAAATACTGATTCTTTTGTAAAATATCTTCAAAATAATTTACAGGGTTGAAAAATTCAGACTGTTCGAAATGCTTCATCATTATAATACTGTGTTTTAGTCGATCTTGAGTAGCCTGAGACCAATATGCAGAAAGAAAGGCATGATAAAAATCTCCTTCACTGTGACAGTCACGAATAACCCATCGCATTCTTACAGCTGGTTCATTTTGTAAAGAGCCACACATAAATTCTAATCTATGCTCTAATGACCAATTAGGAGGAAACCAATGAGGAAATTGATGAAGCCAAGCTTGTGGATGTATGTCATTACTATAATTCTTGAATATTTTAAATTTACGCGTTATGATGAAGAGCTTATAGTCAAAGTCATCGTGTCGCCGAGTAGCAAGTCGGTCAATGTTACGTCGTGTTGGCGGTTCCATCTCAAGGCTAGGTACACCCTGCCGACTCCTCTCAAAATCTCCGAAATACCATGTATTATTACTTTGTGACTTTTCGTATTTCTAAATCCCTCTTTCCATGTCGGAGTGCGAGTATCCTCTGAAATAAGTCGTTCTTGTACCACCTGCGCCAATTGATCTTGTACTTCCCGTATTTCCCTTTTGTGTTGCGTGTTAATTCGTTTCTGACTGTTTAAATTTCCTAATTACCTCATACTCCTCTGTGACAGTAAATGCTACTGGTCTTTTATCATTCAAATCATCTACCTTCATAGATAAATTTGTTAACTGATCCGAAAGTTCGGTTACTTTTTCCGATAATGTGCTAATTTCCTCCGTGTGATTTTCTTAACCAAGTTTTAGAGTGTCCATTTGAGACGTGTTCGGATCTACTGAGTCCTTTCAGTTTTCCTGATTTTTTACAAGCTGCGCGACCATTTGGGTAGATGCAACAGAGTCAATTTTAGCCTGCAAGGTGTCATTATTTTCGTGTATTATGATCTGCAGTTCCTTTATTGCTGCTTCATAATTCTGTAATGTGTATTCATGTCGCGAAAAAATTGGACGAAAATGCTCACAAATTTGCTTATCTCAGCGGTTAAATCTTCACGTATTTGTTCAAGTGTTTGTTTAATTTCTTCAATTATGTCTAACCTTTTAAGTTATTGTGTTTGTTTATGATTTTGTTCCATTGTGTCTAACTTTTGGAGTTGTTGCTGTGTTTGTTTCTCTGTTTGATCAAGTTTTTGAATTAATTGCAACAAAAATGCATTAGTGACTGAAAAATGTTGCTCTGTGGTTTTCGTCAGTGCTCTGACACCGGCATTATTAGTATTTTGTAAAGCAGAGATTGTGTCTTAACTTAACTGAGAAAAATGTATTGATGAAAAACCTGAATCTACTGTATTTGCAAGATTTTGTTCTGTTATTTCGCATTCCTGGGACGAACTGTTACCGACCGATGGTCGACAATAGTTTCCTTTTCACTGATTGTTTCAGTTTCTACTCCGTTATGTAATGTTTGAT
The DNA here is from genome assembly GCF_023898315.1 of Schistocerca nitens. Classification (NCBI taxonomy): domain Eukaryota; kingdom Metazoa; phylum Arthropoda; class Insecta; order Orthoptera; family Acrididae; genus Schistocerca; species Schistocerca nitens. Next base: position 848,802,670 of record NC_064614.1, read on the forward strand.
CCATGTCCCTATGCACTGTTACCAAATTATTGTCTTGAACATTTTTTAATTCTTCAGTAGGTTGTGGTAACAAGCTACACTCGTCGTCACTGTCATTTCTCAAGTTCCTTTGCAGCCTATTTTAACGCTTTTCTCACGCCATGATTATCACACTATTTTGCACAATAAGACACAAAACAACAATTTGAAAAGCAAACATAGGGAGAAACACTAAAATAACACTGAAAATAATCAGTATCTAATGAGTTCCAAAAGAATCTACGAGATACATAGTGCAACATACTTGCCACAACTACTTTTCTCATGACAGTACAGTAAAACGATAAGAAATTACAACTAGAAAGGAAATTCCATAAACACAATTACGCACTAGCAGGGAACAATAACTAATTTGTAATCATGCTCTAATTATTCAAACTACAAGGAAATCAGAAGATTCCACTGAATTAATCTGGCGGGGTCGCCAGGTGAAATTACTAAGTGGGATGAAACTACTGAGTAGGTGAAACTACTGTGTCTTTACTTATTTTTAACATTTAAACACTAACCTACAGAATTTTCCCAGACAAAGGGAACACAAACTTAACCTATTCGTTTATTACCCACAATACACAAGCTCAATGCAATCTGACTGCTATACAGTGACAACATGGCTTCAAATAATTAACACAAAAGAATGGCCCTGAATCGCAAGAATTCCTAACATTAACCCATCAACATTTTCATAAGCCACTTACCTCGCAGAAAATCTTCGTAACTCAAATTGCAGCAAGCAGCAACTACAGCCAGCTAAATAAATAGATTCTAACTACTATAGACTAACTACTAGGAGGCATATGGTTAGCAAAAGGAAGATTTTGCTGAAAATCAAACAATGTTTTTAGAAGATTTTACCATATTCATGTGACATCCAGTTCCAAAAATTATATTGTTGTCAATAATTCCACTACAAAAACATTACCAACTACATCCATTCTCATTTTACAATGCATGTCCTACAAACACTGATTCTCCACTAAGAAATCATGTCCAAACCCTTCTCTATCCGCACGCTAAGCGCTAATCCGTCCAACCACAGAATCTCTTGATGAGGCAGAGAGAGCTGTCAGCGATATTAATACAGTCTATAGCGCTGCCAACATACAAACATATGAACAGGCTACTTAAAAACTACTAGATCACAACTCGAAGCTGCAAACTTGACTTGTACATAAATAAAGAGAACACTTCAGAAATTTTCCATACATACTTCGTAAAAATTTAGGAGGAACAACTGGATCGACACAGAATCTTAGTTCCAAAGAGCGCTAGTAGATAACAGGACGCTAGCATAAATTCTTACTGAAGGCAGTATCATTCTTTATGTAACAAAGAACAATATTATTCGTTATTGTGTTCCTTCAAAACACCAACCACAAGTACTTCTTGCTCGCTTCGAACATAACAGGATTTCTCCGCTAAATGCATTGAGATTCAGAATTTTTCTCGGATATTCAGTCGGAGGCGTTCAGAAGGTGCGATATTTCGGCAAGGCGACCTTTTGCTGTCAGACGCTGTCAATGCCAAAATACTACTACTTCTGGAAGATTGTAAGCAACAGAATATCCTAGAAATATTTAAAATCTTTCTATGCCAGAAACATAAGCACATCTATTGCGATTCAAATGTTCAAATGTGTGTGAATTTCTAAAGGACCAAACTGCTCAGGTCATCGGTCCCTAGACTTACTCGCTACTTAAACTAACTTATGCTAAGAACAACCCACACACCCAAGCCCGAGGGAGGACCCGAACCTCCGATGGGAGGGGCCACGCAGTTCGCTACATGGAGCCTCAAACCACACGGCCACTCCGTGCGGCTGATATGATTCATTTATTCCATATTGTCATAGTGATATGGCCTCACAGATTCTGGAACCGGGTTAGAAGTGCAGGTGGGTTCTTACTGACTGCAGAAATATCAACCAGCCAACGTTAACTCAAAAAGACAGGTTCAAGCCTTACTGCTCCTTATACTGATGTTTTGGCTTTTACGCGGTATTAGCTGTAAGATATCGGCCGTTCCAATCTAACTGAAAGGTTGTTAAGATGATAATACTTACGTCTTGCGGCCAGTACACTTCAAATGACATAAAATGAGCTGCCTGAAGATCGACCCTTTGTTGTTCTGCTTTCAGTAAGAATTGAGCTGTACTTTTGTACGAAGACAATCCGATTAATTTAGTTTTGGACAACATAGAATATCAGAAATATAAAAGTGATGAAAGGTGCGGAATTTCCTTTAGTGTGAGAAAAAGTAGTAATGGAGTGACACAATGATTAGCACACTTGATTACTAGAGACGTACGACTGAATTCCTTGTAAGGCCGTCTCGATTTTTCTTGCTTTCCTTTTCTTTAGACTGAAGCTCCATTCGTATGGCTAGCTGTGTCAAATGAGAAAAAAGGAAACGTTAGCAAGGCTATCTCCGCTTTCTCGACCCTCTTTTCTCGACATCTACTTTGAAAGATACAACATTTCACTGCAAACTGTTCACCGAAAGACTCAATTTGTCAGAATTTAATGAGACACGACTCATACCGCTCGGTGGATATGAATAATATTTTTCGTTGTAATAGCCGTAGTAAATGGATTTGGTTTTTAGAATAATATTTTGATTAAAATTAGTGCATAACGCATAATTTGCAACGAGTAAACTCATTTCATACCAATTAAATAAACCAATGACATCATTTTGCCGTTTACCCCCCAGTAATACATTATTATGTGGAACCGCACAGCAGATATAAAATCAATTCGTGTTAGCTGGTCAGAAGGCACAGGTCCCATCACAGTAATGGACAGATGAATGAGTCGAGCAAGAAGCTGAAAAATGCTGTGCCACGTAAGAATGCATTCATGATTATTTCTAGTAATTGAATTTTTACGTTACGCATAATTAATGTACTGAATCATCCGACACTGTTTGTATGAGTCCACTAAAGGTACCAGGAGCATAATTCAATAGTGCTTCAGGCGTCTGAATATGTATGAGTTAGTAAAGGGAATTAATTAAAGTCCACTTCTGTCTGCAGTAGCGGAGGGCTACAACTCTGGCGTCAGAAGATGGACCGTCAATGAACCTCGCACGCGTGGCCGCTCACGGACATACTGAAAAAGTAATACATTGCATAGTGATCCAATAAAGCAGTCGTAATCTCGAAGATTCGTCTTCTTGACTATTCGAATTATTGAATATAGTACGAATGTACACAGCGTAGTCAGAGACAGTGTGGAAAACTTCTAGGGATGTTGCAAAGTAGATTATGCTAAGAAATATTTGTTAACAAAAAAATTTGATACGTTGCGCCGTTCTCGATTTAATTAGCGTCGCAGTTAGCAGTCAGGCGTTGCGCAGACAAATTCAAGCGGCCCAGCATATGCAGTTACTGTCAGTCGTTCTCATAGCGTAGGTCAGGAAATCTCAACCTGTAGCTGTACCTCCACCCCGCCCCCCCCCCACCCCCACCACCACCAGCACCACCACCACCGCCGCCACCGCCCTATAAGGGGGCGTGAATACACTGAATGGGGGATGTGAGCTTGTTAAAAAGAAAAAAGTTAATTTACTGAAAGGAAAGTAATCCAAAATATTTTCTAACGTAACAAAATATTAGCATTCTCACTTACTCCGAGGTAATGCATTTATAAATAGCACACTATCAGTACTTCAGAATACATTCAATAATTAACTTCTCAGCATTAAATTAAAAAATAAGTTTAGTAATTATTAATGAATTTCTCGGCCCAGGCTTGCAGAGCAAAAATTTTCAAAGCTTAGTTTCATATTAGATAGAGATACTATGTTTACAGGGTGTTTCAAAAATGACCGGTATATTTGAAACGGCAATAAAAACTAAACGAGCAGCGATAGAAATACACCGTTTGTTGCAATATGCTTGGGACAACAGTACATTTTCAGGCGGACAAACTTTCGAAATTACAGTAGTTACAATTTTCAACAACAGATGGCGCTGCAAGTGATGTGAAAGATATAGAAGACAACGCAGTCTGTGGGTGCGCCATTCTGTACGTCGTTTTTCTGCTGTAAGCGTGTGCTGTTCACAACGTGCAAGTGTGCTGTAGACGACATGGTTTATTCCTTAGAACAGAGGATTTTTCTGGTGTTGGAATTCCACCGCCTAGAACACAGTGTTGTTGCAACAAGACGAAGTTTTCAACGGAGGTTTAATGTACCCAAAGGACCGAAAAGCGATACAATAAAGGATCTGTTTGAAAAATTTCAACGGACTGGGAACGTGACGGATGAACGTGCTGGAAAGGTAGGGCGACCGCGTACGGCAACCACAGAGGGCAACGCGCAGCTAGTGCAGCAGGTGATCCAACAGCGGCCTCGGGTTTCCCTTCGCCGTGTTGCAGCTGCGGTCCAAATGACGCCAACGTCCACGTATCGTCTCATGCGCCAGAGTTTACACCTCTATCCATACAAAATTCAAACGCAGCAACCCCTCAGCGCCGCTACCATTGCTGTACGAGAGACATTCGCTAACGATATAGTGCACAGGATTGATGACGGCGATATGCATGTGGGCAGCATTTGGTTTACTGACGAAGCTTATTTTTACCTGGACGGCTTCGTCAATAAACAGAACTGGCGCATATGGGGAACTGAAAAGCCCCATGTTGCAGTCCCATCGTCCCTGCATCCTCAAAAAGTACTGGTCTCGGCCGGCATTTCTTCCAAAGGAATCATTGGCCCATTTTTCAGATCCGAAACGATTACTGCATCACGCTATCTGGACATTCTTCGTGAATTTGTGGCGGTACAAACTGCCTTAGACGACACTGCGAACGCCTCGTGGTTTATGCAAGATGGTGCCCGGCCACATCGCACGGCCGACGTCTTTAATTCCCTGAATGAATATTTCGATGATCGTGTGATTGCTTTGGGCTATCCGAAACATACAGGAGGCGGCGTGGATTGGCCTCCCTATTCGCCAGACATGAACCCCTGTGACTTCTTTCTGTGGGTACACTTGAAAGACCAGGTGTACCGTCAGAATCCAGAAACAATTGAACAGCTGAAGCAGTACATCTCATCTGCATGTGAAGCCATTCCGCCAGACACGTTGTCAAAGGTTTCGGGTAATTTCATTCAGAGACTACGCCATATTATTGCTACGCATGGTGGATATGTGGAAAATATCGTACTATAGAGTTTCCCAGACCGCAGCGCCATCTGTTGTTGAAAATTGTAACTACTGTAATTTCGAAAGTTTGTCTGCCTGAAAATGTACTGTTGTCCCAAGCATATTGCAACAAACGGTGTATTTCTATCGCTGCTCGTTTAGTTTTTATTTCCGTTTCAAATATACCGGTCATTTTTGAAACACCCTGTATCTGACATCTATATTTCGTTTTCAAAGCAGCCAACGCAGATTAACCGGTTTCGCGAAGGTGGGATGTTGAAAATGGTAATAGCATGCAAAATTCCTTTGTTGCAGTGCAGAAAACTCATCCTTTGCCCCTGCCAGAAAGTCAAACTACCATTTATAAGTAAACTGTCTTTTCACTTCGCCACTTGTCACGAAGCCTACAGCGACTTAGTTTTCGCAGTTGAGAGGTCTCCGGGAGCTAGGCTTGTAACTTGGCAGCTTTAACATAGGAATATTCACAATACATTATCTATACAGTGTGAAGAAACACTCGCGCTCTCTGACTTCGCAACGCGATTCATCACATACTAGCAATGAAAAATGGCCTGTCACAAAATTTCGTCCTGCGCATATTTCGGACAGTTAATGGACGTTAAATATTGGCCATCTAGCAACAATGTAATGACGTGTAGAGTAACTACCTCTGTAAGGATATACCACTAGTGCTATGCAAGTGGTGCGGTAGCTAGCTTTTGTGTCAGTATGCAGGAGGTCTGGGGTTGGATCGTGGGTCGAGGTTTATCTTGTTTTTATTTGCTAGAAGTTTTCTGCATGGTACGGTACCCGGTGTCTTAATTGTTACAGCGATTACAGTGCGTATTCTACAAACATTTGCAGAAACGCACAGGAACACAGAAAAAGAAACACTGCATCTTCTAGATTCCAAATTTGTTGTGTGTGCACCCTCCCCCAGTGGTCCCATCGATTAACATCAGCTATTATTCTTGCCACGTTCAGGTCCATTACATTTCGTTATGGACTTACGTCACCAGTAGACCTTCCAATGTGCTTTGCAAATAATTTGGATGGGAGCCTTGGGGGAGCATACACAGAAAACAGGTTTGGCGTCTAGTAGATGCAGTGGCCTGAAACAATTCGCTTCCACGACGTGCAAAAGGATTCTTTGAAAGATGACAAGCCGGCCGTCGTGGCCGAGCGGCTCTAGGCGCTTCAGTCTGGAATCGCGCGACCGCTACGGTCGCAGGTTCGAATCCTGCCTCAGGCATGGATGTGTGTGATGTCCTTAGGTTAATTAGGTTTAAGTAGTTCTAAGTTCTAGGGGACTGATGACCACAGTAGTTAAGTCCCATAGTGCTCAGAGCCATTTGAACCATTTTTGAACAATAGTGCAACATAAAGGCTTGGCTGGCATCTGCATTCACGAACAAGCTTGTGTACCCCGCGGTCTCTCTATTTTTGTCCAACCCATTTATACACTGAAAGTCGTACTACAGTGCCCGGGGGATATTATTTACCAATAACACACCGTCACCACTCTATTCAATTCACTATGGTATATACAAGGATCGATTGTCATTAGGAGTATGCATGAGCTCGAATTTTTACGCTTTAAGCGCCATTTGTCATCATCATATCCTTTCAGAATTTCAACAACAAACCACCTATTGACGCACCACACATCTCTTGTCACTTCTGCCTCTAGAACTTTCCTTATATCCTCAATTAACCTGGCCGCAAGGGGTTAAGGAAATTCTTGAGAGACACTCAAAGGAGTTCTGAATTAGTGTAACGGAACTATTCTACATTCCGTTGTGAAGAGGTGGACGAGTGTTGCTTCAGTCTGTCAGGATGGCGCAGTAGCACTCCCAGTGGATTCGACGATGGTAGTGGATGTCGGGAACCACTAATGTAGACGCCAGTAGCTTAGGAAAACTCTTTATCTAACACTAAATTCCGAATTATGTTCTAAATGGCAATATCTGCCAGTGGCCGCCTCAAAGGCGCGAGGCTGCGCTGCAGGGAACTGATTGGGAGGCGACGGTAGTCTACGCTGTATCTGATTAAAGTGCTCAACAGACTGCAGATGACCCTACATGGAGTGGCGGATGGCGAAGGCAGAGCGCCTTGGCTTATGTTTCAACCTGCAGCCGAAATTCTCCAAAGTAGGTGTGGTGGCATATCAGCATGGCTGGAGACGAGGAACGGCAACAGTTCAACGGATGCTGGAGGGTCCAGCGACCGATGGATGTGTCACATAGGAAAGTTGATACAACATTGCCTATGTGTCATTGTGATACCAGAAATACCCTGTGCCACACACCGTCAGGTGGATTGTGGGGTATAGATGTAGGTAAAGCGTGACAATTATTCAACTACATGAAACAAAATCTTCATAGCTTCGGAACTGTTTGCTTTAGGACGTTCAAACTGAACGGTTGGCAGCAGGTCATTATGGGAATTAGTATGCGAATTATTGTTTGGTTACGCGACGAAGCCCTGTTCCATTTGTAAGGGTTCATCAATAAGCAAAGGTGGCGCATTTGCGGGACAGAATCAGCATTCTCTTCACCCTCAACGGGTAACGGTGTGGTGTCCAGTGACGAAGCAATCGGTGTGATATTTCTTGATGGCACGGTGACTAACGAACGGTACGTGAAAGTTCTGAACGATGATTTCGTCCTCGTTATCCAAAGTGACCCTGATTTCGACAAGATGTAGTTCACATAAGATGGAGATCGACATCATCGAAGCAGGAGTGTGTTTGATGTGGTCCTGGAGGAGCACTTTGGGGACCGTATTCTAGCTCTGGGATACCCAGAGGCCACTGGCATGCGCCTCGATTTGCCTCCATATTCTCCGCATCTGAACACATGCGACTCCCTTTTGTGGGGCTATATTAAAGACAAGCTGTACAGCAATAACGGCAAAACCATTACTCAGCTGAAAACAGCCATTTAAGAGGTCATCGACAGCATCGATGTACCGACATTTCAGGAGCATGCAGAACCTCGGTATTCATCTGCACACTTTGGGGGAGCACTTTGGGGACAGCATTCTAGCTCTGGGGTATCAAGTGGCCACTGGAATGGGCCTCGATTGGCCGCCATATTCTCCGCATCTGAACACATGTGACTCGGTATTCATCTGCACCATATCATCGCCAATGCTGGTAGGCATATAGAACTTGTAATAATCTAAATCCGAATATATGTAGTGACGTTTCTTTTCTGGTTCAACAATCTTCTGACTCGTTTGATGCGGCCCGCCACGAATTCCTCTCCTGTATGGGTGTCTTTCCCTTTCCTAACGCCAAACAGATCAGCATCTAGAGGATCCTCAATTTCCTTTCCCCTTCTTCTGTGTATTATTCTTGTCAGCAACTTGGATTCATGAGCTGTTAACTTATTGTGAGATATTTCTCGCACTTGTCAGCTCTTGCCGTCTTCGTAATTGTGTGGATGATGTTTTCCTGAAAGTCAGAAGATATTCGCCAGACTCGTACATTCTACACACCAATGTGAATAGTCGTTTTGTTGCCACTCCCCCAACGATTTTAGAAATTCTGATGGAATATTATCTATCCCTTCTGCCTTATTTTATCTTAAGTCCACCAAAGCGTTTTGAAATTCTGTTTCTAATACTGGATCCCCTATCTGTTCTAAATTGACTCCTGTTTCTCCTTCTATCAGAACAGCCAAAGCTTCCCCCTCATAGAGGCTTTCTGTGTATTCTTTACATCTATCCGCTCTCTCGTCTTCATTTAACAGTGGAAATTCCGCTGCACTCTTAATGTTATCACCCTCGCTTTTAATGTCACCGAAGTTTGTTTTCATTTTCCTTTATGCTGAGTCAGTCCTACCGACAGTCATTTGCTGTTCGATATCTTCACATTTTTCATGCAGCCATTTCGTCTTAGCTTCCCTGCTCTTCCTATTTATTTCGTTCCTCAGCGACTTTTATTTCTGTATTCTTGAGTCTCCCGGAACAATTTTCTACTTCCTCCTTTCATCGATCAATTGAAGTATTTTTGTTACCCATGGTTTCTTTGGAGTTACCTTCTTTGTGCCAATGTATTCCTTCCCAACTTCAGTTACCGCCCTTTTTAGGGATGTCCATTCCTCTTCAACTGTACTGCCTACTGAGCTATTCTTTATTGCTCAATCTATAGCCTTAGAAAACTTTAAGCGTATCTCGTCATTCTTTAGTACTTCCGTATCCCACTTCTTTGCGTATTGATTCTTCCTGACTAATGTCTTAACCTTCAGCCTACTCTTCATCACTACTATGTTGTGATCTGAGTCCATATGTGCTTCTGGGCAAGAGTTACAATCCAGTATCTGATTTCGAAATCTCTGTCTGACCATGATGTAATCTAAATGAAATCTTCCTGTATCACTCGGCCTTTTACAAGTATACCTCCTCCTATTGTGATTCCTGAACAGAGTATTCGCTATTACTAGCTGAAGTGTATTACAGAACTCAGTCTTTCTCCTCTCTCATTCCTTGTCCCAAGCCCATATTTTCCTTTACCTTTTTCTTCCACTCCTTCCTCTACAACAGCATTCCAGTCGCCCATGACTATTACATTTTCATCTCCCTTTACATACTGTATTACCCTTTCCATCTCTTTTTACACTTTATCTCTTCATCTTTAGCTTGCGACGTCGGCAAGTATACCTGAACTATCGTCGGTGTTGGTTTGCTGTCGATTCTGATAAGAATAAACCTATCACTGAACTGTTCACTCTAACACATTGTCTGCCCTATACTCATCCGACCAGAAATCCTTGTCTTCTTTCCACTTCACTTCACTGACCTCTACTATATATAGATTGAGCCTTTGCCATTTCCCTTTTCAGATTTACTAGTTTCCCTACCTCGTTCAAACTTCTGACATTCCACGCCTCGACTCGTAGAATGTTATTATTTCGTTGATTATTAAGTCTTTTTCTCGTGGTAACCTCCCCATTGGCAGTCCCCTTCCGGGGATCCGAATGGGGGACTATTCCGGAATCTTTCGCTAAAAGAGAAATCATCATGACACGTCTTCAATTACAGGCCACATGTCCTATGGATACATGTTACTCGTCTTGAATGCACTGATCTTTGTTGATTCTTTCGCCTTCAGGGGCAGTTTTCCACCCCTAGGACAAGAGAATGCCCTGAACATCTGTCCGTTTCTCCGACCTCTTTGACAAGGATATTGGCAGAATGAGGGTGACTTCTTATGCCGGAAGTCTTCGGCCGCAAATGCTTATTACTCTCGTCGACACCCATTTTGCATCTGGAATGTGTATTTTGGTGTGTAGAATGCGAATATACCTTCCAAAATGTAGTAGCTTCTACTATTTTTGTGTTTTTAAAGGATTTTATTTTTCGTTTTCAGTATATCTTTTTGATTTTCTTCAATTTGATGTTTAATTGTTTGTTTTTTTGTTATCAGAGAAGAGCTAGAAGATCAACAAATCGTCAGTAAACGGTTGGTATGGTAATCCAGCGGTGTGAAAGAGATCCTCAGTGAGTGTTTCATGTGAAAGATAGTGCAAACTTTTTGTGTTTGAAACTTACACTAAGAAAAATGACAACTAGTATATCTCGTTGCTGTCCAAACCACCCCATCAACTTTCGTTATGTGTGTGGGAAATTCACTCCCAAAAGCCCAAAGAAAACTAATCAAATGTTCAAATGTGTGTGAAATCTTATGGGACTTAACTGCTAAGGCCATTAGTCCCTAAGCTTACACACTACTTAACCTAAAGTATCCTAAGGACAAACACACACACCCATGCACGAGGGAGGACTCGAACCTCCGCCGGGACCAGCCGCACAGTCCAGGAAACTACTCACTGATTGTATTTTGATTGTCCTGTTGGTGAGCAAGATAAAAATTTTGCACCTCATATTTCCTGCGTAACCTTTACTACAACCTTAACCGAGTGGTTGAAAGGAAAATTCCGCGCCATGCCATTCGCTGTTCCGATGGTGTGTTGTGAGCCTACAGACCATTATTCAGACTGTTACTTCTGTCTTACAAATATTTCGGGACATTCAAGCAAAACTAAACATAAAATAAAGTATCCATATGTGTCTTCAGTGCATTTGCCTGTGCCCCATGACGCGGGGTTGCCTGTTCCTGTCTGTAACTTGAAAGCCATGGAACCAGATACCATGTCCAGTGAATCAGAAAGTATTGAAAATATAGAGGAGTGCTGCCCTCAATATTATGGCACTTTGCCTCAGCTTATTAATCTAAAAGGATTGAACGATCTGGTTCGCGATTTAAAAGTTTCGAAACAGCAAGCTGAACTCTTGGGGTCGATATTGCAACAACGAAACCTTCTAGTTCCAGGAACAAAAATTTCCTGTTTTAGATCAAGAGGTGCTTCCTTCGCTCAATATTTTGATATGCAGAATTCAATGTGTGTATGTAGAGATGTCAATGGTCTGATGATGCAGCTAGGTGTACAACATAATCCACTGGAGTGGCGACTATTTATTGGCTCCAGTAAAACCATCTTGAAAGCACTACTACTGCATAATGGCAATGCATTTCCATCGGTACCTTTGGCTTACGCAGGAGACATGGAAGAAACTTATCAAACCACGATTTTGCTGCTAGAGGCAATGGAACATAAGGATCATGAATGGCAGCTTTGCTGTGATTTAAAAGTTATTGCACTCCTTACAAGATTGCAGGCTGGATTCACAAATTAATGCTGCTTTTTGAGCCTTTGGGACAGCCGTGACACCAAGAACCACTGTACAGTTAAGGAATGGCCTATAAGGAAGTCATGTTCCTGGAAACGTAAATTTGAACGATACCCCATTGGTTGAGCCGGATAAAATCATATTGCCCCTCTACCCCCCCCCCCCTCCAGTTAGAAGAGGAGCAGTATGGCTTTCGTCATGGTAGATCAACAGTGGACTCAATCTTTAGTATGAGGCTGTTGATGGAAAGACATTGGGACTATGGGAAGGATCTGGTGATGACATTTCTCGACGTAGTGGGAGCATATGACAGTGTTCCCAGGGAAAAGGTATGGACAACCTTGAAGAGAAAGGGAGTTGGAAATCAAACACTTGAAGTCATCCAGGAAATGTACGAAAAAGCTCTAGTTGTGTGCAAACACCAGTCGGAAGAACTGAATGGTTTAATAATGTTGTGGTACTAAGACAAGGAAGTGTGATGTCACCACTGGATGAAATAGTCTAAGAGACGAAAGAAGCCCATAGAGGAAGGGAGATGAAGATGTTACTATTTTCTGATGGTATTGTGGTGTGGGGAACAAGCAGTAAGGAGGTACAAAAACAAATAGACTTCCTAAATGATAAGGTCGAGAAATATGGAACGAAATTTAGTGTGGAGAAAAGCAAGGGACAAATTCATATTAAGGGACGCGATATTGAAATAGTGGACAACTTTAAATATTTAGGAAGTGTATTAATGAGGAATGCTCGTTTGGAGTCAGAAATTAGCAAAAGAGTACAATAGAGTAGTATATTTTACCAGTGTATGAGGAGCTTCGTGTGGGGAAGGGAAGTGCCAATAAGGTGCAAGCTGGTGCTATACAAGACTTACTTCACACCCATACTAATTTACAGCTCAAAGACACGGACTATGACCAGAAGAGAGGAGAGTAGGATACAATCCAGTGAAATGTGTAAGTAGGCTGTTTAGGTTCTTATATTGGTAACGCCACTTAGCGCTCTGTATGAAAATCACTGGCTGTGCTGTGTGCAGTCAGTGGCTAGTTTGCATTGTTGTCTGCCATTGTAGTGTTGGGCAGCTGGATGCGAACAGCGCGTAGCGTTGCGCAGTTGGAGGTGAGCCGCCAGCAGTGGTGGATGTGGGGAGAGAGATGGCGGAGTTTTGAAATTTGTAAGACTGGATGTCATGAACTGCTATATATATTATGACTATTAAGGTAAATACATTGCTTGTTCTGTATTAAAATCTTTCATTTGCTAACTATGCCTATCAGTAGTTAGTGCCTTCCGTAGTTTGAATCTTTTATTTAGCTGGCAGTAGTGGCGCTCGCTGTATTGCAGTAGTTCGAGTAACGAAGATTTTTGTGAGGTAAGTGATTTGTGAAAGGTATAGGTTAATGTTAGTCAGGGCCATTCTTTTGTAGGGATTATTGAAAGTCAGATTGCGTTGCGCTAAAAATATTGTGTCAGTTTAAGTACAGTCTTGTATAATTGTTCTAAGGGGACGTTTCATATGGCGACCCTGACTAAGCTACATCCACTATGATGAGGCATACTGTTATCCTCAAATATAATTTGCATTAATAACATGTTATTTACTTTGTAAAGATGTTTAGACATTATTAATTATGTTCTGTTTCAATGCTCATATGTGAAATTGATGTTTCAAAAACTATTCTCATTATTTTATATATTTACTGATGTCATAATTCCTGTAACACTGATGTATCTGTTTTATTTCTATTCTTTTGTAAAGCCTGTATTACTACTCATGTTATCTGTATTATTATGTTTTTAATGATGTTATCTGTACCTTTCTTATTGTATTCTTATGTTATAAAATTGTAATTGACACCAGTTCATCAAATTAAGTAACTTGTAAGTTACATTTCACTGCAAACGTTTCTGTTGGTCATTGTATATGGACAATATGTGAGAAGTAGGGACTGTTAGTGTTTGCACGTGTGTTGATAATTCAGCAAGGGACTGGTTCACAGCATTGCTGGTTCTAATGACAATTCCAAAAACTTTGTGAGTGCACAAGTGGTGGTTTATGGACTTGCTATATTCTCCGCAAGACTCTTCGATGGTGATTGTGCACCTGCACAGTCGCAACAGATGGCTGCTGGCCGTCTCTACAAGGACTATAGTGGGTTTGCATCTTTGATGACCCACCAATACCATTATTTCTACAAGGACTACAGCGGGTCTAAACCTTTGATGACTTTCCAGTACCATTATTTCTACAAGGACTACAGTGGGTCTACACCTTGCTGACTCACTAATACTATTATCTCTACCAGGACTACAGTGGGTCTACTCTGTGATGACCTACCCACCAGTATTCTTCAAAACTTCGACTGACTCAGCGGTGGGTTTGCTCTGTTGTGGCCCATTGCCTGTCTGGATGTCGAGAGTCAGCACTGTCTTTCCGTTGGAAGGACAACACTACTTCTTCAAGACTGCATGGAAATCCACTACTCCTGTGCATTTTCTTTTGCTGCTCAGAATTTGAGAAAAACACTGCTATTTTACTGTGATGAATGATCAGGACTGTCTTTATGGACTGTGGGAAAATTTTAGCTTTTGACCAACATTGTATCAATGAGTATGTGCATTTGATATCTTTGTTATTGTAATTATGAAAAATTTCTTCAAATCATTTTAGGCCACTGCCCAAAACAATTTGTAAAATTTTTTTTGGGAAGATGGGGGCTATGTAAGTAGGCTGTTTAGGTTCTTATATTGGTAACGCCACTTAGCGCTCTGTATGAAAATCACTGGCTGTGCTGTGTGCAGTCAGTGGCTAGTTTGCATTGTTGTCTGCCATTGTAGTGTTGGGCAGCTGGATGCGAACAGCGCGTAGCGTTGCACAGTTGGAGGTGAGCCGCCAGCAGTGGTGGATGTGGGGAGAGAGATGGCGGAGTTTTGAAATTTGTAAGACTGGATGTCATGAACTGCTATATATATTATGACTATTAAGGTAAATACATTGCTTGTTCTGTATTAAAATCTTTCATTTGCTAACTGTGCCTATCAGTGGTTAGTGCCTTCCGTAGTTTGAATCTTTTATTTAGCTGCAGTAGTGGCGCTCGCTGTATTGCAGTAGTTCGAGTAACGAAGATTTTTGTGAGGTAAGTGATTTGTGAAAGGTATAGGTTAATGTTAGTCAGGGCCATTCTTTTGTAGGGATTATTGAAAGTCAGATTGCGTTGCGCTAAAAATATTGTGTCAGTTTAAGGACAGTCTTGTATAATTGTTCTAAGGGGACGTTTCAAATGAAGTTTCTGAGAAGTATGCTAGAAAGACGAGGAGAGACAGAGTGAATATTAAAGGTGTTAGGAAGGAAACTGGAGTGGAGAAATTGACTGAGAAAACTGAAAAGAATAGATTAAAATGGTTTGGGCATGTGAAGAGAATGAGAGAGGGAAGAATACCAAGAAGAATGATGGAGTTCAAGAATGAGGGCAAGAGGCCACGAGGAAGACCGAGAACAAGATGGAGTAATACAATAAAGATGAGTTTAAGGAGGAGAAACCTGCTATGGAACCAAATTGTGGAAGAAGATTGGTGGAAAGACAGAGTATAGTGGCGAAGTACCATTGATACCCCAACCTGACCAGATGTTGGATAGAGGGGAAACGAAGATGATGCTAACTGTTATTAATCAAAATACAAGCCGCAACGGGATTGGAATTCGGTACCGATGACTTTACTGTGGATCAAAGTCGCTATCACAAGACCACGGTGACGTTTATATGTTGACTATAGTGTGTGCACGCCGCCGTTTGTAACCACACTAATCAATAATTGGAATGAATTCGTTTTCCTAAAAATGGAAAAAAGCCACTTGTCAGTGGCTACAACCTGTGAATTTTTCTGTATTTCGTTACTAGTTCTGGATGGCTAACTATTATTTGAAAATACGCACGACAGTATCCGTCTTCACATACGGGAAGCTACGCAAGAAGCCATCTGTAATACACTGTAAGACATCTATTCATACTTATCACATAGTAAAATCACTATGTTTAGGAGATGTAACTGTAGTGTTGGATATATTGGTACAGTCTAAGACCAAAAAAAGAAACAACGCACCGCGAAGAATTTATCCAAATGGGACGAAATTCGGTTGATACGAAATACATGTACAAACTAATGATTACAGTTTCAGAAAAATTTAAAGATTTATTCAAGAGAGAAAGCTTCAGAAATTGAGCAAGTGAATAACACGTTGGACCACTCAGGTCCTTACTTAAGCCGTTATTCGGCTTGGCATTGATTGATAGAGTTGTTTGATAACCTCCCGAGGGCTATCGAGCCAAGTTACATCTAATTGGCTCGTTATATCATCAAAATCACGAGTTAGTTGCGGGGCATTGCCCACAGTGTTCCAAACGTTCTGTATCGGAGGGAAATCCTGCTGCCTTACCGGCGAAGGTAGAGTTTGGTAAAGATGAAGACAACCGGTAGAAACTCTCGCCATTTGCGGGCGCGCATTATCTTGCGGAAACTTAAGCCAAGTATGGCTTACCACGAAAGCAACAAAACGGGGTGCAGAGCATCGTTGACGTACCGCTGTGATAGCCCAGACCATCATTCCTAGCTGTCGGCCTACATAGCGGGCGACAGGTTTCTTTTTTATTTTTACGAACCTGGGATTTCCTGCTTTCTTTTTTTTTCTTTTTTTGTGATTTTTCCGCCCATGGACAGGAAAGGCAAACTACAAAAACTGATCTACTTTTCAACGGCACTTGTGTCCTAACAAAAAAAGATACTTCACCTATTCAGGCGTTGGCGCCTGTCTACGCCTATCCCAAGACAACAAACCCATTACTAAAAGGGTGTAGGGAAGAAAGAAAGTAGGGGGGAAGAACATCTACATCTACATCCATACTCCGCAAGCCACCTGACGGTGTGTGGCGGAGGGTACCTTGAGTACCTCTATCGGTTCTCCCTTCTATTCCAGTCTCATATTGTTCGTGGAAAGTAGGATTGTCGGTATGCTTCTGTGTGGACTCTAATCTCTCTGATTTTTTCCCCATGGTCTCTTCGCGAGATATACGTAGGAGGGAGCAATATACTGCTTGACTCTTCGGTGAAGGTATGTTCTCGAAACTTTAACAAAAGCCCGTACCGAGCTACTGAGCGTTTCTCCTGCAGAGTCTTCCACTGGAGTTTATCTATCATCTCCGTAACGCTTTCGCGCTGCTCTCCGTTGGATCTTCTCTATCTCTTCTATCAACCCTGTCTGGTACGGATCCCACACTGCTGAGCAGTATTCAGTGGGTGAACAAGCGTACTGTAATCTACTTCCTTTGTTTTCGGATTGCATTTTCTTAGGATTCTTCCAATGAATCTCAGTCTGGCATCTGCTTTACCGCGGTGGTCTAGCGGTTCTGGCGCTGCAGTCCGGAACCGCGGGACTGCTGCGGTCGCAGGTTCGAATCCTGCCTCGGGCATGTGTGTGTGTGATGTCCTTAGGTTAGTTAGGTTTAAGTAGTTCTAAGTTCTAGGGGACTTATGACCTAAGATGTTGAGTCCCATAGTGCTCAGAGCCATTTGAACCATCTGCTTTACCGACGATCAACTTTATATGATCATTCCATTTTAAATCACTCCTAATGCGTACTCCCAGATAATTTATGGAATTAACTGCTTCCAGTTGCTGACCTCCTATATTGTAACTAAATGATATGGGATCTATCTATCTATTCGCAGCACATTACAGTTGTCTACATTGAGATTGAATTGCCATTCCCTGCACCATGCGTCAATTCGCTGCAGATCCACCTGCATTTCAGTACAATTTTCCATTGTTACAACCTGTCGATACACCACAGCATCATCTGCAAAAAGCCTCAGTGAACTTCCGATGTCATCCACAAGGTCATTTTTGTATATTGTGAATAGCAACGGTCCTATGACGCTCCCATGCGGCACACCTGAAATCACTCTTACTTCGGAAGACTTCTCTCCATTGAGAATGACAAGCTGCGTTCTGTTATCTAGGAACTCTTCAATGCAATCACACAATTGTTCTGATAGTCCAACATGTAGAGTACCGATGAAAATGGAAGTAGTTGTGTAGGGGCTTTTGTTTTTCTAGTTTATTCTATTTCATTTTTGTGTTTTTTAATTCTGTATTTTTTATTTTATTCATGTATTTATTTTCTTTATTAAATTATTCTATGTACCAGAATTCCAGGTGTCGGTCGCGCCTTCCTATTGTCGGAACACCCAAACGGGTCTTCTTGAACTTTTAATGGAGATTCCGTTTGTAGTGCGTTCAGACCATCATGTCGGCAAAATAAGCATCAACTTCTCATGGCTTGGACGTTCCAGTTGGAAGGCAAGTCATGAAAGGCGCTCCATTAATAAACGGTCTCAACGCCCATATAGTACTAGGGACAGAAAGTTGTCTGAAACCAGACGTAAACAGTAATGAAATCCTAAACTCAGATTGGAATGTATACCGCAGAGACAGGCTGGACAGTGAAGGGGAGACGTGTTTATAGCGATAAGAAGTGCACTAGTATCGACGGAAATTGACGGAGATCCGAAATGTGAAATAATTTGGGTGAAGGTCACGGTTAAAGCAGGCTCAGACATGGTAATTGGATGTCTCTATAGGCCCCCTGGCTCAGCAGCTGTTGTGGCTGAGCACCTGAAGGATAATTTGGAAAATATTTCGAGTAGATTTCCCCACCATGTTATAGTTCTGAGTGGAGATTTTAATTTGCCGGATATAGACTGGGAGACTCAAACGTTCATAACGCGTGGCAGGGACAAAGAATCCAGTGAAATTTTTTTAAGTGCTTTATCTGAAAACTACAGTTAAACAGAGAACCGACTGGTGGTGATAACATATTAGACCTTCTGGTGACAAACAGACCCGAACTATTTGAAACAGTGAACGCAGAACAGGGAATCAGCGATCATAAAGCGGTTACTGCATCGATGATTTCAGCCGTAAATAGAAATATTAAAAAAGGTAGGAAGATTTTTCTGTTTAGCAAAAGTGACAAAAGGCAGATTACAGAGTACCTGACGGCTCAACACAAAACTTTTGTCTCAAGTACAGATAGTGTTGACGATCAGTGGACAAAGTTCAAAACCATCGTACAATATGCGTTAGATGAGTATGTGCCAAGCAAGGTCGTATGAGATGGAAAAGAGCCACCGTGGTACAACGATCGAGTTAGGAAACTGCTGCGGAAGCAAAGGGAACTTTACAGCAAACATAAACATAGCCAAAGCCTTGCAGACAAGCAAAAATTACGCGATGCGAAATGTAGTGTGAGGAGGGCTATGCGAGAGGCGTTCAATGAATTCGAAAGTAAAGTTCTATGTACTGACTTGGCAGAAAATCCTAAGAAATTCTGGTCTTATGTCAAAGTGGTAGGTGGATCAAAACAAAATGTCCAGACACTCTGTGACCAAAATGGTACTGAAACAGAGAATGACAGACTAAAGGCCGGAATACTAAACGTCTTTTTCCAAAGCTGTTTCACAGAGAAAGACTGCACTGTAGTTCCTTCTCTAGATTGTCGCACAGATGACAGAATGGTAGATACCGAAATAGACGACAGAGGGATAGAGAAACAATTAAAATCGCTCAAAAGAGGAAAGGCCGCTGGACCTGATGTGATACCAGTTCGATTTTACACAGAGAACGCGAAGGAACTTGCCCCTCTTCTTGCAGCGGTGTACCGTTGGTCTCTAGAAGAACGTAGCGTTCCAAAGGATTGGAAAAGGGCACAGGTCATCCCCGTTTTCAAGAAGGGACGTCGAACAGATGTGCAGATCTATAGACCTATATCTCTAACGTCGATCAGTTGTAGATTTTTGGAACACGTATTATGTTTGAGTATAATGACTTTTCTAGAGACTAGAAATCTACTCCGTAGGAATCAGCATGGGTTACGAAAAAGACGGTCGTGTGAAACTCAGCTCGCGCTATTCGTCCACGAGACTCAGAGGGCCATAGACACGGGTTCACAGGTAGATGCCGTGTTTCTTGACTTCCGCAAGGCGTTCTATACAGTTCCCCAAAGTCGTTTATTGAACAAAGTGAAAGCATATGGACTATCAGACCAATTGTGTTATTGAATTGAAGAGTTCCCAGATAAGAGAACGCAGCATGTCATTCTCAATGGAGAGAAGTCTTCCGAAGTAAGAATGATTTCAGGTGTGCCGCAGGGGAGTGTCATAGGACCGTTGCTATTCAAAATATACATAAATGACCTTGTGGATGACATCGGAAGTTCACTGAGGCTTTTTGCAGATGATGCTGTGCTGTATCAAGAGGTTGTAACAATGGAAAATTGTACTGAAATGCAGGAGGATCTGCAACGAATTGACGCATGGTGCAGGGAATGGCAATTCAATCTCAATTTAGACAAGTGTAATGTGCTGCGAATACGTAGAAAGATAGATCCCTTCTCATTTAGCTACAAAATAGCAGGTCAGCAACTGGAAGCAGTTACTTCCATAAATTATCTGCCAGTACGCATTAGGAGTGATTTAAAATGGAATGATCATATAAAGTTGATCGTCGGTAAAGCAGATGCCAGACTGAGATTCATTGGAAGAATACTAAGGAAATGCAATCCGAAAACAAACGAAGTAGGTTATCGTACGCTTGTTCGC
Source organism: Schistocerca nitens (assembly GCF_023898315.1). Classification (NCBI taxonomy): domain Eukaryota; kingdom Metazoa; phylum Arthropoda; class Insecta; order Orthoptera; family Acrididae; genus Schistocerca; species Schistocerca nitens. The sequence continues at coordinate 848,823,206 of NC_064614.1, forward strand.
CCACTGCTTGAATACTGCTCATCAGTGTGGGATCCGTACCAGATATGGTTGATAGAAGAGATAGAGAAGAACCAACGGAGAGCAGCGCGCTTCGTTACAGGATCATTTAGTAATCGCGAAAGCGTTACGGAGATGATAGATAAACTCCAGTGGAAGACTCTGCAGGAGAGGCGCTCAGTAGCTCGGTACGGGCTTTTGTTCAAGTTTCGAGAACATACCTTCACCGAAGAGTCAAGCAGTATATTGCTCCCTCCTACGTATATCTCGTGAAGAGACCATGAGGATAAAATCAGAGAGATTAGAGCCCACACAGAAGCACACCGACAATCCTTCTTTCCACGATCAATACGAGACTGGAATAGAAGGGAGAACCGATAGAGGTACCCTCCGCCACACACCGTCAGGTGGATTGCGGAGTATGGATGTAGATGTAGATATAGATAGGAAATTGGAAAAGAACTGTTTGTATCTGGCGTTGAGACCAAGAGCACAGTGTCGATCGTTAAGGTACCTCCAGTGCCAAAGAGGTAGCGGACCATATGACCGCATATCCGATTTACACCGTTAGTTTTTGATGCGGGGTAATGAAGAACATGTGGGAGTAAAAGCGTGTGGAAAATGGTCTGAGCAGGTTTGTGGATGGGTAAGGAAAGGCAAGACACGCTGCGCGAGGCTCCAGACGTCAGACGACGGACCACATGAAAGTCGGTGAGCGTCTGTGTCATCTACACTACAGAGAACACAGAGGGATGTGTCAGCGAGGCGGATGCGGTGCAAACGAAGCTGGTTGACCTGTTTGCCTTTGACAGAGATATACCAGGTGGACTGGAGGCTGGTGTCGAGGGAAACTCTATGCACAGCTTTCCACACGAAACTTGTGTTCGATAGGGTTGGGGGTTCACCACATTTTTAATGTGTAGTGTACAGTCTTTGTCCGGAGTATACGTGGAAGGAGTAAGGAGTGGAGGATCTACATCTACATCTACATACATACTCCGCATTCCACCATACGGTGCGTGGCGGAGGGTACCTCGTACCACAGCTAGTATCTTCTCTCCCTGTTCCACTCCCAAACAGAACGGGGCAAAAAGGACTGCTTTTATGCCTCTGTACGAGACCTAATCTCTCTAATCTTATCTTTGTGGTGTTTCCGCGAAATGTAAGTTGGCAGCAGTAAAATTGTACTGCAGTCAGCCTCAAATGCTGGCCGGGCGCTGATAACCTCGCTGTTGTGCGCCCTAAAACACTAATAATCATCATCATCATCATCAAATGCTGGTTCTCTAAATTTCCTCAGTAGCGATACACGAAAAGAAAGCCTCCTTTCCTCTAGAGACTCCCACCCGAGTTCCTGATGGAATTCCGTAACACTCGCGTGGTGATCAAACCTACCAGTAACAAATTTAGCAGCCCGCCTCTGAATTGCTTCTATGTCCTCCCTCAATCCGACCTGATAGGGATCCCAAACGCTCGAGCAGTACTCAAGAATAGGTCGTATTAGTGTTTTATAAGCGGTACCCTTTACAGATGAACCACATCTTCCCAAAATTCTACCAATGAACCGAAGACTATCCGCCCTCCCCACAACTGCCATTACATGCCTGTCCCACTTCATATCGCTCTCCAATGTTACGCCCAAATATTTAATCGACGTGACTGTCAAGCGCTACACTACTAATGGAGTATTCAAACATTACGGGATTCTTTTTCCTATTCATCTGCAATAATTTACATTTATCTATATTTAGAGTTAGCTGCCATTCTTTGCTCCAATCCCAAATGCTGTCCAAGTCATCTTGTATCCTCCTGTAGTCACTCAACGACGACACTTCCCCGTACACCACAGCATCATCAGCAAACAGCCGCACATTGCTATCCACCCTATCCAAAAGATCATTTATGTAGATAGAAAACAACAGCGGACCTACCACACTTCCCTGGGGCACTCCAGATGATACCCTCACCTCCGATGAACACTAACCATCGAGGACAACGTACCGGGTTCTATTACTTAAGAAGTCTTCGAGCCACTCACATACTTGGGAACCAATCCCATATGCTCGTACCTTAGTTAGGAGTCTGTAGTGGGGCACCGAGTCAAACGCTTTCCGGAAGTCAAGGAATATGGCATCCGTCTGATACCCTTCATCCATGGTTCGCAAGATATCATGTGAAAAAAGGGCGAGTTGCGTTTCGCAGGAGCGATACTTTCTAAAGCCGTGCTGATATATGGACAGAAACTTCTCTGTCTGAAGGATATTCATTATATTCTAACTGAGAATATGTTCGATAATGCTGCAACAAACCGATGTTAAGGATATTGGTCTGTAATTTTGAGGATCCGTACTTCTACCCTTCTTATATACAGGCGTCACCTGCGTTTTTTTTTCCAGTTGCTCGTGACTTTACGTTAGGCAAGAGATTCGCGACAAATGCAAGCTAAGTAAGGAGCCAATGCAGTAGAGTAATCTCTGTAAAACTGAATTGGAATCCCATCAGGACCTGGCGATTTATTTATTTTGAACCCATTCAGCTGTTTCACAACCCCCAGGGATGTCTATCACTATGTCCTCCATACGGGAATCTGTACGAGACTCAAACGGCGGTATGTTTGTACGATCCTCCTGCGTGAAAGATTTCTCAAATGCTAAATTTAAAATTTCAGCTTTCGTTTTTCTGTCTTCCGTTGCCAGGCCAGACAGATCAGTGAGTGACTGGATGGAAGCCTTCGACCCGCTTACCGATTTTACGTAAGACCAGAATTTCCTTGGCTTTTCAGCAAGATCTTTTGCTAAGGTATGACGGTGGTAGTGGTTGAATGCTTCGCGCATTGCTCTTTTTACAGCAGCACGAATCTTTACTAACTTTTGCCTGTCCTCATTCTGCCGATCTTTCTTGTACCGCGAGTGGAACTGCCTCTCTTCTTGAGCATTCTCCGCATCGGCGTTGTTAAACCACTGTGGGTCTTTTCAGTCGGTAACCTACTTTTTCGGCACATACTTGTCCAATGCGTGATTTACAAAGTGTTTAAAATTTGCCCATAATTCTTCCACGTCCATCGTACCGGAAGTAAATGAAGTTGATTCCTTTACTAAGTGGGATGCTAACAACTGCTTATCTGCTCTCTCTAGTAAGAATACTCTCCTAGCCTTCTTAACCGACTTTTTAACTTTAGTAACTGTAGTCGTAATAACAACATCATGGTCACTAATCCCTGTCTCATTACTGACACCGTCGATGAGGTTTGGTCTGTTCGTGGCTATCAGATCTAAAATATTCCCATTACGCGTTGGCAGTTGATTTAGCTGCTCAAGACAGTTTTCGGATAATGTGTTCAAAAGTAATTCACACGACGGCTTGTCTGTACCACCTGCAATGAATCCATAGACATCCCAGTCTATACTAGGTAGGTCTTCTCGCCTCCAACTAATATAGCATGATCCGGGTACTTCTGTGATACAGAATGTAGACTCCTTTTATGATTCTAGAACTGTCACGGTGGAACCTGGTGGCCTGTAATAACACCACACAATTAAATTTATTTCCCCTAGCCCTGTTAAACGTGTCCAGATAACTTCAAAATCACACTCTGCTTCGACCTCAGAAGACAATATTTTTGTCAACTGCAATGAAGACACCACCTCCTACGGTGTCTAATCTGTCTTTCCGATACACTTTGGAACCCACACTAAATATTTCAAAACTTCCTATCTCCGGGTTCAGCTAGGTCTCAATCCCGAGAATAATTTGCGCGCTACACGCTTCCTGGAGGGTAGTAAATCAGGAACTTTATTCCGAACACTCTGAAAATTTACTGCTAATATCTTGACAGCTGAAGCGTGTTTACACTGAGCGCGTCCTGATTTCCCTGCCTGCACGTCGACTGGTGAGTGTTCATCGGGACACCTCGCACTACTGCCTAGCCTAAAAAAACCCCATGTGCACGCCACAAGTACTCTGCTACCCGAGTAGCCGCTTCCCTTGTGTAGTGCACCCCTGACCTATCTAGGGGCGTCCTACAATTCCCCACCCAATAGCACAAGTCTAGAAATCTGCAGCCAAGACCGTCACAGAGTCGACGAAGCCTCTGGTTGAGACCCTCCACTCAGCTCCAAACCAAAGGTCCCCGATCCACTCTGGGAACGATGCTGCAAATAGAGAGCTCTACTTGCACCCTGCGTGCTAGGCCAGCGGTCTTCACCAAATCCGTCAGCCGCCCGTACGAACTGAGAATCGTCTCAGAACCCAAGCGACAGGCATCATTGGTGCCGACGTGAGCAACTGCTTGCAGACGACTGCACCCCGTACGCTCGATAGCCGCAGGCAAGGCTGTTTCCACATCTTGGATGAAGCCCCCCGGCAGACAAACCGAGTGCACGTTGGAATTCTTTCCAGCCCTGTACGCTATTTCCCTAAGGGACTCCATCACCCGCCTAACGTTGGAGCTTCCAATAACCAGCAAGCCTTTGTCCCCGTGTGCCTGCTCTGGCCCTGCTGAAGGAGCGGCCACCTGCCCACTGATAGGACGAACGGGCGAGGCCAGCCGGCCAGCCTCCACATTGGCCCTCCGCCCCGAGCGACGCGAACGCGTTGCAGTCCGCCACTCACCCTGAGGTGAGGGCGGCCCCAACGCGCCGGGTACACTAGAAAGTCCCTCGGCGGCTGAGTCAGCGGACGCAACAAGCGACACCTAGGGTGTTTCAAGCGACGCGCCAGACCCTCCGCCGTCGCTGCACCTCGAGGCAGCAGCCTGAAGGCGGCTGACCGTGGCCAGCAGCACGCTCAGCTGCTCGCGAACCGCGGCCAGTTCCTCCTGCGCCCGCACACAGCACGCAAATATCCTATCCATCCTACCCCTAATATCTAACGACTCCGCGAATTTATACTCTACGACTGTCAAAAAGCAATATTACGCCTCTCAAATAGGAGAATACGCAAGGATTTTATGTAATTAAATATGCAAGCGCACAAACACTACAAAACAAATATGAAAGCTAAATATACGACTCTCTAGTGCACTACAGCTGCACTGATACTTCACCAGCGGCTGCTCAAGGCTCAAGATGTAACTTAATTCAAGAAAGTCATGCCGAAAGTGATAAAAGAGGGTGGAATGTCTGATAAAATATGGCTGATATGGAGACTAGCGCATATTCATGTAAAAGCCGTGTGGTCAGGCTCGTCGGGAAACGGCGCCAGACTTTCAGCTGGGAGATTCCAAAAAGTACCGTAGCTCTGTCTGGCTCATGGAATAAGCTCACTCCACCACGCTCCCGTGGAGGGCAAGGGAGGAATATTGAACTTTAAATAACATCCTAGTACAGACAAAGAATCTAATGGCCATCAACATACGACGGGCGAGGGTAATCGGGACCGGAAACACTTGTGCCACATGGCAGATGCGAGAGGCATGATAGACATTCACGTATTGTGCACGCTGTGCAGTGTCGAGGGATCTAAGCTGGCGGTCCACAAGACCAATCCTGATCGCTTAGAGGAGACGTCTACTGTTTGTTTCCGCTGAACGACGGAGCTCATTCATAAAATCACTGCCCTAACAGCGGACGCTCGTGCCCACACTTAGGGGAGCGACATGTCTCTCAGGTAGGGCCTCAACAATGAGAAGAACCTACGATTTGGAAATGTTAAGAGAACTGCCCGATGCCTCCCCATATGTCGCCACTCAAGTCAGAGCTGTGCGAACATAGTCTTCATTACGGAGGTAGAGGACTATATCGTCAGCCTAGGCTGTACAACAGAAGTGGTGCCAACAGGCGTTGGCGAAGTCCTGGTGTAGGGGTTGTACTGCCAGACCATACAGTATCGTGCAAAGTGGGCTACTATGTCTGACAGAACGCTCGATCACTAGAGCTGCGGTGATGCGACGGTTACAGAGTATTCATGTCGGGCCACTCAAGAGGCGCATTAACACTGTTACTATATGATCCGGAAAACCCATGTGCTGGAGGACCGATTTCAAAAAGGTATGGTGGACACAGTTGAATGCCTGACTGAAGTCAAGCGATGCCAATGCACCAGGTAAATGTTGCGACCTCGCATGGTCGATCATGTCCCTGTAACGGCAAACCACCGTATGGATATTATTGTCACTCCCCTGCGACGTCTGATGAAGGGACTTGACGTATCTTGCTGCGTTCTTGAGGCCAACAAACAGGTGAAAATTTTCATATCACTGTTCTATTGAGTAGAGTGATGGGCCAGTAATCACAGATCCGTGATCGCCTATGTGGCTTAGGGACCAGGATGATGACCCCCCATCAAGGAAGGTGGCTGTGATCGTCGTTATATCAGTTCATGATAAATCGAAGTCCAAGTAGGTATCAAAAGATAACTGAAACATGGCGTCTAGGACTTCATCGAAGGTCACTTCTTCCTGTACTTCTTGAGCTATGTCCTTCGGTACGGTGTTGACTGTGAATGCCGCTACCTCCTCAGTTAAGGTGAAGTGCGACAGCAGAAAACAGCCGGCTGAAATGAGAATGAAAAGCGTGACCAATGACACAATGCGCAGTGTGTCGTCGTCCTTCTGCATGGGTGACCTCGTGGATGAGTCTTTAAGGAGGTGGTACGTCGCTGGCGTTTCGTGAGGCATGTGGTCACGGGTGCAGAACCTGACAAGGGTCGCTTCCACGTGTTGTCGCATAAGTGAAGTGATCTGCGCTTTAGCACGAAGCGCTGGCGTCTGACGGACAAGAGAGAATGACATAGAAGTGCAGTCACGTAGCACCGCATAATAAAAGTCCAAGCTTTTAACTCTTTGCCATATCCCATCAGTGCCCTGTGTAGAGCCACAAGGGTAAGGTGAATGTGTGTGCTGGGCGACGTCGACGACAGAGGGCCCACACAGACTCAACGAACCGTCGGCAGTCATGAACTGTCAGATGGGAAACTTTTCACTTCCGCATGCCACAAGTGTGACACACCTGTTGGTGGGCAAGGACAACATCGCCAATGTAGGCTTCATGGTCAGAGAATGTCAGAGTCATAATTGAGCATGTTGAGTGTCGCCAGCAAAGGTACGTGTGAGGTATATACAGTCGAGGTGACTAGACGAGTGCGCCGAATAGTATGGGAAACCTGCACTGATGCCATGAACCTTTGTCCATGTGCCAACAAGCTGGTCGATGATGACAGAGAGGGCTGCACACGGGCAATGACGTGGAAGTTGGTCAGTAGGCCTTTGTGTGAAACTGAAATTTCCACTGAGGAGCATTTCATCCAGGGGACCCTCAAAAAGCGTCGTTACCTGATGAGCAAAGAAGGTGTGTCGTTCACGACGTCGACTGGAGCTGGACAGCGTATATACACTGATGATGTATACTCCGAACAACGTGAGGGGCGTACCTCTAGCATTAAGAAGGAACACTACATCTTCAGCAGGAAGTCCAGTGCGGAGGAGGGTTGCGACTCCACTACCATTGTCAGATGCATGGGAAATGTGTACCTTGTAGCCAGTGGGGGCACAGAAATCAGCGACGATCATTTCCTGGAGGAGGGCAATGTCGACATTAGCAGCATAAATGATCTCTCTGAACATTTCCAGTTTATGTAGAGCCCAAATGGGGACCAGATTCATCGTGGCGATGTGTAAACGTGCTCCCACTATTGGCACACATGGTCTGTCAGAGATGTGTGGTTGATATATAAGATCTGGCGCAGCCACTGTGGTCACAATCACTGGATGGAAGGTGGGTCAGGCACCACCGTGCGGCACTGCCCGGTAGGTGAGCCACCATCTTGATGAGCTCCATCGTCGACATGGTCAGGCCAGGAGACTGGAACAGGTGGCAGGCGACTGTCACACTCATTGAATGCTAGTTGTAGCGGATCCAGTGAATCTCCCTCCGTGGAATCCATCGTTGTCAATTGGGATTGCACGTGGTGGAAAGGACGCACCTCAAATGGGACATCAGGAGCGGCCACATCTGTCGTCAGGGCTCTCGAAGGGAGATCACTATCTGGTATCCAGTCCACTGCCTGTAATGCTACATGAAGTTTGTCGTCGCAGGGCGTTCGACTTCTTCTCTTCCGTTTTCGGGTCGACCGCTGATTTCGGAGGTGCTGTTCTGTGTCCGAATGTGGACGTTCAATGTCCGAGGTCGCGCTCGTCTGAAGAAAAGCAGAGGTAGGCACTGTACAAGCATCAGTAACCATCGCAGGGGGCGTGTTGTTAATCGAACTCTGGAGAGGTGATGGTCTCTAGACTTTGGAAGGGATGGTGCCGGTGAGGCCGCGGCCACACCGTCATTTTCAATGGGCAGTGCCAGCGGGAGAACAGGCGCTTCCTGAAGTGACGCATCGGAGTGGCGCACGGCTGGGCGTAGCTGTCTCGTAAAGAAGGGACTGTCGTTTTGGGAACAGAGTCACTGGTCGGGATCTGTAGCAAACGGCGACGGAGAGAATCTGACAACATGGGCCTCCTGTCCACATCGGGCACACGTCCGCAGCTTGCCATCATACGTAACTGTGGCTCGCACGCCATCTATCAGCACCTAGAATGGTACATGTTTGAACAGTTCAATCTTTGATTTGGTGGACACCATTCAGCGCGTGGTATGTCGGTAACTTTTCCGCGATGTGGTCCTTAACATTGCCGTAGGGTCAGAAAGCTTCGACGACCACATCTTGTGGCTCTTCGATAGGGAGCTCAAAGACACGAATTGTTCGAAGACCGAAACCAGCGAGGTCCAACGTCACCTGCTCAATGTGCCTGTCAGAATGCTTAAACTTGAGTTAGTGTGTGTGTTGTCGAATTACGTAGCTCAAACTTCTCCCGTTGTCATATTAATATAGACGATACTGCCAGTAATAGAGAAGTGAATATCTATTACTTCCTTGTGGATCCAGACGTAGCTCTTGACGAATGAATTGTTCTATTTCATAAGGGCATGATCGTACATGTTGGGCTTCTAATGTTACTTTAAGCGTCGCTCGGCGGTAACAGTGCCCCATGAGGTAAATAGTAAGGGACGCAACACAATACAAATACCGCGACGCGGAAGTAAACAACTTCGGTACGCTGTCCCTCTCTCGGAGCCGGTCCGCATACGACCGTGGCCGAAAGCTGACTTTGGTAGTTAAGTTGGTAACCCTATGCTGTCGGGGGCGCCTCCAAACACGCCTACATTGATCATCGGAACTCAGTTCGAAGAGAGACCCATCCCTGAAGACACTTCTACTCCAGTCAATGAGATTCCAGGCCGAATATACCGGACTCCAATGCAAACGGGCTTGTTGGTGTTCAGAGGCCAATGGTAGTCGGCGCCAGGGGCGGCATGAGATTGACTCCGTTTCTGTGAGCCGCCTATTAATGGTCCTTGCGGTTACTAAAGCAAAAGTTGCACATCGGGTCTGTGATAATAATGAACCAGAGTGCCTCTCTGACGATTGATGCATGCATCGATTCTGACGTCGACCACTTCCTTCTTGAAGCGGTGTTCAGCCGTCGTTCACCCAGTCTTGCCAACATCGTCGCATACTGCCATCGCTACTATTCAAATGTTGAGCGATTCACTGATTAATCCAGCCGGCTTCTCGATGACCAACTAGACGTTCTCTCCCAAATATTGACATCTACGTATATTGTTCACGCGCCTATAAGCAAGGCATAGTTACTGACCAAGTGAGCGCACGGAATGAAGTTTGAAAATACTCATGCCCTGATGTCGACGTGTCCCCTGGTCAATATTCTTGTCAGCTGCGCAGTGAAATCGGGCTGCAGCGTGACGCAGTTGTCTATCAGCCGCCAAAGTTTACAGTTTTGGATTTTCCATCGATAACCGTATGAGTATCAATTGGTGACTAACTTGCACAACTCCTTCGGCTTTTAATTTCTTAATGTATGTTTCATTGCAAAAGCACGTCTAACGTCATGCGTTCGTCCTGGATCTGACATACTGACATTCAACCGTATTTGAACAGTAAACGGAAGAACGTTAAACATAACCCAGTGATATAAAATCACAAAAGGTCACCTGTGAGATCTGCCATGCGTTCTGTGGTAAATATCACGGGTACTATTGTGTCTATTATAAAACGGAAGGTAATCTTCCCGAAGAAAAACTTTTAGCAATGAGGTCACACGAAAATCAGTTCTACCCAATTCCTGCCAAAATACCGATTCGTAACTCTTTGACGATGAATACTAAACGAGTCAAAGTTTTCAAAATGGTTAACTGATTAAAATTGCAGACACAGGCTGCATGTCTTGAGTAAGTGTGAAAAACATCTTCAATGCATGTTAATAAGATACGACAAGAGGAAAGTTCGCGTGCATTCTTCACACTTTATAAATTTATACTATAAAGTGAATGCATGTACGTTCATAACGTAGGGTGACAATTATTGAATTATATGAATAACGCGTAAATTAGTTACCAACAACGGCGTGCACACGCGTTATTCAACGTGTAAACGTCACTACAGATATGTGGATTTAGATTATGACATGTCCGATACGGCTGTCATCATCGGCTATGATTTGGTGAGACGAATAGCGAGATTTTACATGACCCGCTGAAGTGTCGGAACAGCAATTCTGCCGATGACCTCCTGAACGGCTGTTTTCAGGTCAGCAGTGGAATTTGGGTTATTGCTGAACACCTTGTCTTTAATATAGCCCCACGAAAAGGAGTCGCCTATGTTCATATCCGGATAATATGGCGGCTAACCGAGGCCCACACCAGTTGCCTCTGGTTTCCCCGGAGCCAGAATACGGTCCCCAAAGTGCACATACAGTACATCAAACACTCTCCTGCTTCGATGGGATAGAGCTCCGTTTTTCATGAACCACGTCTTGTCGAAATCAGGGTCACTTTGGATACTGGGGATGCAATCATCTTCCAAAACGTTCACGTACTGTTTCGTAGTCACCGTGTCAATAAGGGATATCGCTCCGATTATTTTGTGACTGGAAATTCCACGCCACACAGTCACACATTGAGGATGAAGAGACTTCTCGATCGCGAAATGCGGATCCTCAGTCCCCCAAATGCGCCAATGCTGTTTTTTGATGAACCCATCCATATGGAAGTGCCCGACAACAAGGCGCTAACTAATTCCCATCATGCCCCGAGGTCATTCATTTAGTTTGAACGTCTTAACGCAAAACGTTCAGAAGTTATGACGGTTTTATTTCATATATTTCAGTAATTAGCACCGTGTATCTCGCTTATCGTGCGTCTCAGGTGAAAGAACACTTCGTTTTAAAAACAACCTCAAGAAGTTTACTTTTCATGTACCTCGTGTATTCAGAAAAGAGAATGAAGAACGTATGTTACATAATACATAATGTGTGTCAAATACTATATGGTGACTAATCAGACTCTCTCTCGTATTCTACACGTACTCGCCACTAAAGACTTCGTTCCCGACGACAAAAAAAAAGTTAAGGCATCTCAAACTGTTCAGATAATCATAACAGCATGTGAACTGTCACAAAGGAATCTGGCAAGAAATTCAGTCAACATCTTGGCCAGATAATTTACAAAATATTGTATCTATAGAGCGTATCTTATGAAGACACAGCAAGACAAACCATTTACGCGGGGTAATATTACACTGACAATATATTAGAGCCACGTAAGCTTTGAACAGCTGCCACTCCGACGCAGAATGTAACTGAAATAATGAAGCTGAGAGGAGATCTGTAAAGACAAACATAATCCAAAACTCTTTCTTGGTCTCTTATGCAAACACAGCATGGCAAAGAGAACATCTTAACCAAGTACTCCAGCAGGAGCGACAAGGCCTACTGCAGGCAGCGTCTCCGACACCAGGGTGTCCACAAGTCTCCCTACGATTCTGTGAGCCAACGGCTCTTTGTTCGCAAATTTCAGTTAAGTTCTTTAGTTGAGTTTCTAAAATAAACTACTTGACCGGTAGACTTATCCTGTGCTCAGTTCGATAGTCATTTGTCTTAGGGAACCACAGTTTATGTGACATCTTTGCCCAACGGGAAAGCCTAGCTACGGTATACATAAGGAATGTGAAACTCTTTACGATTCGTGGAAAGCTTTCCCTTGTTCGCACATGACAAACGTAAGTGCCTTTCGTGTTAAATAGACAGAAATAACTAAAATACTACATAAACGTCGAATAATACACTGTTACGGCGCCAGTTTCACATGTGGAGTCGGCCGTTGTGGCCGAGCGGTTCTAGGCGCTTCAGTCCGGAACCGCGCTGCTGCTACGGTCGCAGGTTCGAATCCTGCCTGGGGCATGGATGTGTGTGCTGTCCTTAGGTTAGATATGTTTAAGTAGTTCTAAGTTCTAGGGGACTGATGACCTCAGAAGTCAAGTCCCATAGTGTTCAGAGACATTTGAACCATTTTTTTTCTTCTGTAGCAGCACAGTTCAAAAGCTTCTATTCAAGAAGAGAACCTGTTTATCATCCATATTTGACTTTTTTGCAATGCTAATCTCCATATAAATACTTTCCACTGATCACGTCAGATATTAAGTCCCATAGTGCTCAGAGCCATTTGATTTGCATTACCTTCAACCGACGCAACTGATAAGCAAGAAACAGTAGTTAATTTCTTTTATGAGGCACTAAATATAACTGAGTCGAAACAAACATGTTAGCAACAGTATGTTGGTTGTTTATTCCTTTGCCTCGCCGGGTAGCCGAGCGCTCTGGGGCGTCTTGTCACGGTCCGCGCGGCTTCCACCGTCGGAGGTTCGAGTCCTCCTTCGGGCATGGGTGTGTAAGCTTAGGGACCGATGACCTCAGCAGTTTGGTCCTATAAGACCTTACCACAAGTTTTATTGCTTTTAGATGTCCTATTATAACTTTTAGCACCATTAGAAGAAGTGAGTATGATCTGAGATTTACAAGCCTGTTTCAAGTGAGGCAGCCGGTCGAAACAAAACATTTCAGGCTTTTTAAAATTAAGTTTACGTAACTATTACCTAAATGAGCATTTTTATTCCGGTTTTGTGTCGTATAATTGGAAACAAAATAGTTTTGCAGTTAATTATGTCATAGCTCTCTTCTTCCAATCCCATGATTTCGATTTTAAAACAGTGGGAGAGAAAACACTGCGGCAAGATTTCAAGAGAACATACAAAGTACATTCGGAAGCAGCGAAAGAGCTGATCTGGCACTTCTCCACGTGTGCGTGGAGAATAGTGTGTCGGTCCGTTTGTTTTAAGTGACCCTTGTGGCTAATGGTTCGCTCGTTTCCAGGGTGAGGGCCGGGCAGTTAGCGGCAGCGACCTGTTCGATGGAAGAGACTCGGAACCGCATGCAGGTGCCAAGAGTCGCCGACTTCCAGCGCACTGCCGTCCGGGTCAGTTGCAACTACGCCAGCCAACTCTTTGCAGATTCGCACTGCTGTGTAACTGATGACTGTAGATCCTAGCGAAAACGGCAGTACGTCTCATACGTAGCAAGTTGTAGCTGCTGCACCCGTTTTAACACAATACATCGCATATTCCAACGTACCAAAGATTTTTTTCTTTCTAGAAGGGAATACTTCGCACCCATTGAAAATATGGTTAATAAGTTACGATTATGGTTATTGTAAGTAAAGTCATTCATCAAAATATCTGAATTCTTAAAGATTTGATATTAAATAGGAAACACCTCCCCAATTTCCAGCAAAATATTATTTATTTGGTCACGAACAGAATTTCGTTTTCTTAGGCCATCATCAGGTGATAAACACAGATAAAATGACACAGCTATTAGTTATACAGACAAAACAAAAATTGATGACATATCTGGAACTTCTACAAAGGCAAGTATTAAATAATTATGTCACCGAAAAATAATTGCAATCGAATAAAAATAACAAACTTTTATGTGAATGTCATTACATTTAGCGACAAATTAAAATTTAAATTGAACTTTCAACTACAATCTAATAACTGTGTAACTGTAACTTAATTTAAAACAGGAGAGAAAAGGCAATCTGTTTCGCGATTTGGAACTAAACTGTCACTGTGTCGTATGTTTACTGATTTCAAGTACTTCCAGTAGGTTCATCTTTCTACCATTCCTAACAGCATGTACAACCTCTTTGTCTACATTATATGAGTGGTTTTCTGTTAACATATGTTCCGAATAGTCTGAATCTTTCTTTCCTAGTCTCCATCTTCTCTCATGTTCTGATTACCTAGTTGACGCAGCTCTGCCTGACTCGCTAGCATATACTTTTCGACAGCATCTCCAAATGATCTTATACATACGACTCTGCGCCAAAAGCTGCATTGTCTCTTTATTATTGAATAAAAATTTAGAGATGCTGTTACCGTTGTAAAATCGAAGTCTGTTGATGCGAGGCTTTAACTTTTTCCCGAGGTCATCTGAAATGTTACCAACTACCGAATAGTTACTGCTGGCCAACGTGAAGAAGTAGAGCTACGAAGCTGTTTTCCATTTCCGACGTTCTGCCTAACACCGACTAAAAACTCGGTTTTGGTAGGCAGCGGCAAAGACGCGTATGAAAATATCTGTAAATAGTATTTTTCCTACTTGTGTGTGTACCGTGGCAGCCCTGCATCTTCAATTCAAAGCTTTTATGGTGGAAGAGTAAAGTGTGCTGTGTTAGTGGTTTGCATTTTGAACCTTTCGAGATATGAGATCAGTTAGGTTTGGGTCTTTCGTTCTAAGTATTTACCATGTAATTGATGGCTGTCAGTTTGCTACAAGCAGAAGCCCAAAGAAGGCGGTCAAAGTGACCGCTCTCGTCCAGCGGAAGATGTGAGTTCGAGTCCCAGCCCGTGCACACATGGTCATTGTCACCAATGCCTAGGAGCCCAAGTTCAGCAACATTTGGAAACGTAAATATGATTCCTGTACATATAATTAGAGTCAGTTATTACCCTGAGCTAATTACGTGTTTAGTGGCACACTGAACCTGTCGGTTTTTCCATCTGTTGTTACACCGCTCAGAACAAGTAAAGGTACAGTTATATCACCATCTATGTGCAACCGCTAGCCGACTTAAAACAGCTGTTAATGAAAGAGTTTGTAGTTTCTTGTAATTTAATGTTTTGCTGTACACAAAGTGTCTGAAATAATTCTGAGCGAACGTGATTATTTTGTTTGAAAAGGTCTGTACGTTTGAGATTTTTCTGATTTCCCTAACAAAACTGGTGTCTTTTTACTAAAAAAGTAGACATCCGCTTGTTGTGCCGGTACAGATTGTGAGTTAGTTACTCTTGTTTTCCAAAATATACTAACTGCTAACGACAATAAACGTATTTATTAGCAACGAAATACACAGCACTGTTGAAATCTGTAAGAATTGCTTTCAACATACACTACAATGTCGAATATTGTGAACTACTTTGTTATTCATTGACGTTTCCATCTTTCGACATACCACAAATTTTCGAAAACACATTTTATTGTCAGCGTCATTCATTGCACCTTTATATAATGGATAAGATCTCCTTGATATGGTGGGTTCCCGTAAAAAGTCCGACATTCTGACCTTAGTGAGGGAAACGCTGACTTAAACAGGGACATAAAATCATTGTACTTTTGCTTTGTTATAGGCAGGACCAACGTGTACTAAGGTTTGCTGTTCCAGAAGGAGATCTTGTTAATTTCTCTTGTTTTCCTGCTACGGTCCAGAGCTCTAAACTACCCCTAGTCAAAGTCTTGATTAAGTCGCCTTACAAATGGACGCTATTTTGTGAATTTCAGCCAGAACATCATCTGCCATCCGACTGGCTTCCCATTCACGTCTTTTGGCGGTCTATTGACACACGGTCAACACGGATTTAGAAAACATCGATCTTGTGAAACACAACTAGCTCTTCACTAGCGTGAAGTGTTTAGTGCTATTGACAAAGGATTTCAGATTGATTCCGTATTTATGGATTCCCTGAAGGCTTTTGACACTGTATCACACAAGCGGCCTGTAATGAAACAGCGTGCTTATGGAACATCGTCTCAGTTATGTGACTGGATTCGTGATTACCTTTCAGAGAGGTCACAGTTCGTAGTAACTGACGGAAAGATATAAAGATATCGAGTAAATCAGAAGTGATTTCTGGCGTTCCGCAAGGTAGCGTTGTAGGCCCTTTGCTGTTCCTTATCTATATAAACGATTTGGGAGACAATCTGAGCAGCCAAGTTAGGTTGTTTGCGGATGACGCTGTCATTTATCGACTAATAAACTCATCAGAAGATCAAAACAAATTGCAAAACGATTTAGAAAAGATATCTGTATGGTGCGAAAATTGGCAATTGACCCTAAATAACTAAAAGTGTGAGGTTATCCAAATGCATGTTAAAAGGAGTCCCTTAAACGTCTGTTACACGATAAATCTTGGCGATTCAGATGATATTTCCAATAGATAATCGTCTCTCGGATTATTTCGTCATAGAAATAAAGTTTATTAGCCTTTCTTCTTGCACGTCTGGTAATAGTCTTCCAGTAAGTAGGTCATTTCACTTTTCCGACCCTTTTATGTTCTGTAGCGATTGCCGAAAGCATTGAGTCGCGTTCCATTTCATTACGGCCAACAACCATGAATTTTAAATCAGTTGTTTCTCGTTTGGGTGTTTCCTGAACAGCCCTGGCGCACAGTGCAGTAGCAAAGATCTCAGTAACAGGAAATGTGGTTTGTCACTGCATGGTGAGATTTGGAATATTCGTTCAAAGAACTCTCACATCTGTCGTTTTCTCTCTCTTTCCGGCTACATGAAACAATATCCTTGATTTGATTTTATATCATCATACACTGTACATCTAAATAGTTGCTTATACACGAAAGCACTATTGGTGACATTAGCTGACGACCAGCAAAATTCGCTGGAGATCGAAGCTGCAGTTCACTATAGTCTCATCTGGGTTTTGTCCTCGCTCCTTATCTTATTTCTTCCGCTTTCGAGCTCTGTCTGTTGCTAAAAGGGAGCATTATAATTATGTGTATGTTCATAAAGCTTTTTAAGATGAAAACCGAGGTTGTTATTCCCTGAAAATATTATCCGTAAAATATGGGCTTTAGGTGTTACAAGACCATTTTCTTTACGCGCAGATTTGAACAGAAAGTACGTGAGTGTGATATTAAGTGATGGACTTAGGTATTTGCTTTTTGCCGCAGAACTACAATGTTGGGATTCAGCAACTGCAAAATTTTCAATTTGATTCTTCACTCTATTCAAAAATTATGGTCAAGTGATTTTTGTCTTCTTCACTTACGTTTTCGGATTTTCTTTTCTTTATCTTTATGTGCACGACACCTTAACAGTTTCCAAGCGTATTAAAAAAATGATCTACCAGACAAATTTGTTCTGTTCCCGGTGGCAAGCATGACAACAGTGAAATTCCTTTTAGAATATGCTCACGTGCTAGTCTTTTTCTAGGTTTGGTCTGTATTACTGTGAATAAAGCGTAGTTTTCTCTCATACGTCTGTATCTTCTAAATACACTCCTGGAAATTGAAATAAGAACACCATGAATTCATTGTCCCAGGAAGGGGAAACTTTATTGACACATTCCTGGGGTCAGATACATCACATGATCACACTGACAGAACCACAGGCACATAGACACAGGCAACAGAGCATGCACAATGTCGGCACTAGTACAGTGTATATCCACCTTTCGCAGCAATGCAGGCTGCTATTCTCCCATGGAGACTATCGTAGAGATGCTGGATGTAGTCCTGTGGAACGGCTTGCCATGCCATTTCCACCTGGCGCCTCAGTTGGACCAGCGTTCGTGCCGGACGTGCAGACCGCGTGAGACGACGCTTCATCCAGTCCCAAACATGCTCAATGGGGGACAGATCCGGAGATCTTGCTGGCCAGGGTAGTTGACTTACACCTTATAGAGCACGTTGGGTGGCACGGGATACATGCGGACGTGCATTGTCCTGTTGGAACAGCAAGTTCCCTTGCCAGTCTAGGAATGGTAGAACGATGGGTTCGATGACGGTTTGGATGTACCGTGCACTATTCAGTGTCCCCTCGACGATCACCAGTGGTGTACGGCCAGTGTAGGAGATCGCTCCCCACACCATGATGCCGGGTGTTGGCCCTGTGTGCCTCGGTCGTATGCAGTCCTGATTGTGGCGCTCACCTGCACGGCGCCAAACACGCATACGACCATCATTGGCACCAAGGCAGAAGCGACTCTCATCGCTGAAGACGACACGTCTCCATTCGTCCCTCCATTCACGCCTGTCGCGACACCACTGGAGGCGGGCTGCACGACATTGGGGCGCGAGCGGAAGACGGCCTAACGGTGTGCGGGACCGTAGCCCAGCTTCATGGAGACGGTTGCGAATGGTCCTCGCCGATACCCCAGGAGCAACAGTGTCCCTAATTTGCTGGGAAGTGGCGGTGCGGTCCCCTACGGCACTGCATAGGATCCTACGGTCTTGGCGTGCATCCGTGCATCGCTGCGGTCCGGTCCCAGGTCGACGGGCACGTGCACCTTCCGCCGACCACTGGCGACAACATCGATGTACTGTGGAGACCTCACGCCCCCACGTGTTGAGCAATTCGGCGGTACGTCCACCCGGCCTCCCGCATGCCCACTATACGCCCTCGCTCAAAGTCCGTCAACTGCACATACGGTTCACGTCCACGCTGTCGCGGCATGCTACCAGTGTTAAAGACTGCGATGGAGCTCCGTATGCCACGGCAAACTGGCTGACACTGACGGCGGCGGTGCACAAATGCTGCGCAGCTAGCGCCATTCGACGGCCAACATCGCGGTTCCTGGTGTGTCCGCTGTGCCGTGCGTGTGAACATTGCTTGTACAGCCCTCTCGCAGTGTCCGGAGCAAGTATGGTGGGTCTGACACACCGGTGTCAATGTGTTCTTTTTTCCATTTCCAGGAGTGTATTTTCTGCCTTTCAGCGTGCGTAAGCTTTTTACAACACTCCCTTCTACAGTTGTCTCGAGATGGATAATTCATGCATACTCATGGAACACTCCCTTTCCTCGATGAAATTTACGCTTCTACGCACTGTCGTCTGATTTTGGAAACATTTCTGGCCCACTGTTCTGGTTGTTTAATTTTTTTCCTACCGTTACTTGTTCTTGAAGATGTTTCATCTACGTCTTCTAAATTTAGTTTTTAAAGGGCTGCACATCAGTAATGTCATCTTCAGTTTCTCTTTCCAATAGCTCTTGTTCTACTGCGTTAGCAATAGCTAGCTTTAAATGCTTCTCTGTGGCTCTTCACCTGACTCATTATCACATTATGGGTGGTGTTCTGAAATAAGAGCAGATATTAGACGACAAATCTCAATCAGAATTGTTGTCACTGGCAAACAAAGTAAAAGACAAAGTGGTTGATTCAGTTGTTTTTCTCCCAGGACACACAAAGGACCAATCCACAGAAGAACAGATACACGTTTTAGTATATTTTCTATTTTGCATTTTAAAAATTCTGTACTAGTCGGCTTAACAAACATTACAAGAAACTAAGAAGATTTTCAACTCTTCCACATAGTGTCTACAGAAAATAAATGCAACAGAAATAAAGCGTCTCAATATGTTTGCAAAGCTATGTTCATTCAGAATAATTTCGTTATACACCACAGAATGAGAATCTATATTGCGTAGAACAGCTTTTATAATATTTTCCCCTCAGGAAGTCATAACTAACAAATTAACACTATGCGAGAACTCTGAAATCAGACCTACGCTTTATTTCATTAATCTTTACAGCATAAACTGGACAAACACGTAAAGGATGGAGAAAAATAATGCTCATCAAATATTATTCGTAATGTAGACAGTTATTGACTCACAGGCTAACAAATGTCACCACTGTACGCTGGTTAAGTATTACAACTAGGTAACTCAAAATATCTGCTTCTAGCGTCACAGTTATCTAATCGTTAACAGTTCTATTGCGACACAACCGGGCAACTGAAGATATCTGTTTGTAACACAGAAATACTCCCTGGCATGAGACATAAGTATTTGTTGAAATGTGTATCGTTTACAAACAGTAAATCCTGAGAGAGATCCAGTTGTAACACTGAATATAGCACACTAAGGTGGAAAGACTCACACAGACAACTCAAAATTGAAAAAAAAAAGAAAGAAATGAGTTACCTAACTGTTGTAATAAGGTGGAGGGTGCCGACATTTTGCAGTGCGAATGCGACTACTATCGATAATAGCTACGCTAGGAATGCCACTTGTCCTGTTGCTATAAGCCCAGAGGACACTTTACTTCAAGAGTGCGCTCGTAAACAGCGACGGACGGGATATAAGTCCATCCTTGGATAGTTATGTAGAAGTGACTGGCTCGCAGCGGTAGGAATTGGACGTCCATATTGAGTGAGTACGTGCGAGCGCTCCACATTGAACAAACATTGTTGGAGGGCGGCGGCCTCATCTACGGAGTGTTTTGGGCGTAACCACGCCTATTGGGAACTTTGTCATCTGTCCGACCGTTGAGGGGAGGGAGGCGGCTTGAGGAGCTGTTGCCTGCAGATAGTGTAGACTATAGCGAGACTAGGTAACACACGTCTACTTTGTGCTTAACACCGCATCCTGATTCGCTCAGCCCCTACTTGATATTGTTCGTCATTACTCTGGTCTGGCGTTGTGAGCTAAAGGCACTCGTTTGTATTCTGATACTGTGGCGAAGCTGCATTATGTTATAGATTTGTTAAGTATTCACCATGTTACTTCTACATCTACCTCTACATCGATAGTCTGCAAATCACATTTAAGTGCCTGACAGAGGGTTCATCGAACCGCCTTCACAAATCTCTATTATTCCAATCTCGTATAGGACGCGGAAAGAACGAACACCTATACCTTTCCATACGAGCCCTAATTTCCCTCATATTATCATGGTGGTCGTTTCTCTCTATGTAGGTCGGTGTCAAGAAAATATTAGTGATTGGAATTTCGTGAGAAGAGCCTTTGTTTTAATGATGTCCACCCCAAATCCATCACCATATGAGTGACACTCTCCCCTTTATTTCGTGATAATACAAAACATGCTGCCCTTCTTTGCACTTTTTCGATGTACTACGTCACTCCTATCTAGTAAGGATCGCACACTGCTCAGCAGTATTCTAAAAGAGGACGGACAAGCGTAGTGTAGGCAGTCTCCTTAGTAGATCTGCTACATTTTTTAGTGTCCTGCCAATAAAACGCAGTCTTTGGTTAGCCTTCCCCAAAACATTTTCTGTGTGTTCCTTCCAATTTAAGTTGTTCGTAATTGTATTTCCTAGATATTTAGATGAATTTACAGCCTTTAAATTTGACTGATTTATCGTGTAACCGAAGTTTAACGAATTCCTTTTAGCACTCATGTCGATGACCTCACACTTTTCGTTATTTAGGGTCAATTGACAATTTTCGCATCATTCAGATATGTTTTCTAAATAATTTTGCGATTTGTTTTGATCTTCTGATGACTCTGTTAGTCCAGAAATGACAGCGTCATCCGCAAACAACATAAGAAGACTGCTCAAATTGTCTTCCAAATCGTTTATGTAGATAAGGAACAGAAAAGGGCCTGCAACACTTCCTTGGGGAGCGCCAGAAATCACTTCTGATTTTCTAAATGACTTTCCGTCAGTTACTACGGACTGTGACCTCTATGACAGGAAATCACGAATCCAGTCACATAAATAAGACGATATTCCAGAAGTACGCAATTTCATTACAACACGCTTGTGCGATACAGTGTCAAAAGCCTTCCGCCAATTCATAAAGACTGAATCAACCTGAAATCCCTTGTCAATATAAACGAGATTTTCTAAATCCATGTTGACCATGTGTCAATAGGCCGTTTTCTTTTAGGTAAAAAATTCCCAGACAACGACGTAATTTTTACGGATAACAAGGCGCCATGCCACTACATTTGTTTGTGACTGGTTTGAAGAACATTTTGGACAGATCGCCCCACGCGAATTTCCATCGAACATTTGTGGGACATAGTCGAGAGATTAGTTCGTGCGCAACTTGCTGCTCCGGTAGTACTTTCGCACAGCTCAAAATTTCTGCAGGGAGTTCTAACGACTTGTTGAGTCCATGCCATGGCAAGCTGCTGCACTACGCCAGGCAAAATGAGGTCCGACATGATATTAAGAGGTATCCCATGACTTCTGTCACCTAAGTGTATGTGTTCTAAACACGAACTTTAATCTACAGCCACCAAATAGATTTTGTAGTATGTCCATCAAACGAGATCTATTCTGGTATGGCAGCTGACCTTTGAGTATGTTAAACCCATGTTACTTCTAATATGCTGCTTTTTGAACTATCTTGTTGTTTTTGTTTGTCAGTAGTTAATTTTGTCATGCTGCCGTTGGGCTACTATTGTCACTGCCTGCTGCTCCTGATGTTAAGCACTGGTCTCGCTAAGATTCAGTTTCTATGTGGTTTATTTTAAAGGGGGTCATAACCTGTTTCTAAGAAACACTGCGTAAAGGCTTCCTTTAGTATAAGTTCAGGCTACCATTTCCTTGGCCACTATGCCGCAAGAACGTGTTTTACGGTTATTTATCGACTCCTTGTGTTTTCACCAAATGTGGCAAATCCTAAAGCTCCTTCACCAACTGTATAACTTGTTATATGAGAGACAGCCAAAAAAGAAAGTTAAATTTCCTTGTTTGTAAAAGTTTAAAATACGACTCTGGCTACAATTTTATTTCCACTATTTAAGTTCTTCATCTATAGCTGTTAATTGTATTTTCACTGCAACTGCAACCCTCTGATACGCATTTTTTTATTGAGCTCTAAACCGTTAGCGTAGCTGCTCAGAGTAATTTTGTGAACTCCTTGTACTATACCTAACTGTAACTGAAGTTTTTGATTTACTGATGAAATGAGCCGTTCACTGGTATTAATCCAACCTTCCAGTTCCTAATTTTTGTCATTCGATTGTACTGCGTCTACTAGCAACCAAAAATTATTTTGAATTACTGATGAAATGTCCCCTTTATTGGACCTTAAGCCAATTTTTCAGTTGCTTAGTTTGTCATTTGATTTTGTCTAAATTTCATTCTATGAACCAAGTCACGAATTTGTTGTTTGTATTGTAACGTCTAGTAGAAAAACAACATATTATGTAGGAATTAGAAAATTAGATGTATCATATTGTGTCATTGTATAAAATTATGTATTTTTTTTATTATTATTTATATTTGAGAATATCTGCGTCGGCGAATAATGAAAACGCCACAGACAATAAATGTAGAACAAAGATTAAAGAAGTATCTAGTATATAATACGTGATAAACATTAATTTCTTTGTCTTCTTAATCTGAGAGTCGTGCGAGTAAGATCTCCTGTATTGTAGTAGCGAACGCTAATGTAGCTTTCTTTTGTCGAGGCTAAGAGATGTACGCCATTACGTGTGAATTCATAAAGGTCTGTAATCATTGAGATATTTAAATGTTTTAATAGAATTGTTTAAATGAAAACTTGCATTATTAATTGTTAAAGCTTGCTTGCCTATTATCCCATCCTGTTGAGACATTTTTCAGTTATATATAAATATTATCTGTGGTGCTGAGCTGCGCGACGAACGAAAGAGCCGCTGCCGCGGCGTATTCAAACTACTTCCAATATTATTTCTTTTAGCTTCCAGACTTGCAGTGAAGATCAGCAGATTTTATGATGTGTTGCAGGTTGACGCGGGCTGCTGATAGTATATAATTCACAGTACAAATAAGTTAATGTACCTCCAAAATTTAATAAGAATCTTGCTGTGCTCTGTTCTGGTCTGGCAAACTTTATAGTGAAAACGTATTATTTTTATAAGAGTCTCATGTTCTTGTGCTAGTCGTGGTATTGAATGGTGTTTTACCGAGAAACAAAATCCACTGCAAACTTTTGTTGTTGAACGATCATACGAACTGTAACATCAGTGTTCATGACAAAGTAATTTCAATTTTCAATAGCTATAAAGTAGGGAAGATATATTGAGTTTTAGCATGAGTTACAGTTACGAAAAAACGTTCCTTTAAGTGTAGGCCAGATACAGAACAATAAGATCTCAATATATATATATAATTTATTTTTTTTTAAGGTAATGACGATAAAGAATTTCAAAGCACAGCATTAATAAAAGTATTTCACGTAACTCTTTTCATACATGCGTTACTACGCGAGCAATAACAAAAACAAAACGAAAATAAATAGAGAAAAAAGAGTAATTTACAAATTACGACCATACGTGAAACTGTCGCCCAAAAACGCGGGGCCCGAATTTGCAGTGGCCACAAATATAAAACTTTATGTATTTTTCTTTCAGTGTTGATTGTTATGTATATATATATATATATATATATATATATATATATATATATATATATATATATATAGTGATAAATGTATGTATGTATATCATGATTAATGCCATGTATTAATGAATGTGCAACCACTCTTTCATGAAAAACGTACTACTGCAAGCGAATCAGAGAAGACGATCCTGATAGTACTGAGAAACTGCAACGACTACGTAATCCGGGGGCAGCCGAACCCCGAGATCAGATAAAATAAAGGTAAGACTACAGTGTAGTTGTCCTGTCTGTAGAAGCTGAGCTCCAGTGAAGTGATCTCATATCGCTAGTGGTGTGCATATTGTGCGTAGTTTGATGTTAGTGTTTGTGACAGGATAAAGTTGAATGGTAGATAGTAATTTTTAGTGTGCAGTGTAGTGTAGATAAATTAACGTATTTTGTGTGCAAGTGGCAAAACTGTCAGATTTTGTGTTCAAGTAAGCAATTTAGGAATATGGTTAAGTTGCGTAGTCAACGTCCGAGCAATATGGATACTGAGGAACAACAATTAGTTAGTGCAGGAAATGTAGAACCGGGTACCTTAAGCAGTACAAGTACTCTCTTTGAGGATATAACATGCGAAAATGTGGGGGCAGGGGCACAGGAAGTGGGGCCACCGCCCACTAGTGCTCAAGGAGATGCAGATAAAGAAATTGCACCACCACCAGAAAAGCAGGAACCAGAGAGTGGTAATCTGCCTGGTGGGTATTCACTTCAGGCTATATTAGAGCGTGTGCTAAATTACCAGGCAGAATTTGCGCAACAGCAAGCCGAGCGAGATCGCCAGCAGGCTGAGAGGGATCGCCAGCAAGCTGAGCGAGATCGCAGGCTAGAGGAAAATTTACTTGCCCAGCAAGCCGAGCGAGATCGCCAGCAAGCTGAGCGGGACCAGCAACTTGTGCAATCGTTAGAAAATATGAAAAAAGAGATTGCAGATATGAAACAGAATTATGAGTCGATACCTAAGGCCGTGCAGGAGTTGACGGTACAGGTCAACAACCTGCAAGTAGCAAACGCTAACAGGGTAGACGAAATAGGTGTATTAGCCAACCGAGTAGAAAAGCTAGAAATAGATTCCACACAGCTTGTAGAGCAGAAGTGGAACGAACAAGCAACTAAAATCGAAACCGAATTCAACTCATGGCTAGAAGTGAAGGAGAGTGAGATTGACAAAAATATTAATTCTAAAGTAGAAGCAGCCATAGCAAATAGAGATTCAGAATCGTTCAGTGCCGCAGTAAATAGTCAGGTACAGAACGACGTGCAAACCATCAAACAAATACTCAGTGAGGATATTCCGCAGTGGCAAGTGAATATTAACAAACGGATATCCGACCTGGAGAAAGGTTTAGCACAAAGCAGAAAACATGTGGAACAGGAACCTATGTCGCCAACAGCCCATGGTTTTGGCAACACACAAACTTATACCCGATACAACAATGGGGAATCGGTAGTCGATAAGCGAAGAGCTGTAGCTTCGGTTCGGAGCACACAGCATATGTCCCAGGAGCAAACCCATGTAGTTCAAAAATATTAGTTGAAGAAAGTCTAATCAAAAATAGGCAGTTCCAAACGTTTACTACTGAACGGAAGTCAGTACACCCAGTAGTATTCATAAAGAGCTTTAAAAATATCTTGCCTAGTGTGTGGAATGAAACACAGAAAATTCAATACGTCATGTCATACATTCAAGGTGACGCAGCGTTGTGGGCTACAGAAGTAGCAGACAGCTGCATGACATATGAACAATTTGAAAGGGCATTTCTGTCGAAATATTGGTCGCCTTGTATACAAGAGCGGCTAAGAAAAGAAGTATATAATCCCGAACCGTACTCACCCCGTCTTGGGAATTTGAGACGGTATTTTGAAAAGTATATAAACAAAACGCGCTACTGGGACGAGCCTATATCACCAAGAGACATAATAAGACTACTAAAATCACATTTACCCCTTCATATCAAAGAAAAATTAATACACGTACCAGAAAGCGACATGGAAAACTTCCTGTCGGTGCTAGATTCAATAGACTTGATCCAGGAAGACGCAAAATCAGCGTGCGATCACTCGCGGAATAATGGATCAGGGTGTAAACATGACAGAAACAATAGTACACAAAACCACAACCATGGAAATGGTGGGGGTGGTAACAAGCGGCAAGAACATTCACAAAATTGTAGTAATGGTAGAAACCAGAACGGGTATGGACAACCAACTTATAACAAAAAGCGTCGATTTGACGACCGGTACGAATCCGGAATGTCAGGGACCAACCGCTGGAAAAATGCGCGAGGTCAGTGGCAGAGCAATTATAGTGATAGTAATCGAAATTGGCAGCAGAATCAGCGGACAAGCCCAGAGCGACAGGGTAATGACCGGTATGACAACAATAGACCACCACCGCAAAACGCGCCTATTGCGCAGCCGTGGCGGCCTACAAATCAGAATGTACATATAGTGGAGGTCGCGGACAATAGCCGTCCAAGTACCTCACAAGTAAGCAAGTCAACAAACTAGAATCGGCCTCGATACGCTCTCCATCGATGGCCGAGGGGTGGAGTGAGAGCAACACGAGTGATAATGTACCTGGAATATGTATGCTGCGATACAACGACGGTGTCAGTATGGATAAAGATCTACTGAACGAACCGCACGAATGTAAGAAAGATAATAACGAAAATGTGCAAGCCTTAATAGAAGCGAAAATCAATGATGTTGCAGTGAATATAATCATCGACACAGGTGCCTCAGTAAGTGTAATGAGTATGGAGTTGTTTAAAGCACTGGGGAAAGGACGTAGCATTCCGACTTTCCCGGTTAATAATTGTAAGGTGTCTGGAGCCATTAGTGCACAGAGCCAATTAGTTAGGTACCAGGTGCAGGTGGAGATTTGTAAGGAGGGCGAAGCCATAGTGAGCTCGTTCCTCGTTGTCAAAGGATTAAAGGTGGCCTGCATTCTGGGAGTAGATTTTCTCCGTGAGAGGGACGCAGTGATCGACCTCTCCTTGGGGAAATTAAGCATAGTTAATAGAGGTAGCAGGATTGAGTTATCTATGATGAAATCGAAGGAGGTACTTGTGCCGTGTTGTAATCGAATTAATATCAAAGGTAGGAACCCTTGGGTACTACAACTCGATGATTTTTCACATGTAGCAGACCTCTATTACCCGAATTTAGAGGATCGAAATTTTGAAACAAATGTTCAGGCATTTCAAACCAAAGTGCAGGAATCCGAAGGTTTAAACGATACACAAAAGCAACAGTTGACGCAGCTGCTATCGGAATATACTATGGTATTTACCGACCGACCAGGAATAGTCAAAGGGTACCACTATCACATAGAGGTGATGCCCCACAAAACATACTGTCGCGCAACTTACTCCATCCCTTGGTCGAGGAGGGAATTAGTAGCTAAAGAGATTCGGAAGATGTTAGAGTGGGATATCATTGAGCCCTCCTTCTCTCCATACAGTAGTCCTCTTGTAGCAGTGGCGAAAGCCAATGGAAAAATCAGGCTAGTGTTAGATGCGAGGGACATTAACAAAATTATTATACCTGTCCGGACTCGTCCAGAGAATTTAGATGAGCAGATACAAAAATTTCATGGAGTGCAGTACTTGACCTCGGTCGATCTTAAAAGTTCATATTGGCAAATTCCACTTACACCGGAATCAAGGAAGTACACAGCTTTCATATTCGGAGGGCGAAGTTACCAATTCAAGGTACTTCCCTTCGGATTGAATGTGAGTGCTGGAGTGTTTATTACTGCTCTAGACACGGTACTGGGTCCAGACTTGTTAGAAAAAATCACAGTATATGTTGATGATCTGGTAATCGCTACTGCTACTTGGGACGAACATATGGAATTGCTGAATAGAGTACTAGAGAGATTTAAGCAAGCAGGTGTAACAGCAAATCTCGAAAAGTCAAAATTTGGACGAAATAAAATTAAATTTTTAGGCCATCTTATTACACCACTTGGTATCAGCCCAGACAACAAAAAACTAGAGGCGATCCGAGAATTTCCAAGCCCCCGCACTAAGAGACAATTGAAAGCGTTCCTTGGACTTACGTCTTTTTTCAGAAGGTTCGTGCCCAATCAGTTGTTAAATGACGCGTCACTACTAAATCTACTACGAAAAAATGTGCAGTGGGTTTGGACTGACAAATGTCAACAAGCTTTCGAAGCGATTAAAACCGCCCTACTGAATGCAAATATTTTGCAGCACCCAGATCTGTCAAAAGATTTTTGTCTTGCGACGGATTCCTGTTCCTATGGCTTGGGAGCGTGCCTGTTTCAGTGGGAGGAAGGAAACGACCCGGCAACAATAAAGATTATCGGCTTCGCCAGTAGGACCTTAACTAGCTGCGAGAGAGCCTACTCGGCAACCGAACTGGAAGCGCTTGCAGTAGTCTGGGCTGTAAAAAAGTTTAATTACTATCTACAGGGGAAGGAGATTAGAGTGTATAGTGACCACCAGGCGTTAAGTTTTTTGATGTCATGCAAACTATTCCATACCAGACTGAGGAGATGGATGCTTATCTTACAAGAATACCGGATAAAGATTATGTAGATAAAAGGCCAAGATAACGTAATAGCGGATGCTCTGTCGCGACTGCCGGTAGGATTACCGGAGTTAGCAGAAATGTTAGAGCAATCCGCGGAGTATAAAGTGCTGTTAGTGCGTGACAATACTTACATGAAGGATTTTTTATATATATGTAAAAACATGTTCGAATTACAGAGATCAGATCCGATGTGGGAAAAAATCATTAATAATATTGAAGAGGGTGTTAACAATAGAGATGAGCAAGGTTTTAAGATAGTGAACAATATTTTGTATCATAAACTTAGCACGAAAGAAGACTGCTGGGCAGTATGTATACCTAACCACTCGGTAAAAGTTATGATATGGCACACGCACTTGGCATGGGGCCATGCAGGGATTGGAAAGTGCGCAGAAATCATGGCGAGATACTGCTACTTTCCCCGTATGAAACACCAGATACAGGCAACAGCTAGAACTTGCGTGATATGTCAAAAAGCAAAACACTATAATAGATCCACCAAGTTTGAACTACATCCCATAGTTCCACTCAGGCCGCTTCAATTAGTATCTGTGGATGTAGCAGATCCCTATCCCATGGCCAGAGGAGGTATGAAATATATACTGGCCATGTACGATATTTTTCCCAAATACTTAGCAATTTATTGTATAAAATCAGCTACTGCCAAAACCATAGTCAGGCGGATCAATCAAGAATACCTGCCTCAAGTGGGAAAACCCGAAGCCATAACGACTGATAATGCCTCTTATTTCACGGGTCGCACTTGGAAAAATTACCTACGGGAACAAAATATACAGCATATTCTGGTATCCCGGTTCCATCCAGAAGCAAGTCTAGTTGAAAGAATATTCAGAGAATTGAATAAGTTCCTTAGAATCTACATAGGGAACCGACATACAAAATGGCCCGGGTTAGTACCTAAATTTGTAGAAATACACAATTTAACACCCCATTCAAGTACAGGCTACCCACCGGTAGAGATATTGAATGGAGTTAATGAGACACCAAATGAATGGCTCACGCCTTTACCGAGATTACCAGCCAGGGCAGAAACAAGGGAGGAAAAGATGAAAAAGATATGGAACAGACTAACCAGCTGTGCGGCAAAGAGGAAAAGGAAGTACGATCGAGGTGTAACTAACGAACAGAAATATAATGTAGGAGACCTAGTACTTATTCGGAACCACCCTAAATCCTCAGCCACCTTAAAACAGAATAGTAAGTGGCAATTGCTATATTCAGGGCTCTTTGAAGTAATAAGCGTGCCACACGAATGTAGCTATTTGTTAGCACATCCCCATACGGGGAAGATCAAAGGATTGTATCCACGTAAAGATGTGAAGTTATTTATTCAGTGGCATCTCACATATAAAGAGCAATAGTTGTAAGAAGATGTTAATTATGTTTTAGAGTATAAGTATGTTAGTATTAAGAAAGAAATTTGTGTGTAATTAAACTTGGAGGAAGTGGAATCAGAAAGTGAACAATAGCTTACACAGGAAAGATTTTGTTTAAAGACAATTAGAGCCATTAAAATATTATATGCTCATCAAGCAACGAACAATCTTCTTGTTGATAAAGTGAGGATTAATTTCTTGAATCATTTTACAAAGGATTAATTTCTTGAATCATTTTCTATGTGTAGTATGTGAGTACAATTAATGATGCAATCTTATAGTGTAAGGTAACAGTTGTAATTGTATTAGAATAAGGAACCCTGAAAGAGAGTCTTTACTAGCCAAAAATTGACTTTGTAATATGGAACAATTATGTGATGTTTGCTGCCAGTAGTGATTTGAGAACGACACTGGAGCAGAAGCTAATTAAAAACAAGCCTGTTCCGAGTAAACTCCGCTTTGTATGTAGCAATGCTTCAATTGAAGCCTGTGTACTTGGTACACGCCCTTGAATATTCATTACGCGATACGCGAATTAAGTCAACCAATGCGGAACCTACACTGTAGTCATGTAGGAAAAATCATTAAAAATACTGCTAGTGCTAAATAAAGTATTTATTGAGCAATATGCCCAAGTCAAACTGTCATGCACATGGTAAAATCTGTTTGCTAGATGGGTGATAACCAGGCAAGCTACACAGAAAGAAGGAAAGGAAAACTATGTACAAAAAAATCACACACCTTTAAAAAATTTACAAAAGGGCCATATACGCCTAGTAACAATATTAAAAGTGTGTTGTGACAAGGTAAAAACAAATAGACGCAATGGAGATGAGAGTGATTATGCGAAGAACAGTTAAAAGGTATGAACAATAAACTGTGTGCATAAATAATTGAGGAAAGGACGGAATACTGTGTGTAGTAGGGACAGAAAATGACTGTTGTATCTGCACCAATATATACGTCGATAAGTCAAGTGTTGAGTGACAGACTGTCCTAGTGCAGTGCTCAACGAACAATAGACAGTGTATAAAAACAGTAGTTATTGATCCGTTCGGAGTCGATTCAAATAAACATCGCTCGACGGAGACATTTAGTATGTGTCTACCGAAACATTTTCGCGGGTTGAAAGACGCTATGGCAGTGTATCAACCGTGAGAGTGAGTGAAAGTGTGTAGTACAATGTGCGTGTGACGAACCCTGAATACCAGTGTCACAATGCCACAAGAAACCTGTTATCACGCCAAAACATCCTGTGCATACCAGTGAAGCGACGGCTTACTGAACAATAAACGCTTTTAACAAATTGCACTTTCTTCCACAGCGAGTAATCTGTGTCCTTAAAGACAGTACACCGGTGTGGAATGTTTGTTTCATGCACTACGACGGGGAGCCATGCGGAGAAGCAGAGACGAGTGCAGTGCCGCAAGCCAGCCGGTCGCGGTAAACCACTGCAACTCGCCGACACCAGCCAATGGGTCGGCGCGGTTCGCGACTGCTTGGGCGCCACGTCAGCACTACGTCGCTGTTACTGAGAGTCGGTCGTCGAACCCAGCGGCCGTCGGCACGCCGCGTTCCAGACGACGCTACTCAACAATTGCTTCGCGCCGCCAGCTCCGTACAACATTGTTGTCATTCAAATGAACTATCAACTATGTGTTTAATGCACTAATATGAATAGGGTTTATTGGACACGAAATGACGTGACAAACATTTGTTTTTTTCTTGAGTTACAAAATGCAGACTCATAGTATTCATTGGTTCAGTGATGTATAGATATAATATGTTTCCGTCATGTTAATGAAGTATACTTGCACGAATGCTAGAACATTTTAAAACAATTGTCATGAGTAAGTGCAGAGACGATTCATTATACTACTGTAAAAATGTGTAATAAGTGACTTTCATTACAATACAGAACACAAATATGAAAAAGGGTAGAAAGTATATTGGTAATAAAGAGACTAAAGGTTTAACATGCTCTCACAAAAGCCTTTGTTATATGTGAACATTGGATAGAGTCTGAACTTTTTGTGATCAAACTGGGAATTAAAACAAACCAGGCGAGATGACCATGGCTCCGGCGCAGTTTTCCCAGGTTTTCTGATCGCACGTAGCCCGAATGGGGGAGCCAGATAAATGTAATGACCCTGGGACTAGGTTTACGGTCACCTCGCAAAGAGTAAAAATAATATAAAAAGTGTAATTAAACCTACAGTGTAAAAGAACTAAGAAATGTAAAGTGAATGTTCCAACCAATGTAACAGACAATAACCAAACAGACGTTAGTGGCAGCATATTGCCGAACATTTTAACGTTAGTCAATTGCTGCCGGGGGGCATTGTAACGTCTAGTAGAAAAACAACATATTATGTAGGAATTAGAAAATTAGATGTATCATATTGTGTCATTGTATAAAATTATGTATTTTTTTATTATTATTTATATTTGAGAATATCTGCGTCGGCGAATAATGAAAACGCCACAGACAATAAATGTAGAACAAAGATTAAAAAAGTATCTAGTATATAATACGTGATAAACATTAATTTCTTTGTCTTCTTAATCTGAGAGTCGTGCGAGTAAGATCTCCTGTATTGTAGTAGCGAACGCTAATGTAGCTTTCTTTTGTCGAGGCTAAGAGATGTACGCCATTACGTGTGAATTCATAAAGGTCTGTAATCATTGAGATATTTAAATGTTTTAATAGAGTTGTTTAAATGAAAACTTGCATTATTAATTGTTAAAGCTTGCTTGCCTATTATCCCATCCTGTTGAGATATTTTTCAGTTATATATAAATATTATCTGTGGTGCTGAGCTGCGCGACGAACGAAAGAGCCGCTGCCGCGGCGTATTCAAACTACTTCCAATATTATTTCTTTTAGCTTCCAGACTTGCAGTGAAGATCAGCAGATTTTATGATGTGTTGCAGGTTGACGCGGGCTGCTGATAGTATATAATTCACAGTACAAATAAGTTAATGTACCTCCAAAATTTAATAAGAATCTTGCTGTGCTCTGTTCTGGTCTGGCAAACTTTATAGTGAAAACGTATTATTTTTATAAGAGTCTCATGTTCTTGTGCTAGTCGTGGTATTGAATGGTGTTTTACCGAGAAACAAAATCCACTGCAAACTTTTGTTGTTGAACGATCATACGAACTGTAACATCAGTGTTCATGACAAAGTAATTTCAATTTTCAATAGCTATAAAGTAGGGAAGATATATTGAGTTTTAGCATGAGTTACAGTTACGAAAAAACGTTCCTTTAAGTGTAGGCCAGATACAGAACAATAAGATCTCAATATATATATATAATTTATTTTTTTTTAAAGGTAATGACGATAAAGAATTTCAAAGCACAGCATTAATAAAAGTATTTCACGTAACTCTTTTCATACATGCGTTACTACGCGAGCAATAACAAAAACAAAACGAAAATAAATAGAGAAAAAAGAGTAATTTACAAATTACGACCATACGTGAAAGTATCTACAGTAATTCAAAACCTTGAGTGTTTGCGAGACACTAGTACTTTGGCCTTAAACCTTTTTATTGGTTTGTTCTTGGTCTAATTCCTTGTTAACTACTTGTGCTGCAGATTTTTGATATTTTAAAACGTTTAAACTTACTGTAATCCCATTTTTGGTGTATTTTCTCACCGTAAGATTTTAATTGTTTGTGTTATAATTTTGTCTAAAGATCGTGACCGGGCCAAATATCTCGCGAAATAAGCGTCAAACGAAAAAATTACAAAGAACCAAACTTGTCTAGCTTGAAGGGGGAAACCAGATGGCGCTATGGTTGGCCCGTTAGATGGTGCTGCCATAGGTCAAACGGATATCATCTGCGTTTTTTTTTTAATAGGAAGCCCCCTTTCTTATTACATATTCGTGTAGTACGTAAATAAATATGAATGTTTTAATTGTATCACTTTTTTCGCTTTGTGATAGATGGCGCTGTAATAGTCACAAACATATGGCTCACAATTTTAGATGAACAGTTGGTAACAGGTTGGTTTTTTAAATTAAAATACAGAACGTAGGTAAGTTTGAGCATCTTATTTCGGTTGTTCCAATGTGATACATGTACCTTCGTGAACGTATCATTTCTGAGAACGCATGCTGTTACAGCGTGATTACCTGTAAATACTACATTAATGCAATAAATGCTCAAAATGATATCCATAAACCTCAATGCATTTGGCAATACGTGTAACGACATTCCTCTCAATAGCGAGTAGTTCGCCTTCCATAATGTTCGCACATGCATTGACAATGCGCTGACGCATGTTGTCAGGCGTTGTCGGTGGATCACGATAGCAAATATCCTTCAACTTTCCCCACAGAAAGAAATCCGGGGACGTCAGACCCGGTGAACGTGCAAGCCATGGTGCTTCGACGACCAACCCAGTTGCCATGAAATATGCTATTCAATGCCGCTTCAACCGCACGCGAGCTATGTGCAGGACAACCATCATGTTGGAAGTACATCGCCATCCTCTCATGCAGTGAAACATCTTGTAGTTACATCGGCAGAACATTACGTAGGAAATCAGCATACATTGCACCATTTAGATAGTCATTTATAAAATGGGGCCAATAATCCTTCCTCCCATAATGCTACACCATACATTAACCCGCCAAGGTCGCTGATGTTCCACTTGTCGCAGCCATCGTGGATTTTCCGTTGCCCATAGTGCATATTACGCCGGTTTACGTTACCGCTGTTGGTGAATGACGCTTCGTCGCTAAAAAGAACGCGTGCAAAAAATCTGTCATCGTCCTGTAATATCTCTTGTGCCCAGTGGCAGAAATGTACACGACGTTCAAAGTCGTCGCCATGCAATTCCTTGTGCATAGAAATATGGCACGGGTGCAATCGATGTTGATGTAGCATTCTCAACACCGACGTTTTTGAAATTCCAGATTCTCGCGCAATTTGTCTGCTACTGATGTGTGGATTAGCCACGACAGCAGCTAAAACACCTACTTGGGCATCATTATTTGTTGCAGGACGTGGTTGACGTTTCACATGTGGCTGAACACTTCCTGTTTCCTTAAATAACGTAACTATCCGGCAAACGGTCCGGACACTTGGATGATGTCCAGGACACCGAGCAGCATACATAGCACATGCCCGTTGGGCATTTTGATCACAATAGCCATACATCAACACGATATCGACCTTTTACGCAATTGGTAAACGGCCCATTTTAACACGGGTAATGTATCATGAAGCAAATACCGTCCGCACTGGCGCAATGTTACGTGACAGCACGTACTTATACGTTTGTGACTATTACAGCGCCATCTATTACAAAGCGAAAAAGTGGTGCAACTAAAACGTTCATATTTCTTTACGTACTACACGAATATGTAATAAAAATGGGGGTTCCTATTTTAAAAAACGCAGTTGATATCCGTTTGACCTATGGCAGCGCCATCTAGCGGGCCAACTATAGCGCCATCTGGTTTCGCCCTTCAAGCTAGACAAGTTTCGTACTTTGTAGTTTTTTCGTTTGACGCTTATTTCGTGAGATATTTCGCCCGGTCACGATCAATGGACCACCCTGTATACTCATCAACTAGACATCTTTCGAGTAAATTCTCCGGATATAATTTCTCTTTCATTACTTTGTAGATCTTGTCGTCTGGAGAAACTAATAACGTTATGTTAGTAATTCATCTCGCATTACAGTGCGAAACCTGTATCGTTCACACAGGAAAGCCATGTATATCTCGAAAAATAAATAAACGAAAATAAGATTTCAAATCTTCGCTGCATATGTCATAGTTTCCCCATTGTAGCAGGAATGGAGTATACAACACAGAACAAAAAGCACTGTAAGAGCCGTACTACCTCTTACGACAAAAACAGATAGAAACACTTATGACGCAATTTGATTTCATTTCTTTAACAATAAATATAATGAAGCAATATCGTAGGCCCTGCTTTTGTTTTCCTTGGCAACAAAGCAGAACGAATGCTAAAAAAACTAGTTTTATTCTATGAACCAAAGCTTCAAAGCAGAAAGAAAGTAAATTTAAAAATAAAATCCGTTTGACCTCTGTCTGCAGACGCATGTATTAGATACGTATTCCCGATATTAAATTTAAGAAGCTTTCAAAGGTCATGACATTCGTATGCGACATTTTCACGATTTTCTAACAGGGCTGCTGCGTCAAAGTATTTGTGAACCAAAAATAAAACCCTGTGGCGGTGATATTTTTCCATTAACGTCGTAGTGCTGCACGCGCCGATCATCTGGAAGTCAAGACTACAGCGGCGGGTAATTAAATCAACAAATACGTTGGCTTTTGTGTGAGTTCAGCATGATATCTCGTGTTCTTCCGAAAACAGGTACCAGACGGCACTGAGGGGGTGAAAACGTAGCGGAATGAAACCGACGTCGTAGTAACTGCTAAAAGATCACGTAGCGTTAAGATCACCGATAGTGGCTCATCAGTAGGGCGGTTGTAGCTGGACAGAACAGTTTCACGGTCCAGGAGGTGAGGACGCGGAGCCGGAAGTGACTGAAAGAGGAACCAGCAATGTCTCCTAAAAGCCGGTCACACTGGTGAGCCCTCGTTCGCCCGAAAGCAGACGAGTTTATCATCCATTAGAACACCATTGATTTCGGGAAGCAGCACCATGGCCGTTGTTAACTGATGGTGGACAGAATACTAAACCTATTATGAAATGTTGTGTCATCACCAATAGGTTTATACCTGTTCCGTCTTCATAACGCATTTGTCCATCGTTTCCATGGTCGAAATATGTCTTCCCTTCTTTCAGGGTGTATTTCAAGATTTTCTTGGATAGTCTTCTTTGCCTCATTGTAGTCACGATTTCTTTCAAGCTTTCTCTGTATTCGGTTAGCCGACCGGAGTGGCCGTGCGGTTCTAGGCGCTACAGTCTGGAGCCGAGTGACCGCTACGGTCGCAGGTTCGAATCCTGCCTCGGGCATGGATGTGTGTGATGTCCTTAGGTTAGTTAGGTTTAATTAGTTCAAAGTTCTAGGCGACTGATGACCTCAGAAGTTAAGTCCCATAGTGCTCAGAGCCATTTGAACCATTTTGTATTCGGTTATTTCCTCATTAATAGCATGTACGTTCAACTCGTCTTGAGCATCTTTATTCTTTATCAAGTCTTCTTTTGCAGCCCTTCATGCTTTTCAAAAATGTCTCCTCTGCAGCTTGTATTTTGTTTACATCTTTTTTACTGATCCAAATTTTCCATACAACTGTAGATGTATCTAGTGAGAGTAGGCATAGCCTGCAGGAGGAACAGAGATCATCCGAAATTAGAATTTTGGAGCAAGTCGTATACAACTTTCCTTTACTGACGTGATTTACTTGTCAGGCGCAAACTTCTTCAGAACTCTGGGAAGTTAAAATCGAAACGTGAGCATAAAATTAAATAAAGTATCAGATTCAATTTATAGTCTAATAACTTACATTCAGAACAAATGGCCAGACGTTAAATATTTCTGACTCTGTGCAACTGCGACGTCAGACATAAGTTGGAGTAAGTTGGCTGTGTTACAGCTGCCGTTAATTGTATGCGCAGGTACACTCCAAGATAAACCAGCAAGAGAGATCATTTCAATTATTTGTTGTAGGACGGGTTAGAGGTCTACCGATATAGCCTAATTCCATATCATATATTGCATCAAGTATGTGTCTTTTGCGGGCATTGTGTAATATTCTTTAGTGGTTATTAAGATACACTTAGAATAACAGAATTAAATAACAAATCATAATTACAACAACCAAATTTACAGTCTTCAATGTACATCTACGATGTCTGTCACAGATTGTTAATATCATTAGAAATAAGCTGTAAATAAGCGTGGATTAAAAGTATCAGCAGTGATTCCTCTTTAGTACATGGTTCATAAGAGTAATATACTGGCGGAAGAGAAAATAGTACACCTACAAAGACAATAGCGGTTCTGATCCGGTGATGACATATGCCACCTGGGGGATAGCATTGATAATGTACTGATAACCGTTTCAACATCGTTCGCCAACAGATGGCGTAGTGGCGTAGATATAGGAGCGCCATCTGTGTCTACCCATTAATAGGGAATGCTCACAGCTAGGAGGCTCAGTACGGTGCAAACGTGTGAACCAAGCAGACACCTATGCCACGGAGACGCACTCGTGCTTCCTACAGCGAACTGAGCGAGTCTGAAAGGAGTCAAACCGAGGCCTTCCGAGTAGCGGGATGGTCCTTTCCTAGCACTGCCATACTGGTTGGACGTGATGCGTCAGTTGTGCGAGGATGCTGATACCAGTGACCACGTGAACATTATCACCCTGTCCACGCAGCACGAGATCGTAGTATTGCAAGGGCAGCAGTGACACGAAGTACAGCTACCGCAGCACAATTTAGAGGGCTTTTGAGACCAGACGTGTCAACGCGAACCGTTGCGAACGGGTTATTAGCAGTGCGAGTAAGGGCACGCCCATCTTTCACTCACGCCACAGAAGCTGTTACAACGTCACTTGGAACGGTGTGCCGCGGCCTTCAGCGATGAAAGTAGATTTTGCCTGGAGGCAAACGACAGTCGCTTCCGTGAACAACGTATATCTGTTGAGCTCTGTCTCAGAGTGCACTCGTTCACGACACACTGGCACCACCCCAGACCGTACGGTCTGAGGTGTGGTAAGAAACAGCTCTCGTTCACCTGCGGTGTTTCTGTAGAGGACGTTAACCAGAGGCAGGTTCATGCAGAGTATTGTTAGCCCGCTTCTTTTGCCGTCCATCCAACAGGAGGGTGATGTGTTGTTCCAAAAGGATAATGTTCGGCCACGCACCGCCTGTGAAATTCAACGTGCTCTGCAAGAGGTGCAGCAATTTCCCTGGCCATCATGATCGCCGGAGTTCTCTCCAATCGAGCACGTAAGGGATATAATGCGACGAGAGATGAGTCGTGCGGCTCGTCGGCCAACAACTCTTGCAGAACTACGTGAATGGGTCGAGCATGCATGGCGTAACCAACACCAGAATAGCGTTCGCCATCTGTACGGCAGAATCGATGCCACATTCAGCGCCTGAAATGCTGTCCGTGGGGCAGCATCGTTTACTAATATGGGTATTTCAGCATGAGTCGAACGAGAACGGTTTGTGCTATTGATCTGTAAATGTAATCATTTCATATACTCCGTAAGACGTTTGCAACAATAAAGCTTGAGTGAACAGGAAACCTCTAAAAGGGTATAATAATTTACTTTTGCAGCAGTGTGTATGGAAAAACGAAAATGTAGACATTTCCAACACGCGTATTTGGTTATTTGGTACAACAACTGTTTTAACGGTAGTATGTTTTCGTGCAAACACGAACGTAATGAATTTCAAATTTCAGAATACTTTCTTGTGAAGCAAAACAACAAATAGCAAGACCATTAATGGTGGTACTAAATATGTCATGA
Source organism: Schistocerca nitens (assembly GCF_023898315.1). Taxonomy (NCBI): domain Eukaryota; kingdom Metazoa; phylum Arthropoda; class Insecta; order Orthoptera; family Acrididae; genus Schistocerca; species Schistocerca nitens. Next base: position 848,862,865 of record NC_064614.1, read on the forward strand.
ACGCAGTAAACAGTCACCACATGAACACACATAAATCTAAAATTCACATTCCGTTATTAAAACAGTTTTAAAATGGCATATTAAAAAGCACCAATTAAAGTTATAGCCGACGCTTTCACGAGCCTTCATGTACATATGTCATACCTGAAACAGTTCATTAATATTATTAGAATTAAACTGTATTATAACTAACCGTGGATAAAATGCAGAAACCTGACTTAGCGACATAATTTGTCTTAAGCTTGTGGTTCATTAGGGTTCAGTATATGGAACGGTATGTGGTTGCTACATATATGTTTGGTTTTGGTCATGCTTAGATTCTCAATTTAAATACACCGCAAATTTCTTGTTATAAATCTGTTCATAAAAATCTTCGAAAATTGTAAAACTTCAAAAACTGGTTTCTGGTGCAACGATTCCTCTCTGACGGAAGTACCTTACTTGCGCTGATGAACGCAATGAGATACAAATTGAATTTCTTTTTTTTTTTTTTTTTTGTGCAAGCAAGGTGACAAGTGCTACATCCAGCCATTCTTGCGTTTACAGTGTCGTAAATGCTATTCTCTTCAGCGAATTTGATGTGACTCAGTCTCGTTGTTACGTGATAATGCTTACACAAACTGAAACAACTAGCTCTCAGTGACTCTATAGAAACAGCGATTATGTAACATTCGATACTGTCAGCATGCAAACGTCGACGACGTGCAAGAGACAGAAAGCTTGATTTAACATTTACAAGTGAAAGGAAAGTATGAAGAACATTGTGTATGAAACTTTTACACTAAGTAACTGGTGGTTTCTGCGGTGCGTTCTCATGTCATCATATTATTATAGTTTACTCATTCAAAAAATATCATCGGGGAAGCTTCGACTTCAGTTGCGTAATCATTCCCATAAAATAATTATTAAGGGCTGCGTACAGCGATCATGAAAGAACTGTGACCCTTATTGGTCTTTTTGTCCCACCATGTATGTAACTGAAGCCATCCACTTCAAAATATTAGGTAAATGTGATATTTATATGTCTTTGAATGAAGGCTGAAATCCGTATTTGTGCCTGGCTGCAGTAGCAGCAGAGAGTTACGTTTCGACATTACATCGGTCAGGAAAATGCGTGTACCACAAATTGCAGTCTCTTCTTGTACTGTTTATTCAAATTAATCACGCAACACAAATATTTCCAGGCAATAAACTGTTTTAGATATGAACCTCGCAAGATGGACCGCCCTGGAACACAGAAAGATACGACATGAGGTAGTGCTTCGCCGAGAAAGACCGCAGTTAACTCCAAAAAATTCCCTAGAATCCACTCTAGCTTGTTGTTTTCTCCAAATATTTCGAATAAAGTTCAGTTTGGAATTTATTAACATCGATTCCAGAACAAGCGTTTCGTAATTTTTTTAAACGTTGTTATAATCCTGTCCATCTCTTCCTCAAAAACACTCTTCTGAATTACTTCATATAAGTAAGGCCTGCATGATAAATATAATAGATACGTCCCCAAAAAGATTCAACCAAACCATACGTGCCTCTGAAAGTTCCCGTATTTGATACTATTCTCTCCGAAAGTAGTGTGCAAACCACATTCAATGCCAGTTTCATACACAGCTGTGGCTCGGTCGTTTCCATTCAGAGACTTCAACGAATGTACTCGATGTCATTCAGTGCCATGATTTTCAAAAACCATTGGAACATTGTATAATTGTAGGAAGTCTCTATACTGTGCCAGTGCCTGTAATTGCTAGTAGTCATTCAGCAGCCGAATGAGCTATACCAACCTGCAATTTTTATCCTAAAATTGCTTCTTGATTTCAGTAAAAAATATTTCTTATATTTCTCTCTTTTCTACTGAGCCCGAATTTCATGCAGCTCATTTATACATGTAAAGGGACCAAACTGCTTGAGAGAGGGGAGGGGTTAGTCCAAGAATAATTACAAAAAATTTAAGCAAGTGCCAAACGGCAATAAGTGCCCACGCAAGCAAAGATTGTGTTTGATACCTAAACTAAATAATGTCGACCCAAGTGATGCTAGGCTGCCAATTCGCTGGTTTGCTCTGAGCAAGTGGAGTTGCGTTTCAGTGGGGAGTCTTTATCAGAAGCGAAGTGTGCCTCATGGTACAGTGATACAGTGGCTGCCGCTTAAGATTATGTGTTAACCTGCCGTATAACGTCTGTGGCGCTATGAGACTATTCATAAACTACGCTGCTACGTACAAATGGGTGAAACCGTTAGAAAATTGTAATTAAATACGAAAAAAATGGCAGTCGATCTGCATCTGATTAAAAGATTGAGATTGAACTGAAGCACAACTACGCGTGTTGTAATGCGCAGCAAACAGATGCAATGTGTTTTGAGCACGCGAACAGCGACCACTCACTGTGAAAGCGTACCTTCTCCCCTTACAGTTACACTTCCTTTGTTGACTATGTTTCCTTTTGGTGACCTACTTTGAAATCGGACAATGACTACGCCAAGCTGATGAACTACAGCTTTAAATGAGACACTATTTATTAATGAAGACTCCAAGCTCCGTTATATATATATATATATATATATATATATATATATATATATATATATATATATATATATATATCACTTCCCACGTATTACTGTGTGCTAAAATTACACTGTGAAATTATTACAGTGGAGAAAAGCTACATTTACGTTTTCAGCAGGCCGTGACCCGTACAGATGGGGCGCGTTCGGCCGCTTTGTTAGCTGCGATTTCTGAAAGGCATTGTTCGCGTTAGCGATAAATTTTACATTATTTTTAATTCGCTGACCTAGTTGAGAATAAGATACAGGGTGTTTCAAAAATGACCGGTATATTTGAAACGGCAATAAAAACTAAACGAGCAGCGATAGAAATACACCGTTTGTTGCAATATGCTTGGGACAACAGTACATTTTCAGGCGGACAAACTTTCGAAATTACAGTAGTTACAATTTTCAACAACAGATTGCGCTGCAAGTGATGTGAAAGATATAGAAGACAACGCAGTCTGTGGGTGCGCCATTCTGTACGTCGTCTTTCTGCTGTAAGCGTGTGCTGTTCACGTGGTCCAAAAATGGTTCAAATGGCTCTGAGCACTATGGGACTTAACATCGATGGTCATCAGTCCCCTAGAACTTAGAACTACTTAAACCTAACTAACCTAAGGACAGTACACAACACCCAGCCATCACGAGGCAGAGAAAATCCCTGACCCCGCCAGGAATCGAACCCGGGAACCCGGGCGTGGGAAGCGAGAACGCTACCGCACGACCACGAGATGCGGGCTGTTCACAACGTGCAAGTGTGTTGTAGACAACATGGTTTATTCCTTAGAACAGAGGATTTTTCTGGTGTTGGAATTCCACCGCCTAGAACACAGTGTTGTTCCAACAAGACGAAGTTTTCAACGGAGGTTTAATGTAACCAAAGGACTGAAAAGCGATACAATAAAGGATCTGTTTGAAAAATTTCAACGGACTGGGAACGTGACGGATGAACGTGCTGGAAAGGTAGGGCGGCCGCGTAAGGCAACCACAGAGGGCAACGCGCAGCTAGTGCAGCAGGTGATCCAACAACGGCCTCGGGTTTCCGTTCGCCGTGTTGCAGCTGCGGTCCAAATGACGCCAACGTCCACGTATCGTCTCATGCGCCAGAGTTTACACCTCTATCCATAGAAAATTCAAACGCGGCGACCCCTCAGCGCCGCTACCATTGCTGCACGAGAGACATTCGCTAACGATATAGTGCACAGGATTAATGACGGCGATATGCATGTGGGCAGCATTTGGTTTACTGACGAAGCTCATTTTTACCTGGACGGCTTCGTCAATAAACAGAACTGGCGCATATGGGGAACCGAAAAGCCCCATGTTGCAGTCCCATCGTCCCTGCATCCTCAAAAAGTACTGGTCTGGGCCGCCATTTCTTCCAAAGGAATCATTGGCCCATTTTTCAGATCCGAAACGATTACTGCATCACGCTATCTGGACATTCTTCGTGAATTTGTGGCGGTACAAACTGCCTTAGACGACACTGCGAACACCTCGTGGTTTATGCAAGATGGTGCCCGGCCACATCGCACGGCCGACGTCTTTAATTTACTGAATGAATATTTCGATGATCGTGTGATTTGCTTTGGGCTATCCGAAACAAACAGGAGGCGCCGTGGATTGGCCTCCCTATTCGCCAGACATGAACCCCTGTGACTTCTTTCTGTGGGGACACTTGAAAGACCAGGTGTACCGCCAGAATCCAGAAACAATTGAACAGCTGAAGCAGTACATCTCATCTGCATGTGAGGCCATTCCGCCAGACACGTTGTCAAAGGTTTCGGGTAATTTCATTCAGAGACTACTCCATATTATTGCTACGCATGGTGGATATGTGGAAAATATCGTACTATAGAGTTTCCCAGACCGCAGCGCCATCTGTTGTTGAAAATTGTAACTACTGTAATTTCGAAAGTTTGTCTGCCTGAAAATGTACTGTTGTCCCAAGCATATTGCAACAAACGGTGTATTTCTATCGCTGCTCGTTTATTTTTTATTGCCGTTTCAAATATACCGGTCATTTTTGAAACACCCTGTATGTTGTACGAACAATAATCCTTGCTCTCATGTACTCAAAAAATGTCTCTAAGCACTATGGTACTTAACATCTGAGGTAATCAGTCTCCTCGACTTAGAACTACTTAAACCTAACTAACCTAAGGCCATCACACACATCCATGACCGGGGCAGTATTCGACCCTGTGAACGCAGCAGCAGCGCGGTTCCGGACTGAAAGGCTTAGAACCACTCAACCACAGCGGCCGCCGCTCTCATATACTATTAAGATAATCGAGAATGGAAAAAAGAAGAGCAAACTACGTAATAGTTGAAATCTAGATCAGCTGTAATAAAACGACGGATTTCGCGATCGATTGCTGTTATAAAACTCCAGAATATGGCCAGGGCATCCAATTTTTCTACGTTTCTTTCCTAGCTATTCTTTAGTTTGGTAAAATACATTCTGCTGGCCGCGTCGATAAAGCCCTCCGACGTTGGTGTTGGTATTATCTTCACAAATGCGACTAACTGATCCGTTGGAAGCTGCAGTTACATTAAAGTGTAAAAATTTTTGTTTATTTATAGACACAATCACATGTTTATGAGACAGTCATAACCGGTTTTAGCCATACAAAATTTATATTAAAACCTGAAAATAAGTGCAATATTTAACCACGCTTATTAGTAATCTAACTGAATTTATGCGAAATACATATAGATCATTCCTAAAGGCGGCATACACTGAACACAGGTATATGCGTTTCGTACTAGCTATAAAACGTGAAACACCGTTCTTATATAGACATAAAAATGTTGTTAGATTTTGTTCAACCTCTTTGCGCTAGATGCGCGAGTCCTGTATAAGATAGTCTTAAATTTTCAAAAGCCTAAAATATACAAATTTTCTATTAATATTTAGTATAAATATACATAAAATTTAAGATTACAGAACACATCATTAAATCAGTAAAATAACATTTCAGAACAAGGAGAAAACATTGCTATAGATGGAAATAGTAGTAGCACTTGTGGAGTGTGCTTCTGACGCCCTATGGCGCTGTATTTCCGGCTATTGCCTGTTTATGCCGTTGACCATTGGTACGACACGGGTAGGGCGATGACTGTAGTGCTCTACTGCAGGTGGATTGCACGCTCCTCCGCCTTATAGGTTGTTGACATCTGCTGCGGCCCGCCGTAGACAGTGCAATACTCGACCGCTGGAAGGCTCCATCCTCAGCTGAATCACGTATGTAGAAAAAAACGATTCGCTCAGATGAACAGATCGTCGTAAATGTTGAAGTATGCATCCAGATATAGTTAACTCCATACTTGTTGTTGTTGTTGTGGTCTTCAGTCCTGAGACTGGGTTGATGCAGCTCTCCATGCTACTATATCTTGTGCAAGCTTCTTCATCTCCCAGTACCTACTGCAGCCTACATCCTTCTGAATCTGCTTAGTGTATTCATCTCTTGGTCTCCCTCTACGATTTTTACCCTCCACGCTGCCCTACAATACTAAATTTGTGATCCCTCGATGTCTCAGAACATGTCCTAGCAACCGATCCCTTCTTCTAGTCAAGTTGTGGCGCAAGCTCCTCTTTTCCCCAATTGTATTCAATACCTCCTCATTAGTTATGCGATCTACCCATCTAATCTTCAGCATTCTTCTGTAGCAGCACATTTCGAAAGCTTCTGTTCTCTTCCTGCCTCTACATCCTTACATTTGTCCTCTAGCCCTCCCTGCTTAGCCATTTTGCACTTCCTATCAATCTCATTTTTGAGACGTTTGTATTCCTTTTTGCCTGCTTCATTTACTGCATTTTTATATTTTGTCCTTTCTTCAATTAAATTCAGTATTTCTTCTGTTACCCAAGGGTTTCTACTAGCCCTCGTCTTTTTACCTATTTGATCCTCTGGTGCCTTCACTATTTCATCCCTCTAAGCTACCCGTTCTACTTCTACTGTATTTCTTTCCCCCATTCCTGTCAATTGTTCCCTCATGCTCCCCCTGAAACTCTGTACATCTTCTGGTTTAGTCAGTTTATCCAGGTCCCATCTCCTTAAATTCCCACCTTTTTGCAGTTTCTTTAGTTTTAATCTACACTCCATACTTAGCAAAATTGAAAAAAAAAATAAAATAAAAAGGAGCGAGAAACGGCAGGCAAAAACGACATCTGAAAAGTACGCCACTATGAAATATATAGGCAAAACATCAGATAAAATCGAACATATATTCCGCAGAAACGGGGTTAAAATTGCATTTAGGACTTCCGATAATTTAAAAAGGCTAGTGCCTCGTAACTTGCCACGGAAAAGTTACAAATATAGTAAATGGGAGGTCCACAAAATATCATGTCATGAATGCTATATGGGACAGACAGGCAGGTCCTTTGATGTAATGTTTAAAGAACCCACATATCCCAGTAATAAGACAGTGCTAGGCTTACATATGCTAGAGGAGGGTCATAGTATTGCTAAAATCGACGAACAGCTTCAAATTCTACATGAAGTTACAAAAAGTAAACGATATGGCATTTTAGAACAACTGGAGATTTATGTTATTAGAAGCATAGAACCTGACAAACTCCTCAATGAACAGAATGAATCTGCAACAGATGCATGCTGCAACATTTACGACCATCTGTTCATCTGAGCAAATCGTTTTTACTACATACATGCTTCAGCTGAGGATGGAGCCTTCCGGCAGTCGCAGCAGATGTCAACAACCTATAAGGCGGAGGAGCGTGCCAGCCACCTGCAGCAGAGCACTACACTCTTCGCCCTGCCCGTGTCGTACCAATGGTCAACGGCATAAACAGGCAATAGCCGGAAATACAGCGCCATAGGGCGTCAGAAACACACTCCACAAGTGCTACTACTATTTCCATCTATAGCAATGTTTTCTCCTTGTTCTGAAATGTTATTTTACTGATTTAACGATCTGTTCTGTAATCTTAAATTTTATGTACATTTGAAATAAATATTAATAGTAAATTTGTATATTTTAGGCTTTTGAAAAATTAAGACTATGTTATAGAGGACTCGCGCATCTAGCGCAGAGAGGTTGAACAAAATCTAACAAAATTTTTATGTCTATATAAGACCGGTGTTTCACATTTTATAGCTAGTTTGAAACGCATAAACCTGTGTTCAGTGTATACCGCCTTTAGGAATGATCTGTATGTGTTTCGCATACATTCAGTTAGATTACTAATAAGCGTGGTTATATATTGCACTTATTTTTAGGTTTTAATATAAATTTCCTTTTGTATCGTTTTAGAATCTTAAGACGGTCAATGTATGTGCGAAACCGGTTATGACTGTCATAAACAAGTGATGGCTTCTATAAACAAACAAAAAAATTACAAAAGAATCAATCACCACTACATAGACAAAATGTCGTTTTTTCCAACATTATTGTGCCTAGTCAACATTTTGAAATTGTCTCCGATGTTTCGTTATTCAGCGAACCAAGCATCAACGCCTTTGTCGGATTCTGTCAGTTTCAGTAAAGTATTGATCTACTAAAGCAAATATCTTTTCAGCCTCGTGGTTCTATACGTCGGTCCCTATACCGTAATATGAAACTTCTTGCAAATGTTTTATGCATTCGTACACTGTGTGTCGTGCGAGAATATTTTTAACAATTTCTGTATCTTTGTTCATGGATTTAGACAGCTTTACAGCGAGTTTGGAGTCAGGATCCATTGCGGCCTTCAGTTTTACGATAGAGTCAAGAGAACTGAAAGATTGATGCTGTTTGACAACTGAAGAATTGATGCTGCTTGACAACTGCATAAGCTGTTGTTCTGTAGCAGCATCGAGAAATTCTTCCTGGGTATCTTCTTTAATCATAACTGTATAAATAAGCTTTGTTGTCGATGCTACCGTTAATCTATTTGTATGATTCTTCGTAGAAATGTGATGCCTCACACCTGCCCTACCTCCGTGAGTTACTGCGATGAAACAGGTACAAATCTCACACAATGCTTCCTTATCGTACGTCCTCTCTTGACAAAAGACCACTCTTTTGCGTAAGCCGGCCGAAGTGGCCGTGCGGTTAAAGGCGCTGCAGTCTGGAACCGCAAGACCGCTACGGTCGCAGGTTCGAATCCTGCCTCGGGCGTGGATGTTTGTGATGTCCTTAGGTTAGTTAGATTTAACTAGTTCTAAGTTCTAGGGGACTAATGACCTCAGAAGTTGAGTCCCATAGTGCTCAGAGCCATTTGAACCCATCTTTTGCGTAATCATCCGAAGAGTGAGACTTCCTCTTTGCGCCCTTAGGGATTTTCGTAATCTACGATAAGGTAAATTTATTAGATGGCAAACAGTCGACAATTACACTTTAGTTATAAAAGTAGACATGATTATACACTTGACGCCCTATATATCCGCAGTGAACGCTTCAAGCATTACTACCTTGTGTTCGTTGTTCGTATTACGTTTAGAAGGAATCGTCTTATCAGGTAGATATTCAAATGGAAACTGCCCGATTGTTCCGCATGGCGTTGTTTAAATAGTTCCGTCCCCGACTTCTGCAGAAGTCTGGTATTTTCTCAAATGACGGCACTAGATCTAGCATTACCTTGCATCGTCGATACAGGATATGCAACAAGCAATGCAAACTGTGAGTCGGCCTTGTCAACATAAACTTGTCGGCATAATAAAATTAACTGAGGCTGTATTTACATGTTGCGCTAACAGGTGGAGTTACTTCGGTATTCAAGGAAATCTCGTAAACACTCTTTTGCAAAATCGTGACAGAATTGGGTCTTGTCGGAACGTCGGGACAAGGTCCATAACGGTGACGGTTCAAAAATGTTTCAAATGGCTCTGAGCACTATGGGACTTAACTTCTAAGGTCATCAGTCCCCTAGAACTTGGAACTACTTAAACCTAACTAACCTAAGAACATCACAAACATCCATGCCCGAGGCAGGATTCGAACCGTGGTCGCTCGGTTCCAGACTGTAGCGCCTAGAACCGCTCGGCCACACCGGCCGGCACGGTGACGGTCCCGATATATCACGACGGATGGCAACTCTAGAGACAGTACAAGCAAATCGCTGCGCATCGCGGAAAGCCTTATTCAGAAAATTATGACAAAAAATACAATACGAGAACTAGTCAAGAATAGACTAATTCTTCCAAACATTACTCGCTTAATATCAATGACGGTGGTTTTAGACAAATTCGAAAGAGAAGGGGGGGAAGGGGAGTATTATACACCTACACTGCTGTGCCAGACATCGTACCGTGATTTGTGTAGTGCCGCTGTAGAAAAATCTCAATTACCCATACACAACATGCTTTATCACTCAGCTAAAAACTGTGAAATACGTTAAGTGTATTCGCAGTTGTGAATACGGACAGCGATCAGCTGTATAAGAACCGCACCACCGCTCCGGAAATAGAAGGCGACAAGACGTAATAATCTATTCACTTTCGTTTTTATTTTATCGGATGCCTACTCCTTCCCCTCCCCCCACCCTATTTTTTTCATCGGATGCCTACCCCTTCCCCGGTCACCCGGCCGCTGCCCACCGCTCGCCGCCTGTCACTGTGTTAGGCCCTCACATGCTACTGCCATTCTTTTATTTTTTACTTTTATTTATTCATTTTTTCTTTGAAACCTTGCAACACGTTACTCAAAATAGGAAGGAGCATAATCAGAGTTAATCCTACATGGCTTCCGACACGGGAAAAAAGGAAATAAAATCATTTCCAGTCGTTGCCAGCAACAGTTTTGGTTTATTTTTAAAACAAGACAAACAGAGGGAGAAAAGCGACCGTTATGAAAATACCACGAGGACCAGTTAACTCGCCGCTTTGACTATGCATGTACGACCCACGGCCAGATCCAAAATTTCGTATGTCATCGTTCATGCGTCACAACCTGTACTGGTACATACATTATGTAATTCCCGTACAGGAGATGGCATTTCAACTGAAGGTCGCTATCTGTTATCGGCAGGCCGGCCGCGGTGGTCTCGCGGTTCTAGGCGCGCAGTCCGGAACCGTGCGACTGCAACGGTCGCAGGTTCGAATCCTGCCTCGGGCATGGATGTGTGTGATGTCCTTAGGTTAGTTAGGTTTAAGTAGTTCTAAGTTCTAGGGGACTTATGACCACAGCAGTTTTTTTTTTTTTTTTGTTATCGGCAGATAAATGCGGTATTGCAGTACTTGTATTGCTAAGGAGAATGATGCAATATTCCTTCGGATATGCGAAATTAGAATAGTACTGCAGAGGCTCTCCAACTGTATTGGAATAGCTCCTCAACATCTAACTGGGTTTCAGGCAGGATCCCGCATTTGGTTCGATGCTGAGGTTCTATTCTCATTACAGTTAGAGAGCCTCACCAATGAGCTTAGGGGGGGGGGGGAATACCAAGTGGGCTGAGGCGTGATTGGATTGAGGAGGGATACGTGTCAGGGTAGGCCGTGTAGTTGTGCAGATCCACTGTGCCAGGACGGGGCAGTGGTCAGTGCCTCCACTTGGTGCACAGTAGACTTGGGCTCAAATCCCGGCCTTTGTACAAATTTTCATTCGTCGCTTCAGTCGCATACGAGTACATACAACGTGGATGTTAGAATTGGAAAGTTCTCTGGTACTATATAGTGCCATCTACTTCGGAATTCCTATTACTGGTTGCTATGGGTTGTAGAAAGAACTTAACAGGTAGTGTTTCGACATGCAATGCACGTACAAAAATGTACCGTTTGGAAGTAAAATAAGTTGGAGGATCAGATAGGGGTGCTCACATGGTGGAGGCAATGTTCTTTGACCTGTGTGCTCTACAGGAGCTGTTCCACGCAGCGGCCCTGGTGTTCACTGCACAACGTGTACCTGCGACACTTGCTTGCATAGACACGTCCGTGGAGCACCACAACCAACACCCTTTGTAGTTGGGAACGTACCAGTTTCTCGCAGTCTTGGTGTTAGTAGGACGAAAATTCTATCTGATGGACTGAAGTGATATGGAAAGCGTCCTCGATATGTGCGTTGTTTGTGCGTTGTTGCAGCTCTAACATTACATGATGGACCGGAAATGGGAAATCTGATAGTGACCCGATAATCGAATTTATTTTATATTCAAGTGGTACATTTCCAGACATGGATTCCTCACCAGAACTCTTGTAAGGTGTCAAGCAAATCCAACACCTTCCATGAAAACCCTGACATGATAAGCAAATCCAGTAGTATGTCCCATAGCTCCGAATAAATCGTGACATTAAATTAACCAAAGTAATACGAGTAACGAGTGAGCAAATGGAATACCACAGACTAACACAAGAATGCCTAAATGCATGTCATACCTTCCCACCGTGAGACAGACGCAGTTCCGAGTGGAGAAACGAGAACAGAAGCCGAGAGCAGAACCGTGTTAAGCAAGAAGGCCCTACGATAAGGGACGGACACTCACGTCTCCAGCCAACCACCAGGACCACCCCCCAGCCCATGTTAAAAGCTAGAGCCCTCCAGAAGAACAGTATAGACCTTACGATAACACTTAAAGGGCCACACCAGCCGCAAGTTTTAGCGTGAGACTTTTTCGCGTCTCTGTTACGTTGCAAACGTTAAAAACATTGCCCCACCACGAAAAGTAACTGCCAGGACCCCCCCCCCCCCCCAGCTCATGTTAAAAGATAGAACCCTCCAGAAGAACAGTATAGATCTTACAATAACACTAAATGGGCCACACCAGCTGCAAGTTTTTGCGTGAGACTTTTTCGCATCTCTGTTACGTTGCAAACTTTAAAAAAATTGCCCCACCACGAAAAGTATAACGTTTCTCATTGGATAGACAGAATTTTCTTAGGCGGAGCTTAAGGTTAACATTGAGACCCTGATTGGTCAGATGAAACCACAGACAGATAGTTTTTTTTTAAAACCAACTTCGGTAAATTGTAGTAAGGAGAAGTTAGGAGAGAGTTGCTTCCGAGATGGCGAGCTGTATGGAGTTGCGCTGGCCGCCGCTGACGAACACCGACAAGGTAATGAACGCACGCGATGCCGCATTTTTGAGCGCATAAGGCTTCACTCAGAACTGCAGAAGTCTCATCTGTTACACGCCCTTTTTGCGTAATACTAGTGTCGATCGTCAATTAAATCTCATGGTATTCACATTTGCTACCTAAGTTAAAATCTGAAACGCGATGATTTTTCTGTTATATAATTATTGAGAAGCCACATCAGCCACTGTAATTTACGACAAGTTAGATAAGTAATTAAAGATAATTGAGGGTCACTGTAGACCATTTTGATAGTTTTCTCTTTTGTGAAACTTAATTTAAACCTAGATTATAGATGTGATATGGCATAGGTCATCCTTCGATCCATTGTAGAACTTGGAAACCCATTCAGGGAATATTCGTTCACGTTTTTGTTGAACGCAGTTGGTTTTTATCATCCTGTATTAAAACATTTCCTTTTATCAATAGTGCAATTTATAAACAAAGTTTTGTGAGTAGAATAAAATTTCGAATGGTAAACTTAACTGCTTTTTAGACGTTATTTTACCAGCTAACTAAAAATAGGAAAGCCTTGAACCCCTTCCACTAAATTTAGTTAGTATTAAGATTCTTTTACAGGGAGTGCAGTGGAGCTGACGCTGAAATCATTAAGCATTTGGTTATATCATCGCTAGTCTCACTGAACTCTTCTGAACTCTACATGTCATGTGTGGTCTGGCGTCTCCTTACCAGCAACAGGTCCCAGGTTCAAACTAGTCAATTCCCTAAAAAACACGCTTAGAGCGTCGTTGCGCGAAAGTGGAAGGGAGACACGACATAGAACAACAGACACCACGCAGAATGTTAGACTCTACGTGCTAAGTTCCCTCTACAGCCCCTAGAAGCCTGTAATAGGAAGTGTGAAATACTCTGTACAGATAATTGGTACTCTCATTCAGAATGATATGGGGCAGACAGGACAATATTTAAGACTACTGACTCGCAATCAGTGTGAAAATTCCCGTCCGATAAATCGTACCAACGTTTACAGACTTTTTGCTACATCTATTAAGATGAAAGCTGAGACGATTCCTTCAAAGTGGACGCAGTCAGTGCTTTCCTCATTCTTGCACCGTATGAGCGGGAGACACGCTCTTAGCGACCTAATCGCCGAGGGCGCATTCAGCCCGTGTCTTCCTTCCTTCTTTGCGTTGGTGGAAGCACACGCATTGCGGTGTGCCGTGAATAAAAGTTCTACGTTACCAAAACTAAGATTCAGTAGTTCTGATACACTACATAAATGACGTAGTAAATAGTAGGACTGTTAGGCAAAAAATCATAAATGAGTGCTACAAATAGAAACTGGAAGCCGAGGCTTTCTGTCTGTTTTTTGTTGGAGTGTGTTTCGTACATAATTAGAACAGCTCGTCATTCGTGTTACATCATTTTATATTTTATATCCGTACAAAATATGGATTCCGCTTTATAAGTAATAAAAGTTGACTGATCTCTCTCTCTCTCTCTCTCTCTCTCTCTCTCTCTCACATAGACACACACACGAACATACATACACACACATTATATATACATTAGCCAACGGCCTTACCGCTGTGGTAACACCGGTTCCCATCAGACCACCGGAGTTAAGCGATGTCGGGCTGGGCTAGCACTTGGATGGATGACCATCCGGTCTGGGTCTGCTGAGTGCTGTTAGCAATCGATGTGCACTCAGCCCTTGTGAGGCAAACTTTATTGAGAAGTAGCAGCCGGCCGCGGTGGTCTCGCGGTTAAGGCGCTCAGTCCGGAACCGCGGGACTGCTACGGTCGCAGGTTCGAATCCTGCCTCGGGCATGGATGTGTGTGATGTCCTTAGTTTAGGTTTAAGTAGTTCTAAGTTCTAGGGGACTGATGACCACAGTAGTTAAGTCCCATAGTGCTCAGAGCCATTTGAACCATTTGAGAAGTAGCAGCTCCGGTTTCGGAAACTGACATACGGCCTGGAGAGCGGTGTGCTGCCAACATAAGAATCCATATCCGCATCCAGTGACGCCTTTGGGCTAACGATGACATGGCGGCCTGTCGGTACCGTTGTTCATTCATGACCTGTTCGGGAGGATATATACCATCATGATAAAAGGCAAGACTTCCCTGTTAGTTTTGATAAAAGCGAAAGTTACTTATGAATAACAGAAACATTTAATTTCAGTGAAGCATTCGAAGTATTGGAGCGATGTCTGATATAATTTTGTTTTGCAGCTTTTTTATTTTACTTTTTTGTAGAGGAAATGAGGTTTTCTAGCGCTATAAGGTAAGTCTGTACTGTTGTCATTATTTTTACAATAACATCACCTCTTTTTCACGTTACAAATCAACAATTCTTTAATAAAATCTTAAACAATGATGTTCTGTGTTGGTGCAAAGGGCCACAAGGGCGCAGCAGCTACCGGACACTCGCTGAAGGTAAGAATGTTTTCTGCCCGGCCGCCCACACAACCCACGACCAGAACTGGCCAGGAAAGGGGAGACGCGCCGTGAACGACAAGCGGCGAACACGCATCTACAACTGTGTCTCACGATGTAGTGTCTAAATACAGTCCACTTTTACCAATCATGTGCTTTCATTTTCAACCGCCTTTCCTTTGCAACAAGTGTATGCATTCGTTTGGACTGTGGAAAGAGCGAGAAAGCGCAGAATTACCGCGCGTTTTGCGGCTGCCTACAAACGACAAATTTTATTTTTCTGTAAGTACTGTTCATTTTTAAATAACTGACAGGCGGATAACTATGTAGACCAGAAATGTACCGCAGGTTTGTAGACTGTTTATCGGTTCTTGTGCTTAGGGTAATCCAATAAGACACGGGTCGCTTAAGTAGGGAAAGCGGTCGTTATAAGGTAACGTCCAAAATGCAAGACACAACAAACCTCATGTACGTGTAACGAGGGTACGACCTTAACTGAACGAAGCTACTAAGAAAACTACCGTAGTGTACGCTTACTGACGGTAGTCTACGGTAGACTACGGTAGTCTCTCAAAGAGTGACATGGTACGTCGCCTCCTGCCTCCCACCTCCTGCTGACTGACCATCACGACCGTGCCGCCTCCGCGAGGGCGCGCCGCGCCGCACCTAGCCGCGCTCGCCCTGTCAATATTGGCTTAATTAGCGGCCATTACGCTGGGCGTGACCGACTTCGGCTGGTGGCTTGGCGTGGCCTCGCATCACACCGCTGTGTCTGTTGTTGTGGCCGAACTGCTCGCGGCGCGGTGCGTGGGCTGTTCATCCTCAGCACGTACACGTACCACACGACTCAACTTTACCTTACTAGTAAGGGTCAACCTACATTCATAAAACCACATTGTCATTCATTCTCTCATTCATTCATTCCCGTGTTCTGTCAGCATTTCCAGAATGTATCAACACTGGTGATCTTGTTCTTTGCCTCGATCAAGTTAACTTTTATCGAAGGTGGTTCCAGCAGAGGGCATACGACCTAGTGGCCCGATCCTGTGTTATTTCACACTCACAGGCTACACCTCCGTCAGCTGGAAGGACGCTCCATTGTTGCATGTTGTTCCTCCAATGGGACCGCCCACCCTAAGACGACTGGGTGGTACAATTGTGAAAAGAAGACAATGTATTCACAGTTGCGGTTATGAACCACCTTCGACTGTATATTAGCATGACGACAACAAAATTTGTTCCAGACTGGGTCTCGGTTCCGGACTTCTCGCTGTAAGCGAAAGATCGCCTTAACCGTTTGGGCAATCCGTGCACGAGTCGTCGTCCTGTGTCAACCTGCACTCGTAGGTTACATACATTCCCGCCCAGGAAGGACATATTTATTGATGGTCGAAGACCTGGTATTTTGAATAAATGCGGAATACCTGTCTGTGTTATTACGAAGTACAATACAATGTTCCTCTGAACTTGTATACATGTCCGGAGGAGCATTGCACTGTATTTCTTAACACAGGCACTGTTGTTCCATACAATATGAAAAGGCCCGCATGATTTATGCATTATTGCCCAGTACAACGGAGCGACCGAGGATAGAACATGTTACTAGCAGGCAGGGCATGGTTCATTTCTTAAGTGGTAATGGCCCATACCGCAATCATCTGATATGAGTAAACAGTGTGGTATTACATTTACTTAATAAGCTGTTTGTAAAAACAAAATACTGTATACTACTAGTAAATCTAATGATTGTCTCTAACTGGAAATCTGTAAATGTATGTGTATACGAATTAGCTTTTTTAAAATTGGTCTAAGCTTGTAAATACTTTAAAACTTCCCCTTTGAATGTAAAGAATGGTAGTTCTGGTAAAACTTCTAAGTCACTTGATTTTCAAAATCCAGAGTGAAACTGAACGTACTGAGACTGTTTTCTCCTTACTTATTCTCATCATTACTAAACTGATACACAATATTTTAGCGCAATACTATCTGACTTTCAATAATTCCTACAAAAGAATAGCCCTGACTAACAATAACCTACACACTTCATGAATCACTTACCTCACAAGAACCTTCGTTACTCGAATTACTGCAATACAGCTAGCGCCAATACTGCCAGCTAAATAAAAGATTCTAACTACTGAAGGCACTAACTACTGATAAGCATATAGTTAGCAAATGAAAGGTTTTGGTAGAGAACAAACATAGTATTCACGTTAATACTGTGTTAAAAAGTCATAATATATACATAAATTCGTGACATCCAGTTTAACAAATTTCCTTTTTTCTAACGGACACACGTCCAGATCGTCCGCTCATATTAACATCT
Source organism: Schistocerca nitens (assembly GCF_023898315.1). Classification (NCBI taxonomy): domain Eukaryota; kingdom Metazoa; phylum Arthropoda; class Insecta; order Orthoptera; family Acrididae; genus Schistocerca; species Schistocerca nitens. Next base: position 848,880,151 of record NC_064614.1, read on the forward strand.
CAGAACTCTGGCACCTCTCTCCCCACATCCACCACTGCTGGCGGCTCACCTCCGACCGCCCAACGCTAAGGGCTGTTGACATCCAACTGCCCAACACTACACTGGCGAAAAATTTCCAACGAGTCCAACCAGCCACAGGCTGCACACAATGCAGTCAGCGATTTTGATAGAGAGCGCTACGTGGCGTTACCAACATAAAAACCTAAACAGCCTAGTTATAAATTTGAGATTTACGGATGAATAAAGCTACTAGTACAACTTCTATTATTTGCTGCGTGTAAATCTCGATCAGGAGGCTGTGTGTGCCTGTGGAGAGAGAGTTAGATCGCAGAATAGATATTTTTCCACTATGACTGTTGGTCGCTTGAAAGACGGCTAGTGCACTCACACGACAACGAGACCAAATCATTTAGAGCTCATATCTTCTGAAACGACCTCTACGACTGTGCAAGCAGAATATCTGCAGCGCCACATAAAGAGTACTTGCAGCGGTGAGAGTGCAAGCAACAACAAGCACAGGCCACAAATGAATCCAGACAGTACTAGCGACACCAAAGGTAGTAGTATCGGTAGCAGATCGGACAACAGCGACAAAACCGAAGACACACAAACAAGTATTCATAACGCATTAATACTACCTCTATATCGTAATAGAAATGAAGAAATAGAGGACAACACACGGTTTGTGAAAGGCAGTGTATCATAAAGAGTAACACACTGACACAGATGTTGCGCAATGCTTAAATCGTTTACCTTCCCATGTGAAATCCAACTCGCGCAGGGCTTTTGTATTCCGTTAGTGAAATGCTCACACCTGAGTCTTAACATGACCTGGGAGTATCCAAACACGAAGTTAACTTTTCTTCTGCATCTTAAAACATCTTCCCTCTGTCAGTCACACGGTTCTGATATGATTCTATTGCACTTACCGCTCTTTTCATAAATCTGAAATAGACTGTACCACCCACTCTATTCCTAATCGATTGCTTCAGATGAAAACTCGTTAGCAAAATACATCCTAAAATTTTACGAAATTAAAGATAGCACTGATATAAATGAAGCTGTACAGCGAGAGCCCTAGAAAACCAATGTCGACAGAAGAAATACAAGGTGACTCAAAAGTCCGTTTTCGGGTTGAGGGTTCGCCTTAATGCCCTACAAACAGTAGTGAATGGAATTCCAGTGTGAAGTGCGATTTGACGAGTGTTGACTTCACCATGTGGAGACGAAGCCGCTAAGGTCTCTCCATCTCGTCCAGAACTGTCCGAGCAGCAGTAGCACGTGAGTCTGGTCGCCCACTACAGGATCTATCGTCCAAACAACCCGTAGCTTCGAACTCCGTAATAATTTTCTTCACAGCGACACTTGTCACACAACCTTTACCCATTCGAATACCCTTCACATAGCGACAGGACCGTAAAGCTGCAGTAGCGGATTCCCCATTCTTGTTGTAAAGCTTCATTAACAGTGCTTTTTCTGGCAAAGTCAACATGTCGCGATTGCTGGCCTATCTGACTTTGTCTTTCACTACGCCTCATTTTATACGTTCTCATGCGGCTTCAATGACAGGTTGCTGTCCAGCACCATCTGTTGGCAGGTTATTGCACTCGTTTATGTTTTCAATAAACCATAAGTCATTTCAGGCTTGAGCAAGATTTACCTCTCTTCCTTAATTATTCCCTCAAGTAGCACATTTTCAAATGTCAGGTAGTCTGGCTCTACGATGGGCGACAGTCTGGTTGGAATGCCACCGCTGTCCAGGGCATCTACAAACAAGTCCTCGGCCTGGAATCTCATTGAATGGAGTAGAATCGTCTTCAGTGCTGAGCCCCGCTTAGATCTGAGCCCCGATGACCAGTGAAGACGTGCCTGGAGGCGCTCTGGACAGGGGTGGTTTACTAAGCTGACTGTCGCCTGCCGTACGTCTCTATTCATGCGAGTACCCCTTTGGCTGTCATCCAGGGCTCCCTAACACTACAACGGTACATCGACAACATTCTACGTCCCTTTTGTTGCCCATCATAGTGTGCTATCCTGGGCTTACATTTCAGCAGGATAATGCCCGCTCGCAAATCGTGAGAGTTTCTGCTGCTTGTCTTCGTGCTCGCGAAACCCTACCTTGGCAAGAAAGGTTGCCGAATCTTTCCCGAATTGAGAGCGTCTGGAGTCTCTTGGGCAGGGCTCTTCAACCATTTGGTGATTTTGATGATTCGACGCCCCAAGTGGACTTAATTTGACACGATATCCGTCAGGAGAACATGCAACAACTCTGTCAATCAACGCCAGGATTGCAGAGTCGCCAGAGCTGGACCAGTGCGTTATTAACTTGCACGTTTTGTTAAGATCTTTCTCTTGAATAGTCATCTAGTTTTTCTGAAATTATAATCATTTCTTTGTTGGTACATGTACGTCTACCGATTTCCGCCCCTTTCGTATAATACCGTCGTGGTGCGTCTTTTTTTGTCTTTAAATTACGTACCACGTAAGCTACTTATGCACATGAAAGACCACTAGGATTTAATTGCGCCATTCAGAGAGAATATAGGGAAACTGATACAACAAACTGTTGCAATTCGTGTATTCATAAGAACGTTTGTACGCAGATTTTGGCGATAGATTTTTCTGCAAAGCCCAGGAAAAATGCATAAAGGGTCCCAAAGCTTCCATCTAGTCTCTCGAAACTAAGTGTGATGATGAAACTGAAAATAACCGACAAATATGAAATAATAGTATCTCGTATGCTGATCCTATTGTGATTCCAATGTGTAACATGGGTGATACTAAAGTAACCACTCAGGGCTACTCTAAATATTCTAAGTGAACAGTCTGCATTGCTGGTTACATTCCTATTAGATTTTACATTGTATATGCTGTGCTATTAAAATTATAAGACAAATGCCGCACCTGATAATCGGTCTCAGCTTTCCGTATTCTGAACTCCACTGTGCCACTACCAACTCAAACGATATTTGGCTGAAAAGCGCTGATGCTCTACAATAGGCCAAATTTCTAACAGCCTGCTCTATTCCTTGTAGAAGAGGGAAAAATCTAACAATATTTCCCTCAAAAGACAAGGTTTTGAGTTCGAAACCCCATCTACTTCACAGTTTCAGTCTGCCAGGACGTTTCATTTAATTATTGGGTTGGGTTTTTTTGAGGAAGGAGACCAGACAGCTCATCGGATTAGGGAAGGACGGGGAAGGAAGTCGGCCGTGCCCTTTGAAAGGAACCATCCCGGCATTTGCCTGGAGCGATTTAGGGAAATCACGGAAAACCTAAATCAGGATGGCCGGACGCAGGATTGAACAGCCGTCCTCCCGAATGCGAGTCCAGTGTCTAACCACTGCGCCACCTCGCTCGGTCATTTAATTATTGCCAATGTCTGAACAGCTGCTCAGTCGTGGTACAAGGGGAGATCCCAAAAGGTGGAAGTCGATATTTTCAATCCACCAATAAGGTGGTGTAGGTTACGGTCCCAGGTATCTTACAGTCATTCACCAAAGCTAGTCCTTGTGTACGGGTAATGGACGAAAAAGATTTTCGCGAGATAGCTTAGAACCTTGAAAGTAATAAGGGTAATCAAAGTAGCGACATAGCGTAGTGTTTACGCTACATTCCTGACACTGAAAGTTGTGGATTTGAATCCCGTGAGGGGCGTTGTAATTCTTTTTTTTGTAAATCTTTTTCGAAATGACTTAGATCATTATTTTTATTCACTTAATTGGTTTAAAAGTGACTTTATTTCTACTCCTTTGCCAAGACTTATTCATTATATAAACTATTTAAATTGCTCTCATTTTATATTCCTGTTATTTTTCATTAGGAATCTTAGTGCATGTGATTTAAATTACTTTTATTTATCTATCATAATATTTGGCTGTTTAAAACTGCCGATCTCTCGGTAGAAAAACGTAAAACTAAACTATCTGCTTATATTGTCTGAGTAGTGAAATCAAAAACACAATTTTCGTTAAAAGTTGTACAATTTTTGGATGGTAATACTCATACAAATATTTAAAACATTAATATTTGTTGCGTTATGGACAAAATATCGTGGATGAAGATTTAAGCGATAGAAGGGATTATAAATAAAATTGATTTCAATCAGAATGAGGAACAGGAATAATGAATGCAGTGACACGGACGAAATAAAAAATGGTAAAGTGGAAGAAATTAAATCGAAGTTAATTCATAAAAATAAAAATCACGTCAATTAAGATTATAAATGAAAAATGAATGACAGAAAAAAATTAGAACAATGAAAAACTTAGCACGATGATTAAAATGATACAGCAAACGGTTAGAAATAAAAAAATTACATTTTAACCCGTTACATGAATAAACGGGTAATTTCTATAAAGACTCCGAAACAAAAATTTCAAAACATCTGTCAGTATTCCAAGCCACGTCGTTCAGCAAGTGATGTACCTATCTTCACCCCTATGCTACGCGGCCACTCCGGCTACGGTTATAGCTTTCAAGGTTCTATACCGGTGATTCCCAACCTGTCTGAAACAATTACCCCTAAGTTCAATCGGGTCTTAGATAATACCCGCTCCCCATTTCCCTTCCCCCACCATCATCAACATTAGTTTTGGTAGATGTGTTATTAAACCACGAAGCAATGAGTGAAGTTCTCAACGCATTACGAGTGCCACCTAAAGCCCCATCTCAGAAAAGGACACTCACTCTCCCTATTGAGGATAGACACTCGCTACAAATCATGTTTCCTCTCCACCACTCCTCCCCTTAGTGACGCTTGCTTCATCCACACGTTCCACACATATTTGAAGATAAGTTAAAACTTGTGCACTGTACTTCGGCCTATTGTTT